>NC_065449.1:177632601-178283254 GCF_917563875.1 Diabrotica virgifera virgifera | reverse complement strand
CAAGGGCCTGTGAAATTAATGGAAAATTTAGATCTCCGATATAATGAATGTTTAGGCCAAATCACCTAGTCACCAAATCACCTAGGCCAAATCACAATGCTTCTTAAGGGAGCTAGAGCTCTTTTAATTAGTTTTTTTAATGCCTCCAGAACGCTTCTATTTAGAAAAAGGAAAACTGGTACGTTCATTTATATTCTAGATTCCATAAATTGCGAATTTCTAGTACCGGTCATAGGCGCCCATTTTGGGTAAGGGAACAAATATTTTATCGCATAACTATTTTGTCTTTAACTTTTAATCATTTTTGACACTGGATTATTAAATTGTGAGGGAAAAACATAATTATGCTTTTTCATTTAGGTGTCAATTACTGACACAACTATACTTCCCCAATTTGTTAATTTTACCTCTTTTTATCACTCTGCTCATCCATCTAAGCATTTTCATCTCGGTTACTTGTATTTGCTCTGTTGTTTTAATTGTCTAGTAGTCTAGTATACACTAAAGATTTTTTTGATTCTATCTTTCCTTCTCATATTGTCTTCTTTATTTTTGGGAATTTCGTCGAAAATTACAACACATTCCATTCGTATTCCTAGAAATAATTCAATTTCCTTTGTATATAGCTTGATTCAATAAAACTGAACTCTAAACACGTCAAGGTATACACACTGTTTATTCTTTGTTTTTCCTTTCAAAGTTTCTCTTAATAGGACAACTCTGGTCGACTTCTCAAATGTTATTGCAAGTCCGATAACCCTCTGAAACGGTGATTAGATTCAGTAAAGAAAGCATGCAACTAATAAATGGATTTATGTAGAAAACTGTAATCTTAGATACGATGCAGTAAATTGGGTACAGTGCGCAAATTTAGTTATAAAATTTGTGCTAACAAAGGATTTCTGAAACACTCTTATTTTACAATCACTATATTCTGCATACTATTACTATAATTTGGTGAACAACCGAACGATTAGGGATAATGTGACTTTATGGTTTTATGTTTTATAAGAAGCCGGAATAGTCGAGAAAATATATATGACTTTCTGGAATTAACCGTAGAAAATGGATTTCGAAAATTGTCTGCTATTACAAATTTACTTAAAGTTTGCTATGTATTGCATTATAAATGTGTGTTTAAGAAATTTACAGTATCTAAAACAACAAACTACAATATGTTTAACGTAGACCGTACATTAGACTCATGCCAGAAAATAATCGTTGAAATCTGAAAAATCTGAACCTTTTGTTAGATTTTAGTTAGAATATAGTATATTAAAGTAGGAAGTGGATATTGAGGTCTTAAAACACCAGTTATCACGTATTATTACTGTGTAGAATGCTTGAATGAGTGAAAAGCGTATACGTAATAATAAAGGAGAAATGAATAATCCGCGTAATAACCGTGTAGTAACAATGAGAATTGTGAACCGTGAATTAAGACTCTGATTATCTTTGTCGAGTCGAAGCAAGGTGTAAATCGGTGTTGAAATTAATTATAAACGGTAAGGTAATTATCTTATTTTGTAACACAAACACTATTTACAATCACGGTACTGTACAATAATCACTAATCATTTTTGGCTATGTACTGCGAATCGTAAGTAAAGTGAATCGCGATTATGAGTGAAAAGCGTATACGTAATAATAAAGGCGAAATGAATAATTCGCTTAATAACAGTGTGGTAACAATGAGAATTGTGAACCGTGAATTAAGACTGTTTGACACTCGAGACTGCATTTTGAGTTGTGCTAAACGCAACCGACTAGCTCTGAGACTGGCTGGTAACCAACTTACTAACTGAACTGACTGAGTGCATATAGACCGGGCAGTATCGTCGCCCCCGCTAGCGAAATTATTCCGATTCGATTTTTTTGCACAAACTTACCCAAAAAGAGGTTCTTATAACATAGCCACAGGGTGCCGGGCGGTGCCGTGGTCAAAAAATTTGTTAAACACTTCTTTTTAAACAAATTCACAAAAAAAATTTTTTCATTTCGGACAAAATTTTTTTAGATAAACTGGCTTATTCTGAGCAAAAGTCATTTTTTTCTAAAATTGATTGTTGTCAAGTTATATGCGATTAAAAATTTGAAAAATGCGAAAATGGCCATTTTCAAGGCTTAATAACTCGATTAAACATTATTATTGTGAAATTCAAAAAGTCACCAAATCAAGTTTCAAATCCCTTCTTCAAGGTCCTGAAGAGATTTTTGTCATTATTTTATTAGAAAGCTGTTATTTTTAATTATTAACAATTAGCGCTATAGTCCAGGATGTATCGTCGCCCCCGTTAGTGAAATTATTCCGATTCCATTTTTTTGCAGAAACTTACTCAAAACGAGGTCCTTATAACATATCCACAGGGTGCCGGGCGGTGACGTGGTCGAAAAATTGTTTAAACAATTTTTTTAAACAAATTCACAAAAATAATTTTTTCACTTCGAACAAATTTTTTTTAGATAATTTGGGACATTCTGAGCAAAAAATGTCTCTTGTGATTTTTTTCTAAAATTGATTGTTGTCGAATTATACGCGATTTATAATTTGAAAAATGCGAAAATGTCCATATAACTCGACAACAATCAATTTTAGAGAATAATCACAAGAGACCTTTTTTGCTCAGAATAACCCAACTTATCTAAAAAAAAATCGTTCGCAATAAAAAAAAATATTTTTGTGAATTTGTTTAAAAAAAATTGTTTAAACAATTTTTCGACCACGTCACCGCCCGGTACCCTGTGGATATGTTATAAGGACCTTGTTTTGAGTAAGTTTCTGCAAAAAAATGGAATCGGAATAATTTCACTAACGGGGGCGATGGATACATCCTGGACTATAGCGCTAATTAGCAGTCAGTGGTTAGAGGATACGTCAAGAAACAAAGGTGACATAATACTACCTTGCGCCTTTACCCTGAGGGTGCATACCGCCCCTTCTCGGGGGTGAAAATTATTTTATAAAAAATAACCGCACAAATCAATAAAAGAACAAATTAAAAGTAAAATTTATTATATAAAGTTAATAAAATAAGTCAATACTTTTTAAGTTATTAAAGATTAAAGATTTTAATTATTCGTGAAAAAAATGCATGTTATGAAGCGATTTTTCGTAAATTACTGAAAAACTGTAAGCTTTTACAAAAAAGTTAATAGTAGTTTAATTCGTATAGCTTATATTCTAAGAATAAACTCTTAAATCACGCGCCTTTCGATTATAGAGCTACAACCCCTTCGCAAGAAAACCATCCCATATTCCCGGCTTAAGAGAGAGTTGTACTTATAATAATTTAAATTAATTATTTGGCGGCTACATATCGTTTAATAATTTATGAGATTGCAAAATATACGCATCTCAATTATTGAATTGCCATTTTCTTTCTATAGTGCAGTCACTGAAGGTAAAAATCAACTATGACCTTCGATTTCGGTAAATCTTCATTCATTTTCACGAATTAACAATAACAATTTGAGGTTTTAACCTGGGGTATATGTCACCCCTTCTCGGGGGTGAAAATTACTTTATTAAAAATAACCCCACAAATCGAGAGAGGGACAAATTGTAAGCAAAATTTGTTATATAATGTGATTAAAATAAATCAATACTTTTTGAGTTATTAAAGATCAAATATTTTAATTTTTGTGAAAGAAAATGCATGCTTTAAAGCGATTTTTCATAAATAACTCAAAAACTGTAAGTTTTTACAAAAAACTGTTTATCACTAAAATTGAAGCTAATAAAAAATATAATAAATTGCTTACTTGAAAAACCCTTTAATGTTAATTTAAAGTTAGTTATTGATAATTAAATGTATATTTTTTTCTGTGACTCTTCAAATCTAAGGATTCAAGCTTAAATAACGGGAAAGAGATGCATTTTATAACACTTAGGTACTAAATACTTGTCAAAGTACTTAGAAATGAGCTCTAGAAAAAGTTAATAGCATCAAAATCCGCTCACCAATTTTCGTGAAAATGAATGGAGATTTACCGAAATCGAAGGTCATAGTTGATTTTTACCTTCACTGACTGCACTATAGAAAGAAAATGGCAATTCAATAATTGAGATGCGTATATTTAGCGAGCTCATAAATTATTAAACGATATATAATTAATACGCCAAATAATTAATTTAAATTATTTTAAGTACAACTCTCTCTTAAGCCGGGAATATGGGATGGTTTTCTTGCGAAGGGGTTGTAGCTCAATAATCGAAAGGCGCGTGATTTAAGAGTTTATTCTTAGAATATAAGCTATACGAATAAAACTACTATTAACTTTTTTGTAAAAACTTACAGTTTTTCAGTGATTTACGAAAAACCGCTTCAAAGCATGCATTTTTTTCACGAATAATTAAAATTTTTGATCTTTAATAACTTAATAAGTATTGACTTATTTTAATAACTTTATATAATAAATTTTGCTTATAATTTGTTCTTTTATAGATTTGTGCAGTTATTTTTTATAAAATAATTTTCACCCCCGAGAAGGGGCGGTATCCGCCCTCAGGGTAAAGGCGCAAGGTGGTACCATGTCACCTTTGTTTCTTGAGGTATCCTCTAACCACTGACCAATTTTCGTAAAAATCGATGAAGGTTCACCGAAATTGAAGGTAATCGTTGATTTTTACTTTCAGTGACTGCACTATACAAAATAAATGGCAATTTGCTGATTTAAATGTGCGTAATTTGGAACCTTATAAATTATTAAATGATATGTAGTCGCCAAATAATTAATTTAATGCATTTGAAGTACAACTTTCTCTTAAGCCGGGAAGATAGGGTGGTTTTCTTGCGAAGGGGTTGTAGCTCAATAATCGAAATACACGTGGTTTAATAGTTTATTCTTAGAGTATATACGGTATAGGAATTATATCCGCAATACGATACATTTTAAGTTTTCTCAGCATTTTTCTCGTAAGTTAAATCGATTAAAGGGTTGTTTGGGGGTGAAGGGGATGAGCTCAAAAATCGAAACTATATAATTTCAAGAGCTCATAAATAGCTCGTAATTCTGCCGCAAAAACCGATTCAATATTCCTATTTTTAAGGTATTCCTATTTTTTCCACTAAAGTATCAAATTCCTGCTCAGTGGAACGAGCTCAAAATTTTTAGTTTGCGGAATATGAGAGCTCATAAATAGCTCATAAATCAGGGCTATTTGTTTCTTGATTTTTGTAAGTGGGGGGGGGGCAGCTCAACACGGGTGTCTAATTTAAATTCTAGAGTAAAAAAAACCTTTTAGCTCGGTCTGGTACCACAAGAGCTTTTAGAGATTTGGAGAGCATAAAAATGCAATATAGTCAACTGAGATTAAGTTTTTACTTCCGAGCGGTATTAAGTTTCTATAATATGTGAATTTAGGCCCTAAATTGTTTTTATAAAGGTTGAAACTGTCAGAAAATAAGAAATATATTAAGCTTGAAATTATAGATTTGTTTTTATAGCGTAACAATCTTTCGAGTCAAAGATTGCGAAAGTGCCAAAGAAAATGTCATATTAATTTAATGACTTTTCTCATATTCGAGTTGATTGGAAACTACAAGGGACAGATGGCCGAACATGTGTGTTCATTTAAGAAGTAGTCAAAAATGCGATAAATTATATATTGAGATCGTATAAGTAAATGTTGTTCTGAAGCTATTTCCTTGTGGCATTTTTATGATTAATTATTTATATGGGAAATAAGCCACAATTAAAATGAAAAAAATAATTTTATTAACGTTTCGACGCCCAAATCGGGTGCCGTTGTCAAAATACAAAATATTACTGATAAGTATAAGTAAAGAATTACAATTATCGATATGTTACAAAGTTGTAACACTTTATTACAAAAAATTGAAATAAGAAATGTCAAATGGTCGAATTTGTGATCTACATCAGTATACCTTTCGTTGTTATGAAAATGAAAAAAAAAATTGCAATCTGTCACAAGATTAATTGTTATTACTGGTTGTATATTGCTTAAAAATGAGTTTTAACATTGACTACTTAAATAGTACAGCAGAATCGCGGTTAATACCACAAAAATCGGAAGACGCTTAGAAAAAAGAATAGGACAAGTTCATTAAATGGATCGAAAAGCAAAAGGTAACAGATACAGATGAACGTCGAACGAGTTGTGCTTGCTTA
This sequence comes from Diabrotica virgifera virgifera, assembly GCF_917563875.1. Taxonomy (NCBI): domain Eukaryota; kingdom Metazoa; phylum Arthropoda; class Insecta; order Coleoptera; family Chrysomelidae; genus Diabrotica; species Diabrotica virgifera. Next base: position 178,277,122 of record NC_065449.1, on the reverse strand, counting down.
CCTTCAGAAAATGTCGGAACAATACAATTTTAATTTTAAATTTCATTTAAAAGACTAAGATTCTCAAATATTTGAATAAAGGATTTGAAACATTTGTTGGTAATATAATTTTATTTATTTGACGCTACAAAGTATCTACTCCTGTCAGGCCAGATCAATATTTAAAACTGTTTATGTTGCCATGGTAACTTTAAAACAAGTGCGTTTTTGAAAATTAAATTTAAACACGCTGACGCGTACTTTAAATAATAATAGGGGAGCGAAGTATGCTAAATGTGCAGTCACTCGAGCGCTTTGGGGACCTAGAGGACCCGAGGAGTTGTGAAGAGTAGATCCTAAAACCAAAAAAAGTTAAGTAAAGTTTTCCATTTTAGTGGGGACTTTCCATTTTTAATTTAATTTTCCATTTCCAACAATCGTTTTTTCTGATTATAGCGCCATCTATCCATAATTTAAAAAAATGTTTCGAATAAAAGGTGCTTATTTTTACGTAAAGAATCCAAAACTGGAATAAAAATTTGGGGCTCCTATTTAAGATTTTAAATTTACCCCCCACCCCTCTCCATGGAGGGTCATGTTTGGTATCATTCGATAGATTTTTGAAAAATATTGAACACACATTTTTTAGTTTTTCGATCTAACGTTTATTTTGCGAATTATTCGCTTTTTTTTTGTGAAACTTTTTAACTCAACCCATTTCCTTACGCCCCGCTCAAATCGTCAGATTTTTGAAATATACACTGTCTTGCATGTCCTTAACTTACCTTATCTTAATCTGACAATTTCGAGTATTTTGAAGGATAAATTTTTTTTTCGGGTCCCCCTTAACCAATTCCCCTGTGTTACGAGCTAATATAAATATGGTAGAGGTACATCTGCAGGGCACCAGGTTTCTCCCCATATGATAATCTGACGCGCTCGAGTAACTGCAAAAATCCCCGTTTAGGCTCCCCTACCATAAGCAAAATGGGGGTACCAATAAAAAAATGTGGTAAAATCATCTCTCCCTTTATATTTATTTAACTAGCTTTAAGCCTTTTATGTAGCAGTCTCGCTGGTACCTTAAGTACACAGCTAATTACCTTTTGTCAATGAACCAGCACCTATAGAACCTGAGACTGATTAATAATACACGTGGGCTCTATTTACCAGCCTCCCAACATGCATAAGAAATTTAAATTTTTATTCTGTCAATAATGTAATTTCATGAGATGAGTTTATTTGAATAATTCTTTGTATAACCTAGCATTAATTTTATAAGTTTTATCCTTTTTAGTATACGAATTTGCATACGAATTTCATTATAAAAATCACTAGTCCATAAAATCAATACTAACAACAATTTTTATTTTATATTTACGTTTATGTTCATATCAGGTGTAAGTCATTTTTGTTGTAATATTGAAAAATATGGTACTGGATACATAAACTTGATTATCTCCTTTATGACTATCATTACTCCACAAGTTCTTTAATATCATTCTACCGTGACACACGCTACAAGTTCTCTTAGGTTGATAATTTGAATATCACTTCAATATAGAACAGTTTATAACCATATAACGATTATGTCCAGATTTATAGTCCAGATAGATATGGAATATCTATTTTATTGATGAGTCTAGAAACACTCCACGATGGTAATATCGGGAAAGCAGGCGAGGAGAATACAATTCTAATCTATTTGGAGTGGATATCGATTGCTCGTAAAAATTAGTTTGATGATTATTATTGAGGTTGATTACAGAAAAATGGCGGAATGCATACTTGCTAACAGCCAATATCCGTTCCAAGAATTTAATGCTGTTAAAGAAAATAGGTTAGACAGCAAATTGTTAAGTAACTGCTATATATATAATATAGTATTGATTTCTTATAATACGGTTATTTAATAAAAATTGATAAAATGTGTATCCCATACTCCCATATATAATCGAAATACTTTGGATAAAAACAAAATATTCGAAATTGTTGTAACAGAAGTTAGCGTAGTTTCAGCTTTCATCAAAATGCTTAATATACTGTATAAATATTCTTAAATACCATGTATCCAGAAATGTTGATTGTTACGAACATTGTGATTTAAATTAACAAATAATCACTTAGAATTTGAGTTCTTCCGATATGAGATATTTACTTTTTTAAATAGTATAGCATATAGCTTAATACATGGGAATAAATGCAACGACAGGTACACGTGAAACGTAACTGCAGAATTATTATACAAACATAAGCTTTATAAAAACGAACAATAAGATACAATAGAAGACGATACAAACAAGACGATACAGATTCTAAAGCTATCCATTGATGAAGAGGTCTTTTGGACCCCTCGATATGCCATCAATTCACATCTCTCCATTATGTGTTGGATGGTGTGATCTGGAGCACTACAGCAGCAGATCGGGGTAGGTCGTTTTTCTCATTTATATAGATTATGTCCCGTTATACAGCATGTCCCGTTCTAATTCGGTCAAGGCTCTTCCATATGTTTCGTGGTTGGTCAAAGCCATCTGACTTTTAGACTGGGTCAATAAGATTGAGATTTGGGTCGCTACTATTGGTCTTCTGAATTTAAGTCGGTTGCTGATAAATTCAGGATATCTGCATGGATTGGAGTTGTAAGTTACTATTTATTTTTGAATATTGTTTTATATTGCTCAGTGCACATGTTTTTATGTATAGTGTGTCCGCAGATGCTCCCCAGAGATTCTGGATAAGTCTAGTACTTAGTTTTTGTGCAGCTATTTTTTGTAGATATTTTTTAAACGACAGAGTCCTGTCTATGGTAACCCCCAGGTATTTTAACTAGGGTTGGTAGGGTAGTGCTACGTTATTCATTCTCTCTTAATTCTTAGTTATCTTTTGTATATTGAGATGAAATAAACTTATCTTAGTTTTATATAAATTGGGTATATGTGCCTGTGCCATTTTTTGAAATATTCATATAATTTGTTGCGATCGTTTTTCAGCACGTTGTAAGTAATTTCAAAACGTTTGCATGGTGCTTCCATTGCTAGCATGTCAGCGTAGCCAAACTTTCTTGCGACAAGGTAGGTCAGATCTTTCTTGAGGTAGTCCATAATTTATTTAATATTCTCTGTTTGCTTATGCACTGACCGTTAGTTATCTGGAAGTATAGATCAGAGCGTGTTGTTTATTAGTTTGCATGTTGTTTGGCAAGAGATTTGTTTGGTTAGCTTATATAGGAGTTCTTCGTTCCATACTGTGTCGTAAGCAGATCTCTGCAAAAACTACACTTATCTTTTGTTGCTTTTGGAAACCCAATTATTTATGTGCAGTTAGACTTAGGACTTGATCTATGCAGCTTCTATTAAGTCTGATGAAACCTGCTTGTCGGCTGAGGTGGTTTCAAGAATTTGTGCGCTTTTATCGTTTAAGATAAGTCGATTCAGCAATGTATAGCAACAACTGAGAAGTGCTATGGGGCGACAGCTTTCAACTTGTGAGGTTTAGTGGGTTTTATACAGCAATTACTTTGCTCTTCTTAAAAGTGTTTGATAGGTTTCCAGTATCTAGAAAGCAGCCAACGATTTTCTTGTCAATGTTAGCACTGCAGTAGGAACTTAGGTGTGCCCTGTAAAAACTAGATACCTTGTCAGTTTCTATATATTCGGTGGTGAATTGGTGGGAGAGTTCTTAGCTGGCTGGAGAGTAGCGGTTATTTTCCCCAAAAATCCCCCCAAAGTTAAAAAAGGGTAAACATTATTATTACAAAAAATATCATTGACGTGACTTTAAAGTAAATTTAAATATTCAAATATAAAGAAACTAAACAGGCCAGGCGATTTGAGGGCGACTTTAACTCTGCAAAATACTTCCATGGGCGCCCCAGGATTATTTTCAGGGGGTACATCTGAACTTCAGAAGATTTAATCTGAATTTGTATATACTAGTAACGAGTATAAAATATACAACTATACATGCATAGCTATGTACATTCCTTCCGGACAGGGAGGTGCAATTGTTATTTTGACAGGGTATTTTTTAATATTAAAAATAAATATTCTAAAAAAGACAGGTTTTTTTTGGTCAAATTTTCCAACTGCCAGGTGATTAAACAGATTACGCGTGCATGTAAATGAAAAGCGCTATAGGTAAACAGCAGTGTGAGAAAGAGCGTATACCGATAGCTGTTTGCGTCCTATGTTGTAGCTGAGCGAATCCGTTCGCTCGAGAAAAATCACGTGACCTTGCGATACCCATGTTGCTGTGCCTCGAAACGTTAGAGTAATTATTATATATTATAGTTTCTTAAGTAACTTTTTATTAATTAAAAGAAAATAATATGTACTATACAATATATTTTGCAAATATGATAGAAAAAGACAAATTTCACATATCCTGGTTGAAAAATTTAAAGTAGTGGAGTGTAAAAACAACAATAGAACTCTTCAGAATCTCTGCAGACAGAATAGCATGGGCCGCGATGATCGCCATTGTCATGAAAGGATGAGGCACACGAAGAAGCAGAATATTGAGTTAACTAAAAAAAAGATTTCAGTTATAAAAAGAACATGTACAGTAGGAAAAATGAAAGAATACCCATGAACGAACATATAAAACACGCTGTATTTTCCTGTCACCGTGACACAAAAACTTGGCCAGCGCAAGTACATGTAATAATTATTGTTACATGTACTTGCACTGGACAATTTTCATTGTGACCCGGTGACAGGAAAATACAGCGTGTTTTATATGTTCGTTCATGGGTATTCTTTCATTATTTAGATTGTATGTAAGCTTACCTTCAGCAATATATCTGAAATTCTCTTTAATTCGCTGATGAACTATACCATGATAAACTGATTGAGGCAAACAATCTCCCTCAAACCAATTAAAATCTAATTTATCTATATTTAGTATCCATCCATTTCCGTTAGGTGTTAAAGAACTGGGGAACTTGCAAATATGCGTTTCGCCAAATTCTCGTGATATACTGACTTCTTAGCAGATGTTGTCTCAATACGGCTTTGCACGGAGGCAAAGTAGATGGATCACACTTTTTCAATACCTTCTTAAAAGGCTCATTTTTCTTATTAGACTTATAATTTCGACAGAATGTTTGAAATCGTGCTGTGTTGATATTTGATAAATTTTTTGTACCATAAATTTCGCACACAAATTCTTCCAAAGTTTTGAAAATTTCATCGCGCCTACCGGTAAGCATCTAAACATTCCGTATATGTATTTGGACCATAGGAGTTTTCTATTGGTTCGTTGCAGCACGCGGTAATATTTTAACCAATAGACGGCGAGGTTCCAGATGCATATACGGAATGTCAGTCGGTCCCAAATTCATATACGGAATGTTAAATATCGTACACCGAAAAAGATAAGTTTTTTTAGAGTCTTTTAAAAGGAGATTGATTTTAAAATACTTGTTACTGTATTATTAAATAAAAATAAAACAATTATAGTATTTCGAATGTTATTTGGTGCGAAATTCATATGCGGAATGTTAATTATTCGTAGACCAAAAAATGGGACTTTTTATTAATCAGTTAAAGGAGACTGATTTTAGAATACCTATTTTATTAATGTATTATTAAAGAAAAATAAAACAATGATTAGGTACCTATTTGGTGCGAAATTCATAAATGGGAGGGTATAGATTTGAGAGACATATTTCTTTATTTGACTAAGGTTTCGCTTTCTCAGAATTTTTAATGACTTGCACGTGTTTCATTCACAGTCATTTGTTTCGAGTTTCTGTCATGTGTCACATAATATTAATATGTACGACATACGTTATTGGTATATACAATAATACAAAACAAAAACGTATGACGTAGATATATTAATATTATGTGACACATGACAGAAGCTCGAAACAAATGACAATCGATGAAAAGCCCTATATATCAATTATGATGTCACTACCTGTATCATAATGAACTTTATTATGATACACATTTCCATTAAGATACAGATTTTTAACTAATAGGGCTTTTCATCGATTGTCATTTGTTTCGAGCTTCTGTCATATGTTTTATAATCTTTGTAATACAATAAATATACACGGATTATACGACATATGACAGAAGCTCGAAACAACTGACTGTGAATGAAAAGCCCTATAGAATCGCGATATGACATTCGCGATAAAGGTGGCACACGCGCAGTAACCAATGGCGAGTCAAATACATACGCTTTGACAGTTCTCAATATGTAAACAAACTGTCAGACTGACAAACTACTTAATTTGTTTGCGTTACAAAATTAATAAATTTGAATATATTTTTTTGTGAATGATCATAGAACAAAAATCGTGTATACAACTTGTAACGTTTGAAAAAACTCCAACATTAATTTAATATCCCAATTCCCAAAAAGAATGTCTATTTTTTTAATTTATTTTGTGAAGTTCAATATCATTATAAGATCCCAAGCCGACCCTGTATACAGCCATGAAGTATTGCAGCAACATTTCAATGTGTTACAAGATTCCTGTTTATTTGAGACGCAAAAACAGAATTTGTAAGAAGTGTTGACAAAAGTACAGTTCTAATGCGTAGATGAACTTTCTAGAACAAATCTTGAACTGAAAGTTGAGTTCTTGTCAACTAAGCATCCCTAAGGATCAAAATCGCTCGGTACTTCCGTCGTATTTTCCCCGATCTGTGGCTTCAGACCGAAGCGCAGATCAGTCCGGTTTGATTTCTTCAAGCGTGAAGATCGCTTGCCGACTCACCCCAAAAGGGCGTGGTGCCTTTTGTTACCCGCCGGTAAAGGGTATAGTATGTCGTTCTAGAAGATCTAGTGTGAGGGCACGATGTTTTTTTTTTTTTACCCCGTAGTGAAGTTGGGTGCTCTTACACTGTGTTTGAGTTGTGACGCAGTACTATACGCCGGCGTGGTATGAAGTCCCTGTATCTTGTCCAAGTTCCTGTTTAAATGAAGTCTTCCGAGTCCCGATTGATGTCCTGATGTAGACATTTTGAGTTCCAGTCCCGTGATGTTTATCCAGTTGATTGCCCCGAAATAAAAAGGAAGCCATGAAGCCCACCTCAGGTCGATGACCCTGCTTGTTTGTAGATGAACCCCCTTTCCGTGTAGTTTGTGACGTGTGATAAAGGATTTTGTTTAAATATGGTATGATATATTTTTTTAAATTTTGCAAGGATCCCAAATGGATAAATATTTTTGTTGATATGAATTTTTTTGAAAAATAATAGTTGTTTGTGCTTTCATGATGCAACTTGTAAATTAAAATGACAGTGACTTTGACCTTTGACAGCTGCGTCAAAATTTTGTTTTGACATACACTGTCCAACAAGTTCTTTTGTCATTCTTTTGTTATGTTAAATTGAAGATTTTTTTTGTAATGTAAAAGATTTGTAGATATTTTGTCCTGTAAAATCATTTCCTGTTAAAAGTTTTTTTGTTTGTTTAAAAAAAAAAAACCACCGTAAAGTTTTAAATAAATGTTTGTGAAAGTGTATCTATCATCTCATTTCTGTAGCCTTTGGAAAAATTTTAACAGAAAACTAATGCAACTGTATGAAAGTTTTAGTTCAGGAGAAAAGAAAGAATATGGCATAGAAGCCAATAATAAGGAAAGATGTTGTCCCAATGTAACCCCAAAGAGGAATCAATGATGATTGTCCCCCCGATTGGTACCCGTAAGTAAGAAAGTATCCAGTAAGTACCCATAGGTGAAATAGAGGATTTATTTCAAACGGCGTCCCTTTTTGTTAAATAGTAGAAAGATCCTCTAGTCAGAGTAAGTACCCTTATGTATTTAGTTATGGTAGTGTAGTCATCTTAACACCCCTTCACCCTCCCTAACGAATCTACGACCTAGCTCCCGCACAACAAATGAGCTGCCGTCCCGCAACGAGGCTTTATGTGTCTGCTTCTTCTTCTTTAGCCCCATTCTTACCCCCCAGTATCTCAATAGATAGTCTTTCCTTGTTCCCATATGAGCAGACATGTAAAACGCCTCAAATTGCGCCCAACGTGTGGGGCTTAAAAACGCTTCAAATTGCGCCCAACGTGTGGGGCTCAAAACGCTACAAATGTCGCCCAACGTGTCAGGCCGATTCATTTTTCTGCATCCTTCAGTATCCAGTAGTTGTCTTGTCCAGTTGAATGCTTCAGCTGGCCCCGGCAACGTGGGGCCTGTACTTTTTTTGGCCTCCCTCAGACCCCATTTGCATGTTCCCACTACCATATCCCTTTAGCCTCCTTTCGGTCTCATTTGTACTACAACTGTTAGGCAGTGCCCGTCTTGGGTAGCCGATCTCAGTTTGTGGTGCAAGTGTTTCCGATAACATGGAAGCTCGACTCGTGTCATGTTTTGTATGCCCATTGTTACAAGTCTAGCTTGTAGACATGTTCAACTAGTAGTTAGCCTATCTACTAGTCCCCAATGTCTTTAGCCACCCCCCACTTAGTGTTACACTTGTAATACTTGTAACGTACACCCTGAAGTTTGACCCGAGTAAATATCGCCCCAGTCTTCCCATATAGTTTAGCCCAGATTCCTCTTGTCTTGCCCCCAGAAACTGTTTCATGTCTTTTAGTGCCCCCGAAACTGTTTCAGTCTTTTAGTCCCCATGAAAGAGCCCATTTTTGTAGTTTTTGTTGCAGAATGTTAATAATTTTTTCCAAAGAGGTGTAAGTATGTACACATTTTGTTGTGATGTTGATTTGGTCGTGCTGTTGATTGTATGGGCATGTACCATTTCATACATCTTAGTGTATTTAACTTGTAACCCCATATGTATACTGGTATTGTATGTATCGTAGAACAGAATTGTATGTTATTTTAGCGTACTAACTGTATTGTATTGATATTGTACCCATGATGAAAGCATTGATTTGAATTTTTTTGAAAATATTGATGAAATATATAGACAAACAGTTGAATAAAAAAGTAACGTAAAATTTTTTTGAAAATTTTGATTAAAAGTAACGTTAAATATTTTGAATATTGAATCCAATTATGAAGTATAACAGTATGTTGTATTTTTTGCATGTATTCCTATAGATCAACAGTTTTTTTACAGAATAATCGTTTTTTGTGATTTATTGATTTGGTCATTTGATTAGATGTGTGATGTTGTTGGTATGGTCCGTGTATGAGCTTAGCCCCGTATAGTCTGTGTGAGAGTAGTCCCTTGTTTTTCCAGCGAAGCCTATCTCTGTTGGTGTATGTCATGCCACAGGTTAGTTGGAGAAGTCATCCCATTGAGAAGTCATCCCCTTGAGAAGTGGCCCCGTGAAGAAGTGAAGAGGGAAACCGTGGAGAGGCCCCCCACTTCTGTGTTTTTTTCAAGCAGCCAGGAGAAAAGCTGTCACTTTTAGATTTGAAGATAGCGTTCTCTGTCGACACTGTTTGAGAATAACTGTCTTGAAGTGTAGAAGTTAGCCCCTGAAAAAGCCCCCCCCTTGTCTGTGTTGCCCCTTGTTTTTTTTTTTTTGACTAATCTATCTTTGTAGGTGTCAAAAGGATGCCAGAGGTTAGTTAAAAAGAGCCCGTGAAGTAGTAGTTGAAGTCTCCCCCCCAGTGAAGTAGTTGAAGTCCCCCCGTGAATGAAGTATGTCTTTTTGTATCTGACATGTCACAAGTGTAATACTCGTGATGAAGGAAGGTTGTTCAGCTATCTGTGAACACTTTCATTAGTAGTCGGAGCAAGAAATGTCTTATCCCGTGTGAGCTCATATAGGAACCAAATTTCAATATTGTTTGTGTTTGTAAGCCCCTGAGTATATCTAGAAGTCAAAAAGTATGTTGTTGTCTGTTTGTTTGTCTATCCCTGTTTTGTCTGGAAGTTTTAGAGCCCATTGTCTGTTGTCCCGTGTTGTCTATTAGCCTGTGTTGTCTATTAGCCCGTGTTGTCTATTAGCCCGTGTTGTCTATTAGCCCGTGTTGTCTATTAGCCCGTGTTGTCTGTTAGCCCGTGTCCGTGCTGGAGTTTGATTTTTTTTGGCGAATAGTTAGTTGACCTCTCTTCTCTTTGTTGATTGAAAGTAGGCCAAGAGCAGAAGCTGTGACAAGGCTGGTGAGGTTAGGATCTGGCCGCGTTGAGTACAGGTGAAGCTTGCTTTCGGTCGATAAATGGAAGCGGTTGTTCGTCAGAACTGTCATACTTTCCAATGTCCCTTTGGTCTTCCCCTTGCGTGTTGCTTTCATCCCCTGTTTTGAAAAAGTAGCCCCCCGTTTTAAAAATAAAGTCCACCCCCAGTCTTGAGAAATGAAATGCCCCCAGTTTTGAAAAGTAAGTCTATCCCCAGTTTTGAAAAGTAAAGCCCAACCCCCCTGTCTTGAAAAATGAAGTCTATCCCCTGTTTCGAAAAGTGAAGTGTAGCCCTGTTTTGAAAATGAAGTCTTTCCCCAGCTTGTGATTTGAAAATGAGAGAGTTGTCTAGTGAACGTTCATGAAAGGTTCTTATGTCCTGGATTGGACTGTTGATTGAAAACGTAATGATGTAGTGTTCTCTATATCATATGTTGCGTTCATTTCCCTTAGTCTTGTTTAAAAAGTTTGATATCCTGTTTGAACCCAGTATACTAGTCTTTTCGGTCTTTTGTTGTTGTCACACGTATCCCCCCTCCCCCCTTGTTAATATTGTCTTGATTTTAGTCCTTGTTGTTGTCATATACCCTTTTGTCTAGCCCTGTCTTGTTTGAATGAGTTGTTGAAGTAAGTTGTTGGTGAGATTTTGTCTCACTGAGGTGTTTAGACTGGATTGTCTAAATCCTCGTTTTGCAGAACCGTTGCCGAAATGTCCCGTGAAACTCGCTAGGTGTTAGCAGAGTTTGGGCAGATGTTTATCTGTCAAACATCAACTTTTTAGTTTTTGTGAACCGCTCGCGGTTAGGCAACGAGGTGACAAGGCTGTGTCTGCCCTGGTATGTCACTTGTGTTACTGCTGTGGATGTCAGCGAGGTCCACACAGGGCACAAGTTTAGTTTCTTTCCCAAGGCACAGAAACTCTTGTCACCTACAGTTCTTTGTAGAGTCAAGAAACATTTAAGTCTACTCGACTTTAAAGAGTCTGGCGATTGATGGCACGCTAGCCCAATCCCTAACGACTTTTTTGTTTTGTTTAATCCCCACTAGCCATTATCTAAATATTTTGATATTGTTGTCCTGTCACACCTAAGATGTCCATGTTGGATTTTTTTCTGTTTGTTATCGAAAACTGGATAATCTTATCCAGGTTTCTCTTTTGCGCGGAGGCTTTGTAACGTTTGAAAAAACTCCAACATTAATTTAATATCCCAATTCCCAAAAAGAATGTCTATTTTTTTAATTTATTTTGTGAAGTTCAATATCATTATAAGATCCCAAGCCGACCCTGTATACAGCCATGAAGTATTGCAGCAACATTTCAATGTGTTACAAGATTCCTGTTTATTTGAGACGCAAAAACAGAATTTGTAAGAAGTGTTGACAAAAGTACAGTTCTAATGCGTAGATGAACTTTCTAGAACAAATCTTGAACTGAAAGTTGAGTTCTTGTCAACTAAGCATCCCTAAGGATCAAAATCGCTCGGTACTTCCGTCGTATTTTCCCCGATCTGTGGCTTCAGACCGAAGCGCAGATCAGTCCGGTTTGATTTCTTCAAGCGTGAAGATCGCTTGCCGACTCACCCCAAAAGGGCGTGGTGCCTTTTGTTACCCGCCGGTAAAGGGTATAGTATGTCGTTCTGGAAGATCTAGTGTGAGGGCACGATGTTTTTTTTTTTTTACCCCGTAGTGAAGTTGGGTGCTCTTACACTGTGTTTGAGTTGTGACGCAGTACTATACGCCGGCGTGGTATGAAGTCCCTGTATCTTGTCCAAGTTCCTGTTTAAATGAAGTCTTCCGAGTCCCGATTGATGTCCTGATGTAGACATTTTGAGTTCCAGTCCCGTGATGTTTATCCAGTTGATTGCCCCGAAATAAAAAGGAAGCCATGAAGCCCACCTCAGGTCGATGACCCTGCTTGTTTGTAGATGAACCCCCTTTCCGTGTAGTTTGTGACGTGTGATAAAGGATTTTGTTTAAATATGGTATGATATATTTTTTTAAATTTTGCAAGGATCCCAAATGGATAAATATTTTTGTTGATATGAATTTTTTTGAAAAATAATAGTTGTTTGTGCTTTCATGATGCAACTTGTAAATTAAAATGACAGTGACTTTGACCTTTGACAGCTGCGTCAAAATTTTGTTTTGACATACACTGTCCAACAAGTTCTTTTGTCATTCTTTTGTTATGTTAAATTGAAGATTTTTTTTGTAATGTAAAAGATTTGTAGATATTTTGTCCTGTAAAATCATTTCCTGTTAAAAGTTTTTTTGTTTGTTTAAAAAAAAAAAAACCACCGTAAAGTTTTAAATAAATGTTTGTGAAAGTGTATCTATCATCTCATTTCTGTAGCCTTTGGAAAAATTTTAACAGAAAACTAATGCAACTGTATGAAAGTTTTAGTTCAGGAGAAAAGAAAGAATATGGCATAGAAGCCAATAATAAGGAAAGATGTTGTCCCAATGTAACCCCAAAGAGGAATCAATGATGATTGTCCCCCCGATTGGTACCCGTAAGTAAGAAAGTATCCAGTAAGTACCCATAGGTGAAATAGAGGATTTATTTCAAACGGCGTCCCTTTTTGTTAAATAGTAGAAAGATCCTCTAGTCAGAGTAAGTACCCTTATGTATTTAGTTATGGTAGTGTAGTCATCTTAACACCCCTTCACCCTCCCTAACGAATCTACGACCTAGCTCCCGCACAACAAATGAGCTGCCGTCCCGCAACGAGGCTTTATGTGTCTGCTTCTTCTTCTTTAGCCCCATTCTTACCCCCCAGTATCTCAATAGATAGTCTTTCCTTGTTCCCATATGAGCAGACATGTAAAACGCATCAAACTTGCATTTAATTATCATTATGACGCTCGTACTCTATACGAAACTCGTTTCGTATCCTTTATACTCGCTTCATAATGACCATCATTAAATGCTCGTTGCATAATATACTATTAAAAACCAGTCTCATTTTAACTGGGTTTAATAAAAATCGTCTTTTTGTTCTACGAATATTTAGCCGTAGAACAAAAAGACGGAGTCTTGTTCTAGCATTCATACGAGTAAGACCTGTGCCAAGTATAATTAAAATCTAGTTTACCTTATCAGTAGTAATTAGTGTATTTGATTTCGATTTAATAGTGTATTTTAAAAAGTGATTTCCGGACAAAATTTGTACGTATTGCTTTCTTTATATTATTAAACCATTATAAATTGTATTTAATTTATAAAAAGTGCATACCAGCGGCTGGTTTCACCAGTTTGCTGGTTCTTGCTGACCATCCAGCATAATGGCTTTGAATGCAATTCTGATACCAGAACCATTTAAAGAAAAAATATAACACGAAGCTATTGTCTGTATCTGCATGACAAGTACAAACATACACAGTAATCCTACAGTTTCTACCTCAACCATGGCCCTTCAAAGTGCTACAAATACTCAAGCTACTACATCAATTTCGTACGTAAACGCTGCAAAATCTTCGCCGAAACCACCATCCCTACCCAAAAAAGAGCAAGCCATAGTCCTTCACGCAGAAGAAAACCTTAAACTTCTAGATTACGTTAAAGCTATTGGTGATGTCATCGGACCAAAAAATATTTCCTTTGCTTCCAGGATCTCCAATAATAGAATCTGCATATATCTAGCCAACCCAAATCTCGTTGATCAACTTCTGAAGTCCCACCCAACTATCCAAATCGGATCCCTAATTTTAAGTATTAGGAAACTTGTCTCCCCGACAAAAAGAATATTAATCTCGAATATCTCTCCTTATATTCCCCACCAACTTGCAGAAAATGCAATCAAGAGTCTTGGTCTTCAAATAGCCTCCCCAGTGTCTTTCCTTAGAGCAGGAATTCCAGGTGATGAATATTCCCACATCCTCAGTTTCCGCCGCCAAGTGTATGTCTTTTCACCCTCTGATAATTTCGAGCTTCACACCTCCTTATTAATTTCATTTGAAGGCAATGATAATAGAATTTTTCTTTCAACGGACAAGATGGAATGTTTCGTATGCAAACAGGCTGGACACGTTGCGTCAAATTGCCCCAATTCTTCATCTGACAATGTGTTATCACAAAATTCTACTCTTTCTCATGACCCAACTCCCACTACCGAATCAACGCCACAGCAACAGCATACACAACTTGTGACAGACAATGTGTTATCACAAAACTCTACTATCTCTTATGACCTAACCACCACCACCGAATCTACGCCACAGCAACAGAACACACAACTTTTCTCCCATACTGAATCACATCAAGCTGAAGACGGTGATCCAAACAACATAAATATTCAAAAACCTTCTTCAATTTCTTCTACTCCTCAAACCCTACTGCCAACTTCTGAAGCGAGCAAAATAATTCCCACCGAAGAGAACATTCCCACTAAAAATCCATGTGAAAAAACCTCTGAAGTAATGGTTCAACAAGCTTCACTCGGAATCATAGGAGAATCATCCAGTACATCTGTGAAAAGAAGTATTGACGAAACGTTATCCCCTCCCATCGAAAATCTGAATACTAATAATCCAACGTTTGCTCTCCCTCAAACACCACGTCAAACCAACATCCAAAAGCCCAAAAAACCTAAACGCACAGCACCTACTCCTGACGCACTTAAATTTTTCATGAATAAAAATTCCACAACACTCCCATTAAACTATGATCAGCTAATAATGCTAATTGAAAATACCCAAGGTAACAATTCACCTATAGAAATTATCCAGGAATACACAACCGATCTCCCCGGTTTAATAAACCTATTAACCATATCTTACCCATACCTATCAGACAAAACTACGAAACATCGCTTCACCCGACTTAAAAATAAATTGAATCACTATCTAGGTAAAGATATCACTGACAGTGAATTATCTTCCTCCGATGCCTAATTTTCAACTCTATATTACAGTGGAATATTGATGGACTGTTCCATCGTTTACCCATGCTTCAAATCATCCAATCAGAATACTGTCCAGAAATAATTTGCCTACAAGAAACTAACCTTAGTCCAAACACAAGTTACAATTCTAAGCAGTTCAATTGTTTTAGAAATGACAGAAAAAGTAATAGTAATTATTCTTCTGGTGGGGTTGCCACTTTGGTAAAAAAATCATACGTAGCAAGCCTATTTCCTGTAAAAACCAACCTCGAAGCAGTAGTAATAAAACTTTCAGCACCCTCTACACTCTACATTTGTAACATTTACCTACCATCAAGTACAATATTAACTTTTGACGATATAAATAACCTTATCGAACAAATTCCAACTCCTCGTATCATACTTGGTGACTTCAATGCTCACAATAGCATTTGGGGGTCTGTACGTACTGATACCAGAGGTAAATTACTGGAAAAGTTAATGTCTGACTTACAGCTTAACTTACTCAATAATGGGACTCCTACACGTTTTAATATTCAGACTGGAGATTCATCCGCAATTGACCTAAGTCTTTGTGACCCAGCGTTGTCACCTCAGCTCTTATGGGAAGTCTTATCACACACATATAGTAGCGACCATCATCCCATTCTTATAAGAAATCTCTCTAGGCAACAATCGCCTTATGAGTTTCTACCCAAATGGAAAACAGAGTCGGCAAACTGGACAGAATTTAAAAACTACATCGATAAAGCTATGCAGAACTTTATTGTAAAAAGTAACGTCAATAGTACTCTAGATGACTTCAATAATATCATTATACAAAGTGCAGAACAGTTTATAGGTAAAACTAAAGCGCCAAAAAAGCATTTACCCGTACCATGGTGGAATCGTGACTGTAGCGAAGCAATCCGGGCAAGTAAAAAAGCTTTCAACAGGTACAAAAAACATAAAAATATAGAGAACAAAATAGAGTACAAAAGACTTAAGTCCAAAACACAACTATTAATTAAACAGGCCAAAAAAGCCAGTTGGATGAAATATGTTTCCAATATAAACAGTTCTACGCCAATAAGTGAAGTTTGGAAAAAAATACGCAAAATTTCCGGTTTCCACCAATCACCCTCAATATCCAGTCTGAAAGTAAATAACCAAATCATTACATCACCAACAGAAATTTCCAATATATTGGCACTGAATTATAAAAAAATATCTTCCAATGAAATCTTCGACCCCACTTTTCTTGAAAACAAAATACAACTCGAAAATTATAATACATTTCCATACGAAATTAGCCACAATCCTCTAAATCTCCCGCTAACATTTCATGAACTAAATGACTCACTTATAAATTTGAAGGATTCTAGTCCTGGCCCAGATGATATACCATCTATTTTTCTGAAACAGCTTCCAAATTCAGCCATAATCGTAATGCTACAGATATTCAACATCATATGGCGGCAACACCAGTACCCCACACTTTGGACTAAGGCTATTGTGCTTCCATTTCTTAAACCTCAAAGTCCCCGTCTAGCTCCCGAGTCCTACAGGCCTATAAGCTTGACATGCTCTATGGGAAAATTACTAGAAAAAATTGTCAATGCACGGCTCACATGGACACTTGAAAAGTCAAATCTACTGATACCTGAACAAAATGGTTTTAGACAAAACCGATCAGGCATAGATAATATTCTAGACTTAGAAAGCGATATTCAGGAAACTCTAGCAATTCGACAACATTGTATAGCAATATTTTTTGATTTAAAGAAAGCATTCAACACGTGCTGGAGGTATAATATTTTGAAAAGACTGCACTCATGGAATATCCGAGGTAATTGTCTAGAATTTATTAAAAACTTTTTACGGTACAGAACATTTCGAGTAAGGGTTCAAAATTCATATTCAGAAGAATATATTGAAGAAAATGGGACTCCTCAAGGATCAATAATTAGCCCAACACTATTCTTAATCGCTATAAATGATATAATTAAAAATTTGCAAAAACCTCTGAAAGCTCGCATTTATGCAGATGATTTAGTAGTTTACATCAAAGGCAAAAACCCCTCTCTAATGTCGAAATCATTACAAAATTTTCTACACCAACTAGAAGAATGGTCCCATGGCACGGGATTTAAATTTTCGGTTTCCAAAACAGTGGGCATGGTATTCACCAATAAACACGCTTTCAGCACACCAATACTGAAATTTTATAACTCAACTATCATGTTTAAAACAGACGTAAAATTTATGGGAATGTGGTTGGATCAAAAACTGACTTGGAAAAAACATATAAATCAACTAGTCGCATCTTGCAATAAAAGATTAAATTTATTAAGAACATTATCCAACAGGGACTGGGGCTCTGATTATGATACCCTAATTAGCCTATATAAAGCCTTAATTAGATCTAAAATAGACTATGGCTCCATTGCGTACATATCTGCGTCCGAAACAACACTAAAACCCTTAGATAGTATACACAATGCAGCATTAAGACTTTCCTCGGGAGCATTTAGATCGACGCCGGTAGAGAGTTTATATAGTGAAACCGGAAAACCCTCTTTATTCCACCGTCGCATTTATTTAACATTAACTCATGCAACTTCTATAGCTTCAAATCCAAACAGACCTCTTTTTGATAATACATTCAATAATAAATATACGTCTCAAAATAGACATATTTCTCACAAACCTTTCTATGAGAGAATTCGATTTTATCTAAGATATTTAGAAGTAAACTTTCCAGATATATTCCTAATAAATTTGGACCATCCCCCTCCTTGGAAAACTGATACCCCCCAAATAAATTATAATCTTACTGCATTTAGTAAGCACTCAACAAATCCAGCTGTTTTTAAAAATAACCTTAATTCAATCATAGCCAAACATGGAGATAATTGCTACAAGATATACACAGATGCATCAAAATGTAATACAGGAGTAGGTGCTGCATATGTAACCCCTAACAACCAATATCATTTTAGACTTCCCAAATATTTCAGTATTTTTTCTGCTGAACTTTATGCAATACTCAAAGCCCTTGAACATGTCAACAAAAACAAAATACCAAAATGCTTGATCCTAAGTGATTCACTCGGTGCTTTACAAACTTTAAATCATGTGTATCCTAAAAACCCCCTAGAGAAAATGGTAAAATCTGAACTAGAAGAGGCTCAAGAAAATTCCAGACGCATTACCTTCATATGGATCCCATCTCATATTGGTATCGATGGAAACGAAGCAGCAGATCAGTGCGCCCGTAAAGTGTCGGAAAGTGTCGAAACAGAGGTAACGGAGTGTCGAAATCTCGCGAGTGACATAAAATCGTACTTTAGAAATCTAATCACGTGTAAATGGAACCAAGAATGGAAATATTCACAGACATCTTTAAGAACAATCAAGGATAATGTTTACCCGCGGCTATCGAGAATACGAGCACGAAAACTTCAAACTGTTATCACACGTCTGCGTATAGGTCACACAAGATACACGCACTCTCACCTGTTTACAAGAGACGATCCCCCTAAATGTGAAATTTGTGACGAAATAAATAATGTAAAACATTTTTTAATTGACTGTCCACTTTTTGCAAATGAACGAATTAGATTCAATATTCCTAACAACATCAACAAACTTTTAGGCACAGATGGTTACTATGACAATATCGCAAACTATTTAAAATGTATAGGGCTATATTATAGAATCTAAATTACTGGAAGTTATACCTACACTGTATTCTTAATTTAAGATACATACTGTAATTATAGATAATAATATCGATAATTATTTAAAACTCATAGAATTATATTATAGATTGTAAGTTATTGGAACTGTACTCCTACACTGTATTCCCGCTAATCACCTCTTGGTGGATGCGGTAAATTTTCAATAAAAAAAAAAAAAAAAAAAAAAACAAAAAGACGATTTTTATTAAACCCAGTTAAAATGAGACTGGTTTTTAATAGTATATTATGCAACGAGCATTTAATGATGGTCATTATGAAGCGAGTATAAAGGATACGAAACGAGTTTCGCATACACGATTGCAGATACACAAATGCAAGTTGTATACACCATTTTTGTTCTATGATCATTCACAAAAAAATATATTCAAATTTATTAATTTTGTAACGCAAACAAATTAAGTAGTTTGTCAGTCTGACAGTTTGTTTACATATTGAGAACTGTCAAAGCGTATGTATTTGACTCGCCATTGGTTACTGCGCGTGTGCCACCTTTATCGCGAATGTCATATCGCGATTCTGTAGGGCTTTTCATTCACAGTCAGTTGTTTCGAGCTTCTGTCATATGTCGTATAATCCGTGTATATTTATTATATTACAAAGATTATAAAACATATGACAGAAGCTCGAAACAAATGACAATCGATGAAAAGCCCTATTAGTTAAAAATCTGTATCTTAATGGAAATGTGTATCATAATAAAGTTCATTATGATACAGGTAGTGACATCATAATTGATATACAGGGCTTTTCATCGATTGTCATTTGTTTCGAGCTTCTGTCATGTGTCACATAATATTAATATATCTACGTCATACGTTTTTGTTTTGTATTATTGTATATACCAATAACGTATGTCGTACATATTAATATTATGTGACACATGACAGAAACTCGAAACAAATGACTGTGAATGAAACACGTGCAAGTCATTAAAAATTCTGAGAAAGCGAAACCTTAGTCAAATAAAGAAATATGTCTCTCAAATCTATACCCTCCCATTTATGAATTTCGCACCAAATAGGTACCTAATCATTGTTTTATTTTTCTTTAATAATACATTAATAAAATAGGTATTCTAAAATCAGTCTCCTTTAACTGATTAATAAAAAGTCCCATTTTTTGGTCTACGAATAATTAACATTCCGCATATGAATTTCGCACCAAATAACATTCGAAATACTATAATTGTTTTATTTTTATTTAATAATACAGTAACAAGTATTTTAAAATCAATCTCCTTTTAAAAGACTCTAAAAAAACTTATCTTTTTCGGTGTACGATATTTAACATTCCGTATATGAATTTGGGACCGACTGACATTCCGTATATGCATCTGGAACCTCGCCGTCTATTGGTTAAAATATTACCGCGTGCTGCAACGAACCAATAGAAAACTCCTATGGTCCAAATACATATACGGAATGTTTAGATGCTACCGGTAACGTGGGCAACTCCAAGATCCGTTAACGCTCTCTGATAAATTAATTTTTTTTTAATATTTTAAATGGTTTTATCTTGCCCTTTTGGAAAAAAGACGAATTATAATCACATCCAGTTAATGCGTGGAAAGCAGGCAAACTCGTACATAAAGATGACTCGAATTCCGTATGTAGCTTCGTTACGGTTATATTTATGTACCTTTTAGAATTTCCAGTACCATACTCCATAAAAATCTCCAGATCGTCACTTTGGAGGTGATCCATGTTTCCAAGCATAATTATTAAAACATCATTATTTACAACATACGAATAACGTAAATCATAATTTAAATTTATTAATAAATTACCAACAAAAGGCACCATCTCATCTGTAGACCAATGTTCAATTAAAATTTTTACAAAACTCTGCTTATATTTAATATTTTTTAATTCCTTGGCAAAATCTGTTAGTATCCATCCATTTCCGTTAGGTGTTGAAGAATTACCTATAGCCCTTTTCATTCACATGCACGCGTAATTTGTTTAACCACCTGGCAGTTGGAAACTTTCACAAAAAAAAACCTGTCTTTTTTAGAATATTTATTTTTAATATTAAAAAATACCCTGTCAAAATAACAATTGCACTTCATAGCCATTCATGTATAGTTGTATATTTTATACTCGTTAATAGTATGTACAAATTCAGATGATATCTTCTGAAGTTCAGATGCACCCCCTGAAAATAATCCTGGGGCGCCCATGCAAGTATTTTGCAGAGTTAAAATTGCCCTCAAATCGCCTGGCCTGTTTATTTTCTTTATATTTGAATATTTAAATTTACTTTAAAGTCAGGTCAACGATATTTTTTGTAATAAAAATGTTTACCCTTTTTTTAACTTTGGGGGGATTTTTTGGGAAAATAACCGCTACTCTCCAGCCAGACCGGCATTCTTGTATTAGGCTATCACGGAAGAGACACCTGAAAAGTTTTCAGGTTGCCTAAAATACCTACTCAAAAATGTCTCGCAGCTCTCGGACCATCTGAGTTATGTTGGGGAGTATTTGGCGGAAATTAGTGAGTTCCTTTTATATAAATTTTGTGTTTTTTTTGGTATCTATTCCACGAGTCGTCACAATTTGGCAGCTGTTTGGTCGGAGGAGAAAAAGTGGCCTTTCGAACGGGAGGGGTCACTTTCAACTAGTTTTTTAAGTACACTACAAGATTGTCTGATTAACCTTTTAGAGTCCATTTTATTTGTGTTTTTTAAATCCATTTATCTTTCCAAACTTCATTTAATGTTTTTACTAGATCATTATTTACCATTTTTATTCAGTTGCAATGCGAAGGCAAAACAATCTTACTTTTCAATTAGAATACGGAGTGCAGTCCAGTCCCTTGAATCGCGATTTTCGGCTCTTATTGGAGCCTTCATCGGAAGGAACGTAGGCACTGTTCTCCATATTTTAACTGATTCGTATCAAGAGGTTTTCCCACCCATTGCAACTGAAGTGATGATAGTAGGTGGCTAGCGCCATCTGGCATTGAAAGACGAAGTAGTTTATTAACGAAAGACGAATAATATTAACCTCTAAACTCTAAACTACCAATAAGCGGATTGACAGAGTTCTTCTTCTTTTTATATAGATATGAATCTGTCTGTTTTTTCAATGTGCCTCCAGTAAATTGTCGTTCCATTATTTTCGTGGTCTTCCCACTGATCGTCTTCCTATTGGGAACCGTCCCTCGCCGTCCTTACTACTCTATTTGTTGTCACTCGGCTTATGTAGTCATTCCATTTTACTCTACTCTTTCTCACCCAGTTATTATTGTTCTTCACCTTGCATCTCCATCGTATATCTGGACTTCTAGCTCTGCCTCATAGTGTCTTACCATCGATTTTTTACCAAGGGGTTTGAAACTCCCAAAAATTTCCCTATAAAACAACCAGCCCGGTTCACAACCCCCCAAAATATGGAGAAATAGTTGGCAATCTACCTCCCAGGAAATTAACCAGAGGCAGCTTCAGAATTAAACAGATCGAAACATCTCCAAGAAGTAAAAGAAGAAGAAGAAGAGGTTTGAAAGTGTTGAGAAATATAATTACCTGGCATGTGTGAATAAAAAGAACGATTACATGAAGGAAAACGCAATAAGAATTGAGAAAGCGAGAAGCATCTTTATGGATATGAAAAGAATACTAAGCAGTTGAGACTTGAGCTTAGAACTAAAAAGTAGTTTAGAACAATTTTATATTCATTATATCCTTCTATATGTTGTGAAGCGTGAACTATGAATAAGTCCTGCAGCAACAAAATAGAAGTATTATGGTCTAATAATAAAAAAAAATTCAAAATACGCTGGACAGATAAAATAACTTTCCTATACTTGCTGTACGGATATGACTCGTGGACCTCAAAGACGTTACCTGCAAGAGAATTGTAGCTTTTGAAATGTGGCTTTATCGACGAATCCAGGCGCGGATACAGAGGGGGGTCAACGGGTCCATGGACCCCCCTATTGTATTTAGTCTATAAGCATTTTTTTATTATTTATTATTTTTTTCTGTCAACTCTTATTTTCAAACGATCAGTAAGTAAGTCTGGATCCCCCTATTATGAATATTAGATCCGTGCCTGGACGAATCCATAAGATATCTTACACTGACCACATCACTAATTAGGACGTTTTATTAAGAATATAAAAAGAAAATAAGATATTAACCACAATAAAAGCAGCTAAAATCAAATAGAAAAAAAAAGAGAGAAAGAGAGAACTAGGAAGGCACAGAATTTCCTAGCTGAAAAATCTACGTACATTACATAGGCACTCCCAGAAAAAGAAGAAAAAGAAGAAAAGAAGAAAAGAAGAAAAAGAAGAAAAAGAAGAAAAAAATAACAAATGCAGAGGTACTCAGCAGAACGAGAAAAGAAAAAAATAATTATATTGAAAACTTCAATATTTTAAATATGCCGAACTTCGAAACGGAGAAAAAAAGAAGAATTATCAGTAGTAATTGCACAAGAGCTCTAAAATTCTATATTAATTTTAGAGATCGAGTGCAATTTGTTGCGATTATTTCATGAATAAAACTGTTCAAAACCAAAATTTTATTGTAATTTATTTATGTAAGTACAAATTAGTACAATTAAACACACAGTTATAAATATTTGACGGTTGAAAGTCATCACTTTTATAATTTTTAAAACATTAATTGTCATTAATGTCACTGAATGTATTTTTTCATAGCAACGAAGGGCATCTGACGTAATATACTTGACGACGGGAAATTATCAACAATTATCGGGGATAATATCACAAGAGAAAGAGAATAAATTGAAAATAGTGCGACAGTTTTTCGAAAATTTTTTGTCTGGCAATAGTCACGAGAGCCCGCAGGGCTCGAGTGGCTATTGCCCAATGACAACAAATTTGAGTAAAAATGAAGCATTATTTTCTTATTTATTCTTACTGTCGTGTGATATTCGTAAGATTATTTTTTAATGCGTATATTATGGATATTTTCTTAAATGTGACAGTTGTCAAAACTAGGAAACTGGTTGCCATTAAACAGAAACAATCTAATTAAAAAAATTCTATCGGTAATTTTCTACAGTATAATTTTAATCTGATTGGACAGAATTAAACACGTGGTCAAATATCTTACTATACGATTGGAAGTTAAAATCATTAAAAAATAATCAATTTAATTTTTATTTCTGTAGCTTTCTATTGGTCAGAATCTCTTATGAATGAAATAATCTGAATAATTATTATCAATTTTTTAAAAGGTCCAAGTAAAGAGTACTTAACTAATATAAGTTATACAATCAATAACTTAAAATCTCCGTAGGTATATTATAACCAGCTTTTTATAACTTGACGTTTATATTTCTATAATATCAAATTCCATTGACAATAAACAATAATATCAGTCATTAAATGAAAATAACTTACACCTTACGGCAACCGATTGTTGTAAATTGTTTCTAATAGAAATAAATTTCCCAGTTAAAAAATGTAAATAATTTCTTACTTTTGTTCTTAAAAGTTGATTAATATACGTGTGGGATGCATATAGACGGAATAAATGATGAGAGAAAAGAATATGTCATAAATTTTACTTTTTTAATTTCATAACATTCTAACTGTGTCAATGATTTACTACTAAAAAGAAAATTCTAATCATACAATTTTACAGTTGTTCCAACAGATCTTTGCACTGCACATGCATGCAATTATTCACGAATTACTTTGCCCCTTTTTTACTCACAGAAACTAGTATCGCAAAATTAAGTCGCTTGTCCATAGAAACCACACTAAGGCTACGGCTCCACGGGCGAGAAATTGACGCTAGCAGTAGCCGTAAAACGAACTTAAGGTTCCGCGAAACGGATAAGGAATAGCCGAACTGAACCAACTACGCACAAGTCCTGTAGTCGGTTCAGTTCGGCTATTCCTTTTCCGTTGCGAGGAACCTTAAGTTCGCTTTACGGCTATTGCTAGCGTCAATTTCTCGCCCGTGGAACCGTTCGCTAAGGCTACGGCTCCACGGGCGAGAAATTGACGCTAGCAGTAGCAGTAAAATGAACTTAAGGTTCCGCGGAACGGAATGGGAATAGCCGAACTGAACCGACTACGCACAAGTCCTGTAGTCGGTACAGTTCGGCTACTCCTATTCCGTTCCGCGGAACCTTAAGTTCATTTTACTGCTACTGCTAGCGTCAATTTCTCGCCCGTGGAGCCGTAGCCTAAGGGTCGATTTCTCATACCTGCGGTAATCTATGGTTCAGTTGAACCAGGTTCACCGGTGATCTACGGTTTTGTTCGGAATGCATTTCTCATTGCACGTTCATGTCAGCGCTCGTTCTACAGCTTTCGAGAAATGCCAATAGATGGCAAAAGGTAAAAAACTGTCGCCATTTTGAACTACCTTTTTTATGCTGTTTTTGAATAAAGTTAAATTTAAGTATTTATAGTCAAATAGTCATTATAATAATTATAAATAAATATTATAAAAACAAAAATAATGTTATCGTTATCGTTAGGCTAAATATAATAAAATAGGATATATTTATATTATGACAGCGTTTCGTGTTAATACAACGCATGCGTAGTCCATGAAATCATCTGAACTGAGTTCTGAAATCTTTGAACGGCCGAATTCCACCGTTCAAGCATCGTTCAAGTTTAAACTGCCATCGGTTGAACGTGCGAATTGAGAAAGACGATTTTGACTTTAAACTGACGTTTACTAGAAGCTAGAAGTTCATGTTAAACTGGAGTTGAACTCGATATGAGAAATTGGCCCTTAAGCCGATGCCGCACTGCAGGATGCTAGATGGTGGCTTGGAGGGTGGATTTTAAAGGTGGATGGTGGAGGGTCGCTGCATCCTGGACGCAGTGAAAGAGTGAAATGAAGTCAGAAGTCAGTATCCAACTGACTGCTGAGGAATCGTTTGTTTCATTTGTTACGTTACATTTGGTTTGTTTTTTTAGCATATCGTCATATTAGAGGTAAAACTCATTCACTAAACTTTTCAGAAAGTGGAGAAAAATCGACTAAAAGGCAAAAATTGTTTTTTAAATTCACCTGACTTGAACATTGGATTTTTTTAATGCAACTGCAAAGAATAAATAAAACAGATATTTTAAGCCATGTTTCGTCACATAGTGGGTCTGCTGAGTCCCAAATTGCCCTTCTTTTATACACAGCACTTATTACGCTTTCATCCATAGCGAGGCTACCCGGATGGATTATCAAACACGACTGATATGGGTGGATAGACGCCTGGCGGACCACCGGGTGGGTAGATGGTAGTGGGAGGCCACTGCGGCTACCGTCGTTGTATTATTCGTGGTATAAGTAGCTGGATGGTCGCCAGGCGGGTATCTACCATCTACCATCCACCATCCTAGTAAACTTCCTGCACTGCGGCATCGGCCTTAGGGTAAGAACAGATCAAGTGGGTCGCGGTGGAGGTGTAGGTCGCGGTAGATGCTACTAGTTAAGTCGTGGTCGATGTCGACAGCACATAGCAAGGAGGTCACCTGCGATGTCAGTCGAGCTAGAGCCACTATCAAATGAAGTAGTTTAATGAAATTTGAATGACAAAAAGACTTTGCTTTAGCGATATTGTGTCAATCAAGTGATGATAGTGATGAATTGTCAGCTTTAAATAATCAGATCCTCCTTCATATTTCAAAAATTTACTGAATTTAATTACTTTAGAAATTCAAAATAAACTGAATACAAAAAAGGGATTATATAAAAAGTATCAACTCAGATAGCGCAGGTAATGACAACTTGGCTTCGAACGGACCAATCACAGGGAAGCATCCTTGTAGGCCGCGCAGTAGACATCCATGTAAAACAAACTCATTTTATTTTCAAAAGCATCGATGTAAACTTCCTGGATGGCATCGCGCTAAACCTCCACCACGACTTACCTGCTCTGTTTTCTTCCATTCACTACAATGTGTTTGTTTTACATGGATATCGACATCAACCGCGACCTCCACCTCCACCTCCACCCACTTGTTCTGTTCTTACCCTAAGTTAAACTTTGTTTTAATTATAATTATTTACTAATAGTCCAGTCGGGTTAGACGAATAACAGGCCTAACCTCAAGATGGCGGCTGACGCAACGGCGGAATTCAGTCGAGACTTTAAATTTACACTACTATTGACTCCCCTAGAGATTAGAAAAATAACATTTGGGGCAGCTCATAATGCAGGGCCAAATGATATCCCGACTGGATTATCATTTTCAGTGATATTGGTGCATTTATAGCGTTTAAAAATGGTTTTTCATATTATTTAAACTTTTGGTCTTTGTACGTTTCATTGTAATTTTGATTGTGAAACATAATTGTTACAACGACTAACTCTTGCTCTCTTATTTGATTAATTCCGGTAATTATTTATTTTTAAGCTAATGAGACATATATTTTTTTTCCTAGAACCGTGTTAAAAATGCAATTTTTAGCACTTCATACGAGCGTTAAAAATGCTACTTTAAGGCACTAGTGCTTTAAAATTTTTAAGGCACTGCAGTTCGTATTGACCGTATAGGCAATTTTGATGTAATGTCAAAAAAATATAAAAATGGAATGTCAGTCAAGTTCAAGTAAAAGTTTTTGTACATATTGTCCTGTAATTACGTTTGTAGAAAAAATATTGTATGATATGCGTGTTAAAATAGATATTTATGAAACAGTTCGTGAAGTATGCTTTTTGCGAACGCACGCGATTTTTAGAGCACGAGCGACAACGAAGCGAGTGCTATAAATCGCGTAAGTTCGCAAAAAGTACTTCACGCACAGTTTCATACAATATTTTATCTACGATAAACAAATAAAAAAAGCTGTAACTCTTCGTCACTGGAATTCATTTCTATTCTTCAATTTTTAGAACTTTGACATTTAAAAATTCTAACTACTTCCAAACCACAAAACTGTCAAAATTTTGTTGTAATTCATTGTTCATATTGTCATCACCATGACAATGCGAAAGTTAAGGATTGTCACCATGACAACGCGAAAGTTAAAAACAGTGCGACAAAGTAAATCCCATTTAAAATACATTGTTAATTCACGCACACTTTATATTCTTCACGCACTGCTATCGATAATAACAGTTTTCACAAACTAAAAACTTGTACATAATACGACATAGAGTAGATAAAGTACATTTTTAAGACACTCGTGAGAATTGCAGAACTCGCTTCGCTCATTCTGCAAACTTTCACATGCGTGCCTTAAACGTGTACTTTTAACAATTATATCATAAATAACTATTAATCTACAAATTGTCATTGTATTTACTAAGTACACGAGTTTGGCTACAATTCTGTAGCACGGAAACTTATTTGTTTATTTTTGAGATTACTGTCTAACTTTTTGTTTTTATTTTTCATTTATTTATTGCCGTCCTATATTTTGTATTTATATTAGTAATAGTCGGTATGGTGTTCAAGTTGTTTAATGTTGAGTTTGTCAATCCCATCAATCTCAACAGTGAAAAAAATCAACTTCTATAAAAAACTTTATAAAATACATCCACCGGATGTTTCACTAGATGTTTTAATTTAACTTGTTTGCAAAATAAATCATTACGTTTGTGAAAAGATCCGTTGCATCTGTAAAATCTGATCTAATCCGTACTGATCTGTACAACATCTACTTTCATTTTTAGCCATACACGGTGAGTCACAAAGATTGGGCCAACATTGTAATTTTTATTTTTTTGGCATTAGGAGTGGATCGCTATATACAGGAACACAATGATAAGGCTGAATAGAGCTGCTCAATATTTGTAGAGTGTTTAGTTAGCAAATAAACAATGTTCGACACACTTGTATACTCAGGATTAATGTTATCTGTACTAATATCATGATTGATTGACTGATTCCATTAGGGTACACGGGCAAATATACCTTCATGGAATTATTTTATATTATGGATTCATCATATTTTGGACTGTCTCCCTTTGTTAGGTTGTTTGATTGTTTCCCTTTATTTAATTTTTATATTTTTTTACATTTTTTTGCTATATAGCTATAGTCAGATAACGAAATAGTTGTCAGTGATTCATTTCGAAGTTCGTGGATTATTGCAGACTTTGAGGAGAACGAGGAGTAATTTCAGTGACGCGTAAAATTATACTATAATTTTACGTGCATAATTCTATAATTTTATAATTATACTATTATTTTAGTACGCAATAAGTAACATTTCATGCAACAATTCACTGCTAACTATTTAGTTCTTTGGGTATAGTTATAACATCTTAACATTTCCTAGACAATGGTAATACCCCGCTCAGTATGTCTTACGTGGAGTACATAGCGACCCATACTCGCGTCAGAGCCCATCCTCCACGAAAGCTGAGAGTGGATAATGGGGTAACCAGATGGATAAGGATGTTGACATTATTCTTATTTTGTTGAAGTCACCATATTTGTATTTTTAATAAATTAAGTATATACTCAAACATATCTCTCCTATTATCGTTTAGAAAACAAAGTATATTTGTTGGGAATTTTATACCATATCTTGAAAGGTGTCCAAATCAAGCTCAGCAATGGACTTCAGCAGGGATCTGTTTTGACACCCGTACTATCTAAGTTATACATCGCGAACTTGCCTAGAACAAATTCGCAGACATTTGGCTATGCTGACGACTGAGCCATTGCAGCAAGACATAATAACATGGATGTTTTACAGAAATACAAGTTTTTGAAGACTTCCTGAATGCGACCGAAAATGTTTTAGATTAGATTGATACATTGGATGGCGTTTTCTATTATTTTTAAGTTATAGGTTCTTATTGTATACAATACTCTAAAAATACAAGATACTTGTAGTAAGAAAGAGCAAACAGTAGATTCTATTCTCTGAGTGAAAATGATCTTTATAATCGATCAACAGTAATTTTAATTATAAAAATTTGAATTAATAAATAAAAATTTGCATTGAATTTAAATTTTTTTACTTGCTTTCTCTCAAGTCTTTATTTCACACCTTAGTATTCTTGTTTTAATCATGATGAATCATAGGAACTGTATGCAAACTGTTACTAATATAAATAAAATGTTATTTAGTTTATTACCCATACCTGACACTATCGGGAAAACAAGGAGTGTTAAAACGTGTCTAAAAAATAATATTACTAAGAAATCAGCTTCGAGGTGATCAATCACATATATATTTTTCTGTGACTCAATACCTAGAATATCTGGTAAATTAAGTCGTATAAATCTACTTTTTTATTGTTTGTCGAGGTTTCATGTGCCATTTGTACTACTAATTCTCACGCCATTCAGCGCTAACAAGCGACAAAAAATGCGGGTTTCCAATGACCTGAATAC
The DNA here is from genome assembly GCF_917563875.1 of Diabrotica virgifera virgifera. Lineage (NCBI taxonomy): Eukaryota > Metazoa > Arthropoda > Insecta > Coleoptera > Chrysomelidae > Diabrotica > Diabrotica virgifera. The sequence goes on along the minus strand of NC_065449.1, from coordinate 178,247,161 downwards.
ATTTGACACGACAGAGGATTTGGTTTTTCTAATGGGAAAGCTTTTTACTTTTTACCGAGCCTAAAACGGTAGGCAGAGATAAGAAAAGGGACTGAATTTATTTTTATTCGACGAAAAGGTACGCAAAAAACTGAATCAATATATACCCAATAAATATATGCCTACCGGGATACCCGCATCCACAAAAAAATGTGAAAATGGACGTTTTATGGGGATATAAACGTAGACGAGGGTTGCCACACGGCTAAAATTACATCACCCTATTCACGTTTATAACAATGTAGCAGTTGTTGTTAAATTAGATGTAATTTTGAATTGAGAAAACTAGTAAAGTCCTTTCGATTTTTAAAGAAAATACACTCGCGATCATAAAATCCGGGTCACCCTGAAAATTTCAAGTTTCTTGAACATTTTTGCCTCTGATACAGTAATAACATTTTTTTAGGCTAAGCTAATGTATTTTTTATTTGTCATCAATGTTTGTTTAAAAAAACGGTTTTTTATTGTTTTTATTGAAACAACAGATAACAAACCAAATTATGATAATTCAGACAAACGAAAAAAAAAAAAAAATGGAAAGTACAGAACGTGGTAGAACGTCAGTGAAATTTCAATGTCTAATATCGTGTATTGCCTCCCCTTGCTCTAGTAACCTCTTGCAGACGACGGGTCCGGATTACATGTTGTGGTTTGTTATTCCACTCTCTAACTAACAGATCCTTAAGCTCCTGTGCGTTGTTAGGGAAAGTTATATGGGTTTGAATACGTTTTTTCAAATCGTCCCAGATATGTTCGATAGGATTTATGTCCGGAGACCTAGCTGGCCAGGGTAACCTCGTAACTCCAACTTCGTCCAAGTATTGCATACTGATCCTGGCAACGTGCGTTCGCGCGTTATTTTGCATAAAAACGGCATCTTCTCCAAGCCCCACCATGGCGGGCATAACATGTTCCTCAGAATCTCCGTAATGTACCTTCGTGCAGTTAAAGACCCATTTTCGACAAAAGGTAACTCTGTGCGGAAGTCCGAAGGCACACCTCCCCAAGTCATAACCGAGCCATCACCAAATGGCATTCTTGGAGCAATGGCAAGCTTGTGAAAATCGTTCGCCGGTTCTCCTCCAAACTCTTACACGTCCATCGGATCCAGTTAGGCAGAAACGGGATTCATCTGAGAATAACACTTTGCTCCAATCGTTAATTCCCCAATGCGCGTATTGTCGAGCAAAAGCTAGTCGTGCAACTCGATCCTCCCGGCGAAGTGGCGGTCCTGTAGCCATTACCCGAGAAGATAGTCCAGAAGAGCGAAGTTTTCTCCTGATTGTTGCAACGCTAACGTTGCAATTTCGTACTTCCTGTAGACGATTTCGATGCATAACTGCAGTTCAGGTCTGGTTTCGTAAAGCTTGACTCACAAGGAAACGGTCATCTCGTGCCGTGGTCTTTCTTCTTGGTCCAGAGCCAGGCCGTCTGGTTAGCAAACCCGTCTCCTGAAATCGTTGAAGTACTCGTTGAACCGTAGAAAGGCTTACACCAACAGTTCTTGCGACTTGCCGTTGACCGTGACCGTCTTCAACAAGCGCAAGAATTCGGGCCGTTTCACCAACAGTCAAAGGCATTTTTGGCAAAAAGTAAACAATAATAAACACTAATAATGACACCAATAATGACAGTTATAGATTCCATTATTTTGACACGTTTGCACTTCTCCGCGAAATCGGCAATATAGGAATTCTTTGTTACAAAGGAAATCGCTAAGCCGACAACAATTGTCAGAAACATGTAGTAGTTTAAGAGCGCCTGCCTTTGGATCGAAAAAATCCGAAAGGTTGTGGGTTCGAATCTCACCAGGGTCAGAAATTTTTCATTTATTATAAATAATAAATGAATATAGTTTCTGTCCTTGTTGGATCGGTACTCACCGGAGGGACCGCAGACGTTCGGATACAATTAGCGTCTCTTTGCAAAGACAATGACGTCGACTTTGCAAAGTAACAAGACACTTACTCAACATACACACTACACATGACACTAATACTCATGTTGTGACTGGCTGAATGACATAAAGTCCATGCCATTAAAAAAAACATGTATTAGTTTGTATTTGTGTTATTATTATTAACGATAAAGCACGTTAAAAATGAAATATCGGTGATTTTTAAGGTGACCCGAATTTTATGATCGTGAGTGTATATTATGTAGGTAGAAAGTAAAAGCAATTTGATTTTCTCCAAACTGCTACAAAATAATATACCTACTAGATCATTACAATATTTAAGTAGAAATGCATTTTTTTTTAATTTACCCTACTTCTGGTGATATAATTAAAAACCAGAGCCAGTGGACCTGAACGTCTGCACTGGAATGCAATGTAATATGTGCCGAACTATGATAGTATGATACAATTGATCCAAAAGATGGCATAACCCAGACATCCAAATTGTTCTAAATGGTGTACATAATGTTCAGAAAAAAGTAACACCATTTTGAGCGTCGGGTTTGGGGGGGGGGGGGGGGTTATATCTTCATGGCATTTGTCGTACATACGTTTAGGCGTTTGGGTTTTCACAGGCCTGAGATATCACCAGGACACTCCAGAGGCACCAAACCAATTTTTAACTTTTCCGGAATTTTGATTTATGGCTTCTAGATACGGATAAAAAAATAAGTCAGTAAACTTCTCAGTTATTTTTTCATAAGGCACCCACGTTAATGCCAACATACTTTTCCTCATATATGTACATTAAATTACTTACAGAGTTTAAGACATTTTATGGATATATCAATTAGTTCATTTTATCGCAACAAGCTAATTGTTAAAGAAAGGAAGTCATTTTAAATGCATGCATAAATGGTTTTTGCTATCTATATATTATATAATTTATTACCATCGTCCGCAGACCATTTTATTACAAATTGATCTTAATTTTTCAAATAAACGACAATGTATGTTAAATCTCCAACTCCAATTCCATTAATAAAGGTCAGTGTACTTTAAAGGCGTTTTATTTTTCGTCCGAAATGTCCGAGAGTCGACTTGTTTTATAACTACGTTGTATTTTGATATTCAAACACGAACGCTATTGTAGAAGTGACATTTCGCGGCCAATATTTTTCTTTATGTACGACCAAAATTCAGCACGTCCCTCAAAAGTATTTTGCATGTTACTTTAAAATCCAATAGGCCAGTCCATAATCTTCGATGAGTTGATAACAAGAATATTCTGCTATGGATAAATGAGGAGCAGACTTTCAAATCACACTTTGTCCATACATTTTTCAGGAAACGAGAAAAACTCCCACTCCGTTATTAATAAAGTTAAAAGAAACACACAAAATATGAAAAAATGTACTTTTTATTACCAATTTGCCCTGTTTATAAGTAACAACAAACTTTATTAGTTAAAAAAAAATTTTTTTAATGGACAAAACGCTATTTGATTGTCTTTAAAGGACAAAATGTAGTTTGATTGTCCCTAAATGATAAAAAAAATAGAAATATGAACAAAAGATGCATTTCTGCGTGTTTAGAAAACAATATAGAAAATTAAAAAAAAAATAATATGACATGGATGTCGTCCTACAGAAGGCAGCAACATTCTTCTTCATCTTCACATTTATTGCAGGTCTGGTATTTTTCAATTATGTATTCACGGTACTATCTTTCAAAATTGGATCTAACCACGTTAACTCTGGATCTAACGCCCATTCTTTGCCAGATAAACTAACTAAAAATTGTGATAAGCTAACCAGTTTTTTTCTCTTAACAGAAAAGCTATTCATTGGCAATTCCGGCAGTACTATGTTACTTTAAAGTAAACTTAAAAGCATTTTAGAAAAGTCAATATTTCTGTACAAAACTCTGAAAGCAAAATCAGAGCCTAGCTTGCGGACTTGTCGCTAGCAACGCGGAACTTATTTCTACCACACCTCTTCCTGCTTCATGCTCAAGCCACTTATAAAAAACAAACGGTTTTTGTTAAAATATCTGTCACACAAAATGAAAAATAAAGTCGTTACATTGTAAAAAAAGCATTGCAAGACAAAGGAATTGCATTTTGTCCAAAATAGGGCTATTTGTTTGTCTCTCGGTAGTGGACAAAATGCGTTTTGTTTGTCTACTTGATTTTTGAAGCCAAAAATATACGTGAAATAGTACGCTTAGAATGTCTAATCGTGTGCTCACTACGGAGACCAAAGGATGGTATCCTAGCCTAGAGCATAGTATCCTACTCTTCATATTCGTGAATTCTGGCATTCAAAATAATACATTTATTTTACATAGCGATCGATAATATAGTTTCGACCGCCGCGCCAGGTAAAATAAATACATTATTTTAAATGCGAGAATTCACGAATATCCATGCTCTAGGCTAGGATACCATCCTTTGGTCTCCGTAGTGAGCAAACCCTTAGAGTATGTAACCTAATAAATGATGTTTTGACGAATACAACGCCACCTCTAAGTCATACCACCGGTCATACTGTGAAAATATGGGCAAAGTGCGATTTGAAAATCTGCTCCTCAAAAATGCAGAGTCATCTGCAAACAAAGATCATATAAAAATTTTAAGTGAAACATTATCTCTGACATTTAATTGAAAGTCGAGTATTGGTTGTGGAACACACTCTGATACCTGGTTTTTGTAAATTTCAAGCGTTCCTCTGACAGCTTGTCACATGCTGCGGTGTGAAAAATTATGTTGTTAAAATAAACGCGCAAGAAATGAGCTCTATTACAAAGTCACTATACACTGAGACGAAATGCAACGTACCACCGAATAGTGAAGGATTTAAGATTCTTACTGGAGTGGACAGGGACGCATGCTTTCTCCATTTATTTTTCAATACCACCTAAAGAATACGCTCTCTCAAGACACAACTCAGATATCTAGAATATGCCGATTTCTGCTTTTTAAGGCAAATGTTTCAAAATATGGTTGACCAATTGGCAACACTTTCCACTGAAGCCAATTAAATAGGTACGTATCAATATAAAACCCAAAACAGCGAGAATCAATGCAAGAAAAGATACACTATTTACTATTAACAAATGACAAATTAAAAATGTGGATTGTTTTGAAAAAACGAAGATTGAAAATATGGACAATTTTACAATGTAAGAAATATCATAACAGAAAGAGGAGGCACGGAAGACGATAGCCTTATGCGAATACGAAAAGCTCAACAAGCATTCAACATGTTCAGCCAGGTTTGGAGGTCCTAAGATAGATAGTTTGTCCTACAAAGGCACAGATTGGAATATTCTAGTGTCCTAGTTGAATGTAAAGTTTGTTCTTGTTCAACTCTACGGATGTGAAACATGGAGAATTACAAAAACCTTATTAGACAAACTGCAGGTATTTGTGAACAAAAAATGTATATGAGAATAATTGTTCGTATTTTTGGTCTATTATCAAAACCAATGATTTATTACACCTATAGACGGCTATAGATAATGAAATGAATTCCAGAGAGTGGGGTTGGATCGGTCATGAACTTTGTAAACATTAAAGCCAAACATTTTCTTGGAATAGAATTTTGAGTGTCGACAAGCTACATATTTAGTATCATCCTATACGGTATAGATAGAGTATAGAGTATAGAGCCACTCTAACTAAATCGATGAAGAATTTTTGCGAAGACTAAAAAAGAAACAGAACTAAGTAATGAAATAAAGAGACAAAAACTACAGTAACTTGGCGACATAATGAATGAGAGAAACAAATTATGTACCTGCTTCTGCAGAATATCATAGAGGGAAAGATTTTAGGAAATCATAGCGTTGGAAAACCACGTACATCATGGCGGCGTAATCTAAGGATATGGTTTAATTACTCGTCTAACCAGCTTTTTAGACCAGCTGTAAACCGAATACAAATAGTCATTACGATCGCCAACCTTTGAAAGAAGATTTCACCTTAAGAAGAAGAAGATTCTGTTTTCGGTCCATTTATTTGTTTGATCACGATCATGAGAGACCTTACAAGAAAACACAAAAGCTGAAGTTTTTGGCTCTTGTCATGAGAAACAAACAACGAAACATACTGCTTCAGTTGGTTTGGCAAGGAGAAGTTTACGGCACAAGTATCCAGGAAGGAGATACTTTTGTGGCTTCAAAACCGTAGAACTTGGTTTAATATAACAACCTGAAAAGTATATCGTAGAACAGCCAATACAGAGCGAATTACTATTATGGTGGAAGACAAAGAAACAGGGTTGGAAAAAACCAAGGTTTTTTTTCAAAAAAAAAAAACAACCAAAAAAACAGGTTTAAACCAGGTTTGTTTGGTTTAAACCAGGTGTATTTGATACACAATGTTATAAGTGTTATACATACTTTAAAAATGAATAAGTTATTTTATAAAATAATATCTAGTAATCAACAATGAAAAAATGATTAAGAGAAAACAGTAGCGATCAACAGGTAGCAAAAACACGTTCCAAGATTGCGGCTGTAATTTTGAATATTTTTTCGAGATATTTGGCACACGTATTCGTAATATAATAAAGAATGGCGGTACAGAGCCCAATTTAAACAATATATTAATATGTGGAAATTACTCTGAAATTAAATATAATATTAAAAAAACGAGCCTGTACCGCCATTAAGAAGAACAAAAAAATACACTTTCTTCAAATAAACTTTTTTATTCGATGCCTAGATTTTGTGTCATTTTGGAACTACTAAATTTTTTTATTTCATTAGTAGTTCCAAAATGACACAAAATCTAGGCATCGGATAAAAAAGTTTATTTGAAGAAAGTGTATTTTTTGTTCTTCTTAATGGTGGTACAGGCTCGTTTTTTAATATTGTATTTAATTACAGAGTAATTTCCACATATTAATATATTTTTCAAATTGGGCTCTGTACCGCCATTCTTTATTATATTACGAATATGTGTACCAAATATCTCGAAAAAATATTCAAAATTACAGCCGCAATCTTGGAACGCGTTTTGGCTACCTGTTGATCGCTACTGTATCACCTTAAGACAACTTTTATATTTATTTACACATTCAAAAAATTAATATAACAAAAAAAAATTGTCAAACGTAATTATATTCAAAATAACTAAGTTCGAAAATACAAAAATAGAATTTATTTATCTTCATTTTTAGTGCAGTCACTGATGGTGGATATGAGCTATTACCTACATCGATTTGCATGAAAATTAGTGAGCGGTTACCCTGGGGGTGGATGCCACCCCCTCTCGGGGGTGAAAATTATTTTATTAAAAGTAACACCACAATTCGATAGAGGGACAAATTCTAAGCAAAATTTGTAATATAAAGTTATTAATTTAAATAAATACTTTTTGAGTTATTAAAGATCCAAAATTTTAATTTTTCTTGAGAAAAATGCATGTTTTTAACCGATTTTTTTAACGGTTTTAACCGACCAACTTTATTTTGAGCGTAACATGCTTAAATTTGATGCTGGAAACTTTGTATAAAAACAGAAATAAAGCTTTTTTTAAACACTTTAAAAAAGTTATAATTGATTTTCCCCAAAAAGTGCTTAATTTTTTGAATATTTCATGTCGAAATATTCTATTTGAAATTTGGCGAATATGCACCTTATTTTTTATTCGCTATAACTCTGGTTCTACGAGGTCCAGAGACCTCACGCGTACACCATTTTTTTTACTTTTTTACGGGCTATATTTTTGCTAAGAACGTTTTTTTCGACAAAATACTTACTTTTTGAGTTATTTGCGAAAATCCGTCTAAAAATGTAGTTATTTTGTTGAAAAATGAACATATTCACTCGCAAATAACTCGAATAGTGTTGACTTGGCGAAAAAGCTCTATAGAATAAAAGTTACTTAAAATTAGTCATTATATCCATTTCCGGACTTATTTTGGACATATATTTTTTGACCCCTAAGAGGGGGTAATAGTCACCCCCAGGGCAAAAGCACACATCGGCACAATATCACTTTTTTTCTTTGACATGTAAGCTATGCGTATGCCAAATTTCATGCCAATCCAAGGGCAAAATTTAGAGCAAAAACCGTGAAAGAATGTACTATTATTGATTATGTGTGTGTTCGCGGTGAAAAAAATATTTATTAAGTGCATTAATTAATATAGGCATTAATAGGTGATTTGTTGAAAAGACCAGGCATGAGTATGAATAGCACTATGATTAAGTCTAGCTGAAAGTTACAAAATAAAGTCTTCATGTTACTTATATGTATAACCTTTATTTATAACTCTATTATAGTTATTTATCTAGCAATCTCCATTGTGATGTTGCCAGAGATCGGGCTTACTTTTAAAGTCAAGATTGCAAGACGTACGAGTCTCTAAAGATATCCAAAGCGACATTCGCACTTCCAGTGTCTCCTAAAATATGAATCCTATGTTGTCCACTCCGCCTTAACAAGAACGCCGTGCTTTCCTCAAGGGAAAAGCTTTGTCCGCTTCAGCCGGATGATTGCGCCATTTTATATTTTATTAAACGATCTGGCCTAAATTCCGGCGGACCAGCATCTCAAGAAAAACGAATATTTATTGTCTCATATACATATAGATACAACTAGTAAGTGTGAGAGCGTAAGGGTTATGTGTATTTATGACTCAGGGCACCGGCGGGTGTTCCTCGAGGAAATTTAGTAAGAAGAGAAAAGGAAAAGGTCGCGAATGGGTAATATATTGGCGTGAGAAATATTTCGGAAGTTTTATCTGAGGATTAACTACGAATAGAAACGGGGTGGGAATAACTCTTCTCATATTCTTCAGTTTTATTAATGTTTACGCTCGTAGATGCGAACTTGCCCTGAATACGAAATTTTGGTTTAGGGTATGAAAGCATTTTAATAAATAGTTTGGCCTACAGCAATTTTCTAAATATTATTCTGAAGCTATTTTATTGTGGCATCTTTTTTTTTTTGGCTTTGACTATAGTCATTCAGCCAGTCTCAATCAAAAGTAAATGTATTAAAGATATTACCAATTAGTGAAACATGGTTATGTATTATATTAATATTACAATTTTGTACGTCTTATTTTACCTACTTATTACAGTACATAATATATTAATAAATATTATAAATATAATGTTTATCAAGAACGCATAGTGTATACATTTTACAAATAAAATTATTAATCTTAATATTTAAAATAAATGCATTCTTTTTGTATTTTTTTGTTTTGTTTTTTTTTGCTTTGTTTTTTTTTGTTTTGTTTTTTTTGTTTTGTTTTTTTTTGCTTTGTTTTTTTTTGTTTTGTTTTTTTTTTGTTTTGTTTTTTTTTTGGTTTGTTTTTTTTGTCACTACGATAAGATATCAACCCGGTTCAACCCCTCGGAGGTTTAAATCCTCTTAGTGATTTTTTTTCTTTAAATTTTTTTTTTATATTTTTTTTGTAATTTTTTTTTGCTTCATTTTTTATTTTTTTTTAATTTTTTTTATACATATTTTTTTACAAATACCTATAACTAATTACAATAATATTTTACTTTTCGACAAGAAAGATACCAAACAGTCAAAAATTTTCTTTTTATTAAGTGACAGAATAAAGAGAATATTTACAGGGAGTGGGATGTTCTGGTCTATAATTCTTTTAATTAGGTGATTGGTTAGGTGTTTATGCTTCTTGCATTCAAAAAATATGTGGTTCAAGTCACTTTTAACCTCACATTCTTGACAGACATTCGAATCTAATATGTTTATTTTAAATAAATGTGCAGGATAACATGCATGTCCAAATCTAATTCTACTTAAGGTGGATATGTATTTGCGAGGGAGGGTAAAATTATTATACCAAGGTTTTTCCGGAATAATCGGTTGTATCAAACTGTATTGTGTTGTTGATATGCTACAGTACCTTTTTCAGTGTGTTTTCGAGTTCTTCATCTGTTCAGTTCTTAAACAAGCAAAAGCATCTAGAATGTAGGGCTGATATTTAGTTACTGTTCCATGGATGAGAGAATTTTTAGCTAATTGGTCTACATGTTCATTATGTGTAAGTTCTGAATGTGCTTTGATCCACATAAGTTGTATTTTTTGGGTGTGTTTATTAATTTCGAGTAAGATTTTTTTTATTAAGAAAATGTATGGATTAGAAGTACTACAAGGTAGTTGAGGTGTTTGAATAGCAGTAAGCACAGATAATGAATCAGATAAAATTACTGCAGAATTATAGGATGCTAACTTGAAATAAATTAAAGCCACATATACCGCCACAGCCTCGGCACTAAAAATGGAGAAATTGAGGGCAGTTTAAACATTTTTTTTTATAAATTTATCTGGAATATAAAAGGCACAACCAGTACCATTTGAACTTTTGGATGCATCTGTATAAATACAAACAGACTTTGACCAATTTTTAAGGTAGTTGTTTAAAACAATATTGTTTATTAAAGAGTGCTCATGATAACTGGGTTGTATTATATCTACTTGATTTAGTAACTCAAAGAAATCTTCGAAATCTACCACATTATTTGCAACTGCAATTTCAGTATTATTATTCGCAGTGTTTCGAAATGCGTCACATATGGTGACGCATTATACGCACCCAATAACGGTGGCGAATTTTTGTGAGCCCAATATTTATATTAATATTGTGGCATCTTAATCCAATATACTATTTTAGTTGGGAATAAGCCACAATTTTAGTTTGAAATTTAGTTTATTTGAAGTTTCGATTTCCACTTCAAAAATAAAAATACAAAACATTAATAAATATAAACTTAGAATGAAATTCTGTAACATTGACAAGAAATAGTACAAGGAAAATAACAATATCATACATATAAAACTTAAAAAGATAATAAATAAATTCAGCATTTCAACAACATTCAAAACAACAAACACATTGAGACCTATTTAAAACTAAACTGAATGCGAACATTTTTATTTAGGTGAAACATCAAGACCATTAAACGTTAGAATAAGCAAACATCAATTTTTTTATCAAAAATAGAGAGTGTAACAGATTTCAAATAATATGTAAACACGCATGGAACAATGAACATATGAGTTCAGTGGAAAGAATCAAGTCCTGAAGTATAGTCCTGAAATAAAACAGATAGTGCAAAGAGAAAAATCAAAGAAGCGTCTCTAATTGTGTTAAACATACCATGATTTGTAAGTCAGTATCGAGAATACATCATTTATATACCATTTTAAAATAATTGTACCATTTATACCATTTGACAAACCGAAGTTTTTTACTTATATGAAAGTTTTTTAACTATGGTATACAGCCATTCACTGGGATTTTCCCTTTAATTTGTACATCATTTATATTTTAAAATATCATACATATAAAATTGGTGTTAATTTTGGAAGTAAACTAAATGTAAAAAATATTTCTAATCTAAAGATTAAATTAATCTAGGACACGCGCCAACTCGTAACTCTTAATGACAAACTTTTTCAAATCAAAATGTACACCGGCCAATTCGTAACTTTTTTACTACCTGACCCTCCCAACTCGCAACTTATACAGGTGAATTCGAAACCATTGTTTAATTCTAATACACCAGTTAGTTAATTTAAAAGGTAAGAAATAAATTTAAACAGTAACGGATTAAGCCAACACGGGGCATATAGCATTATTATGTAAGCGAATGGTTCTTGGTTTGCTTAAAAACATGTTGTGTATTATAATATGTACCTATAAAAAAATAAAAATTTAAGTCTCTTAATAAAATAATTGAAACAATATTATATGTATAGATAGACAAGGGCGGATCTGTAAATAAACGTCTATTTGCGGATGAGCGAGGTGTCATTCGGATTTTTGCAGATGAAGTTAGGTGACAACTTCAATAATAATAATTATTCACTTATGCTCCTTCTCAAATATGGCCTGAACATTATTAAAAAAGTTGAAATATTTCGAAAATCATTGATTTTTTCTACTTTCTTTGCTTATAACTTTAAATCGATTCATCTTGGAGCAAAGTCGTAGGGAAATAAAATAAAGATAATTGAATTTTGTATGATATACAGCTAGTTAAAAATGTCTTAAATTATTACCGTTTCTGTAAAATAGTAATAAATACAAAATAAGGGGGCAAAATAAGCCTCTATTTATTCAGTGTTTTTCAACAACTTTGGTTGCACTTAGAACCTTCGTAATTCGCACAGAAAATCCTTATAACATACTTAAATCGTCCACCAAATTTCATTAAAATCGACTTGATAGATTTTGCATAATAATTTTGCAATCTAAATTTTTTAAAAAAAGTTCAAATTTTTTAGAAACTTTACATACACTAATACACTTTACAGAATTAAAATCGGATTATCCTAAGTGGCCTCAGCACTCTTTTAAAGTTATAAAGAATTTGTTGGCTTATAAACAAATACAGTGAGGACGTTTGAGTTGGAATAAATTCATTTTCTGGAGTATGGGTGTCTCTGGAGATAAGTCTCCATATAAGAGGTGGGTCAAAAATCTTAAAAAATTGCGTTACGTAATAGTTAAACGCCCATTACAGTGCGTTACGCAGGGGGGAAGGGGGTCAAAAATCTTTAAAATTCGCGTTACGTAATACTTGAACGCTCCCTATGTAAAAAGATTAGCAAACCTCTAAATGGTCTACTTTTTGTTCAGAAAGTTTTTAAAAAATTTGAACTTAAAAAAAAATAGATTGCAAAATTATTATGCAAAATCTATCAGGTCCATTTTAATTAAATTTGGTGGACAATTTAAGTATATTGTAAGGATTTTATAATAGAATTAAGAAGGTTCTAAATGCAACCAAAGTTGTTGAAAAACACTGAATAAAAACAGGCTTATTTTACCCCCTTACTTTGTATTTTTGCTATTTTGCAGGAAGGGGAATAATTTAAGACATTTTTAACCAGTCGTATATCATACAAAATTCAATTATCTTTAATTTATTTCACTACGACTTTGTTCCAAAATGAATCGTTTTAAAGTTATAAGTAATGAAAGTAGAAAAAAATCGATGTTTTTCAAAAATTTTTAATATTTTAATTTTTTTATTAATGTTCCGAGCACATTTGAGAAGGATCATAAGTCGATTATAATTATTGAAGTTGTCACCTAACTTTATCCACGTTCACTCATTACGAAATCTGCTACAAGTATTTCAGCCATTTTAACAAAATTTATTTCGACTTTCTCATGTAACTCGTCCAAGAGATAATACATAATACATAAATGATAAATAACTTTTACACCACCTTCAAAGAGGGTAATTTATACAGGTACATACCTGGAATACCGGTATTAGATTATCAACATCGTTAGTAATTACTTAGAAAAGTAAGTTACAAATTCACCGGTACTTGATGGGTTAAGGTAGACTTCCGCACCAAGCGACCGAGACAGTAGACCGCGACAGGCAACAGATAGGCGAGGTCTCCCCACGACTGCTCTCAATGCAATTATATCAGGGTAGTTCTGCAGCCCGCGACCGAGACCAGCGACCAACTATCATCTATTCGCCACCTATCTGTCGCCTGTCGCGGTCTCCTGTCTCGGTCGCTTGGTGCGGAAGTCTACCTTTACCGCGAAATTATCTGCGCGCAAGAGTTGCCAGTTGGCCTGTAATTAGGATGGGGGATTAAAATAGTTACGAATTCACCGGGACCCTTAATCTAAAGATTAGTAATAATAATAAAAAAGAGTGTGTGTACCTACTTTGTATGCATGTTAGAAGTTATACTTCTATTATTATGATTTCAACGAAATAAATATATTTTAAACAGTTGAATTGTATTTTTATTTAAATATTAAACTAATTTTAGTACTTTAATACATACCAAAAATTAAAAATAACGTTAATACATTATTTTTATCATCCGTAGCCTCCCCGCAATTACTTTTTCCTTGGTGAATCATAGAAAATCTAAAAAACGTCAGATTTTCTACACAAATTTTTAATTTCCTTTTCATCATATTTTAAGTAATAAAAATTTTAATACTTATTATCCTATTTCCAACGAAGACAAATCCAAAGACACAAAAAATTATAATAAATATATTTACTAAAAACACCAATATATTTTTTTCACACTTTATTTGCATATGTAACTTGAAAGATTTAGCAACTAACGTCATACTGTAAGTATGCACGAACTTCATACTGTTCCTTTTATAAAAATTTACTCCAACATTTTTTCCAATCGCTTTTAAAGAAGTATAACTTCAAAAATAATTTTTTAAATCTTACTGGCTTATGTATGTATGTTGGTTCTGAGTGAAGCAATCTGTATATAAAAAATAAAACATGAACTGAGCAAATCTCAGGTTGTTCCTATTTGAGAGAGTACGCGAATAATTTATTTTCTTTTTCCCGTAATTTGTTTCCTATTGCCCATTTAAATCTTTTTCAGCACAAGTAGCAATAATTAAGAGAGCTTAACGGAGAATTGTGCTCTTTCGGATGCTGCACGAGAGGTCTATTACAGCGAGATCTTCACAGAACAAAGTCATTGAAAGAAATTAGGTTAATTGAATTTGCAATCTACTAGTTTCATTGTCTTGTCAGGCAGGTACGTTGTGTCGTAATGTTGCTGTTCTTTTATTTATTTTCTTGCTTCCTGTTAGGGATGAGAATATATGGAGAAGCTGTTATTATGGAACTGCTAGTTATTTTAAAATAAAGACGGTCACATTTTAATCCCATATTCTCACATTTTGAGAACTTTCTTTATTCTTCTTCCATTGACATTATAACACTGGATGGACCTGTCTGGCAATGTACACATTCACACATTATGACCGATCATATTACCAGTATGAACGCCAATGGTGAATATAAAATTCTTAATTGTATGTCAAAAAATGTGCAATAACTACGTCTTAAAACCCACCAATTTTAATTTGCATATCTCAACTGCAATATTTTAAAGCAATAAATAAATCGTCAGTTTGTAAAAAAATTGAACATCCCGTATCTCGGAAACAAAGCGTTTGCGGACATATGCTTATAAAGCAACCTGTCATTATTTTCTCATGTAAAATTACTTTTTAAAGTTTGTGGCATTTATTTAGAAACACCCTGTACTGATGACGAACATGGCCACTTGTTAAAGTACCTGACTTTTTTATTATCCAAGATAAGCGAATGAATCTAAAAATAGAATGTTAAGAAAACCTGAGGCTATAGTTGGGTTTTAAATTCACTAGGTATGTAATAAATGCTAGAATAGTCCACAGGGTGATGCGAACTTTGAGAAAAAAAACACAATTTGATTTGTACACCCGGTATACAATGACAGTTTACCTGTCTAGCAACAATATTATTATGTACAGCGATATTGTTAATGAATATGGTTTTAACATGGTAAAAAATCACTTAACCTTTAACTACCCGCGCATCAAGTTATAGCATAACTACACGCGTGGCGTACTTTATACGCCACAAGAAAATACACTTAAAAACAGCGGATTTGTTTATCTTTTTTTGAAAAAATACACTTAGTTGTTTGTTATAAACCTTATTCGGCATCAGTGAATACTTGTAGTTCCTTCTTAGTAAGGCAATTGGGATTTATAACTGGAATCAGGAAATAACTGGATTCCATGATAAATAAAATTACTAATAAAAATTTTTTTGAAATGTGATTTTTTACAGGAGAAAAAGTATTGTTTATAAAGAAAAATATATTTTGTGCCATAATGACTAAAAAACAATTGAAATATGTACTTATATTAATATAATTGTGGCGTATATTGTCCACCCCGGAAACAACAAATAATAAACTGTAAATTACGATCTTCCCAGAAGGCCGATTATAACGAAACTAAAACCAAATTGTAAGGCACATTCCAGTGATAGGTTAGAGAGATAAACAAGGTAAAAAATTAAATTTTTAAATATATTTGCAGTAGAATTCTTATATCTGGCGTACAAAGTACGCTAGCGCGTGTAGTTAAAGGTTAAATCGGACAACAGGTTTAGGAAATTTGAGACATCAAAAATGACCAAATTTTTAAGTGGATCGATTTTTTGCACCAGAGTGTAATTCATCAACTTTTTTTCTTTGTGATCTGATCCACCTTCACATCTCTTTTTGTAGAACATAGAAGCCGTTTTTCATCCTTTGGGAAAAGGTTTGGAACTATTGGTTTTTCGCTTGTCTCAATAAAGTCAAAGTTTTATTTCTTATTTTGGTGAATATATATCTAACATGCGCAACCATGTCAAGAAAAACCATACTGACTTTAAAAAAATATTTCACGTGCCCGTATTATCATGATTATTCAATCTTCCCTTGTCCACTGCTGGACATAGGTCTCACTCATAATTTTCCATCTGTTTCGATATTGTGCCTGTTGCATCCAATTCCTATGACAACATTTTAGATCATCAGTCTAATGTGTTGGTGGACGACCTCTGCTTCGGTAGGTATACTCTTTTGGTCTCCATTCTAGTATCCGCTTTGTCCATCTGTTATCTGGCATTCGAGTCACGTGACCTGCCCAGTTCCATTTCAGTGTTGCTATTCTCTTTACTGCATCAGCCACTTCTGATCTTTGTCTTAGGGCAATATCTCTAACGGCGGCGGGTGTAATTTCCTCACCAAAATAATCCTTTGCCTGCGTTTGGAAGGGTATGTCATAATCCCACAGGTATTTTCCTCACCAAAATCGAAGTGGTTATTTCAGGTAGATTTTACTAAAAGGCTTGCAAGGGAATTATTTATCTACCTACTATAAAATTACAGTAGGTACCTATAATAATTAATAAATTAATTAATTAATAATTATAGTATTTTATTTTTAGTCACAATAATTGGAATTTTGACAAAATGACATTTAATAGAATGTAATCGCGATAAACTTTTACTGATATGTATTTGAAAATTTTATTTTTTATAAAGTGGAAGTTTTAAAAAGTGAAGTGTTCTGGAGGTGTAATAAAACAACTTGTAGTGCGAAATTGTTTACTATTGGTGCAAATTATACAATATCTAGAAGTAGATTATGGTAGGGGAGCAAAGTATGCTAAATGTGCAGTCACTAGAGCGTTATGGGGACCTATTGGGTTGTGAAGAGTAGGTGCTAAAACCAAAAAAAGTTAAGTAAAATTTTCCATTTTAGTGGGCGCTTGCCATTTTTTAATTTAATTTTCCATTTCCAATAATCGTTTTTTCCGAATATAACGCCATCTATCCATAATTCGAAAAAATGTTTCGAATAAAAGTTACTTATTTTTACGTAAGGAATCCAAATCTGTAATAAAAAATGGGGGCTTCTATTTAAGATTTTAAAGTAACCCCCCACCCCACCTCCTTGGGGAGTCGTGTTTGGTGCCATTCGATAGATTTTTTAAAAGTATCGAATAAGTGTATTTTACAGTTTTTCGATCTTATGTTCATTTCGCGAAATATCGCGGGATTCGTATTTAAAATATTAAATTTACCCCCCACCCCTCTCCGTGTGAAGTCGTGTTTGGTATCATTCGATAGATTTTTAAAATATATTGAGCACATATTTTTTAGTTTTTCGATCTGTCATTTATTTCGCGACATATTCGCTTATTTCTTGTGAAATTTTGGGACTCACCCATTTCCTTACCCCCGGCTCAAATCGTCAGATTTTTGAAATATACACTCTTTTGCATGTACTTTACTTACCATATCTTAATCTGACAATTTCGAGTATTTTTAAGGATAGATTTTATTTTTCGGGCCCCCCTTAACGAACTCCCCTGTGTTAAGAGCCAGTATATGGTAGAGGTTCATCTGCAGGGTACCAGGTTTCTCCCATATGCTAATCTGACGCGCTCGAGTAACTGCAAAAATCCCCGCTTGGGCTCCCCTACTATTACAACATAATCATGAACGAGATCGTCCGAAGATAGATCGGAAAATTGTTTCTAATTCTTGTAAACGTAAAGCCAAAGAGAATATTACTGAAAAACCAGTAAACATTATACGCCAAGAGCTTGCAGCTAATTTGCCTGAAACAATTATACGATTGATGTCAATTACATAAGAAAAAATATATATAATTATCGACGAAAAATGATGCCTGGTCGACTTCCTTCCAATATTGATAAGGTTCAAGAATTTGTGAAGAGGTGTGCTTAAAAAACATCCAAGGGGAAAAATATTCTCTTTATAAACTGTGTCGAAAGTAAGATAATTGTGAAACAAATATAAGACTTTTAGCCACATTGAATTTTATATAAATATTATATGGATGGTACATTTTCTTACTGAACCAGATATTATTTGCAATTATTCACTATTTATGGGCTAATTAATGGGCATTATATTTATTTATTATACTGTTTACTACCAAACAATAAAACAGAACCTTACAACAATCTTTTTTATTTGTTAAAATCAGAAATTCTTAAAGCTCTCAAAATTGAGTTTAATCCTAGTAAAATTTTTGTAGATTTTGAAAAAGCTATACATAATGCAATCATTGAAATATGTCCGAACACTTAAATACCTATATGGTTGTAGATTTGACCTACACCAAGCTTGTAGTATGTAGTATATAAAAATTCAGTCTCTTGATTTAACATCAGAATGATTCTGAAGTAGGCAAGTGGCTCAAACATACTTTTGGTCTTACATAATATAAAACCAGAAGACGTATCAGATTGTCTTGTGTTTGATTTAATGTCATGCAAACCAGAAAATGAAATTTTAGATAGATATGTTGATTATTTAGTTGTAACTTATACAGACGAAAATGCCATATTCTCCCCAAATTTGTGGACAGAGACAAGTTCTTCTGTTATTCGTACTACGAATGCTTGCGAATCTTCTCATTCGCTTTTCAATTCCTCGTTTTAAAATTTGCATATTGCAAAACCTATCAAAGATAAACAACTAAAACTGAAATTGAAAAATGTAGAAAATTTAATAATACGATATCAATCTAATCAAATGACTAGAATGGATTTTATAAAGTGTGTCTCTTGTTATAGTAAATATTAAATAATAATTTATACGTTATGCATATTATCTACAGAATAAGCCAAATAAAAACGGAACATATGCAGTTAATACAGGGTATCGGAACTACATTTGAAATAGTCGACCAATATAAAAGTTTGACACACATAAATCATAGCAACTCAACTACCTGTCTCCTTTTAGGCTAAGGGTACGGCCAGACAAGCGACAATTTACGGCGCCATAAGAGCAGTAAAATGAAGCGCGAAAATGGGTCCCGCGGTGAGTGTAGTGGATGGCCAGACTGAGCTGTAAAATATCGCGAAGCAATATCGAACGGGTCCATCTTCCTCGTCGTGTCGCAAACGAATGGACCTGGGTCTAAATTTGTAGCTCATCTAGCCACAACCACGACCAAAACGCTGTATTTACATCTCGCGACAAGCCGTAATTTACATCCTCGTCTGGTGATGCTTTTTACTGCAGCTACTGCCGCTTCATTTTACTGCTGTTACAGCGCCGTAAGAGCAGTAAAATGAAGCGGCAGTAAAAAGCATGATCAGATGGGGATGTAAATTACGGCGTCTCGCTAGATGTAAATACAGTGTTTCGGTCGTTGTTGTGGTTAATTGAGCTACAAATTTGGATCCAGGTCCATTCGTTTGCGACATGACGCCGAAGATGGGCCCGTTCGATGTTGCTGCGCGATATTTTACAGCTCAGTCTGGCCACCCACTACACATTTATGTATGTCGAATTTTTATATTGGTCGACTATTTCAAATGTAGTTCCGATACACTGTATTAACTGCGTATGTTCCGTTTTTATTTGGCTTATTCTGTATATTATAAACTATTATTATAATGTAAGGAAATTAATGTCTTGTATTCGGATTTCGGATGCTTTCATAATAAACATTCCTAAATTACTTACATCTATATTTTTATTTTATTATATACCTCAGTGAGTTGGTGAGGAAAATACCTACCGGATTAATACGAACCCTTAAATTTGGTGAGGAAAATACCTGTCGGATTATATGGTTTTAGGGTTGGTGAGGAATTTACCTCCGCCCTCTAGCGGTTCGGGATTCTTGTCTCGTAGTGAATCGCCCAACATAGCACGCTGCATCGCTTTTTGAAACATATGGATCTTTTGCACTGTTCTCCTTGTCATGGTCAACGATTCCGCTCCGTAAGTCAACACTGGCAAAACACACTAATTGAAGGTTTTTCTTTCAAGACATAATGGTGTGTCAGACGATTTGAAAATATGATTTAGCTTGCCGAAGGCTGCCCAACTCAGTCTTATACGACGGAGAAGCTCAACGGTTTGGTTATCTTTTCCTATGCGAATCTCATGACTTTTTTTTTTTTTTTCGTCTTTAAAGAGGGGGGGGTCTGGAATCTTCAAAAGACACCTCAGTCCAGAACGCCGCCTGACTGACCTTAGTGCAGGATTCATTCTTCGTAGTACCAGCGATAGTTCCCGAGGTGCTTTAAAACGCTCTCTCGTCGATGAGGCTACGCCGAATGCCTACCTGCTAAACCAGACCCTCCTCTGTCATCCAGCGCTCCGAAAACGGAATGGCCGCTGCAAGGTCGACATCGCTTCCGAAGCACTTTACCTTCATTTATCCACAGACTGTAAGCAAGGAGGCCCTTCATTTTCCCCGTTCCCCCTTTTTTTGGTCCCAAGATTGGTTTTTTTTTTTTTTGAGCTTCTTTCCCACAGTCTCATACAATATATCTCACTTATTCGCCTCTCGTCAAAACTTATTCCCTCTGCCTTCTACTCGCCATATATTTCACCCCTATCGTTGGTACAGCTGTTTTTCCTCCTCTTCTTTCTTCTTGATCACTACACGGATATAGTTGTGTATGCTAGTCCAACCAGTTTTATTTTCAATCATTCTCTCAATCATTTCTCGCACTGTCAAAAAATTCACACCTGTCTCTCTTTCCATTCTATTTCTTTCTACTATCCATCTGTTGCACTCTAGCATGGTATGTGTAACAGTGTCCGGGTGTCTTCAGTATAGACATTCGTCAGTGTCAGCCTTTCCAAACCTAGAGAGATAGGCTCTAAAACACCCGTGTCCTGTGAGCACCATGACCTAGGTATCTATAAGCCATTACCTAGTCTATGGATCTTGTTCCTACGCATATCTCTTCGCTGACTACAAGATTTGTCATTATCTGGGTTCTTCTTCTTGTAGTGCCTATCCGTTTCGGATGTTGGCGACCATCATGGCAATCTGTACTTTGCACACTGCTGCTCTGAAAAGATTTGTAGTGGTTGTGTTAAACCACGTACGTAGATTTTTCAGCCACGAAATCCTTCGCCTTCCTGGACCTCGCTTTCCCTCTACTTTTCCCTGTAAGAAGAGTTACAGCAGTCCATATTCTGTTCCTCATGATGTGACCGAGGTATTGGATTTTGGCTGTTTTTATTTTGATTAACAGCTCTTTTTCTTTTTGCATTCTCAGCAAAACACCCTCATTAGTAATGTGGTCGGTATAAGATATCTTCAGGATTCGACGATAAAGCCACATCTCAAAAGCCTCAATTTTCTTGCAGGTGGCGTCTGTGAGAGTCCACGACTCAACTCCGTACAACAGTATAGGAAAGATATAACATCGTAGTAATCTGACTTTATGGGTATCGACAAATCATGACATTTGAACAACTTTGCCATTTTTTGAAATGCAGATCTTGCTTTCTCTATCCTACATTTGATTTCTATAGAATGGTCCCAATTTTTATTGACGTTCGTACCAAGGTAGGTATATGTTTTTACTCTTTCTATTTGTTGACCATTCACACTGATTCGACCAAATTGCTGTTTGTTCTTAGAGATAATCATACATTTTGTTTTCTTAGTGTTTAGTGAAAGTCCGTATCTCTGACTGACTTCTGCGATTCTGTTCATTAACTCCTTTAGGGCTTCAGAACTATCAGCGAATACCACAGTGTCGTCTGCGTATCTTATGTTATTGATACATTCTCCGTTAATTCGAATTCCGGCTTCAACATCATCCACTGCTTCTTGAAAGATTTCCTCAGAGTAGATGTTAAACAGCAGTGGGGATAGTATACATCCCTGACGGACCCCACGTTTGATTTTGATATCGTCGGATTCTCCTGCCTCTGTCCGG
The DNA here is from genome assembly GCF_917563875.1 of Diabrotica virgifera virgifera. Lineage (NCBI taxonomy): Eukaryota > Metazoa > Arthropoda > Insecta > Coleoptera > Chrysomelidae > Diabrotica > Diabrotica virgifera. The sequence goes on along the minus strand of NC_065449.1, from coordinate 178,225,152 downwards.
ATAGAGGATGTTTGATTCCAGTACAGACTGCTGATAATCCTTAAATCACAGGTGTTAATTCCAATATTGGTTAATAGCTCCATCAGCTTGTCGTGCTTTACTGTATGGAACGCTTTATGGTAATCAATGAAACATGCATAAATATCGCAATTTACGTCTCTACATCGTTGAAATAGCACTTGAATACTAAATAAAGCCTCTCTTGTACCCACTGCATTTCGAAAACCAAACTGTGTTCGGCTGATTTTTTCTTCGCACAGTCTATATATCCTTTGATGTATAATTTTTAGAAATAGTTTTAAAATATGGCTCATTAAGCTGATGGTTCGGAAATCACTGCAGGATACGGACTTTGTTTTCTTTGGTAAAGCAACAAACGTCGACTTCAACCATGTTTTTGGTATTACTCCGCTTAAATATATGTCGTTAAATATTTTGGTTAGGCGTTGAGTACCGTCGGTGTTAAATAGTTTTATGAGTTCAGCATATGCATTGTCAGGTCCAGGAGCTTTGCCATATTTTAGTTGTGATATTGCTCTTTCCACTTCATCTGATGTGATTGGTAAGTGGTCATCACATATGTAGGATGGAGGTTGTTCGGATCTAGTATCATCAAAGAGTTCCTGTATGTATTTGTCCATATGCAGATTTCTTGATTTCTGTCTGTGATGATATTCCCCTGTTGGTCTCGCAATTTGCTAGCTGTGTTGGATTTCTGAAGACCAGCTGCTTGTTTCACCTTTTTATGCATGTTAAACGTATCATGTTTTTGCTCTAACGACTCTTATCTCTTCACACTGTGATTTTAACCAATTTTCTTTGGCCTTTCTTATTTCAGTTCTTATTTGTCTCTGAATCGTGTTGTACATTATTTTGTTGTTTTTTGATTTTCTTCTTTCTTTCATAAGTTGTAGTATATTGTCGTTCATCCAACTTTTTCTCATCTCTTTCTTTTCTATTAGATGTTCTTCTCTGATGCTGTTAAAGGTTTCACATATATTTTGGAGTGATTCTTCGGCATTATATGTTTGCTCCGTATTAATTAGCTTCTCTGAAAGAATCTGTGAGACTGTCTCTTTTGTTTTCTTATCTTTTAGTATTCTCATATCGCACTTTTTGTTGCTGTTCTTTTTTGCAACCTTCTTGAATCTAAACCTAAATTTACCAACAACAGGAACATGATCTGATGATACGTCAGCATATATTTATTTTCAATTCCCATTCTAGCGAGGAAAGGTAGAGCTGATTTAAAAGTTATTTCTACTCATCTATCATATCAGCTATTAGCACAATATCATCTGCAAACCTCAGGTGGCTAAGCTTTTCTGCGTTTATATTTATGACCTTATCGGTCAGTCTTGCCCTTTTACATTATACATACATATATTCCAAAAGCGCAGTGAACAGTTGTGGTGACATGGTGTCTCCCTGACGTACTCCATATTGTATCGGGAATTTCTGAGTTTGACAATCACCCACTCTAACACAAACTGTTGTATTCGTTTTAGAATAAGTGTTCAATTATATTTATATACCGATATTCAATTCGGCATTCTGTCAAGCCTCCCAACATTTTTTGTGAATTTATGTTGATTACTAGCCCGTATTATACAAGTTACTAATATGGCTTCTAAAAATTGTTAATTAATTGTATTATATTTGCGAAATGTCGTGTATAAATTTTAAAATTAGCTACTGAAAATAAATTATTTTTCTAACAAAACCCTTGGTGTAACCCAATTCTCCAACCCCAACCGATACTCATTACAATTTAATCCAAATCACTTGAAAATCTCTCTTTGAGTGTTTACTCGAGTAACGATTCTTAATAAGACACGACAGTCCCATCACCATTTATGTTCTTTTTCTTACTTTCTGTCTATTTTCTGTCCTCCGACGACGACGAGTACTTACTTCCGAGTTGACTGGCGAAAGGACTCGCACGAATGCGAACAAAATTTTACAAGAGAGGATTTCTTAACCTAGACAGAATGAAGCCATTATGCAGTTGCAGTTAGCAAAGTTAGTAACAAGCGAGATTCGTGATTAAGCCACGAACAAAATTCTTTCAACATATATTCTTGGTTATTTTCTCTTATAAAAGTTATTATTTCATTGAATTTATTGAAAATCGTTTATAAAAGGTGTATAATTTTTTAAAATCCCTTAAAGGGCTACATTAAAATCACAGAAAGTTTTGGTTCTAAAAAGATCATCATTAGTGCTGATACAGGTTAATCACATACATTAGATATATATACTAAGGATTTCCACAGTTTTCACTGTATTCTTTCACTCAACCGTTCTCTCCAGCTCTGTCTGTCTTGCCAGTCCCCTTCCTGTAGATTTCTTCTCTCCATAGCTTCGTCCACCTCATCTCTGAAGGATCTTCGGGATCTGCCTCTCTTCCTTTTTCCTATCGGGCTCCACTCTGTTATTCGGTTTATCCACTGATTTTGGTCTGCTCTTCTGACATGTCCGTACCAGGTTAATCTCTTCTGTTCGATGTAGTCTATTATGTTCACTCCCATTCTTCTCTTAATCTCTATGTTATTTAGTCTATCTCTCCTTGTTACTCTGCAGCTTCTCCTTAGGAATTCCATCTCTGTTGCTCTTATTTTATTTTTGATTTTCTTATTTATTGTCCAATTTTCACACCCATAAGTGAGGATACTTCTTGTCATGGTATTATATATTCTTCTTTTTGTTTTTATGCTGATGTTCTTATCCACAGTATCGGGTTCAATTTTCGTATGCAGGCTCTTGTTTGTCCTAGTCTATTTTTCATATCTTCCTCAGTTGTTCCTTTGTTTGATATTATAAAACCTAAATACTTGTACTTATCTGTTCCTCTAATTTGTTTACCTTCGTCTATCTCCAGTTGTTTTATTTCTGTATTCTCCGTTGTTAGGTATTCAGTTTTCTTTAGGTTTATTTCCATCCCATTCTTTGTATATTCCTGTCCCAGTTTCCTCATCATAAAAGTGAGGTCATCTTCGTCTTGTGCGATCTCTATTTGGCCGTCAGCAAAACTTAGGGTATATAGATATTCATTCCTTACTGGTATACCCATTCCTTCGCACTTTCTTTTCCATGGTTTCAGGGTCTTTTCCAGGATTATTTTGAACAGGGTAGGGGATGTGGAGCAGCCCTGTAGTAGTCCCTTTGTCGTCTTAAATGGACTGCATATTCGATTGCCCATTTTGATAGCTACTGTGTTATTGTTGTAGAGTGCTTTTACTACTTTTATTCATCTTCGTGGAATTTCGATGTCTTCCATTGCTTCCCATAGCTTGGTTCTAGGTATCGAGTCATACGCCTTCTTAAGATCTACAAATGTCAGATGGACGGATCTATTTTTGGCCATTCGTTTTTCTATTAGTTGTTCGACAGTGTAAATGTGATCCAGGCATGCTTTTACCGCTGTGAATCATGCCTGGTTTTCTCCGATTTTATCCTGTATATATGTTACAGTTCAAGTTGATTATCCAGTTGGAGTTGACTCCAACTAGTTGGAGTCAACTCTAACGGCTGGTTTCAGTAAAAGTTGATTATAAATATAAAATGAAGATTTATATTCAACATTTACTAGTAAAAGTAGACTCCAACTAGGAAAAGTATACTCTTCCCAATGCCATTTAGTAAAAGTTGATTCTGATTCACACAAACAGCCGATTCTAGAAATTAAATGTTACTGAATATGTTCAAATTAGTCTAGGCTGTATCGTCGCCCCCGTTAGGTAAATTACTCCGATTCGAATTTTTTGCACAAACTTACTCACAAAGAGGTCCTTATAACAAATCTACTGGGTGCCAGGCAGTACCTTGATCGATAAATTGTTTAAACAATTTTTTTAGACAAATTCACAAAAATAATTTTTTCACTTCGAACAATTTTTTTTTTAAGATCATTTGGGTTATTCTGAGCAAAAAAAGGTATTTTGTGATTTTTCTCTAAAACTGATTGTTGTCGAGTTATACGCGATTTAAAATTTGAAAAATGCGAAAATAGCTCGGTTAAAATCCATTATTATGAAAGTCAGAAAGTGACCAAATCAAAGTTTATAGCCCCCTCTACAAGATCCAGCAGAAATTTTTGTCACTATTTTATTACTAAGCTTTATCTTTAATTATTAACAATGAGCGCTAAGTGCGTATTAGGCGGCCGTCAATGGTGAGTGCTAAAGAGATGCACCATTCCAGCCGTCCAATGGTGAATCTCACTCGCACTCACATTGACGGCCGCCTCAATACACGGTTAGTGCTCATTGTTGATAATTAAAAATAATATCTTATTAATGAAATAATGACAAAAATTTCTTCAGGATCTTATAGAGGTAGTTTATTCTTTGATTTTTTTTAGTTTCTGACTTTCATAATATATAATATCGTATGGCATTTTTGCCTTTCGGACAGTTCCGGCGCCAATTACATCTTTAACCCTGTTTTAAGTAACTAGTGTCGATGTACACTAGCCCAGGGGGACCGACGGCTTAACGTGCTCTCCGAGGCACGGTGAGACAGCCCGTATCATTATTGGAAATGAAAATGGTTTGTCTTTGGTAGGGCTCGAACCCACGTGCACTGGCGTATGAGGCCAGCGATTATGCCGTTACTCCACGGCCGCTCGCTCGACTTTCATAATAATTATTTTTAACCGAGTTATTAAACCTTGAAAATGGTTATTTTGGCGTTTTTCAAATTTTAAGTCCCTAATAACTCGACAACAGTCAATTTTAGAGAAAAAAAGGCCCAACGGATTTAAAAAAAATTTGTACGAAGTGAAAAAATTATGTATTTTTGCGAATTTGTTTAAAATCATTGTTTATCGCCAAACTTCACTAAAATCATTCATTATTGTACTCATTTGCCCTCATTTTCGCCAGTAAAGTAACACTTTGTTGTATTGAAAGAAGAATGTTACTTTACCTGCCGCGATAATTAATCAAATTAACCGAGATTGAATGTAAGTGGGTCAATGGCAGCAATCGATTATTTATTTGAGTGAAATTAAAATTTATTTACTTTAATTATTAAAAATATTGTACAAAATTTATCTTATTATTAATAAAATTTATGTCCAAAAGTAAAATTCTGTAGTGTTTCGCAATTATATTCATACAAAATAAATCAAAACTTTACAGATTTAGTAATTAGGTAGGTATACAATATTGATAACTATCGATTAAACATCAAAACTCAAAACCGGCCCTCATGCAAAAGTCATCTGTCATTACTGTCATACGAATTTTTTATTTCGTCTAAAATTAAAAAAATTTCCTCAAAGTTGTAAGTAAGTATTAATGTTTTTTATGATTGACGATACAATTTTGTACACACCACCTCAATACTCTTTATCGAACGCGTCTGTTCCTCTGCTCGTAATATCAGACTCGTTCGATACAGAGTCACTTTACTGACTGACTTTATTGAAATTGGTTAAACAATTTTTCGACCGAGGTACCGCGTGACACCCTGTGTATTTGTTATAAGGATTGTTATACGGATGTATTTCTTTGAGTAAGTTTGTGCAAAAAATCGAATCAGAATAATTTACCTAACGGGGGCGACGTTACAGACTATACTAATAAGTAGTTGAAACGGTCAAAACAAAGAAACGCACACTCATCAAAAATGCACTTGAGATTCTCGTATAATCAACATTTACTGCAAGGTTGCCAGGTCTGGTGAAAATTCACCAGATTTGGTGATTTTCTAACCAATTTGGTGATATGGTGAAAACTTTTTTAAAAAGCTTAATATCTGGTGATTTTTTGACCTTATCTATATTATATTTTTTTATTTAAAAAGTACGATTATATGTTTTTTATTCGTTATTAAGAATTGCCTAATATTCATATAATACAAAAAGTCTAATTTTGTAATATAAAATGATCCGCCTCTGTGGTGCTCAACCGGGGATTTCCCGAAGTTTACGCTACTCTTGCAAGTGTTCATGCACTTCCAATAATTTATGTCTTGGTTTTATAAACAAACCAGTTCAGTTAATATCAACATATCAATTTAGCAGTTTTATCTTTCTTGTGTCAGCTGTAGAGTTTTAAGTGATTACTGTTCTTCATATTTTGTAGTTTTGTCACATTTTGTGTTGGTTTGATCATCTACTAAACTAAAATCCCAAAGGTTCTTATGAACTATTTTTTCAATTTTAATTTGTATTAAAAATTTATTAGCATGAGCAAAATTACTAGGTTTCCAACAAAACAATTTTGTATAACACCCCGCTCGACGAGGGTCGTCTGTCAGGCCAAGTTTAAGACATAAAACGTTAAGTTTTAAATAATCTACATTGTCGGGATTATCAGTACCTTTTATAAAAATGAACACCTACATTTTACATTATATTTTACAAAAAAAAATCGTTTCATTTGTATTCTAATTATTGTTTTATTATGTTTGTTCCAACTCCAACCCTTCACATTACCATTCTCGAATGGTTACGCGTATGCGCATGCGCAATATTATGTGCAGCAACACATTTTTCGTTACTGCGCATACTCATAACAATCTGGTGATTTTTAGCAAAATCTGGCAACTTTTTAAGCAATTGTCTGGTGATTTTTAATTTTTTGACCTGGCAACCTTGATTTACTGAATCGATCCAGGAAGAGTCAACTACAACTAGTAAAAGTTGATTTAAATTTTTAAAATCAACTTTTACTGCTCGTTTCAGTTGGAGTTGACTCCAACTAGTTGGAGTCAACTCTAACTGAGAATCAACTTTAACTGTAACATATGTATTTCTAATTTTTTCCTTTATGGTCTTTCCATACAGTCTGACTATAGATGATATTATGCTGATTCCTCGATAGTTTTCGCAGTTTTTTCTATTTTCTTTCTTATATGTTGATGTCATATACAGGGTGGGGCATTAGTGTGACAAAGTCCAATTACTCGTTTGTCGTAAGAGATACGAAAAAAAGTTATTTAGGTAAAAGTTGGGGCACACATAGTATCATATTTTAAAAATATTTTCGAATATACAGGGGCGTCCGTATTGACAGGGTGACACAAACTTATGTTTTTTTAAATGGAACACCCTGTATATTTTTACATTTTTTGATTCTCCTCGATGTTTCCTTTCTTAAAATATATAGTTTTGTAATATTATACGAGGTAGTTTAAAAGTTAATTAAGTTTTTTTGTTAATTTCGTAGCAAAATCTACACCCTGTAGAATTGTAGTGATTTGACATCAAATTTTCTATTTACATCCAAACGATTTTTAGTATAGTCTACTACTGTTAATCATTAATAGTATAGCGAAATGTTTAATTTTAGTATACAGGGTGGGTCGAAAGTCGGAATGAGTATTTTCTGAGTTTTCTTAAATGGAACACCCTGTATTTTAGTATTGTAATGAAATTACATTTTATGGTACTTTTTTATTTCTTAAGCATTCCCTATACCTAAGTGCTTTAATTTGTAAGTTATTCGTCATTCTTTAAGCAAACATTAATTGCAACAAAAATTACGTGAATTAGGTAGCCGTGAAAATATCCAATCAAAAGTAATTTTTCGAAAAAAAATACATAATAATCTAGCCTGATCCTTAATTTATTAATATTGGATGAGATATCTAAATAGATTCGTAGTTAAGGTTGTTGGTGCTTAAAATATGAATCAAACATACAAAATTCTGCCTAGTTGGCTATGACACAAAATTTGCTTAAACATTTGACATTATGCTATTTATATAGTTCCAGTTGATTTGATACCATTACTAATATTAATTTTTCTAATGAGGAACTGATTAAAATGGCTTTGTGCTAGGAGAGTATAACAAAAATGAGCTACTTGCAATAAAAATTTATCATCAGCAATTCCCTGATAGACGACAACCAAAAAGAGAAACTTTTGAAAGTATACTAAAACGGTTTCAACAGACTAGATACTTAGATTGTAAGAACGATTGTACTAATATGCAGATCCTCAGTGACACTAAGGATTACATTTAATTGCTGTTTTCTTCACTTACAATAGTTTTTATTCGACCAGATTTATCATAATCTAAGTGATCAGTCGGTTGAAACCGTTCTAGTATATTTTTAAACGTTTCTCTTCTTAGTTGTCGTCTATCAGGGAATTTCTGATGAAAAATTCTTATTGATAGTAGCACATTTTTGTTATATTTCACTAGCACCAAAATCTTATTAATCAGTTTCTCATAAGAAAAATACATATTAGTAATGGTAACAAAGCAACTGGATCTATAAAAATAGTAAAATGTCAAATTTTTAAGGAAATTTAGTGTCATAGCCGACATTAATATTTTGCGCACCAACAACCTTAACTACGAATTTATTTGGATATTTCATACAATAGTACTAAATTAAGGATCAGACTAGAGTATGATGTATTTTCTTTTCCAAAAATTATTTTTGATTAAATATTTTCACAGCCACCTAATAAAACTTCACGTAATTTTTCTTACAATTAATGTGTGGCTTAAAAAATCACGAATAACTTACAAATTAAAGCACTTAGGTATAGGGAATGCTTAAAAAACAAAAAAGTATCTTAAAATATCATTTCATTACAATACTTAAATATAGGGTGTTCCATTTAAGAAAACTCAGAAAATACTCATTCCGAGTTTCGACCCACCCTGTATACTAAAATTAAACATTTCGCTAAACTGTTAATGTTTACCAATAGTAGACTATATTAAAAATCGTCTGAACATAAAATAACAATTTGATGTGAAATAACTAAAATTCTACAGGGTGTAGATTTTGCTAAGAAATTAACAAAAAAACGTAATTAACTTTTAAACTGCCTCGTATAATATTACAAAACCATATATTTTAAGAAAGGAAACATCGAGGAGAATCCAAAAATGTAAAAATATACAGGGTGTTCCATTAAAAAAAACATAAGTTTGTGTCACCCTGTCAATATGGACGACCCTGTATATTTAAAAATATTTTTAAATTATGGTACTATGTGTGCCCCAACTTTTACCTAAATAACTTTCTTTCGTATCTCTTACGACAAATGAGTAATTGGACTTTGTCACACTAATGCCCCACCCTGTATGCTTGAGTCCATTCTACCGGTAAGTCTTCTCCATTCAGTGCTCTCTCAAACATTTTGTGTATCATGCGGAATAGCTTTTCCGATCCCGTTCTTTATCAATTCATTTGGCATTCCGCCGGGGTCTTCTGTTTTTTTATTCTTTAGTGTTTTGATCGTTCTTTTTACCTCAGCTAGGCTTAATTCGATTTCGTCATATGTATAGATTTAGATTTCTATTCCGTCTCTTTCTACATCTTTGAATTGGGGGCGACTTTCGGTTAGCAATTTTTTATAGTATTATGTAAATTTACATTAATATGTACAATTCCAATCGATGGATAAAATTGTCCTAGATATAGCTCTTGATAGGCATCGCATGATTGCCCACACGACACTTGTTGTTCATCTGAAGGGTATGTCCTTACATTACGGGCAGCCATCGTGGTTGTCATGGCTCGGATTGTCATCTTCCGAACTATTCAGATCTGCCGTAAACTAAATTAGAATAACCATGTTAATTACACTTCTTCCCAAACCCTTTTTTTAGTGCGTCATAATTTTGACATCATATAGGATTTTAAGGCAGTTAAGTAAGTTTTCAGAATATTTATATTTTTTATATTTATATAAATATCAATATTTATACAAATATTTGCCAGAATATTAATATTTAAAATATTTTAATGTAAAAATAAATAAATATAAAATTAAATTTCACTATACAACGTCTGAATATGTACATACACCAATGACATAAAATATTTTAAAATTCCGTTCTTTATCAATTCATTTGGCATTCCGCCGGGGTCTTCTGCTTTTTTTTTCTTTAGTGTTTTAATCGTTCTGTTTACCTCAGCTAGGCTTAATTCGATTTCGTCATATGTATAGATTTAGATTTCTATTCCGTCCCTTTCTACTTCTTTGAATTGGGGGCGACTTTCGGTTAGCAATTTTTTATAGTATTATGTAAATTTACATTAATATGTACAATTCCAATCGATGGATAAAATTGTCCTAGATATAGCTCTTGATAGGCATCGCATGATTCCCCACACGACACTTGGGTTGTTCATCTGACGGGTATGTCCTTACATTACGGGCAGCCATCGTGGTTGTCATGGCTCGGATTGTCATCTGCCGAACTATTCAGATCTGCCGTAAACTAAGTTAGAATAACCATGTTAATTACACTTCTTCCCAAACCCTTTTTTTAGTGCGTCATAATTTTGACATCATATAGGATTTTAAGGCAGTTAAGTAAGTTTTCAGAATATTTATATTTTTTATATTTATATAAATATCAATATTTATACAAATATTTGCCAGAATACATATTTAAAATATTTTAATGTAAAAATAAATAAGGGTCATTCCATTTCAAATCACTCAATTTTGGAGCAAAAAAAATTTTGGACCTCCGATTTATCTGAAAATTGGTATATAGCTTCTGCGGGACGTAAAAATAAGATATTTGAGGTCAAAAAATCTTCTTCTTCTTTTTTTCTCAAAATGTTATTTTATGCGATTTTACAGTGATTTGGTGTTTATTTATACAAATTTGCATTTTCTATCGTAAAGTATCAATGGAAAACATAATATTTTAATAGAAGGGACTCAAAAATGTCATTATATGGCATTATAACAAGTTACTTTGATTCAAAACAAGCTTTTGATCAAATTTTATAGTGTAGAAAACGTTAAAACACCGTTTTTTACATTTTTCTCCATTCCCAAAATACATCATAATCGATTTGGCTGAAAATTTGCCCACATATAGACAAAACATAGGACTTTAAGTGGTGAGAAGGATTTGAATTATATTACAATACCAAAAAAGTTACATGCAATATTATAGTCAAGAATATAGGCGTCTACTGTAAGTACAATTAACTCGAAAATATCGACCTCACGACAAAAATTGTTAAAAAGAAATTGTAATAATTGTAAATACGATTTATTTGGAACAATTTCAGTTCCTACCATTTTTGTCGAAAAGTTAAAAATGGCGGAGATATTGAGCAAAACAGGTTCTCCTTTAAAATCAAGATGGCGGCTAACGTAACGGAGGAATTCATTCGTGATTTTAAATTTAGGCTACTATTGACTCCCCTAAAGATCAGAAAAATAAAATTTTGGGCAGCTCGGCATTCAAGGTCAAATGCTATCCCGACTGGACTAATATATACTTTTGAGTCTGATATTACTGCATTTCACTTTTTTGGTATTGTAATATAATTCAAATTCTTCTAATCACTTAAAGTCCTATCTTTTGCCTATCTGTGGGCAAATTTTCAGCCAAATCGATGATGATGTATTTTGGGAATGGAGGAAAAATGTAAAAAACGGTATTTTAACGTTTTTTACACTATAAAATTTGATCAAAAACTTGTTTTGATTCAAAATAACTTGTTATAATGCCATATAATGACATTTTTGAGTCCTTTCTATTAAAATATTATGTTTTTCATTGATACTTTAGGACAGAAAATGCAAATTTGTTTAAATAAACACCAAATCACTGTAAAATCGCATAAAATAACATTTTGAGAAAAAAAGAAGAAGATTTTTTGACCTTAAATATCTTATTTTTACGTCCAGCAGCAGCTATATACCAATTTTCAGACAAATCAGAGATCCAAAATTTTTTGCCTGAGTGATTTGACATGGAATGTACCATAAATATAAAATTAAATTCAACGTCTGAATATGTACATACACCAATGACATAAAATATTTTATATTTACGTCGCTAAAAAATAGTAGCCTAGAAATAACAATTGTCATTTTACCCGTTGATGTTGTAAAAGTACTGTCACGATCGATTACTTTTGTGTCAAATTGTCTTTATTCGGATCATTGATTGGCTATCTATTTAGAGTATTGTAATTGCCAACCAATTATGCATCTATAGTCGTTTTAATAATGCAATGATGATAATCATTGACAGACTAAACGTGGTTCAATGAAGACCTAATCACATAAAAAATCTTTTAATGTAATGCAGTAGAGCATCATGTTGCTGGAAGTAATCCATTGGCATCTAATTTAGGCCATATTCTTTTACAATTTTTACTATGTAGTTGGAACATACAACTTAACCAGTGTTTGGCATTCTGGCTATTTAGCAAGGACAGGGAGTTTACTGATGATGGACTGATAAGTCCGAAAACGTTCTGAACGTAATCCTTTTGGATTTTTAAAAATTTTATAAATTTTTATTAATATATACCAACTACACCAAGGAGTGTTTTACTTCAAGTTAAATTTTGTTCATCTTTGTTACTCGACTTCGTCTAGAGCAGGGGTACCCAAACTGGGGGGCGCGCCCCCCTGGGGGGCGTGAGGACATATCAGGGGGGCGCGATACAAGTTGAACATTAAAATAAATTTAGTTATTTTTCTAAAATTCAAAATTAAACGCTTGTTAAACTGTGTCTGGTAACGCAGAGTAAGCAAAAGTTATCTCAAATACTTCTTTTTGACAACACTGTAAAACGCCGAATTGATGATATGACCGAAGACATACAAAACCAGGTAGTTGATGCAGTAAAATAATCGCCATTTTTTTCTATTCAGCTAGACGAGAGTATTGACATAGCACAAAGTTAATCAGTTAATTGTTTATGTTCGGTATATTCAAAACGAAAGAATGAAAGACGAGCTACTCTTTTCTACAGAGTTGGAGACTGGAGACCACGACAAAAGCTATTAATGTTATGAAAGCAGTGTGAGAGTTTTTTGACAAACATGAACTCTCTTGGCAAAAACTGATCAGTTTATGTACAGATGGCGCACCTTTAGCGCTTGGTTTTCGCTCAGGCTATTCGCAGTTAGAGAAAAATGCTGATGTGATTGGGATACATTGTTTTATACATCGACAAGCCTTGGCAGCAAAAACCCTTCCAAATGAACTTATGGCTGTCTTAAAGTTGTGTATTAAAGTAGTGAAGTACATAAAAAAACAGTGCGTTGAATACTCGACTGATTAAAACTCTTTGTGAAGTTTTAGAAAGTGATCACAAAACACTGCTACTTCATACAGAAGTACGATGGCTCTCAAAAGGAAACATGTTGGCAAGATTATTTGACCTTTGGGATGAAGTAATCACCTTCGAAGATCAAAAGCAAAATGAGCTAAACATGACCTTTAAAAAACATTGAACTCAAGTAATATTGGCTTATTTGTCAGATATCTTTGACTTGTTGAACAGCCTTAACCTAAAACTGCAGGGTGAAGACTCAAATATAGTAGTTATTCATTGTGATGGAGACTTAGTTATTCAACTTTGGAGGCGTAAAATTTCAGCAAACCCCTGAAATTATTCAAATTTCTCTAAAGTAGAGCCAATCTCAGAAGAAACACGAAGGATCAAGTTTGGAAATCCAAATATCAAACCATTTGGAGAGCCTAATTAAAGAGTTCCAGAAATACTTCTGAAACACTTGTGACAATTTTTTTTACAGAATGTCAACTGATCCATTCCATGTCAACATAGACTTCCTGCCTGAATCACTTCAAGAAGATGCTTTGCAAATAAATCCAAATGATTTTTTGCATGATTCCTCTGCCAAATACTTTGTAATAATGGACAAACCTTCATTTTGGTTAAAATATTTCCAAGTATATCTTACTGTATCACGGGAAGCTCTTCATTTATATTTGCCTTTTTCAAGTAACTATTTGTGCGATTTTCAACACTTGTGGCAATTAAAACAAAGTATCGGAATAAACTTAATGTTGCTAGTGACTTGTGCTGTGCACTTACTAAAACTCAGTCACGAATAGGCATACTAGTAAATAAAATGTAAGCACTCCATCTCACTAACCAACCTAATCTATTTTTTTTTATTAATAATTTTTGTATTTTATGGAAACTGATATTGTTATATCTTATGGCAGAGTAAATAAATGTTTTGTTTTCAAGCTAATACTTATTTGTTTTTGTTTTGTTCCCATTTAGACGCATACAATTTATTGTAAAGGGGGGGTAAAGGGGGGGGGGCGCGAGAAGCTTTCATTTGAATGGAGTTTTCTCAAGACAGAGAAGAATGGAAGCATGTTGTCGAGTCGGCAAAGGTTGCCACGAAGGTTGTAACGCCACGGAGTAAGTAAGAGTACATATATAATTGGTCACACTAATTCCACTTTATGTGACAATTGTAGTGTTCCACTCAGTGTTAAGCATGTCCTTGTATAGTGTCCAAGTTACCACTTGCAGAGACAGAACAACCACATAATCGTATACACAAGTGAAATTTTAGGAGAAAATTGTAAAATTGAATATTTGGTAAAATTCTTTAAAGGCATTAATATACTGAACAAAATTTAATATTTATCAGTAAATTATGTCACTAATAATCTCAGAGGCTCATGCGACTACGTCTAAGAAAAAAATTACATATTAAGTTATCTAAAACTGTTTGATTTATAATTTTTTTATAATCTCTATAAAATTATTTTCGCATATAATTTTGATTTAAAAAAGAAATAATTAATAACATATTTCCTCCTATAAAACATAATGATTACTGTTTAACGCGTAGTTGATCCTTTAATCAACCTATTTTCGGAACGAAAAAACACTGTCGTGTTCAATTATATTAAGGTTGAAAGGTCCGAAACAACTGATCGCTCTGGGACGCCTCTGAAGAAGTCGCCTACCACCACACAAGAGACGAACGATCAAATTAATTGTAACTATATGCCGTGGCATTTGGACACAACTCAAAGAAAAAAGTGGTTCAAAGGAATCACGAACATCTGTAACTTCTCAGACCACCTATCAACAGAATAAAAATAATTTTCCGATGTTTATTTTGGAATGGAGACACACGAGAAATTATTTCATTATTGCTCATAGTTTCGAGAAATAATTCGTCTTTCGAAATTAAATTCCAGGATATAATTAATTGTTTTTGGCACGACTGTTATGAAGCGAATTAAAAATGTGGATGATTTGGGTTTACTTAGAACGACATATTTCACTTACGACTTATGGTCATTAATTTTTAAGACAAATAATGAAGCGATGAAGGATATACAATTTTCGGTAGCTTTATAACGATCGTTTCGGCAGCTGTATAACAAAAGCGCTATGAAATCATATGTGAGTAAGTAACCAATTCAGATAATATGTATATTCAAACAAACAACATTTGTTTTTCTATTCTCATACTTTAATATATCAATTATTATCATTTCAATACCTGTAGCATAATGTGCTTCATTATGATCCAGATTTTTATTACGATACAGATTTTTTACCAATTAGGCACAGTGGCGTAGCTGAAGATTGCGGCCCCCCCCCCGCGACAATTTTTGTGGGCCCCCGTATTATAAACATAACGACAACAACTAATAACAGTATAATTACTAAAATATGTGTAAATGACAATATTTGGCCTTTCTAAGTTTTCATTAGTTATATTAGTGTTAATACATTTTTTGGGAATAGACATAAAAACCTTTTATACATATATTTATCTTAATCCGACGAACCTATTAGAAAGTTGTTGCAATATTATATCTAAATTTACAATGAAAACAATAACTAGAAAACTTTTTTTCTAAAAGTTATTTTTTCGTCGCAGCTGAGCTCATCGTAAAATTGTTTTTCGTACTTCCGGGCCTAAAGTGACAACTTCACTCCCTTGTGACAGGTACTAAAGTGTCACATTTAATCCCTCCGGGATTAAATATTGACGAAACTCCCGGAACGATTAAATCACAAACAAACGAATTTAAGGGATATTTTATTGAAAAATATAATTAATTAGAATGGTAATTAACGTTAATATTCAAATTAATATTGTGACAGTAATTTACTTATATCAATATCTTCTCTAATGTTAATAACCGATTTCAGCATTGAGTAATGTGCCCAGAGAGTTGAGGCACAAACCGCTTTTGATTTATCATCGAAGTAGACTAACAGCGCATTTTCAGTAGGTTGTCTCACATTTTTTAAGCGGCACCACTTTTTAAAAGCATCGTACTGCTGCTCGTATAGTTTTCTAGATTTCGGTGGTAACAATTCTTCACCTACTTCGGCTGCTCTTTTATCAATATCAGATACACCTTCTTCACTCATGATACCAATAATTATCAATAACAATGTTTCTTTACAATGACACTAGTAATGACAATGTTTCTAAATTATAACTGTCACAACGCAATGTTACTATGGTAACTTATTTTAAAGACAGTTTATTAAATGAGTTGAAGAGAGAAAAAACTGATTGAAATTATTGAAATAATTAATAAAATCATACCGGAAGTACGAAAAGTATCGTATATACCTTGCGACTGAAGTACATTTAATCCTTCAGGTAAATTATGGCCCTCCCTGCGGTCGGGCCATAAACTTTACCTTCAGGATTAAATGTACTACTTCAGTCCCGCGGTATATAATGTACTATTTCGTACTTCCGGGCCTAAAGTGACAACTTCACTCCCTTGTGACAGGTACTAAAGTGTCACATTTAATCCCTCCGGGATTAAATATTGACGAAACTCCCGGAACGATTAAATCACAAACAAACGAATTTAAGGGATATTTTATTGAAAAATATAATTAATTAGAATGGTAATTAACGTTAATATTCAAATTAATATTGTGACAGTTCGTCATATTGACCAGTCTTTCCTGGGTTAATGCAGCAGGTAACTGACGAGTAACAGATAGGTCCTTTTCATATTGAACTGGTGTTTGTTTCGAAGATCCTGCGGAAACAGGAAGCGAGAATGAGGACTGTGGCATAACTATAGTGGACGAATCGGAAAAAACTGATTGAAATTATTGAAATAATTAATAAAATCATACCGGAAGTACGAAAAGTATCGTATATACCTTGCGACTGAAGTACATTTAATCCTTCAGGTAAATTATGGCCCTCCCTGCGGTCGGGCCATAAACTTTACCTTCAGGATTAAATGTACTACTTCAGTCCCGCGGTATATAATGTACTATTATGCACGACCGGGCTTTAAAGTCCATATTATGTATACATTTGGCGGGCTTAAAAGTGCCACTTTAGCGCCCGTGGGCTTCTTTATCGCCTGCCGGATGGTAATGTTAGATGGTGGGTGTGGTTAGTGAAACACAAAGTTTTTGTCTTCCTTCCCTTTTGTCTTCACTGCAGCATCCATCTGGCTTGCATATTGTAGAAGCCTTGGAGGTGTCACCAGGGAAATGGACCAATAAGATTTCAATTTAAAAATCTTTTAGTAATACATATTTTTAATATTTTTCAATATTATTAATGTTGCTATTAGGATTGAAAACTTTACCTTTCAATTGCCAGATGACGCTAGTCACCTAATCCATACACGTCAGTTGCAATGTGGGGATAAGCTTTCATGGTTGGTCACTTCAAGTATGGAGCAGCAGGCCTACGCCCCTCCGAAGATGACTCCAATAAGAGCCGAAAATCGTCGATTCAGAGTGCTGGCACTGCGCTCCGTATTCTAAGTGAAAAATAAGATTGTTTTGCCTTCGCATTGCAACTGAATAAAAATGGTATACATTTTTATTTTTTACAAAGTTCTTATTTATTGTATTTTATTTTAATAAAGGAATTATAACTTTAGCAATCAAACATAAGTTTCCTACATCTACAATTTTATATTTACAACACAATTTGAACAAATATTTATAGAAATGTTAGGATTTGCTACTTTGTTCTGTTGTAAGTTGCTATGAACTTCCAATAACTCCGTACGATTTGTGGAAGGTGCATGCCCAAAAGAATCACCATATAAATTTGGACTGCAATCTGAGCAACTTGTAGATGGCATATCAGCATTGACAATTTTTTGGGCGATCTTCAATATATCCTTCAATTAAAACAGTCGTGTATAAAAATTTGCATGTATTTCGGGCGTAAACAGCATTTATGGACCTTACGTGTTAATAGCCCTCGCCTATCGGCTCGGGCTCTTACCTAGCGTCGCAGTCCATAAACGCTTATTTTACGCCCTTGATACATAAATAACTATTATACATTTTATCCGTTTATTTTTAAATTCCGGAATAATACCCCACTATTCTGCTATTCCTGCTGCTTTTGCTAAAGTTCCGGAAAACGAATTTCTCATTTCTAGAAGATTATCAAGTGTCCCTTTTCAAAAAGTTGAAGGGCGACCGTTAACTCTGCTGTTTCAGATTGCAAAAGTGTAGATGTTAGATTAATAAAGTTAAGTATTTTAGATTAAATAGTAATGTTAACGACAAATTCAAAATTATTCATATGCTCTAATAATGCATTAACTTATAATTTTTCATCGTTTTTTAGATAGCAATGAAATTTTCGTTAAAGATTTCATTACTTGTCGGAAAGCTCGACGCAAAGCCATAACAGCATCATGTCTGGATGACTACCGGGTTTCACATAACCTTTTAAGTGTTGGCAAACGCGATGGATCCAGTCATAAGAGTACATAGTAATAGTACATCCTATCTTCTAATACTTGCACTAAAAAACATAATCTTTTAATTATATCCTAACAAAACCAACTCCTGTACACCAGCAACGGCATCATTCAACACTAGGTTTAGGTTGTGTACGGAAAGGTGCTTTGATTGTATAAATTTTAAAATTTCATTTACAAGATTTTCTGAACTTTGGTCTAACATGCGAATAAATCCCAAAAAACTTTCAACAACTTCTGCTTTAGAAGATAAATTATTTTCATCGCAAGTTACGTACCAGAAAATAAAATTAAGCTGATCGTGTTTCGAAATATCTTTAGTGGTATCAAGACTTATTGAATAAAAACATTTTTTTTAAATTAATCAATTCGTTTTCAGTTCCTTGAGCCAGCAAATGTATAACTTCGTTTTGTATTTGGGGGCCCAAGTAATGTGTTTTTTTTTTAGTTGTTGTTCTTATCGATTAATTTAGCTAAAACAGGATCATATTTAGCTAGTAAAAGAACTACCGACAAAAAATTACCTTTTTGGGTTTCACTTTCATCTAAACTACCAACATGTCCACGAAAGTACGAAACGCTAAATTGCACCCGAAAACAGTAAGAGTTACGTCAGTTATCCGCTTCATTATTTCCTTCCAAATTCCCTATTTTGATGCTTATTAGGAAAATATGTTTTGGTCCCCAATTTAAAGATATAAGTATTAAGCTTGAAGGCTTTAAGGGGCCCCTCCTAACGTCGGGGCCCCCCGCCTTGCGGGCCCTGCGGGCCTTTCAGCTACGCCACTGATTAGGCAATCCAACGATCTGTCAAACTATTCCAATATGTCTGGCCTATGGCATACAATACATTGAAGGCATACGGCATGCGGCAAAATAAACAGTACTGAAATTCGTATACCTCAAATTTGTATGTGTCAGGCGCCGAAACGTACTTGGTCTCCACGTAGTGGTTTCCTCACGTTGTTCTAACATTCTAACCTATGTGAATATCGTGTTAATGTTAGGTGCTCCAGAAGGGTTCTCAGATTTGCAAAAAAAAATTTATAAATATTTTCGGTCATACGGAAAAAGTCACGAAAACGGTCCAAGCTTAAAATCAACAATGGTTTTAGCAGGACGGGACAACCTGTCAGACTGCCAGAGACGCTCTTCGAATACTGCGCGATCATTTTGGGAGTCGCCACTCACCAGAACTAACAACGCGACCAGATGCGTACATATGGGGAATGCTGAAGGAGACAGACAGATCCACCGTCTGCCATTTCGGAATTGCTCACTAGAATTCAAGAATTTTTCGTGCCAGAAGCAGTGGCGGATCTATAAATTTTCTTTGGGAGGGGAATTTGCCTTAGGGGGGACTCCCAATGAAAAACCAACCAAAAGACATAAAAAATATAAGCTTAGATTACATAAAAGATATAAATAATAACTTATAGGCATTCAGTTCTATAGGCCCTTAATTTTCCTAACTAGCATGTTTATTAGGTTGGATTTGTCTGTGGTTTTGGTTTTATGTAAGCTAATATATTATTATGTTTGAACATTTTTTTTTCTCTAATTTTGGACTTTGTTAGGGGGGGAAATTTCCTAATTTTCCCTCCCCGTAGATCCGTCACTGGCCAGAGAGCATCTTTAACATCTGTTTTATCAGGAACGTGGTCGTCATGAATAATGTTTGCAGGCTGTATCATGTGTACTAGATATATAAATAATCATAAACATTTCAATATTCACCTCAGTACTGTTTATTTTGCCACATACTGTATATGTATATTGTTATTTTAGTATTTTAAAGTAATTTTCGTATTTTATGTCTGTGTAAGTATTGCTAAATATGTACTTCTGTGACATAGTAAAAAATATTGTTTACGTCAATAAACTTTAATAATAGACGGAGAGGCAGCGCTGAAAAATCTATTTGAATTTACTAAAGCTAGATTTTTCACAGTTGATTACTGCGAGTGTGTAGAGAAACATACTGCGGTCGGTCAACCGAAACGTAGAACAGGGGTTACTGAGAGGGTATCAAAATTGCTTTCCTACGAAGGTAATTATTTCCATTTACTAAGGCTTAAAATCAGTACACACATTCTAAATTAAATATAAATAAAAGTTATTATAGTCGCTCAGCTGTATGACGGGACAGAGCCGGTCGGTCGGCCCCAATAGTCGATTGAGGAAATGAAGCATTTTGGCTCGCAATTTTTTCGTCCAGCATGGATTTAATTAAAACTTTCACAGAAGGTAGGGAATGGTCCAAGGATCATTTTCTATATCATGACGCAATCATACGCTAAAACCTTGGGGGTGGTTGCCACCCCATCTCGGGGGTGGGAATTTTTTATTACATTTTAACTATGTAATTCGGTGCAAAAAGTGATTCTAAGAAAAAAATGTTTTTTACATTTTCTTCGTAAAACTAATATTTTTCGAGTTATTCGCGCTTGAAAATAACAGTTTTTCGACGAAAAATTCGACTTTTTTAGAGGATTTTTTGAGAATACCTCGAAAATATGCATTTAATCAAAAAAACTGTAGATATCAAAATTGTATCTTTTAGTAACACAAATCAAATTCTTTTCCAATAATATCTTTAAGACCAATACACACCGAGATACGGCATGTTAAAGGTTAGCTTTTTTTCGTCAAATGCATAATTTGAAATATTCAAAGCCAAATAATGGGAAAAATTTGCATTTTTCGAGAAAAACTTAAATAATCTTTTTTCAAGTATACAATTAGACCTTTCAAAAAAAAATAATCAAAAGTTTCTAGCATGAAAATTAAGCGACTTGGAATCAAAAAAATGTCGGTACCTGTTTTTCTCTACGAAAAAATCAGTGAAAACAACCCCCTAACTACCTTCCTTATTCAAAATTGGTATTCACCTTTCTGTAGTTCCTTTACATTTATATTATCGATACACTCAAGGAGTTTGACCTATTTAAAATGCGTAATTTTGAAAAAATATTATATCTC
Source organism: Diabrotica virgifera virgifera (assembly GCF_917563875.1). NCBI lineage: Eukaryota > Metazoa > Arthropoda > Insecta > Coleoptera > Chrysomelidae > Diabrotica > Diabrotica virgifera. Next base: position 178,203,702 of record NC_065449.1, on the reverse strand, counting down.
ACTGTGTACTGATTTTCAGCCTTAGTAAATGGATTTAATTACCTTCGTAGGAAAGCAACTTTGATACCCTCTCAGTAATGAGACCCTTCAAAAATTATTTTGTAGGATTTTAAAAGAGCTATAAGACTGTGTAAATTAAATTCCGTAAGATGCCTTAGTTTTTAATTGGGGCGGGTTTAAAGGGCTCGAATAAGGGGGTGTTTGCTGGCAAATAGAGGTTTTAAACAGCTATATCTGGCTAACTATTCACTGTAATGAAAATCTATGTACAGGGTAATTTTAGTCATTAAAAAAGCTACAATTTAGTAGTTTATAATTTTTTTCATATCTCCAGAATTTTCGGAGGTATTTTGAAGTAAAAGGTGAAAAATACCAAATTGCAAAAAATCAATTTTTCTTTAAACTCCAATTTTTCCAAAATTAGGCATTTTAATCAGGTCAAACTCCTTAAGTGTATTGATAATATAAATATAAAAGGAACTAAAGAAAGGTGAAGACCAATTTTGAATTAGGAAGGTAGTTAGGGGTTGTTTTCACTGATTTTTTCGTAGAGAAAAGCAGACATTTTTTTAAGTCGCTTAATTTTCATGCTAGACTTTCTTTTATTTTTTTTTGAAAGGTCTAATTGTATACTTAAGATTATTTAAGTAAAAAAGATTATTTAAGTTTTCCTCGAAAAATGCAAATTTTTCCCATTATTTGGTTTTGAATATTTCAAATTGTGCATTTGACGAAAAAAGCTAACCTTTAACATGCCGTATCTCGGTTTGTGTTGGTCTTAAAGATATTATAGGAAAAGAATTTGGTTTGTTACTAAAAGATACAATTTCGATATCTAGTTTTTTTGATTAAATGCATATTTTTCGAGGTATTTTCAAAAAACCCTCTAAAAAAGTCGATTTTTTCGTCGAAAAACTATTATTTTCAAGCGGGAATAAGTCGAAAAATATTAGTTTTACGAAGAAAATGTGAAAAACATTTTTTTCTTAGAATCACATTTTCCATCGAATTACATGGTTAAAATGTAATAAAGAATTCCCACCCCCGAGATGGGGTGGCAACCACCCCCAAGGTTTTAGCGTATGATAGCGGCATGATATATAAAATGATCCTTGGACTATTCCCTACCATCTGTGAAAGTTTCAAGTAAATACATGCTGGACGAAAAAATTTCGAGCCAAAATGCTTTATTTCCTCAATTGACTATTGGGGCCGACCGACCGGCTCTGTCCCGTCATACAGCTGACCGACTATAATAACTTTTATTTATATTTAATTTAGAATGTGTATACTGATTTTCAGCCTTAGTAAATGGAAATAATTACCTTCGTAGGAAAGCAACTTTGATACCCTCTCAGTAACCCCTGTTCTACGTTTCGCTTGACCGACCGCAGTATGTTTCTCTACACACTCACAGTAATCAACTGTGAAAAATCTAGCTTTAGTAAATTCAAATAGATTTTTCAGCGCTGCCTCTTGGTCTATAAGTAGTTAAAAAGTTTTAACTAAGTAATCTGGAAGATTGAGGAAAGTTAACAAATTTTATATTCCATAAGTTTAATAAAAAAATAATATTGAGCATCCCTAAAATAGATTTTAGGTAAAATCATCGTGGTAATATCTACGTATGTATTTTATTATTTTAGGTACCTAGTAATAGTTGTTATGCGACTGACAATGTATTGTAGTTAACTGTGGAAGCAGGTTGGATAGAGATAAAGTATCTTTCTTTGCTGTTTCCAAACCACTGAATTCTAAACATGCTACCCACTTATCATCTGCTAAACACAGACAAGAATGGATAAGAGCCATAAGAAGAGCAGACCTCACAAAATAAAAATATGAAAAAGTGTGTTTTAGTCAACATTTTATTCAAGGTTATGTTATATAGTCAATAATTATTTTCTATAAAGAAATAATATCAATCTTAATATAAATCAATAAAATATTGTATTTTAAATATTAAATATTGTATCTTAAATATTAAATTTTGATATTAAATAAAATATCCAATAAAAATCTACTGTGTGCAGTGTTGCCAGAGAAATTTTCGTAAATGCACCGGAATGACTGGAATATTGACACAAAATGTACTAAACCAACACATTTTGTACAAAAACTAAAAAAACGTCGTTTAATGTTATTTGAAACAAATTTCTTATATCACAAAATTTTAGGTTCTTACTTTAGTAGAATTTAGTATCAAAAGTTTGGTTGCTAATTGTATCACATTGGTACAATTGTAACAACTCTGGCAACGCTGATTGTCTGCCATACGTCCTGTCATTAAAAATGTCACTGATAGATTTCGGTGCCAAATTTAACGAAAAAAGCAAATGCTTGCTATAAATGATTTCCTGGTAAAAAAGATATCGGCTAGATATAACAAAACGTGGAGACTTTACACTAAAGCTACCCAAATTGGAACCTAATATAAAATCTCTGTGCATCAACCATCAAGCGCAAGGGTCTCACTAAATTAAAGTAATAAATTAATATAGAAAATTATTTGTAAACATTGAAAATGGTTATTCATTTTAGAAAATTATTTATTAAAATAATTTTGATGAATTTCAGTTTTTCAGTTATATTTTTTGAAAATTTACTTACTGTATTTACTTACCGTTAAAAATTAAATAAAAAACAAATAAATTTCCTAAATTTCTTCCTAAAACCTACCATTTAAGTTTCTTAAATAAACAATCAAAAAACGGGAAAGCATCAGGACCTGGAAATATCCCCATCGAACTGATAAAATATGGACCAGACATACTGCACGAAATAATGACGGAACTCTTCAACAAATGCATGTTGCAGGGAGAAAAAATACCAGAAGACTGGAATTGTGCATACATTAGCTCGATTTACAAAAAAGGAGACAAAACGTTGTGCAAAAACTACAGAGGTATAAGTATAATCAGTGCAATGGGGATGTTGTATGGCCGAGTATTAAAGAAAAGGGTGGAATTAGAAATTCAGGACATGGAAGAACAAAGTGGTTTTCGCGCCGGTAGATCGTGCGCAGATAACATATTCGTGATGCAACAAATAATAGAGAAACGAAGAGCAAGGAATCTGTCTACTCACCTAACATTTATTGATCTAGAAAAAGCCTACGACAGGGTATCTTTAAAAAAACTCTTTGAAATTTTGACCACGATAGGCATAAGCGAAGCATATGTGCGAGCAATTCAAAATATGTATCAAAATCCGAAAAGCTGTATTAAACAGGGAAATCTATGTCGAAACCATTCCCTATTACAAAAGGTTTAAGGCAAGGGTGCTGCTTATCGGCAACACTATTTAAAATATACATCCAGAAAGCTCTGGAGCAATGGAGGAAAACAGTTGCTGGAATGGGAATAATGATTGAAGAAAACTGTTTAACAACTTTGTTTTTTGCTGATGACCAAGTAATTCTGGCCAACGATGAACATGATATGGATAATATGCTAAGAAAGTTACAGATCGAATATGAAAAATGGGGCCTATGTATAAACATGGAGAAAACGGAATATTTGAGAATAGGAGAGGAAACCGAAGATCCGGAATTAGAGTTAAGAAATATAAGGAAATGTAAGGAATATAGATACTTAGGAAGCATAATATCAGAAGAAGGAACTAGAAAAAGAGACATACAGCATAGGATATAGCAAGGAAGGAAAGTAACTCGTATTTTAAATGGTGTACTATGGTCTAACAAGGTGAAGCTGAACACAAAGTTAACAATCTACAGAACAATTGTGGAACATATTATAACTTATGGAGCAGAGTGTTGGCAACTCACAGGAAAGGAAAGAAAAAATATAGAAGTAGCGGAAATGGATTACTTAAGTAGAGCATGGTACCAAATGAGGAAATAAGACGACGGACAAAGAGTTTATATTCCACGGTTGACCATATAGAAACAAAGAAATTGCTATGGTATGGTCATGTTATGAGGATGTCAGAGGAAAGATGGCCAAAAAGAGCATTAAATTACACACCCATTAATAGAAGAAGAAGAGAAAGGCCTACAGAAACATGGAAGAAAGGCATAGAACAGTCTATGGCAGATAGAGCTATTGACGAAAACGAATGGGTGGATAGAAAACGATGGCGAGCCAAATGTGGGATGCGGAGGAGACCGTAGGAACCCCACTACTTTATATATAAATAAACAATTCAATTAATATTAAAATATTATGTAGGGTAAGGCATGGCACAAAAAAAGTTGGGAAATACTGCTTTAGATGTTTGCTTAATTCAAAACAACACCTTTTCGTTAGTAGTATGTATCCTATTTTATTAATTTATTGTTGCATTATCACTAGTCGTGAGAGAGATTAGCTACATGAATTAGTTTATAACCTCTAAATTGTAATTCATCATTCTTCCATTGCGTTTTTGTGAGATTATTTTTAGATTTTTTAATTATATTCTTTTATTTATTTTAATTATACATAATTTGTTAATTGTATTTACTTACATTTGACCTTGGGTTAATAGATGTAGTAAATTACCTGCAACAATAAAACAAATATTAGAAAATAAGACAAAGATAAGATAAAGATATTAAGGCAGACATTGTCAAAGATGCACAAAAGTTGCACGCTATATTTGTCCAGCGTACAAGATGTATACCACGTGATAAATGTCGTTTCCATATCGTCGGTTTGGAAGAAGAACCCTACAACTCTAAGGGCCGGTACTTTATGTCCCGGTTAAACCTCGGTTAGCTAACCGGGGTTTAATCGGGACAGAAAAGTACCTCATAGGGCCTCTTGCGTTGTAATAAAAGCAATTGTAATTATTATTATAATTATTTATGAATATAATAATAAGTATAACTGCGTGTATGTCTATTTTATGCATATATTTCTGTCCCGATTAAACCCCGGTTAACTAACCGGCTGTTAACGGAGACATAAAGTACCGGCCCTAAATGTAAAACTTTATTATGGGAAAAATTGTCAGAAGTTGCACTCACGTAATTACCGCTAGATGGCGACTTAAAACAGTTTGACTTTGTCAAACCCATGCATTACATTTTATGGAAGAGCATCAATATAGTTGTGTTTCAGTTGTTGTGGAAGTTACGTGGAAGAACGCGTGGGATTACCACGCGTTTTTGGAGAACAGTGTTACAAGTTAAAAAAGGAACGTATTTTTTTGGGGATTTTGTATTTAATATTTAATGCAAGACAGTTACATTTCGTCTTAGGTAAGTATTCCTTACAGGATATGTGCGTTTATATAGAATTATTATGAGCAATACAGTAACATTTTAACAAATTTTGGGAAAAACTGTTACAAATGCTAATTACATGTAGAAAGGTGAGAACAAGAAAGGTCTTTCTATTTATATTTAAATGATAATAATGGGCTCTATAATATTATAAAACATTTTACCTCTTATTTTTTACCTTACCAAAATTATAATTAAAACCAACACATTAAAATTTTAAAACGTCGCTCCTGAAAATTATAACTTTTCGACTCGTAACGTTCCAAACCAACGATATGCAGTTTATTAAATCAATAAAAAATACAACAATAGTTTTTATTTTAAATTTTTTTATTTGATTCCGTGCAAAAAAATAGTAACGCATGTGTGTTCCCACAGAAGTAAAATTTATTATATTCGATTTCATTTAATTTATTTTAGAGACTTTTAATGTATATTTTTTATTAATTTTTACAAAAATCTTCCACTCGAAGACATAAAGTCACTAACCTTATCTAAATGATTCAATCCCATCTTGTCACTTCCATCTTCCACTTTTATATTCCCATAAAAGATTCGCTATTTCTTTCTAAATACATTTTTTGCCGTTAGAGCAATGTAAAGAATCTACTAATGGTATTTTTTTCAAGGTATTAAAAACACATTTAACTTAAACTATTCTCAGATCGGCATCGATATGCCTTGTTTAAAACAGATTAAAGAAAATACTTCACCGTACCGTTTTCCTATTGCAGTAATGCGTGATGCCCTTATTCGGAACTTGCAATTATCATATTATTGTTCAGATTCTAAGCACTGCTTTGGTGCTTATTCATTTGCGATTTACAACGCACGATGAACTTGTTAGATGCACAGGAAAATATTAAATCCGTACAATATTGTTTATTACACTCAAATTTAAAAGAAATTAAAAAGGAATCAAAAATCGTTGGATTTTTACCTAGATAAATTAACCGGTTTTGCAATGCATATTGTAGATTTCCCTTATCTATTAATTTATCATTCCGTATGCCTTATACATTGTCGAAGGATCGGATATAGGTGTTACCAGAATTGTGTTTTCCAGTGTATGAAATCTTTAGTTCTCTTGTTCTTTAGATTTCTAGTTGTTTTAATATATGTCGCTATGGTGCCCTTTAGCAAATTATTTCTTATTAATTTGCTTACTTAAGAGGCTACAGTAGCGCGTCATCAAAAAGGAAAACGCGTTCCAAGAATGCGACTTTAATTTTGAATATTTTTTCGAGATATTTGGCACACGTATTATTAAATATATAATTAACTATATAATATTTATTATTAAATACATAATTAACTAAAATAATATTAATATATAATTAAACCTATAATTAAATACTAAGAACAAAAAAATACACTTTCTTTAAATAATCTTTTTTATCCCATGCCTAGATTTCGTGTCATTTTGGACCTAGTAAAATTTTTTATTTCTAACAAGAAATCGATCATATAAATAATAACTGATTGGGCAACATAGAGAAATATTGTAGCCACTGTCATTTTGACAAACCTGCGTCAGATTTCTAAGTGTAGTGTATTATTTTAAGAATTCGTTAGTGTTGATCCATAGGGAAGTAGTGTTTATTTATAATTAATTTATTATATTTTTGTGTAATAGAACCAAGTTGTTGGACTATTTGAAAAAATAGATTATTGTTAATTTTGAGTTTAACTTACACTAAGAATCAAAATTAACGCACCACCTTAAAAATGGGACATTTTTGATGGCTCGTATTTCCTAAACCTGTTATCCGATTTTAGTGATTTTTTCAGTATATTATAGCTTTATTTTTCAAGAATATCGATGTAATAATATTATTGCTAAACAGGTAAGTGTCATTGTATACCGGGTGTAACAATTAAAGTGTGTTTTTTCCTCAAAGTTTGGAACACCCTGTGGAATATTCTAGCATATATAAAACATTGAAATTAAAACTCAACTGTAGCCTTATTCTTTCTTAACATTTTGCTTTTTGATTCATTCGCTTATGTGGGATAACAAAAAGTTAGGTACTTTAACAACTAGCCATGTCATCAATACAGGGTGTTTCTAAATAAGTGCGACAAACTTTAATTGGTAATTCTGCATGAACAAATAATGACCGTTTGCTTTAGAATCATATGTCCGCAAATGCTTTGTTTCCGAGATACGGCATGTGGGATTTTTTCTTACAAACTGACGATTTATTAATTGCTCTAAAACTGGTTGAGATATGCAAATTAAATTTGGTAGGTTTTAAGGGGTAGTTATTGTGCATTTTTTGACATACAATCAAGAGTTTTATATTCACCATTGGCGTGCATACGAGATGTATCTAAAATGTTTATACCCGTGGGCACGCCAATGGTGAATATAAAATTCTTAATTGTATGTCAAAAAATGCTCAATAACTACCCCTTAAAACGTACCAAATTTCATTTGCTTATCTTAACCAGTTTTAGAGCAATAAATAAATCGTCAGTTTGCAAGAAAAGATTCAACATCCCGTATCTCGGAAACAAAGCATTTGCGAAAATATGTTTATAAAGCAAACGGTCATTATTTTTTTATGCAGAAATACCTCTTAAAGTTTGTCGCACTTATTTAGAAACACCCTGTATTGATGAATTACATTGCTAGTTGTTAAAGTACCTAACTTTTTTATTATCCAACATAATCGAATGAATCAAAAAGGAAAATGTTAAGAAAGCCTAAGGCTATAGTTGCCTTTTAATTTCAATATTTTATATACGCTACAATATTTCACAGGGTGTTCCAAACTTTGAGGAAAAAACACACTATCATTGTTACACCCGGTATACAATGACACTTATCTCTTTAGCAATAATATTATTACATCGATGTTCTTGAAAGATAAAGCTATAATATACTAAAAAAAAATCACTCAAATCGGAAAACAGGCTTAGGAAATACGAAACGTCAAAAATGTCCCACTTTTAAGGTGGTGCGTTAATTTTGATGGAGGACTTTATTTTTGATGGTGGACGTATTCTGAAGATCAGTTGGGTAGAAAGAGTCACAAACGAAAGGGTTTTGCAACATTTGAATAAAAGTTGCGAAGTAGTGAACACGGTTAAAAGGCGCAAATTGGAATACTTTGGTCATATAATGCGTCACCCAGAAAAATATGACATACTTCACCTTGTCATGCAAGGTAAAATAATGGGAAAAAGAAGTGTGGGCCGCCGTACAACTTCTTGGCTTAAAAACCTACGCCAATGGTTTGGGAAAACTAGCACTGAACTATTTCGTGCGGCTATAAATAAGACAATGATTGTTAATATGCTGCGCAACATGAGAGCCAACGATCGACAAGCGGTCTCGGCACCTTAAGAAGAAGAAGTTAATTTTGATGCTTAGTGTAAACAGGTAAGTATTATTTTACGTAAAAACATTTCGAATTCTAATGGGAGTATATAAAGTTTTAGGAAGATTTTTTATCTAGAAATATCATTAATGGTTTAAAGTTTAAATTTTAAAATAAAATAAAAAACCAAAATACACGCTCTTAATAAAATTTGCACCTATTTTGGTTTATTTTTATAAATACTTATTTACTTATAATAAAATTGTTTTCTATTGCGTCCATTTAGCGCGCCTATGATTATATTGTCACAATATTGATCTTAGATAATGTCAGATATTGGCACTGTTGCTAAAGTTTCGCAGAACTTTCGAAAAAGGATATGATACTATCTCTCGAAGTAATATTGATGACGCGCTAATGTGGCCTCTTAACAGTTAGATTTGGTTTCGATTCAGAGTAGGTACACCACGGGCTGTCTTGAATCCAAGAGGATGAAACGTACGTAAACAGATGGAGGTGGTCTCTGAAACGAAATTAAATCTTAAGCTATTCTCCATTAAATATTTATGTTGTTCTGAAGCTATTTTCTTGTGGCTTTTATTTATAATCAACTATTTTCAATGGGAAATAAGCCACAATTTTACTAAAAAAATGATTTTATTAACGTTTCGACGCCCAAGTCGGGTGTCGTTGTCAAAATACAAAATAATACTGAATAATACTGAGCAGTGGCGGCTGGTCAGGGTGTCATCGGTGAGGCGGTGAGGCGGTGATCTGCAAACGGTAGCAAGGCACGTACCTAAGCGCGCCCGGGATAAAATTATGAAATAGGTAAGTAGGTAGTCTTACGTCGTTTAATGATTGATATTGTAATTTTTTTAAGTTGTTAGGAATTACCCTTTAGGGGACGGGATGAATCGGAGGATTCGTTACATCAAGTTAAGTATAGAGAACAAATAAAATTGTTTAACAAATTTTCTAATTTACTTTCTGAAGAGAAGACATTTAGCGGTGTACCTAAAACAGCACAGAATGAAAGAATCAATTAGTAGTTACATGTTGATGCTTTTAGGTAGAAGTAGACGAAACTACTGATAGAGGTAACATGTCATTCACAAGTATCAATAAAATTGTTCTTCGATACGCGTTACGTCTAATATTTTTATGAGAGGTTTTTAGGTTTTCAGACGTGAGTAGAAGCCATAAGACAGAATAGATTTTTGGTGTTTTAAAGGACATATTAAAATTTTTTGATATCAAAAATAAATTGGTAAGGCAAATTTATGACGGCACTGCCTTGATGTCCAGTGAATTGTATGGTCTCCAGGCAAAAGTTAAAACTATTGCACCAGGCAAAACTATTATTTACTCACTGTTATAAGTCACTGACCTCTTTGACGATTCAAAATTTAAAAGTTACGCCAAAAAATTTTCAAAATATCTATTATTTCATTAAAAATTATCCATCATTATTTAATCAAATAAAATAAGAAAATGGATTAACAGGTTTATATGCTGATCCAAATATTTTCGGAAGGTGGAATAATAAGTTACAAAATATGTATAATTTTATATACTGCAAATCATTAGGTACAACAAACTGTTCCCGAAATTAATAAATTATTCTGCTCAAATGTGGGCAAATTCTGCCTCAAATGAACGGGATTTCTCTTGTCTCAAAAGAGTCAAAACGTATTGTCGAAACACCATGAAACAAGAGAGAATGTCAAACTTGTCTCAAATTTCAAATGTCAATAAAAAAAAACTTTTAAAATCTCTCCAAAGCAATAAAAAATTTTACAATGACGTTATAACCCATTTTGCTACTTCGAAACAACATAGACTAAATAGACTTAATTTATAAACAGGTTTAGGTTCTAACTTTATAAGAAAAAACAAAAAAAAAACAAAAAAAAATAAAAAAAAAACAAAAACCAAAAATCCACTATGAAATTGAAGCCTTTTAATTAGATGGCATACCTATCTGAGGAGACAAAACCTTGCCGACCCTGTCCCTAAAGCCACTAGCCGTCACTGATACTGAGTATTATTTTGTATTTTGACAACGACACCCGACTTGGGCGTCGAAACGTTAATAAACTCATTTTTTTGGTAAAATTGTGGCCTCTTTCCCATTGAAAATAGTTGATTATTAAATATTTATATTATCACTCAAACCATAATCTAAATATCTGCTCCAATGAAAATGCAATTCGAGAAGGAAAGTCTACCAAAAGAGATTTTAACAAAAAATTATTATTCACTGGTTATCACTACTGAAAGAAGAGTTACGAGTAGATTACTGAGAAGAATTAATAAGTTAATAGAAGGTCAGAGGCACGTCATACATGACTGAATAAGCACAAAAGATCAGAATTTGATATCAATCCGAGGGTACAACAACAAAGATGCTTTGTTACAAGGGTAAAGCCTTAACTTTGCTAGTCTGCTGCAAGAAGAACACATGTTGCTGCAAATTGGTCTCAGGAGTACATTCTCTTGGAATGAATTCTTAGAACTTCCTGTAGATGTGGTGTCCTGCCCTAGAGTAGTGTTAGTGTTCTTTTTTGGTAAGTTGTCACGTATTTCTTAAATTTGTGCAGTGTCTTATATCTTTTGTTTTTTAATGGGTGCTTTGTAGTTCTGTGGTTAAAAATGCAGTGTTCATTATAATCAATTGTGTTTTAATCCCTTATAAACATAATATTTAACTTACACCCCTCCTCTTCTACCTTTTATCCTTCGTACGGATGTAGTGGCATCATGTAATTTATTTGACTATTTCTGTCCAACTCTCTCTCCTGTGCATGTTGTTTTGCTTCGGAGAATGAGTAACCCTTAATTTAGTCCGACCATCGTACTGGAGATCTTCCTTTGGACCTTTTGCCCTTCAACTATCATTTGTTCCATGCCCCCTTTTCTCCTTATTATATGTCCAAAATACCTCAATATATTGTTGTTTGATAATTGTGGTGAGTCTAGTTTTTATGTTAAGTTCTGCCAGTATTGATTTATTGGTGCTATTATGTGCGGTCCATTGTATGCGTAACATTCTACGGTAGACCCACATTTCAAATGCCGTTATACGCTTCGAATCGGCTTTTTTGATGATCCAAGTTTCTGAAGCGTAGGTGACGATAGGAAATATTATACCGCATTTACACTCAGTCCTGCTGGACAGGGAATTGGGCAAGGAAGTGGGCAGCGTGAATGTGTAAATAGCTCACTCGCGCTGTCGCTGCTCATGTTAATGCCATTGCACGGCGCGGCGCTCCCTCAAAAGTCGGTTTTCGAGATGGAAGTCAAAGGACTAGAAGCGCGAGCGCGAGTGAGTATTCACATTCAACTACTCTCTCTCTCACTTGCCGCCGGCAAAGCGGCAAGTGAGTAAAGTCTTGGTTTCCTCGAAAGCGGCACCGACAAATTGCGACCGTAACACTGCGATGAATGACGTCAGATTACGGTGAAAAATCCAAGGTTCTTCACTGCGGCAATGAAATGTGTAAACTCAGCAAGCGGTGGCTTCTAACGCAACCTTGGAAACCACTGCTATTATTTTGCGTGGTACAGTTTTTTATGACGTCATTCATCGCAGTGTTACGGTCGCAGTTTGTCGGTGCCGCTTTCGAGGAAACCCAGGCTTAAGGGAGCAAGACGATGCTGTCGTCAAATTCCATTCTTGAGAGTCGTTCGGTAAATGAGTTGTGAGGACATTGGCGAGGAACTGATGTGAACACCTCACTCGCGTCGATATCGTATTTTGGGCAATATTTCCGACAGCGGCAGCAGCAGTGGAAATGGCTGAGTACAAATCCGGCATTAATGCTCGAACAAGGCATACTTTTGTGATTTTTGTAAAATGCCAGTGTTCTTCCATATTTTTGTGAGTTTGGCTGTTACCGATCCGGCAATTGTGATGTGTCAACGGATCTAGTCTTTACATCCTCCACTCTTAGTAATAAATGAGACATGTCACAAGAAAAGAGTTCAGCACCTTTGCAGATATTTTATTCATTATGATTTATCAATTTTATTATCCGGCATCCTCTACCGACGTTATCCATATGTACATACCTACGTATAACGAAGATTTCATCTCTTCACACTTTTTTACTCTCTGCTAAGCATACCATTGCTTGGCTTTCTCATTCATCGGTAATAAACTCAATTACTAAAATAAATCCATTTGAACCTCTCGCTTCGCGTAGTATGCAGTTAGTTTCTGTGACCTCTAGAAAAGTTTTAATGACTCTCTGATGATCCTACCGCAAATTAATGAAAAAACACCCTGTGTGGTCGCTGTCATTTACATAGTCGTTAAAATGTTCTTATATTCAGCAATACTTACTACTTACCAATTTGTACAACTAATATTAAATATGTACAGATGTGGTAACAAATTTAAAACTAAAAGTAAACTGCGCGTCACAGAAAGCGTCACATATAAAAATTTTTATCTTTTTATTTTTGTCTTATTCATATCAAATTAAGTCTATTGCATATTCAGTCAGTTACTCTTGTAGCACCTAACCCGACATTATCATTAGTAACAAAGGGAAAACAAGGAAAAATTTGAGAAAATAATAAATGTATTGAAAATTTTAATGTACCATTACAGTTATAGTTGTAACAATAATTGAATTTTAGATTCAAAAAAAGGCAAGTATCAGTCGTTTCAATAATGTGAGTTGCCATCACTTCAATAATGTGTGTTGTCTGGAATTTGGAAAAGGCGAGTCTATTTTTGGAATACCAACATCTTCAACATCTGTGTTATAATCCTCGCCGTGGATAATCTCTCATTATCGTGCATTAGCAGAAAAACATTGTCAAAAACGCTGCATATAGTATCACAAACATGATGTTGTAGGATCTCCATTATGTATATGTATGACATTAGTGCTTTCCTTTTAATCAAGATGAAATCCGTGTGTGCTTCATAAGAAATCCCTGTCCAAAACATTTCTCTACCACCAAAAGCAACCCGGTCTGACCGACTGCAGACAGCATAACGTTCTCCAGCCGTTCTATAGACCTTATTTCGACCATATTTACCATAAATTAATATTCTACATTCATCCGTAAACAATACTTTTTTCCAATCGTACAATCGATTGCTATCAATTCCGTACAGGGATTAGCCCTAAGGACGCATAAGTTGTCACATCCTCTTTACAGAAGTGAATCCAGTCAATTATATTAATTAAGACCATTTTAAGTGAGAATTCTTAGCCCACTTCTCTTATTTATCAATAGATGTATTTGTTCCACTTCTCGAGTATTACCTACTTATTCAGACTTATTCCTATTTGGAAGAGGTTCACGATTGCTTAAAAGTTAATAACGTATTATAAAGAAAAGAAGTATCCAAATCTGAGTCCCCTCAAAGATACTGCTCCTTGCCGTATTTTGCACATCTAACTGATATAGTTAGGAAACTGTTTAAACTGTTATCCGCCAAAATTGGTATTAAGAATTGTAAAACAGTCGGTAATCTTTTTTATCGTACTAAAACATCCGCAACTATTTGGGAGAAATCTAATATAGTTTACAACGTCCCATGTAAAGACTGCCAGTTGAAATATATTGGTCAGACTAAAAAAAAAAAAACTCTAAAAAAGCGTATGATTTCCCACAAAAGTGATATTAGATGCAATAAGCACTCTTGTGCCCTCAGCTCACATTCTATTTTACCTAATCATCAAATTGATTTTGAGAACATTAAATCCTTAATCTCAGAAACTAATTTCTATAAGAGATTTTTCCTGGAAATGTGTCACATCTTAAGAGAGCAAACTTGTAGTATATATTTAGTTTGTCACCAAAGGGTTTTTGGATGAGAAGCTTGGTTTTTGTCACACTAATTAAATTGTTTTCAAACCTCAGTATTTTTGGGATAACTACCGATTGCTTTTACCTATTTTTGGTGGTTTTTTTATTAGAGCAAGTACTTTGTTAAAAGGAATTATTTTTATTCTTTTTAATCTCTCAAAAATTTTCTTCTTCTCCTGGCATCACGTTTCAAACAAATTGTATGAACTTTTTAAAATTAAAATTTTTCTACTACAGACCTCCTGTGACTATTTTTGGCTTTTTATTTGTATAAAAGCACATAAGAAATTTTAATGTATTTTTTAGCTACTAAGTTTGTAAGACCTAAAACCATTGTAATGTCATTGTTTTTTACATTTTCATGTTAACGTTACAATCATTAGAACTGATGAAGTGCAGGAACACTGCACGAAACGTATTCTATTAAAATATTGAAATAGTTTTTTCATTTTTTATTTTTCCTTGACTGATAACCTTAATTACAGTGAGATTTTCTCTTCACTTACTTCATATATTTAAATTTGAAATAGTCGTATTCCTTGCTATATAATACCTATATTACAGTTTAAGTTTATTATCCAGCTGGAGTTGACTATCCCCCAGCTCAAACGGCTGGTTATAGTAAAAGATGATTTTAAATATAAAACTAAAATTTTTATTCAAGATTTCCTAGTAAAAGTAGACTCCAACTAGTAGTCCAGGGTAATAAGGATTTTCTGGGGACACTCAAAGATCCAGGTAGCTGATTACTTTTTTAGTTATTGTAGACCTATTGGAAGAAATCCTACCTGTTTCCTGCCTAGAGTTCGCGTCCGTTTTTTAATTATTAACAATTTAGTGCAAAAATCGCGATTTTTTCGATTTTTTGCACCCTATTCAAAAAAACTGAATAGTTGACATAAAATTACAAAATTCAGTTTTTTAGAACATTGAAAAACCTTCAAAATGCCGATTTTTGAAAGTTAAAAAGTTAATTTGTTGCTACGCAAACTGCAAAATAAGTGAAAATCGTTATTTATTAATAACTTTTAGTAAAACTACCTTAGAACTTTAGTGTTTCACCCAGAGTTGCACATTGGGGTACTTAACAAACCCTCAAAATTTGAGACGGATCCATTAATTAGTTTAAGAGTTATTCCATTTGGTTATCCCAGAGACCTTTATTTTGCAATAAGATAAGACAGAAAATAATGAAGAGAGTGCAATTCTGAGTATGTCAAATGAAAGTAGAAGAGTGATAGTATCAAACTGTATTAAAAAAAAATAATAACATAGTCAAAAATCCTAATGCCAAATTTTTAAAATTTTGTAGTTTATAAACATTTAGAATAACTTTAAAAATGTTGTCCGTAGAAACAATCTTTTTATATATTCGAAAAGATAGTATTTTAACACTAATTTTCAAATAAAAAAATTTAGCCTGGGCTCATTTGGGACAAAGTTAGCCATATGTTTTTTTTATAATTCACAGCTAATTTGTTTATAATAATTAAGGAATCTCATTAATGCCATTTTAAAGAATGGGATATGTATTTTTTCATAAAAAATGTGCACAAACATTATACCTTCACAGCATCCTCTACGATTTTTCAAAAATGTAGTGCAATCGATTACTAGGGGAATCAACAAATCCAGTGAGTTAAAATACCGAAAAAGCAATTTCAAACGAATATAATTTGCTGTATCTCCGGATCAACTCACTGGATTTTGATCTTTCTTGTTTTAATTGGTATGTAATTTTTACGTACATTACAAATATGCAATTTGTTTATAAATTTAATAATTACTAAACAGTCTAATTTATTTAAACAATTCTTGAAAAAATATTTTTTTTACAAAAATCTATTTTTTTAATCATAGTATCTTAATGATCACAAAAGTTAAAGTACACTTTAATAAATAAATGATTTTTATTAGATAATTATTTATTGAAGATATTTTATTTATTAAAGTATACCTTAACTTTTTCTATGATTAATAGGGATAGTATGATTAAAATCATGGATTATTGGGATAAAATTATTTTTTCAAAAATTGTTTAAACAAATTAGACTGTTTATTAATTAATAAATGTCTAGACAAATTGCATATTTGTAATGTACAGAAAAATTACATACAAATTAAAAAAAAGAACGATCAAAATATATTCAGTAGATCCCGAGATATAGAAAATGATAGTAGTTTTAAGTTGCTTTTTAGTTTTTGAACTCATGCATTTGTCGGCTCCCAGCTCCCCCTTCACTTACCACGACTAGTCACCAATTAAACTACATTTTTAAAAATTAGTGTAAAATATCAGCTTTTCTAATATGTAAAATGACTTTTTTTACAGACAATATTTTTAAAGTTATTTTAAATGTTTTTAAACTACAAAATTTCACAAATTTGGCATTAGGATTTTTGACTATATTAGATAATCTTTTTATCGTTTTTAGTACATTTTAATAGTATCAGTTTTCTACTTTCATTTGGCATACTCAACATTGCCCTATCTTCATTATTTTCTGTCTTATGTTATTGCAAAATAAAGGTCTCTGGGATAAACAATTAGAATAACTCTCAAATTAATTAATGGATCGGTCTCAAATTTTGAGGGTTTGTTAAGTACCCCAATACCCAACTTTGGGTGAAACACTAAAGTTCTAAGGTAGTTTTTGTAAAATTTATTAATAAATAACGATTTTCACTTATTTTGCAGTTGGCGTAGCCAAAAATTAACTTTTTAACTTTCAAAAATCGGCAGTTTGAAGGTTCTTTAATGTTCTAAAAAATTAAATTTTGTAATTTTATGTGAACTATAAAAAATCGCGATTTTTGCACTAAATTGTTAATAATTAAAAAACGGACGCGAACTCTAGGCAGGAAACAGGTAGGCTTTCATCCTATAGGTATACGATAACTAAAAAAGTAGTCAGCTACCTGGATCTTTGAGTGTCCCGAACATGGTCTATTTCTAGCTTATTACCCTGGTCTATAGAAAAAGTATACTCTTCCTAATGATATTTAATAAGAGTTGATTCTTTCACAGCATAAACACAAACAACCGATTCTAGAAAATAGTTATTTATGTACCAAGTCAGTAAAGTTACTCTTTATCGAACGAGTCTGATATTATGAGCCGAGTGAGCCTAGCGAGCGAGGCGAATAACAGACGAGTCTGATAAAGAGTCTTTACTGACGTGGTGCATACACAATTTTATCGCCGACAATTTGATATAGGTTAACACTTACCTACAATTTAAAATTTAAGACTTTTTAAATTTTAGACGTAATAAAAATTGTATGACAGTGATGACAGATGACTTTTGCATGATGGCCACTTTCGACTTTTAATCGATAGTTATCAATATTAAATAATTACTAAATCGGTCAAGTTTTCACTTTTTCGCATAAATTTAATTAACAATGTCGTAAATAGCATAAGAGCTGTGAGACATTTTTGAGTAGGTATTTTAGGCAACCTAAAATTTTTTCAGGTGACTCTTCCATGATAGCCTAATACAAAAATGCCGGTCTGGCTGGAGGGTAGCGGTTATTTTCCCCAAAAATCCCCCCCAAAGTTCAAAAAAGGGTAAACATTGTTATTACAAAAAATATCATTGACGTGACTTTAAAGTAAATTTAAATATTCAAATATTATAAAGAAAATAAACAGGCCAGGCGATTTTAACTCTGCAAGATACTTGCATGGGCGCCTTAGATTATTTTCAGGGGGTGCATCTGAACTTCAGAAGATTTGATCTGAATCTGTACATGTACATACTATTAAAAAGTATAAAATATACAACTATACATGCATAGCTATGTACAGTCCTTCCGGACAGGGAGGTGCAATTGTTATTTAGACAGTTATTGGTGTTTATTGTTATTTAAATGCCAGGTGATAAAACAAATTACGGGTGTATGTAAATGAAAAGCGCTATAGGTAAGCAGCAGTGTGAGAAAGAGCGTATACCGATAGCTGTTTGCGTCCTATATTGTAGCTGAGCGAGTCCGTTCGCTCGAGAGAAGTCACGTGACCTGGCGATACCCATATTGTTGTGCCTCGAAACGTTAGAGTAATTATTATATTATATTATTGTTTCTTAAGTAACATTTTATTAATTAAAGGAAAATAATACGTACTATACAATAGATTTTGCAAATATGATAGAAAAAAAAAACAAATTTAATATTATAAATATATAGGTGGAAAAGTATAAAACTATAAATTTAATTAATTATGTGTCCTAATCTTGTAATATTACTCTTCTTTAAACTCCTCATCTAAGTTTAAATATTCATTATCTTCTTCTTCGTCAAACTCCCCCCGAGACTCATAGTCCTCTTCTACATGATCTGTAAATAGTTGTAATATATATAAAAAAAAATGAATAACCACTTTCAATTTCGTTGCAAAACGAAAATACAGCCGAACCATATTCCAGTCCAATCAGAGAGTGCTGCAAGCACCTCTACCGGTTTCGAAACTTATTAGTCTCTCATCAGGAGGCACATATGCTGCTCTCCTTGATCCAACCAAAACAAACCCCAGCGTGCAGTCCCGAATTGCAACGAACGAAATGGCATAGATGCCCTAGCGGCAACTGCTAGCAAAAGACTAAGTTTTCACTCTAATGGCATATAACATATCCCACCAGAATGAAAACAATGGGAACCTTCTCTGGTTACACCTCCGAGGCTTCTACAATTTGCAAGCCATACGGATGCTGAGACTAAGGAAGATGAGGGAATTCTACAATTTACAATTCACGTCACATCTGCTCAGCGCGGTAAAGTTCCAACGAGACTGGTTCCCTTCATACTCCACACAGAGTAAATGTAAATCAAAAATGAATAACCACTTTCAATTTCGTTGCAAAACGAAAATACAGCCGAACCATATTCCAGTCCAATCAGAGAGTGCTGCAAGCACCTCTACCGGTTTCGAAACTTATTAGTCTCTCATCAGGAGGCACATATGCTGCTCTCCCTGATCCAACCAAAACAAACCCCAGCGTGCAGTCCCGAATTGCAACGAACGAAATGGCATAGATGCCCTAGCGGCAACTGCTAGCAAAAGACTAAGTTTTCACTCTAATGGCATATAACATATCAGAACCAGAGAAGGTTCCCATTGTTTTCATTCTGGTGGGATATGTTATATGCCATTAGAGTGAAAACTTAGTCTTTTGCTAGCAGTTGCCGCTAGGGCATCTATGCCATTTCGTTCGTTGCAATTCGGGACTGCACGCTGGGGTTTGTTTTGGTTGGATCAGGGAGAGCAGCATATGTGCCTCCTGATGAGAGACTAATAAGTTTCGAAACCGGTAGAGGTGCTTGCAGCACTCTCTGATTGGACTGGAATATGGTTCGGCTGTATTTTCGTTTTGCAACGAAATTGAAAGTGGTTATTCATTTTTGATTTACATTTACTCTGAGTGGAGTATGAAGGGAACCAGTCTCGTTGGAACTTTACCGCGCTGAGCAGATGTGACGTGAATTGTAAATTGTAGAATTCCCTCATCTTCCTTAGTCTCAGCATCCGTATGGCTTGCAAATTGTAGAAGCCTCGGAGGTGTAACCAGAGAAGGTTCCCATTGTTTTCATTCTGGTGGGATATGTTATATGCCATTAGAGTGAAAACTTAGTCTTTTGCTAGCAGTTGCCGCTAGGGCATCTATGCCATTTCGTTCGTTGCAATTCGGGACTGCACGCTGGGGTTTGTTTTGGTTGGATCAGGGAGAGCAGCATATGTGCCTCCTGATGAGAGACTAATAAGTTTCGAAACCGGTAGAGGTGCTTGCAGCACTCTCTGATTGGACTGGAATATGGTTCGGCTGTATTTTCGTTTTGCAACGAAATTGAAAGTGGTTATTCATTTTTGATTTACATTTACTCTGTGTGGAGTATGAAGGGAACCAGTCTCGTTGGAACTTTACCGCGCTGAGCAGATGTGACGTGAATTGTAAATTGTAGAATTCCCTCATCTTCCTTAGTCTCAGCATCCGTATGGCTTGCAAATTGTAGAAGCCTCGGAGGTGTAACCAGAGAAGGTTCCCATTGTTTTCATTCTGGTGGGATATGTTATATGCCATTAGAGTGAAAACTTAGTCAGTTGTAATATATATTTAGAATTAATTAAAAATTAATTAGTGATTAATTAATTGAGTTGCTACATATTCTCTGTCCTTTTATACGAAGTCGAAGCATGGACAATCACGGGCGCATCTGAAAAAAGACTTGCCATTTTTGAGATGTGGTGTTATCGAAAAATCTATTGTATAGTAGTTACGTATTATTTTCTTTAATTAATAAAAAGTTATTTAAAAAACTATAAGATATAATAATTACTCTAACCTTTCGAGGCACAACAACATGGATATCGCCAGGTCACGTGATTTTTCTCGAGCGAACGGACTCGCTCAGCTACAATATAGGACGTAAACAGCTATCGGTATCCGCTCTTTCTTACACTGCTGCTTACCTATAGCGCTTTTCATTTACATGCACGCGTAATTTGTTTAATCACCTGGCAGTTGGAAAATTTCACCAAAAAAAAGTCTGTCTTTTTTAGAATATTTATCTTTAATAGTAAAAAATACCCTGTCAAAATAACAATTGCACCTCCCTGTTCGGAAGGAATGTACATAGCTATGCATGTATAGTTGTATATTTTATACTTTTTAGTAGTATGTACAGATTCAGATCAAATCTTCTGAAGTTCAGATGCACCCCCTGAAAATAACCCTGGGGCGCCCATGCAAGTATCTTGCAGAGTTAAAATCGCCCTTAAATCGCCTGGCCTGTCTATTTTCTTTATATTTGAATATTTAAATTTACTTTAAAGTCACGTCAATGATATTTTTTGTAATAACAATGTTTACCCTTTTTTTAACTTTGGAGGGGATTCTTGGGGAAAATAACCGCTACCCTTCAGCCCGACCGGCATTTTTGTACTAGGCTATCATGGAAGAGTCACCTGAAAAAATTTCAGGTTGCCTAAAATACCTACTCAAAAATGTCTCACAGCTCTCGGACCATAAATTTTGTGCAATATTTTTAATAATTAAAGTAGATAAATTATTGTAAGTTAACTCAAATGAATAATCGATTACTGCCATCGACCACTTACATTCAATCTCGATTAATCGCGGCAGGTAAAGTAAAATTCTTTTTTCAGTACAATAAAGTGTTACTTTACTGCCGCAAATGAGGGCAAATGAGTACAATAATGAATGACTTTAGTGACGGTTGGAGAGTAAAAAATGTTACTGGATATATTCAAATCGTGATAAACAGTCAAAACAAAGATGGACATCTTTAATGCGAATCATCAAAAACGCACGTGAGATTATACATTTACTGAATAGATCCAGGAATGGTCAACTCAAACTATGTAGTAAGAGTTGATTATCTTTTTCCCGCGATCTACTTTCACTAACAAGAGTTAGGAAGAGTCTACTTCAACTAGCAAAAGTTGAGTTAAATGTTTCAAATCAACTCTTACTGCTCGTTTTTGTTCGAGTTGACTCGAACTAGGAATAGTCAACTCTAACTGAGAATCAACTTGAATTGTACATATACATTTACAATTTTCCACAATTATCCTTTTTCTAAAGAACAATAAATGCACATTGTTATTTTTACCGCATCGACCTATAAACCGCAAACGGCATTACATACTTTAATTTCCTCGTTGCTTTCACCTGTAATTTACAAGACGTAAGCGTTATGCAAGAGAACAAGAACGGCCAAGCTCGCCTGGCAATACAATGCCGTAATCCAGAGGGCCAGATAGTAAGATGGTAAGAACGATTGCAGGAATATAATTCTTCTTCTTAAGGTGCCCTCTCCGTTACTGAAGGTTGGCTATAACAACAGCAAATTGCTCTCTACCTTGAGCGGTTCTCAGTATCGAATGTGTGTTCATGCCTGTCCAGTCTCTTACGTTCTTCAGCCAGGAGCATTTTCTTCTTCCTGGACCGCTTCTTCCTTCCACTTTCCCTTTCATTATGAGTCGTAAAAAGTTGTATCTTTTTCCTCTGTAAATATGTCCTAGATAGCTCGTTTTTCTGTATTTTACAATATTTAGGAGTTCTCTCTCAGTCCCCATTCTTTTCAGCACCTCGTTGTTGGTCACGTGCTCTGTCCAAGAGATCTTCAGCATCTTTCGAAAAACCCACATCTCAAAGGCTTCTATACGCCTCATACTTGTAATTCCGAGATTCCATATTTCCACTCCGTATAGCAATATGAAATAAATGAATGTTTTTACAAATTGGTATCGGATATCCAACGATAAGGTAGAGTTTATTAGGAATAAAGAATATGATTACTATACTAAATTTACAATCAATATGCAGTACAAATAGACAAACCAAGACATGTTAAACGCTACTAGGAGCACCCCGAATCATAATTTACAATGTATACAGGGTAGCGAGAAAGTATGGAAACACGGTAATTTCTCGGAAACCGCTAGAACGATTTTTATGGATTTTGGTGGGTAAGGGTCTTTTAATGCGGCCGATATTATAGTGGTAATTACATTGTTGTCAAACCTTCCATTTTTCTGTAAATCTAATGAACTTTCTTATTTTAAATGGAACACACTGTATATTTTTTACGTTTTGAAGTCCTTAAGAGATACTGACAATTTTTCATGTTATATTGCCTATACCTAAATGGCGTAATTTCGGAGTTATTGCTACATTTATTTAAAAAACAAAATTTAAACAAATTATAAAAATTAATTTTTTCGGCCCAGGTAGACATTATTTTAAAATTCTTTGGAGCGTTGTAAACAAAAAACGTCTTTTGTAATTTTCTTTTTAAGTTATTTGTTTCCGAGTTATAAAAAATTTAAAACTGAAAAGAATCGAAAAAATGACGATTTTTAAGGATCAAAACAAAAATACAAGAAAAATTTTTTTTTTAATGACGAAGTACCTAAATTCAAGTTCAATCTTTCTTCTATCAGCTCCCTATAAGAATTTTTGGCACGTTTTATTATAAAACATTGTTTTTTAATTGTTAATGAAGCGCATATGAGAGGACGGCCAATCGGGCTGAATTAACAAACAAAAAAAACAATGTTTTAAAATAAAATAAGACCAAATCACTTATCGGTATCTGATACAAGAAGGTTTGTATGTACTTGAATTTAGGCACTTCGTAGTTTCAAAAATAATATTTTTTAGTCGTGTTTTTGAACCTAGAAAATCGTAATTTTTCGATTTTTTTCAGTTTTAAATTGTTTATAACGCGGAAACGATTAACTTTACAAGAAAAGTGCAAAATACCGTTTTTGTTCCCAATGATCCAAAGAACCTAAAATATTGTCTACTCGGGCCGAAAAAAATAATTTTGATAGTTTGTTTAAATTTTTTATTTTTAATAAATGTAGAAATAATTCCGAAACTACGGCATTTAGGTATAGAGAATATAACATAAAAAATAATCAGTATTTCTTAAGGACTTCAAAACGTAAAAAATATACAGGGTGTTCTATTTAAAATAAGAAAGTTCATTAGATTTCCAGAAAAACGGAAGATTTGACAACAATGTAATTACCACTATAATATCGGCCGCATTAAAAGACCCTTACCCACCAAAATCTATAAATCGTTCTAGCGATTTCCGAGACATAACCGTGTTTCCATACTGTCTCGCTACCCTGTATACATTGTATATCTCAAATTATGATTTCCAAAGTTTATACATTGTAAATTATGATTCGGCAGTGCTCCAAGTAGCATTTAACATGTCTTGGTTTGTTTATTTCTACTGCATCTTGATTGTAAATTTAGTATAGATCGAATACAGGCTGGAAGAGTTCATCCAAATGCTGATGCTCTTTCGAGACGACCATGCAGTACAAATAAATTGTAATCGCTGTGTTAATTGTAACCAGCGTCAATTGATCAATGGCAGCCTCAGCAGCTGGAAGACGCCCAAGCAGACGATCTATGTACGTATAAAAAGAGTGTATTTGATACGTCGGTCGAGGAGAGAGACCTTATTGGCAAGACATTAGTCCAGAAGTCAAGTCCTACTAGAGCCAATGGAATTGTCTGGTACTAAAAGATGATCTTTTGTACAGAACCTATGAGAACGATTATGGCACAGAATCTAAACTTCAGTTGCCGAAAATTGCCGGAAATGTGAAGTGTGTGCAACCAGTAATGGACTAGCTGGAAAAAAGAGAGCACCCATAAAACAGTATAATGTCGGTAAGAGTAGCAATCGCCATTGCTAGTCCATTTCCAGAAACAGATGGAAATAAATATATCCTGGTACCAATGGATTATTTTACGGAATGAACCGACGTCTATGCGTTACCAAATTAAGAAGCTGCTACCGTTGCAGAGGTACTTGTTAAAGTACTCTTCAGCCGATTTGGTATTCCCTTGGAGATCCATTCTGACCAATGACAAAACTTTGAGTCAACCCTCTTCCAAAATGTTTGTAAATTGGTTGGTGTCACTGGTGTCAGTAAGACCAGAACGACACCCCTGCATCCTCAATCAGATGGAATGGTCGAGAGGATATATTTAATATAATAAGTATAATGTTTATACAATTATTATTAAAGTGCTTATTGAAAATGGCAAATAGCGAAACATTTAAGAAAAATAAAGTGTTTTATTTATAACAGACCATTTTCCACTAGTATTGCTTTTCTAAAGAACAATAAATGCATATTGTTATTTTTACCGCTCGTGTTGATGGCCTTTCTGTAGGTACATTACGCGCCACAAAGAAATCACTGACCTATAAACCGCAAACGGCATTACTTTAATTTCCTCGTTGCTTTCACCTGTAATTTACAAGACGTAAGCGTTATGCAAGAGAACAAGAACGGCCAAGCTCGCCGCACCGGGCTATATTGTAATTTAATAACAAAATTGATACGCAAATTGATATTTAATTGGAGAAGAGCTCAAGAAAAGCAATAAAAGTTCACCACATTCCGTATCACTTTATTGGAAAGAAGATAGGGACTAGGAGACGGGGAGAGAGGAGCTTAATTTGTTTAGGCGCAAGTTTTATCGAAGGTTTAGAGAAAGAGCTGAATAAAAATCGTTTTTAGTTGGTTTACGGTTGATTGGTTTACGGAAACAGGATGAAGGGAACTTATAAAAGCATCAGGTCTTTCCCGGAATTATAGATTATTCTATTTTGAAATGGAATTTTGTATTTGGTCCAGTGCTTATTATTCTCTGCTTGGTTTCTTGCTTGTTCTTTGCTGATTCCCCTTGTCTCTAGGTTTGAAGGTACATTATCGTCCCATGTCTTCATTGACCTGCCACTTGATCTCTTAATTTGTCTTCTTGCTTCCCATATTTGTTTAACTGGTATTTATTGATTCATTCTAATCATATCATTCTTGATTCATTATCAGTTGGGCCTCTTCAATTTTCTTAATAATTGGTTAGACTTTAAGATGTTCTCTAACTGCCTCATTTGCAATTTTGTCCAGCCTGGTTATTCCCATTATTTTTCTAAGAAACTTCATTTCTATTCTCTGTATTTTCGATCTTAATTTATCAGTAAGCGCCCAACTTTCACTACCAAAAGTTAAATTCGGCACAAAATCCGTCTTAGGTATAGATGATCACTTTGGCTTTTTGGGATATTTCTTTTTGGACTAAAACGTACGTTTGAATTGCGTGGTACATCCGAGCAGCACTTTCTATTCTCGAACTTATTACAGTTTCTGCAGTTCCTCTGTTCTCTATTTGCACTCCCAAGTATTTGTAACTTTCAACTTGTTCGAGTGTATTTCCGTTAATTTTTATCTTCGTTTGTTTTATATTTTTTCCCTATACCATTACTTTCGTCTTCTTATCGTTAATCCTCAAATTTCGTTTCATTAGTGCAACGTTTCATAGTTGTAAATTTCCATTGAGTTCTTCTTCATTTATTCCAAATGTTGGTTATTAGCAGGTATTGAACGAAACGAGTACTAAAATCGAAACAAACAATAAACAATACAAATTACAAAACCTGCCATTTACTATGGGTCTTCGAATAGCTTCTATTGTTAGATATTAATGGAAGTTCTCATAGGTGCAATAAACATATTACTAATACACACATGTTCAAATCAATTGGTGGTTAAATAGCTCAAAACGATAACAGAATAAATAATATAGGTAACAACAAATATAAGGTAAAAATACAAGGTACTTACAATCGTGACATCGTCGACGAAGGCACTATTTCACGTCTTTACGCGTGGGCCGGGTCAATGTTTCTCTTCGGGGGAAGAATTCTTTGGACCTAACGTGGTTGAAACGTCCCTTTCTTCGTCACAGGTGGATTTCGAAAAAAATGCGAGCGAGACACAACACGTGCGTCGACAAGGGTAAAAAAAGGGACATGATTTCGAACTATTTACACAACAAATCAATCGTATGGAATTTCCAACACCAAATATCACGAGATCGTCTATCTGAGATCCACACTGCTTCTAGATTTTTGTGTCCGGCATATAATTTCAGAGTTTCTGCTAAGGTTTCTTTAATTATGTCATCCAAGACCATGTTAAATAATATGCTAACTACAACTCCTCCTTGACGTAAACCCGCATTTACTATGAACTCTTCGGATTCCACATTATCGGTTCTGACCATATTCATTCTCCTTGTTAAACGTTATGCAAGAGAACAAGAACGGCCAAGCTCGCCGGGCTATGTTATAATTTAATAACACAATTGATACTCAAATTGATATTTAATTGGTGAAGAGCTCAAGAAAAGCAATAAAAGTTCACCACATTTCGGGTCAGTTTATTGGAAAGAAAGAGAGGAGTATGAGACGGGGAGAGAGGAGCTTAATTTGTTTAGGCGCAAGTTTTATCGAAATTTTATAGGACAAGCTGATTAAAAATCGTTTTTACTTAGTTTACGTTTGATTGGTTTACGGAAACACGATGCAGGGACATTAAAAAAACTTCAGATCTTTCCTGGAGTTATAGATTATGGTATAGAATTGAATTTTGTTTAATACATAAAAATGTTATATCAAGATGAAACTTTTTAATATAACTGCGCAAAATAATACTAAACGTGGTGTTAGTAGTGTTGTACGCAGAGGTAGTGTTAGTAACGTTTGCAACGGCGCCCCTTCATCATTTATTATCTGTACAAGATGGACGACTTCATGGTCTGCCCATCGTATTGGAGATATTCCTCTTGATCTTCAGCCTTATCCCTTTCCTTCTATTACCAATAGTTCCATGATCCCCTTTCTTCTGGCTATGTGACCAAAGTAATTTAGGTATGCTCGCTTTACTTTTTTTAATAGCCTGTCTTTATATACAGCTTTTAAATAATGGACAAGTCTGGACTGTATTCTGTCCAGGACATGCGTAGAATTCTTCTGTAGATCCATGTTTCGAAGGCTTCGATCTTACTTCTACTGATTTTTTTGACAGTACATATTTCAGCAGCGTATGTAGTAATGAAAATTATCATTCAGCAATCATAAAGACTAATGGTAACACGTCAAGACCAACTGAAATACAACGAGGTGTCAAACAGGATTGTGTGCTGTCACCGATACTGTTTAACGTCTACTCTGAGGTAATATTTGCGAACGCGTTATCGCACTCTTCAGAAGGAATCAGGATAAACGGTCAAAGAGTAAATAACATCCGCTATGCAGATGACACGGTTTTAATGACCCATTCGGACCATAGTCTTCAGATACTGTTAAATAGGGTAACTGAGAGTTGTCAAAAATGGGAATGAAGATCAATACTGGGAAAAACAAAATTATGAAAATATCAAGGAACAAAAATGTACCCCTTCCAGTGTATGTGAACCACCAACAGCTTGAATACGTAAACCAATACAAATATCTTGGTTGCTGGTTCAACAATCAACTTGATTATAAACAAGAAGTAAGTGCGAAAACAGAGGTAGACCGGCGAGGGTTTATCAAAATGAAAAGCTTATTTTATAACAGTAGCATTAATATCAGCATTATACGTCGTTTTCTGCATTGCTATGTGTGGTCAATACTTTTGTATGGAACGGAGGCCTGGACACTCAACATAATACTGATGAATAAGTTAGAAGCCTTTGAACTCTGGCTTTATAGAAGAATCTTGAAAATACCTTGGACAACCCACACCACCAACGAAAATGTTCTAGGAGAATAGAATGGGCACAGATAGAGAGCTGCTAAAGATCATCAAAGTCAGAAAAGTTAGCTATCTGGGACTCATAATGAGAAACGAAAAGTCCCGACTCGCGCAACTGATACTCCAGGGTAAGGGTGAGGGAAAACGGGTTCCCGGTAGGCGCCAGATTTCATGGCTTAGAAATATCAGAGACTAGACACTAGACCGGCCTTGATTCAACATTCTTGTTTAGAGCCGCATTGGACAGACACAGATTTGCCAGTGTGTAACGTTTGAAAAAACCAACATTAATTTTACGACCAACAATAATCTCCAAAAACATCTATTTTACTAGTTTATTTTTCGTGAATATTTTCGTAAATATTTCGTAAATATTTTAAAACCCGTCCTGTAAGAAAGAAACATTCCACTAACATAAATTTGAAACCTTCCTTTCTTGTTTAATTAACGCGTATATAAAAATACCTACTAACCCTTTAAATTATGCATTGGTCTGGTCCCGAAAAATAAATTTTTGTAGAGTTTGCGGCGTTAAGGGGTCATATGCGTTTCTCGACTTCAAAAAATCGATTTCCTTATTTTAAAAGGTACATCTCTTAGAAACATTTTAAGACCAGAACGAGTTCGATATTCGAATTATTGACGAAGTTTAAAAAAAAACTCTTGCAAAACTTTTAACGCGTTTTTCTCGAAATAGCATTTTACATAACGGTGGGCATGATAACTGCTTAACCGTTCGTCCGATTAACTTCATTTTAGGCATACATATTCTAAATTAGATTCACTATCGTAATTTTTCCGTAATTTTTTCCGGGAATAAGGAATTTCCGTATTTTTTTTTCTTAAATTCCTCTCGTCAAACAAGAACTATGACTCTAAAAAATGATAACAAATAAACAATTTTTGTTTCAGATAAATATTGAGTTGAATCATGCCCACCGTTTGACCTGAAAAAAAAAACACGTTCTACGCCATTGGACGCAGCGGCCATGTTTTTAATTATTTTTTAACTTTTAACATACGCTTTAGGCTCCTTAAGAGTCCACCTTTAAAATTAAAAAAAAATGAAATCAATTAACCCAATAGTTTTCGTACAATTTATCATTACATTTAGACTACTTTTTAAGCTCGAGAAACGTATATGACCCCTTAAGGGCGAAATTGGCTTGCAAAGTACGCAGTTAGAATGAGTCCAAGGATTTTTGGTTGGATTTGCCGCGCTGAGGCCGGCTGAGGGGAATACAGTTCCAATTTTACCACCGCAGAAGGAACTCCCAACAGATTGCGATCCAAGAAACATCCAAAATGGATGCGCAAATGTTTGATTTGATCTGATACTACCGACATATTGTAGTTACTAGTTTTGATAATGGGTTTCAAGTAGTGATTTGTTTGTTCGTTCATCGTTGGATAGGAGAAATCAACTTTCCTTTGTCGGATTTTTAAAATGGCCCAGTACGAATCAAATGTTGGAAGATATGGATATATGGTAGCGGTGAGTGCTGTCCCTTTTCATAATTCAAACCCAGAGTCCTAACTAAAGAAGTTCCAAGTTCCCAAGTTGTCGTCCTCATTAATTGAAGAAGCCCGCCCACGTGTTGAAAGGAAATTTTTGTTTAGTGTGATGTGACAAGGAAATGTGACAAGGTACTGTAATATTTTTATACTAATACCTACTCGTACATTGATTGGAAAATTTTCTCAGTATTTGATTTAAAGATTGTTAAATGATAGCAAATTTAAATGCGCTCATCGTGATAATAAAAAGTTTTGTACGAAAAATATTAAAGGTTGTAAAAATTAACTTAAAAAGATTTTGAGATGTTATCCTTTGTTTTATTTTGTTATTCTAGCTGTAGCTGTCCAAGCATTTGTCTAAAAATAAAGCTTTTATAATATGTAAAAATAATATGAATTGACAATTGACAGCTAGATGATTTTGAAAGTCAAGTTTGTTTTGAAATAAATACACTGCTCAATAAAGTTTGAATATTTTTTTATTGTTATAGTCATAAAAGGTTATAACTTTTTTTATTGTCATTCCTATGGTAAATAAAAAAAATAAAGTTTTGAAGTTTTAATAAACATTTTGATAGAATGCATACTTTTTATTTCTGTAACCCCTTTGGAAAATTATTAACCAGATTTCTAATACAAGTGTAATTGAGTTTTAGTAAAAAGAAAAGAGAAAGTGTTATAGAAGCCAAAAAGGATGTTGAAAGTTGCCCAATTAGACCCAAAAGAGGAATCTCATATGAATGTCGCCCCAATTCTTACCCGTAAGTACAGATATATGTCCAGTAAGTACCCAGTACTGAAGTAAGGAACCTTTTAAACGACGTCCATTTTTTTAAATAGTAGAAAGGTCCTCCAGCCAGTGTAAGTATACTTTGTTTATTTGGTAATGGTAGTTTAGCTCTTCTAAAACCGTCCCATTCCTTAAGAAGAGTCCACGCTCGCTCTCCTGACAACCAACTGCAGCGCCGTCCACAAAAGAAGGTTTGAGTGTCTGCTTCTTCTTCTTCTTTAGCCCCATTTCGACCCCAGTATCCATGTAGTTTTTGTCAACCCCTGTCCCTTCTCTCTAAGCAGACATTAAAACGTTTCAAGTGTAGTCGCTAACCTCCACGAAAGAAGAAAGCACCACAAGAAGAAGATGTAGGAATGGAAAAAATAAAAGGGCATTGACCAACCTGATTTTAGATACATAAATAGTCCCTACTGGATCAATATACTCTTACATCTTAGCACTCCCTCGGCTTAAATTTTACAAGAACGATACCAGCACGAATACTTTAAGAAGGAATGTCCTTTTAGAATCGTTAAATAAAAAGAAAAGTAGCACAGTCCTTGCAGTCATGTAAGATTTCTTTTTCTTGTTCTAGTTTTATCTAGCAACATTTTTCGTCAACATTCCTTTTATTCTATGGGAATATTGCCATTTTATCTAGTTTTAAATCGACCTATGCTTTATTATTATGCTTTCTTCTCATATTTATGTTCATGCACAAATTACAAGGGTACTTGTCTAATAGAATAGTCGTACTTCGTATAATTTCTCATCGAAATCAACACATTATGTAGACTGGTTGGTTGTATTCTATAGATTTTGAACTATGTAAAACTAATGCTAAATTTGGTCTATTTTTTAAAGCAGTTAAAGAAAATGTAGTATTTTCCTCAAGTAACTACAAATGGCCTCTAAGACTTTATTGTTCCATATATTTAGTTCATAGATTTTTTTTTTCTTTTTTTACTGGTACTAGTTTCACTAGATCAAGCATTATTTAAAATTTTTATTTCTTTGCGTAACTCCTTTTAATACGTACAAACATTTCCTCATAACTTTTTCTTTTAAAAAAGTATTCGAGCTATAAATAAATACTTATATGCATAGTATGTATATATAGCACAATGCATTCAAGTTGTCCTAGCAAACATAGTGGTCTGTAATAAAATCCCATTCTCGATTCGAGAAATTGTATAGAGACACATAATACCACTAGGAAAGAGGAAAAATGTGGGAAAATATCGAGTGTTTCAATGTAAGCACAGTATTTTCCACTTTTGCCAGCAGCGCGCATTGGATATTTCAAGAGGAATACATTTTTTTCGTTACTCCCTTTGTACACTAATTATTAAAATCGTTAGTTACGGTAAACACGGTATAATTTAATTGAAAACGTGGGTATAATGATCATAAGTACTAGTTAGATATTTTCCATTTTATTCTTAAACTTTTTAGATTTTAAATTTTAAATGAGTGCTGTGTATCAATACCTGGGATGTTGGACCAATAGCAACATAAGTCGTGATCTAGAAATAAGATCGAGGATAGAACGGACACGCGCCAACTCGCAACTTTTAATGACAAACATTTTCAAATTAACATGTACACCGGCCAATTCGTAACTTTTCTACTACCTGAACCTGCCAACTCGAAACCTTCTACAGGTGAATTCGAAAAAATGGATTAAATCTAGTACCTCAGGTAGTCACGTTAAAACGTAAGAAATAAATTTGAACAGTAACGGATTAAGCCAACACGGGGCCTATCGCAAATGTATAACTTTCATTAATGTTTACTGATAAACAAAGCACCAATTCTATTTTACTTCCATCATTTTAAAGCTATTTCAATAAACTAATAGGTTATTTTTTCAGTTTTTTGGTAAAATGTCGTAACTTATAGACGAAAATTCTTAAAATCGGCTATTTTTCATTTAAATTGTCAATAAATAAATAAATTGAGAAAAAATTGGTCATATTTACATAAATTTTGTTATTCTATCCATATAGAAATTAAAACAATTGTTACATATTATAGTAATAGTAGTTACACTGAGTGTCATAAAAACCGTGTATTGTTACTTATTTCTTTGGGCTATTTCACGTAATATCGAGATAGAAATTTTATTTTTACATAAGTTATTAACGTTTCTCCCTCCTAAGTGTCTTCTCTATTGAGGTTGGCGTTCAATATGGAAAATTTCTCTCTATTTTGGGCTTGGTGAATTAAGTCATTCCCTGTTGTGTGGGTCCAATCTCTGATGTTTCGGAGCCAGGATATTTTCTTTCTTCCTATACCCCTTTTACCTTCCATGTTGCCTTCTAATATTACCTGGAGCTGGTCAAATTCCCTATGGCGCATTATTACCGTTTAACTGACTTAATTTATAGTTTTATAAGCAACAATTAAATATAGCAAGATTTATAAAACCTTGTTTAAATTGTTTTACACGGAATGGGACGTTTCATCGCCGCCGGTTCATCGCCGCCGGTTCATCGCCAGTCCATTTCATCGCCGTCATATCTCGCATTTCCTAGAATTCCTAATTAATACTAAAAATAAATAATAATTGTAACTGTCGAAAATTCGGAAATATATCAGATGGCGATTAATTGACTGGCGATGAATCGGCCGGCATCGGCATCGAACTGGCGGCATCCAAACGGCGGCGATGAAACGTCCTAGACCCGTTTTACATGCACTATAATTCGGTTATCTTAAAATTTTGTTTTAAATGCTTTTCTTCTTGCTGGTAGGCAAAACTAGCAAAAATGTTCATTTTGACATCAAATTGTTGATAACCAACATAATTAAGTGTTTGTGGCTATTAAACACCCTAAAAAACTTACCGTCGGTATAACAGGTTGCCTTGCAACCAGATGCAGAACAGTACCATAAATGTTTTCCACTTTTTAGCACTTTCTTTAAGTGAAATTTAAAATTATTTACCACCAATAACTTACACCCATGTTCACTCATTACGAAATCTATTACAAGAATTTCAGCCATTTTCAGAAAATTTATTTGGATTTTCTCTAGTAACTCGTCCTAGAGACAATACATAAATGATGAATACCTTTTACACCACCTTCAAAGAGGGTAATGTATGCAGGTACATACATACCTGGCATACCGGTATTAGATTATCAACATTACTTAAAAAATGAAAGTTACAAATTCACCGGTAGTTAGTGGGTTATCGAAAAATTATCTGCGCGCCAGAGTTGCCAATTGGCCTGTAATTAGGATGGGGGATTAAAATAGTTACGAATTCACCGGGACCGGATAGAACAAGTCAGAAGATTTTTCTAAAAAATCAACCGACTGCCCCGTGATTCTCGAATAAAACTCCAAATTCGATTACGGTTATCAAAATTCTATGTCTGGTCGACCCTTCTCTATGCAGTTGAAACGTGGACTCTTAAAACATCAACCGTAAAGAAATTGATGCCTTTGAAATATGGATCTACCGGAGACTCTTCAAGATTTCATGGATATCGCATACCTCAAACGAAGAAGTACTGCATAGAATATGCAAGGAACGAGAATTTTTCAACACAGTAAAAGTTAGAAAAACATCAGACCTAGGCCGCCACATACTGAGAGATAATAATTAATACCAATATGCTCAACTAATAGCCCGTATACACGACAACGATTTAACATAACGATGTGACTGTGCAGTTCGTTGGTGTCGATTTATCGAAAGTGTGGACGCAAATCGACACAGAGTTTTAACCAAAAATTTTTAAACAAAAATCTGCGTCGATTTGTGTCCACACGTTGGATAAATCGACACCAACAAACAGCACAGTCACATTGCTACGCTAAATCGTTGTCGTGTAAACGGACTATAACAGTAAACGGAAAGGTCGAGGGAAAGAGATGACTAGGAAGGAAAAGACAAACATGGCTAGAAAACATCCGACAATGGACAGGGCTAAATTTCGAACAGCTATTAGGAACAGCTGAACACAGAAAAGAGTTTGCAATTGTATTAGCCAACCCCATTGAGGAGAGTCCACTGTAACAAGAATAAATTTTAAAATTATTAACTGATGATACATTAATGCCCGGTTGCACCAACAGATCTTAAGCTTAAGTCGAGAATATCATAAGAATTAATATAATATAATTAAAATATATTACAATAAGAATACCATAATATAATAATAGATATAATTGATAATAAGGTAAGAATCTAAAATTATGGTGCAACGTAAGTGATACTCAAGGAGGCCCTACCTATAAGTAGAGCTTAGCTAAGCTGGAGCTTAAGATCTGTTGGTGCAACCAGGCATAAATCTTATATCTGCTTATAGCTAAAGATATAGCTGCAAATACATTCTTTAAATTACCTAAGCGACGCCTTTATACATGGAAATCGCCAGATGATAAAGACAACAAAATCGTCAGAAATCAGATTGACTACATCCTAATAAAGCACAGATATCGAAACTCAATTCAGGCCGTAAAGGCATATCCAGGAGCGGACGTATCTTCTGATCACAGTTTTCTTATTGCTAGGTTTCAACTTCAACTAAAAAAGACGCAAAAAAGCCGCAACAACAATAAACTTAACATACAGAAACTAAAGACGAAACAAAAGAAAATCTGAAACACGAAATCAATACAAATCTAGACAGAAACCCAGGAAATAATTGCAACGTAGAACAGCAGTGGCAATTCTTCAAAACCTCTATATTAAAGCCAAGTAAGACAGTACTTACAACAACCAAATGTAAGAAAGGAAAATGGATGACGGAGGAAATTCTAGAGTTGATGAATGAAAGAAGAAAAAACAAAAACATCAATAAGACCCGCTATAAACAGCTTCAAAACCAAATAAGAAGAAAAATTAGGGAGGTTAAAGAAACTTACTTCTCTGAAAAATGCAAAGAAAAAGAAGAACTACAAAACAGATATGACAACTTCCACCTACAGAAAAAAGTCAAAGAACTAGCCGAAAAAGTAAATAGAAGAATCTCAACTATATTTCTCGACAAAAATGAAAATATTATAATGGAGACTGAACGAAAACTACGACGATGGAAAGAGTACATCGAGGAACTATTTCATGACCATAGAGAAGCTAATACATCCTGTAACAAAAATGAACTTCTGTTGGAGTGATATACTCCAACAGAAGTAATGAAAAAAGAAAAGAAAAGACTAAGGTAACTAAATAGTTGGGATGAAAAGAAAAGGGGGCAGTGGCTTCTACGTTGAGAAGCCGCAATAGGAAAAAAATAATAAATACTACTTATCACTCAATAGTTGTGTCTATATTGAAAATAGAAATGAAGGGGCTTCAGCGTTAAAGCCGAAGTAGGAAAACAAAAAACTACTTTGCAGTAGTACTGAAGAAAGGGGAATTAGAAGGGATAGAAGTAGAAGTGGGAAGAGACAGAGGCAAACTTAATAGAGTTGGCTAGCAAGAGATGCAAGAAAACCACTTGACACTCAAGGATGGATACGGCTCGTTTGCATGCCTGTCGAAGAACAGTAGCTCTATATAGATAGTAATGATGACTAAAAGATGAAATAATAAAATAAGAATAATGTACTGAAACTGAATGAAGATGGATAATGACTAAAAACGAACAAAATAAATAAAACTAACTAATCATGGGCGCCATGAAAATGATCTTCGATCATTTTCCCAGGGTTCTTACACTGCTTTCAAATATTAAATATATTAAACCTGTAATAATGAACATAAAGGAATAATAAAATAATTGATATACAAAATAAATACATATTTATTAAAAATAACTACCAGATTTTTAACAATCTCTGAGTTAAGCAAGTTCATATTATGCTGTGACTCTAAAATGACATAAGTTATACAAAAAGTTATATTTTAAAGAGGATATTATACAATACAACAACACTAATGTTATCTTTTACAAAATTAGATACCTCTTGCTTACATATAGGGTACACTCACATGAGTCTTCTACCAAATGGTTATAGTACGCTTGCTACGTACAACTAAATGAAACCGACAAAGATGAAAATAATACAAATAAATAGGCCCAAGCCTCACTAAGGGAAAATACAAAAATGAATAAATAAAGTTAAATATACAATTGACTAAAGTAGAAATGAAGTTGAGATAAATACCGACGATGACCTAAATTAACCGAACAAATGGAATAAAGCAAATAACAATAAAATATTTGGGAAACAAGCTAGTAATATTAAAAAATAAATTTACCCGAATTACATAAACCAATATCAAAGCAATAATAAAGTATTAAAAACCTAATTTTCTCTAGGCTTATTCCTGTGCACAAGAAGTTACCGTAGATACAAAGTTTGGGAACCAAATAATCTAATATACAAAAATATGTCAAAAAAAAACCAGAGGTAACCTAAATCTGGAAAAAAAATTAATTAACATGGTGCATTAAATAAAATGTCTGAAATATAAAAATAAACCAATAGTTACTAAAACACCTCACTAAATGTTCCCAAACGAGGTTGCGGTTGCATCCTAGAAAATGATGCACCAGGATGGTGCGACCCCATGACTCCTGTAGGCCCAGGTGCCAAGACGAAAATTGAGCTGGAACGCTCCCATAGCTTGTTCCCAAAAAGACGTATTCCCTGGCGACTTATGGTTGGAGATTGGCCTCACGGTGTTTCGAGGTGTTTTAAGTTCTCACATGGGTGGCTACAAAAAACATAACTCCCGTTTATTTCAATTTCCCAAGTATACAATAAATCAAAGAAAAGGAAGAAAAACTAGGAAAGTGTTTTTTTTTAATAGATAGTAATAAAAAAACACACAAAAAGAGACCTCTGAATTACTGAAGTACTTGACCTTGACAAAGTTTATGTGAGTTCTCATTACAGACATGTGGATTTGGAATAAATATGATTTCTTTAAAGTAATTATTATAGGGTACTTATAAATGATATTAGAAGTTACTTTAGTATAACCAAAAAAAAAATTAAAACTATTAGAATTTTCTCTGGATGAATATTATCTATAGATATGGGACTAATTAAAAGATATTACTTATAGATAATAGAATAATTAAAAGAACAATTCAGTGATTAAATTTACACATCGCACACATCAGAAAGAATATATATTTTGTCACCTGGAACAAGAGTGACAACAGGTGGTTATAAAAACTATTTATAAAAACAGATATTGCTATTTACCGTGTGATACGATGATGTTGTGCAGAAATCCCATTGGATTAATTACTTATTCCTTCCACAAATAAGTTTTTGGTGATCCAAACTCCAAAATTCACATATTGGAGGTCTAACCTCTAAATTTGACCTACTATTTGCACACGCCACCCATCCATGCTCGTTGAATCTCCAACCACAAGTGCCACGTGCCACGGAACTTCTCCCTCACCTTCCAAGAGGAGCATCTCAAACGACCACAGAACATGAATTAAATGTCACGGAACGATTCTACAATTGTTCCGCAGACGTCGACGTGTGACGTCACATAAGTGGTCCTTTACGAGAAAGTTACAGAAATTAATTGGGAGGTCAAGAGAAAATAATTATAAAAAATAATTAAAGAGCTAAAATTATATTATAACGGGTGGACCGTTACAATCCCCTTCTACTCGGGAAAAAAAATTTATCAAAGAAATTTTTTTTTAAACCTCAAAATATAACAAATAAAATTTACACTAGTCTAACAATCCACGTTGATTCGCAAGATTACCAAGGAGCATAAACTAATGATCAAGGAAAAATAAACAAATATATGACTCAAATTCATACTAAAATGTTACTATGTTACTCTCTGCTACCAAATATTGACATAATATTGCTTAAAAGTCAAAACAGAACTAAATATTGCACTAAAGTTCATAATAATGCTAAGTGTCGAACTGGGCACCAAACCAAAATTGAACTATCCATGGACATCAGATTTATAAAGGATATATCCAAGGACGGAACAACCAGGAAAAGGTGTGAGCCAATTCGAACCATATCACAAGTAAATATATCAAAGTGAATAAAAAAACAGTAACTAAAATAAGTAAAGAATTGAACACTTTATCCAAAACTGAACTAACAATGGACACCAGATTCATAATAGTATATCCAGAGAAGAACAATCAGGAAGATTTATGGAACAATTCTCACTAATGTCAAATAATACCAATAATAAACATACCAAAGGAATCCAAAACTCAATAACCAAAATAAATGTGGAATCGGACACTTAATCCAAAGTCGGACTATCAGTGGACACCAGATTCATAAAAGGCATATCCAAAGTAGAACGACCAGGCAAATTTATGGACCAATTCACACCAATACTAAACCACATAAACAGATCAGGTCTACATACACCCACATCCGGTGATACGAACCTATCCAACCAAATACACAAAATAAATGAAGAATCGGACACTTATCCAGAATCGGACTATCAATGGACACCAGATTTATATAAGAGTATATCCAAAGAAGAACGATCAGGCAAATTTATGGACCCATTCTTACTAATACTAAATAAACTAAATTATTGGATCCAATGGTAACTAATACTGCACAAAATAAATAAATTAGGTCTACATACACCCTCATCCGGTAATATGAACCTATCCAAACTAAGTAATCAAAATAAGTCAGAATAAATATTGCTAACAGACTAAGTAACAGAGATGTAACCTAACTAAATCAAAAGTAAGATAAATACCTAATGTGTATTGACTAAAATATTATAGAAACTACATAAACTAATTCGTGCTGGTATTCGCGAACTATAGCATGTTGCTACAACAGATATGTGAGAATAACCAG
Source organism: Diabrotica virgifera virgifera (assembly GCF_917563875.1). NCBI lineage: Eukaryota > Metazoa > Arthropoda > Insecta > Coleoptera > Chrysomelidae > Diabrotica > Diabrotica virgifera. Next base: position 178,164,100 of record NC_065449.1, on the reverse strand, counting down.
ACGTAGATAAAGTACCAATAATGTAAGAATAAGTAAGAAAGAAAAAGAATAAATGATGAACTCATAAGTTTTATGACACTATGATAAGTGATAGGAAAAAAAAATATGTGATAAGTGATAGGAAAAAAAAATTGACGAGAACGGGCAACCAATTTTAATTAAAACTGCAGATTCATGCGCTCTCACATACGTGGAATTATTCAGGAAATGTTCCAAAATCTAAATAACAAAACTAATGCCTAAGGAAAGAAGTGGGAATATACTCAAATGAACAACTCATTTGTCTAAACACTCCAAATACTGAATTAATGAACCTACTATGTATAGGTATAGTCAAAGCTTTGATCGATGAATACGTGCACACTAGGATATTTATCCCTCATCAGTCAAAGTTCCACATACATACTATGAAGTACGAGACATAATACAAATTAAATAAACCTCCCTATCAATTTGTAACAAAAACTGGAATAAGTGGACTAATTACAGGAGAATGGTTAGGAACTGATGATGAATAGACATCTGCATACTCTGCCATGAGGACATAGATTACGAAACCGGATAGCAATGGCCAATTGCTGAATTTCGAACCCACGTACTCACTCACTAGCATTAACAGAGTAAGGACAGGCTAGTCCACAAGAAGAAATCAATAAAAGACTTAAGAAACCATACATACTCACATCAACATTCCAATCTAATTCCAGAATCATAGTGTGTAGGATAGAAGGATATAAATTATTATAAAGTGTTTAAGATATTGGAGACAAATGTTAATAGAGTAACCCAATAACAAATTAAAAACCACATCTTTCCAATATGGCAAATTCATAACTAGATATAAAAATAATATAAAAAAAATAGTAGGTAATCAAATATTCAAAAATATATAACACATAGGTAATCTGACATATGTAGTGCATAACATATAGTTCCATAATAATATCCATATTAACCAAGAGTAGGTACTTGTATGAGTTCACCTATCCAAATATATAATACTCAACAACCCTTCTAACTTAGGGGTTAGGTGTGCAAAAACTAGACAAAAATACAAGTGAAGTTTTTATTAATTGGATAATCCTACTGACAGGATTAGCAATTAATAATATTGACTCATAATAATAATTAAAATGCACCATACCTAATACCAAAAAAAAAATAAACTCATACATAAAGTACTACATAATAATTAAATTAATAAGTAATAAATAAAAGTCATCAAAACTAAGCCAAAGATGAAATCAAGCAATGTACGTAGGTACCTGCATTATCAGATGGAAAAAAAAATTAGACTAAAATTTCTAACCATACTAAAGATTGAGCTAAGCTAAAGACAAACAGAAGAAGAGATTAGCTTGAACAACACTGTTAAGGTAATCTTCTTCTGAAGATTGTTCTATAACTTAATAGAAAAATAGAATCAATGTTTCCTAACTAATAAAGAATTTATATTTAAATCTCAACCTAAAGTATCTGATTTCTATGAGCATTATATTATGGTACCCACATTGATATAATATTATTATCAACAATAATAAAACTAGAAACTGAGATGGATAATGGAACTACTTTACCATACAATAATTATAATTGTTATGTTTAACACTACCAATTAAAGAAAAATAATTTGGATGACCATCTGTAATCATCCGAACCATGCGAATTCAACGTATCATGTGTAGAAGCTAATGTTGTGGACTGATTGTGCTTTGTGGTGTGTGCCTGTCTTACCAAACAACCCAAATATCAAAAATAACAAATATAAAATATAATCTAAAGTTTGTAAGACAAAGATACATATGGAGAAAATATTAGCGACACACCAACAAATCAAAATGCCAGCAAAATATATAAATAATCAAATCAATAAATTAAATAAAATACCTAAATACTGAAAATAATTTCTAGTTAGGTGTAAAATATAACCACACTAGAAAAAAAAAATATGCATATATTCAACGATTAATTGTACGCGCAAACATACTACCATTGGTAGAAGGAATAAAAATTTATACTAATAGAACATAATGTCAAAACCAAAAGCAGTATAAGTCTACCTGTTTAGTATTAATAAAAAATTTAAAGACAAGAATAAATCAGAAATAACATGAATACAAAGATATCAAAAAGGTAAAAATACAGAAAATTCCAATAAAAGAAAAATGAACTAAAAGAACTACTGTCTTAGAACCATAAAACGGTTGGCACCACGCATTGGGCAGCCAGTGTAACAAAAATGAACTTCTGTTGGAGTGATATACTCCAACAGAAGTAATGAAAAAAGAAAAGAAAAGACTAAGGTAACTAAATAGTTGGGATGAAAAGAAAAGGGGGCAGTGGCTTCTACGTTGAGAAGCCGCAATAGGAAAAAAATAATAAATACTACTTATCACTCAATAGTTGTGTCTATATTGAAAATAGAAATGAAGGGGCTTCAGAGTTAAAGCCGAAGTAGGAAAACAAAAAACTACTTTGCAGTAGTACTGAAGAAAGGGGACTTAGAAGGGATAGAAGTAGAAGTGGGAAGAGACAGAGGCAAACTGAATAGAGTTGGCTAGCAAGAGATGCAAGAAAACCACTTGACACTCAAGGATGGATACGGCTCGTTTGCATGCCTGTCGAAGAACAGTAGCTCTATATAGATAGTAATGATGACTAAAAGATGAAATAATAAAATAAGAATAATGTACTGAAACTGAATGAAGATGGATAATGACTAAAAACGAACAAAATAAATAAAACTAACTAATCATGGGCGCCATGAAAATGATCTTCGATCATTTTCCCAGGTATCTTACACTGCTTTCAAATATTAAATATATTAAACCTGTAATAATAAACATAAAGGAATAATAAAATAATTGATATACAAAATAAATACATATTTATTAAAAATAACTACCAGATTTTTAACAATCTCTGAGTTAAGCAAGTTCATATTATGCTGTGACTCTAAAATGACATAAGTTTTACAAAAAGTTATATTTTAAAGAGGATATTATACAATACAACAACACTAATGTTATCTTTTACAAAATTAGATACCTCTTGCTTACATATAGGGTACACTCACATGAGTCTTCTACCAAATGGTTATAGTACGCTTGCTACGTACAACTAAATGAAACCGACAAAGATGAAAATAATACAAATAAATAGGTCCAGGCCTCACTAAGGGAAAATACAAAAATGAATAAATAAAGTTAAATATACAATTGACTAAAGTAGAAATGAAGTTGAGATAAATACCGACGATGACCTAAATTAACCGAACAAATGGAATAAAGCAAATAACAATAAAATATTTGGGAAACAAGCTAGTAATATTAAAAAATAAATTTACCCGAATTACATAAACCAATATCAAAGCAATAATAAAGTATTAAAAACCTAATTTTCTCTAGGCTTATTCCTGTGCACAAGAAGTTACCGTAGATACAAAGTTTGGGAACCAAATAATCTAATATACAAAAATATGTCAAAAAAAAAACCAGAGGTAACCTAAATCTGGAAAAAAAATTAATTAACATGGTGCATTAAATCAAATGTCTGAAATATAAAAATAAACCAATAGTTACTAAAACACCTCACTAAATGTTCCCAAACGAGGTTGCGGTTGCATCCTAGAAAATGATGCACCAGGATGGTGCGACCCCATGACTCCTGTAGGCCCAGGTGCCAAGACGAAAATTGAGCTGGAACGCTCCCATAGCTTGTTCCCAAAAAGACGTATTCCCTGGCGACTTATGGTTGGAGATTAGCCTCACGGTGTTTCGAAGTGTTTTAAGTTCTCACATGGGTGGCTACAAAAAACATAACTCCCGTTTATTTCAATTCCCCAAGTATACAATAAATCAAAGAAAAGGAAGAAAAACTAGGAAAGTGTTTTTTTTTGAATAGATAGTAATAAAAAAACACACAAAAAGAGACCTCTGAATTACTGAAGTACTTGATCTTGACAAAGTTTATGTGAGTTCTCATTACAGACATGTGGATTTGGAATAAATATGATTTCTTTAAAGTAATTATTATAGGGTACTTATAAATGATATTAGAAGTTACTTTAGTATAACCAAAAAAAAATTAAAACTATTAGAATTTTCTCTGGATGAATATTATCTATAGATATGGGACTAATTAAAAGATATTACTTATAGATAATAGAATAATTAAAAGAACAATTCACTGATTAAATTTACACATCGCACACATCAGAAAGAATATATATTTTGTCACCTGGAACAAGAGTGACAACAGGTGGTTATAAAAACTATTTATAAAAAACAGATATTGCTATTTACCGTGTGATACGATGATGTTGTGCAGAAATCCCATTGGATTAATTACTTATTCCTTCCACAAATAAGTTTTTGGTGATCCAAACTCCAAAATTCACATATTGGAGGTCTAACCTCTAAATTTGACCTACTATTTGCACACGCCACCCATCCATGCTCGTTGAATCTCCAACCACAAGTGCCACGTGCCACGGAACTTCTCCCTCACCTTCCAAGAGGAGCATCTCAAACGACCACAGAACATGAATTAAATGTCACGGAACGATTCTACAATTGTTCCGCAGACGTCGACGTGTGACGTCACATAAGTGGTCCTTTACGAGAAAGTTACAGAAATTAATTGGGAGGTCAAGAGAAAATAATTATAAAAAATAATTAAAGAGCTAAAATTATATTATAACGGGTGGACCGTTACAATCCGTAGATAGCCAAACCGGAGATGTAGGCCGTAGGCCCAGAGATAATCAAATCAGAGGTTAGTCAGGCAATACAATCTATGAAAACCAATGAATCTGCTGGTCCAGATGAATTACCTAGTGAGCTGATAAAGTTGGTCAACAAGAAAAACCTGGACATAATAGTAGAACTGTTCAACGCTATCTATACTACGGGAATCATCCCGAGAAATGTTGACATCAGCATTTGTGTGTACATGAAGGATGTTCGGGCCATGCCCCGGATTTTTCGGTCACACTAAATAGGAAATGTCGTAATATGAAAATATTAATAGAATAGGGCACAATCTTTATATATAAGTCTAATGATTACGAAATAGAGTATAATGTTGTTGCGGCTTATTATTATTCAATATAAATTAAGTGATCTCAAAATAAAAGTATGTTAAAGAACTTGAGAACTTTTCTATTTTCAAAAATAGAAAATTTTATCTAATAATAATTCTCATGGTATTAGTAGTTATGTCAAAGAAAAATTAAGCAATAATTTCAATGCATTATATCCTGATAGCTGTGTCAGTTTCGTTACAACTGTTCCATACTACCCTTCTCCAACGCCACTGTGATAGGTGGATGGGTGGTCTAGGGATATGTGTGCTCGAATTCTTGGAAATTTTTACTGTAACGATTAAACGAAAAATATTAAACGTGAAGAATTTGTAGCAAGAGCTTTCAAATGCAAAAATTACGACGCTACTAGTATGGGTGTTGAGAAAGACAAACCTCTTAAATTTTTACGGTTCTTAACCTTAAAAATACGCGAAAAGTATAACATTTGTTCGTAAAGAAATGTTATATATGACATATGTAGAGGCTCTGAAGTAGTCTGAAGTTAGTCTAATGCAAGATATCGGTTAAAATATATTGCTGAAAACTTTTTCCTACATAAAGTTTTTTTTAATATTCTATTATCATTTTATTAGTGCATCAGTAATCTAATCCCATAAAAGTTTAATGCGACACGTCGTGCAGTTTGTCCTGGACAGTACTTAAAAACTTAAGAGATAATTTAATTTTTATGTAAAATAAATAAGATGGTTAAAAATACAATTTGAGTATAGTTTGAAAGGAATTTATTAGATAAAATGAACTTCCATCAAGTAACGGTCGAATCCTTTAACTATATTTAATTATTTGTAGTAATTTTAATATTGATTCATATATAAACAGAATTCCAACTATAAGAAACATGTAGCAATATTTTTACTGTATGGGTTTAGTGATATCTCTTTCGGCCAAAAAGGGTGGCGAAATACCTAAATTTCATGTATCGATCATGTTTTTTACTTTGCATGAATTACTATATTAAATATAATTAAAAACTGAAAATACCAGATCCTGTGGATCTGACGATATTTCAGGGTTTATTACGTTGATGCAATAAGTTCACCTTTTACACATCTAATAAATTTCATTTTTATAAATTCGATTAGGTGCTTGATTTAATTTGAGCGCACCTTATGCCTTTTTGTTAGTGAAAAGTTAGTTAAAAGTTCTTCAACACAATTTCTTGAAATTTAGTGCTTATAATTTTAAAACAATACTACAGTAAACATTTTAAAACTACTATACTACACTTAGCAGAATAGTTCCAGTATTTTTGGACCAGGTTTGCCAAATATCCATAAATATTATTCATACAATATTTTAAAACCTCTATTCACAGTGGTTGTGAATAGAGCTTTTAAAATGTTAAGCTAAAATTAATAACTAAAATATACTCGTTCCATACATCTATACATGATGAAATGAAAGCATGTTCCTTCCCAATATCACGGTAACTTTACGCTAAGTCAGTAATTAGTAAATTAGTATATACTTGGGCGTTCACATCGAGTTTCGACAAGATAGAACTAATCACTTTGGCTAATATATACATACCTATATTGTTTAATTGCATATCAGAAGAACAAATATTGATGAAGGGTATCTACAGTGCTGATTATAAAGGCAAACTAACCCCTGATTGCGCTGAAGTATTGGGGTCATGTTTACATTATGAACTGTGTTATATTCAACACCTGCCAAATAAGCTGTATTCTCTGTAAGTGTCCAAAGCTGATTTAGAAAATTAGTAAAAATACTGATTCGGCAGATTAAATATTAATTATAGAACATATCTTTTAATTTGCATATTATAGTCCATTCTTTCACGGTTTTTGCTCTAAATTTTAAAGAACCGCTTGGATTGACATGAAATTTTGCATACGTATATCTTACATGCCAAAGACAAAAAGTGATATTGTGCCGATGTGTGCTTTTGTCCTGGGGGTGACTTTCACCCCCTCTTGGGGGTGAAAAAATATATGTCCAAAATAAGTCCGGAAATGGGTAAACTGACTAATTTTAAGTAACTTTTGTTCTATGGAGCTTTTTCGCCAAGTCAACACTTTTTGAGTTATTTGCGAGTGAATATGTTCATTTTTCAACAAAACAACCACATTTTTAGACGGTTTTTCGCAAATAACTCAAAAAGTAAGTATTTTATCGAAAAAAATGTTCTTAGCAAAAATATAGCATATAAAAAATAAAAAAAATGGTGTACGCGTTAGGTCTCTGGATCTCGTAGAACCACAGTTATAGCCAATGAAAAATATATTCATATTCACCAAATTTAAAACAGAATATTTCGGCGCGAAATATCCAAAAAATTAAGCACTTTTTGGGAAAAGCCTATTATAACTTTTTTAAAGGGTTTAAAAAAGCATTATTCCTGTTTTTACAAAAAGTTTCTAGCATTAAATTTAAGCAAGTTACGATCAAAATAAAGTTGGTCCCTTTTGTTTTTGCAAAAAAAAAATCGGGATGACCACCCCCTAATTAGCCACTTAAATGAAATTAATCGTTACTGCTCCACAAAATATTTTACTTATGTTGTGTTTATATGATCTGTAAGTTTCATCAATTCAAAGTGCTTATTTTTGAAAAAATTTGGTTTCAAAGTAAAATTTTTAAAAATTTTAATTTTGAAAAATATGCTTTTTTCAAAATAACTTAAAAATTGTTAGAGCTACCAAAAATCTCGAAAAACAAAAAAAGTCAGATTGGCTTTTCTGAATATCATGTATTTTTTTGTTTTTCTGTTAGAGAAAAATTGATTAAGATTTGATATTTCTAAATTTGCATACATTCGTGATCAGTGACTCGTTCAACCCCTTTTAACTACAGCCCTTTCAATATTAAGGACTTTGAACCGATGAAACTTATAGATCATATAAACAATATATACACGAGTCAAGAAACTTGTGAAGTCGTAACGATTAGCTTCATTTAAGATACTAATTAGGGGGTGATTTCCTCGATTTTTTTACCAAAACCAAAAGGGACTAACTTTATTTTGAGCGTAACTTGTTTAGTTTTGATACTAGAAAATTTTTTTTATAAAACAAAAATGAAGCTTTTTTTAAACACTTTAAATAAGTTGTAATGAGTTTTCCCCGAAATGTGCTTCATTTTTGGTTATTTCACGTTAAAGTATTCCATTTGGAATTTGACGAATATGAACCTATTTTTCATTAGCAATAACTCTGCTTCTACTAGGTGTAGAGACGTGATATATACACCATTTTTAAAATTTTTTTACAGGCTATATTTTTGCTAAGAATGTTTTTTCGACAAAATACTTACTCTTTGATTTATTTGCGAAAAACCGTCTAAAAGCGTGGTTATTTTGTTGAAAAAATGAACATATTCACTGCCAAATAACTCGAAAAGTATTGACTTAGTGAAAAAACTCTATAGAACACAAGTTACTTAAAATTAGCCAGTTTATCCATTTCCTGACTTTCTTTGGACGAATATTTTTTCACCCCCAACAGGGGGTGAAAACCACCCCCAGGGCAAAAGCACATATCGGCACAATATCACTTTTTTTCTTTGATTTGTTAGCTATGTGTATGCCAAATTTTATGTCAATCCAAGCGGTTCTTTAAAATTTAGAGGTTTTGCAATATTTTACCGTTAAAGAACGGACTATTATGTCACATTGAGCGTTATTATAACGTAGGTAAGTATTTTCATTAATTGTGTAAATAAACGTAGAAGAAAAATTATATAAATTATAATAACTTAATAAATAAGTTTTATGGTTCATAGAATACGATGCGATATTGATAATATGTACTTGAAATCAATATATTTGGAGGATTCTGGGTTGAAATTAATAGAGTAAATTTTGTTGAAAAAAAAATACTTGAAGCGATGCTTCAAATAAGGTTCATTACTTGCCATAGATATAGATTGTTTTCTCTTTTAATTTCTTTCCCAGTCTACCGAATTATTGTAGCAGTCAAAAGAAATGTGAACGATGTCTAGTTCACATCGAATTAAAAGTGTTTTATTGAAAAAGAAAATATTTTCGAAAGCTCAGAGAGTTTTAAATGAAAAAGTACTTTATGACCTGTAGATGGTCGGGGAAGTGTTGAATTAGTGCTTATAACAAAGTATTTATTATCTCACAGACCCTAATAAATCAAACATAATTTAAATGTTAGGATTATATGCATAAATAGCTATTTGTATAACAAGGGAGGAAAGTGCTACTTTTCCTCCCGAGAATGAAGTTTACTTCCCGACGCGTAGCGGAGGGCAGTAATCATTCAAGGGAGGAAAAGGCACTTTACTCCCATGTTATACATATGGTTTTTTCACCTTCCTCAAATTAATAACAAGTCATTTTTCATTTTTACTTAATTTATTTATGTAACTAACCAACAAAATTTATTAAAACTAAAACTAACAAGTAGGTACAATATAACTGTCAACTGTCAAATATAAGTCAAATTATTAATGTAAACATTGTTAAATCAAAATAACAATTTACTGGTTTTTACCATTCTGCAAAATACAGGATGTTTTATAACTAAACGTTAAAATGTATAGATACTTACGTAATAGAAAATAGATATTGTACAGGGCGTCAATAAGTTATATTTCATGAATGGCGTCACTTTTACTTTTCCTCCCTAGGGAGGAAAAATATTTTCCTCCCTAGGGAGGAAAAGTACAACTTTGCTCCCTACAATCAGGTCCGGAAAAGTATACTTTCGGTAGAGGTCGGTGGAAAAAGATATTTCTGTATCTGAAAAATATTCTATTAAGCGATATTATCCATTCAAGTGTAAACATATTATACCAACTTCTCTCTGCAATAAATAAAATAACAATTTTTGTAACTGAGTTTTTTCATGTCGCAAATTGGTGATAAATAAAATGTCAATAAAAAATATTCCATTGGTTTAGATCTTAATCTAATATCTAGTTCGAGAGAGGATTTAAGTGGTTTTGCTTATTCTGTTCTAAATAAAAAATTAATGACATTGAATCGTTTCCCTGGTTTTGTGTTATTCTTTACGTGCCATCTCCGTGACGGAGGTTGGCAATCATCACGGCTATTCTGATCTTAGGTGCTGCTGCTCTGAATAGTTCGGTTGATGTGCATCCGTACCATTCCCTCAAGTTAACCAGGAGATTCTTCTCCTTCCTACAATTCTCTTGCCCTGGATTTTCCCTTGTATAATTAATTGATCTCTCATTACGCATAACATGTCCCAGGTATTGCAGCTTTCGTGTCTTGGTGGTTTCCAATATTTCCATTCTTTTGTTGACTCTTCTCATGACTTCGTTGTTTGTTACATGCTCGGTTCATGATATCTTCAGGATTCTTGTATGCATCTACAGTTCAAATGCTTCCAACCTTTTAGTTTTGTGTTGTTGAACCATAATTAGTAACACCTATCAAATAAAAATCTATACCATTTTTATTCAGTTGCAATGCGAGGCCAAAAATGTCTTAATTTTCAATTAGATTAGAGAGCGCAACCAGCACTCTTATCGACGATTTCACCTCTTGTTAGAGGCTCTTCAGAGAATGCATAGGTCGCTTTGCTCTAATCCAGTAAATTTTTTCGACATATATTAGTCCCACACTGCAACTGAGGTGAATGGATTAGGTGACTAGCGTCATCTGGCAATTGAAAGATAAAGTTTTTCAACCCTAATAGCAACATTAATAATATTGAAAAATATTAAAAATATTACTAAAAGATTTTTAAATTGAAAACTTATTGGTACATTTCCCTGGTGACACCTCCAAGGCTTCTACAATTTGCAAGCCAAATGGATACTGCAGTGAAGACAAAAGGGAAGGAATTCTACACTATGCAATTCACAACCCCCGTCTGCAGCTTGGTAAAGTTCCAACGGAAAATACACCTAGTTACTCCACGGAGTAATACTACTATAAAATAAAAATGTATACCATTTTCATTCAGTTGCAATAATGCGAGGCCAAAAATGTCTTAATTTTCACTTAGATTAGAGAGCGCAACCAGCACTCTTATCGACGATTTCACCTCTTGTTAGAGGAAAGATTTCATCTCTTGGAACTTTACCAAGCTGCAGACGGGGGTTGTGAATTGCATAGTGTAGAATTCCTTCCCTTTTGTCTTCACTGCAGCATCCATTTGGCTTGCAAATTGTAGAAGCCTTGGAGGTGTCACCAGGGAAATGTACCAATAAGTTTTCAATTTAAAAATCTTTTAGTAATATTTTTAATATTTTTCAATATTATTAATGTTGCTATTAGGATTGAAAAACTTTATCTATCTAACACCTATCAATTGTGCAATTATTCACACTTAGTTGGTTTTTGAATGAATGAAGTATTATCTTATTATGACATTGAACAGTAGTAAGTATGCCTTCATAAAATGATACCCACCAATATTTATGAATTTGACTATTCTGATCTGTACACTAGTTCCACTGCAGACCCGCAGAAAATTGTTTAACCAGTCTGTCTGTACATCTGGAAATCCTGGGAAAAACTGAATTATAAATACATAATTTTCTATGTATTTATAATTTACCCACTATTTAGTTAAAAAACAGACAGTTGCAAGTGAAAGCAGATTGTTAAATCAGCGAAGACACACCCCGGGTTGTAGGGGTGTAGAGAAAAATAATTTCGTTTCTCTAGAAAAATTATCCTATCTAAACAACAGTATCAATATTACGTAAAAATCATGTTTATATTCTACTCAAAATCACCAAAACGTTTTAACTCAATTTCATAATTACGAATCATCAACTGGTACCGCCTATGGCAAAAAGAAAATAATAAGTATGTATGTAATATAATATTCGCTGTGGAAAGTTATAGCCCTGGAGGTAGTGTCAATTTGACCGGAGCATTTTAGTATGGCTGTTTTCTTTTTATTTAGTTGGGTGTTCCAAATCTTATTACCAAATGATGTGTCAGCTGGCCCAAAACCGGGGATTTTAGGCAAGAACAGGTAAAATATGATACTTGATGGAAAAACGCTACACTTGTATGTCAAATATTTATCTCCGTGGCTTACATCTACTAATGGCCTAGAATACTTGGATCCCAGCTTTCACCCAGGCGACCCGGGTTCGATTCCTGGCGTTGACACTATCTTCCAGGCTATTATGTCTCTATATCGATTTTAAATCAATTTCTAAATATAATGAAACAATTAGCACAAAAACTTATATTATAACACACTCACACGCCTTTTTTCACAGCAACATTTGGTTAAATGGCCATATTTTGATCCAAATAACCTAACTCTCTTCTATGTCCCAATCTAATCTATACATTTCCGCGACGGAGGTTGGCAATCACCACGGCTATAGCTAGTCATCACAATATCGACTATAGCTAGTCTATATAGTTACAACTTAAAGTCATCATGATCAAGCATTAGTAACATATTGAACTCATCAAAAGATACAGGTATGATCTAAACTAAATGACGCAATCTCTTCTAAATCAGGAAGAAACTTATCTATATTTAAGCGATGGATTTAGTCTTTCCACCACCAAAGAAAAATCTAGTACATAACTTCTACTCGATTGTATAATATGCAGGCAAATTATCAGCTAAACACATAAAAAAAGGAATAACACCAGACTTGAGGACAAACAACAACTTAGCAAATATATTAAGAACAACAACACCATAATAACCAACTTAAAATTCTCCATATTCAGAATAAAGGCCTTAAACTATAATTCTGAACGATCAACTTAAGATAAACCCCACTTCTCAACTTTTTCAGTTTTGCACTAAATTTTGTGGAAGTATTGGAAATAAAAGTTTTCGGTGTTTTATTGTTAGTATCTACATATATTTGATTTGTCAATAATTATTGTTTTTAAGAAACCCCGTAGCATCGTATAGCGTTTGTCGTCACCTGACTCACGCACCGAAAAGAATAAAAAATAGAGCATATATCATTCGAGCGCTAAGTTTTTTACCGCTATAAAAAATTTATGGCAGAATAACTCAGCTCACCGATTTCGTACTTTCGCATTTGCATCTGCAGATCATAAAATACAGGTGAGACTGAATATATTTTTTTTTTTTTTTTTTTTTTTTTTTTTATTGGAAATTTACCGCATCCACCAAGAGGTGATTAGCGGGAATACAGTGTAGGAGTACAGTTCCAATAACTTACAATCTATAATATAATTCTATGAGTTTTAAATAATTATCAATATTATTATCTATAATTACAGTATGTATCTTAAATTAAGAATACAGTGTAGGTATAACTTCCAGTAATTTAGATTCTATAATATAGCCCTATACATTTTAAATAGTTTGCGATATTGTCATAGTAACCATCTGTGCCTAAAAGTTTGTTGATGTTGTTAGGAATATTGAATCTAATTCGTTCATTTGCAAAAAGTGGACAGTCAATTAAAAAATGTTTTACATTATTTATTTCGTCACAAATTTCACATTTAGGGGGATCGTCTCTTGTAAACAGGTGAGAGTGCGTGTATCTTGTGTGACCTATACGCAGACGTGTGATAACAGTTTGAAGTTTTCGGGCTCGTATTCTCGATAGCCGCGGGTAAACATTATCCTTGATTGTTCTTAAAGATGTCTGTGAATATTTCCATTCTTGGTTCCATTTACACGTGATTAGATTTCTAAAGTACGATTTTATGTCACTCGCGAGATTTCGACACTCCGTTACCTCTGTTTCGACACTTTCCGACACTTTACGGGCGCACTGATCTGCTGCTTCGTTTCCATCGATACCAATATGAGATGGGATCCATATGAAGGTAATGCGTCTGGAATTTTCTTGAGCCTCTTCTAGTTCAGATTTTACCATTTTCTCTAGGGGGTTTTTAGGATACACATGATTTAAAGTTTGTAAAGCACCGAGTGAATCACTTAGGATCAAGCATTTTGATATTTTGTTTTTGTTGACATGTTCAAGGGCTTTGAGTATTGCATAAAGTTCAGCAGAAAAAATACTGAAATATTTGGGAAGTCTAAAATGATTTTCTGTCATTTCTAATACAATTGAACTGCTTAGAATTGTAACTTGTGTTTGGACTAAGGTTAGTTTCTTGTAGGCAAATTATTTCTGGACAGTATTCTGATTGGATGATTTGAAGCATGGGTAAACGATGGAACAGTCCATCAATATTCCACTGTAATATAGAGATGAAAATTAGGCATCGGAGGAAGATAATTCACTGTCAGTGATATCTTTACCTAGATAGTGATTCAATTTATTTTTAAGTCGGGTGAAGCGATGTTTCGTAGTTTTGTCTGATAGGTATGGGTAAGATATGGTTAATAGGTTTATTAAACCGGGGAGATCGGTTGTGTATTCCTGGATAATTTCTATAGGTGAATTGTTACCTTGGGTATTTTCAATTAGCATTATTAGCTGATCATAGTTTAATGGGAGTGTTGTGGAATTTTTATTCATGAAAAATTTAAGTGCGTCAGGAGTAGGTGCTGTGCGTTTAGGTTTTTTGGGCTTTTGGATGTTGGTTTGACGTGGTGTTTGAGGGAGAGCAAACGTTGGATTATTAGTATTCAGATTTTCAATGGGAGGGGATAACGTTTCGTCAATACTTCTTTTCACAGATGTACTGGATGATTCTCCTATGATTCCGAGTGAAGCTTGTTGATCCATTACTTCAGAAGTTTTTTCACATGGATTTTTAGTGGGAATGTTCTCTTCGGTGGGAATTATTTTGTTCGCTTCAGAAGTTGGCAGTAGGGTTTGAGGAGTAGAAGAAATTGAAGAAGGTTTTTGAATATTTATGTTGTTTGGATCACCGTCTTCAGCTTGATGTGATTCAGTATGGGAGAAAAGTTGTGTGTTCTGTTGCTGTGGCGTAGATTCGGTGGTGGTGGTTAGGTCATAAGAGATAGTAGAGTTTTGAGATAACACATTGTCTGTCACAAGTTGTGTATGCTGTTGCTGTGGCGTTGATTCGGTAGTGGGAGTTGGGTCATGAGAAAGAGTAGAATTTTGTGATAACACATTGTCAGATGAAGTATTGGGGCAATTTGACGCAACGTGTCCAGCCTGTTTGCATACGAAACATTCCATCTTGTCCGTTGAAAGAAAAATTCTATTATCATTGCCTTCAAATGAAATTAATAAGGAGGTGTGAAGCTCGAAATTATCAGAGGGTGAAAAGACATACACTTGGCGGCGGAAACTGAGGATGTGGGAATATTCATCACCTGGAATTCCTGCTCTAAGGAAAGACACTGGGGAGGCTATTTGAAGACCAAGACTCTTGATTGCATTTTCTGCAAGTTGGTGGGGAATGTAAGGAGAGATATTCGAGATTAATATTCTTTTTGTCGGGGAGACAAGTTTCCTAATACTTAAAATTAGGGATCCGATTTGGATAGTTGGGTGGGACTTCAGAAGTTGATCAACGAGATTTGGGTTGGCTAGATATATGCAGATTCTATTGTTGGAGATTCTGGAAGCAAAGGAAATATTTTTTGGTCCGATGACATCACCAATAGCTTTAACGTAATCTAGAAGTTTAAGGTTTTCTTCTGCGTGAAGGACTATGGCTTGCTCTTTTTTGGGTAGGGATGGTGGTTTCGGCGAAGATTTTGCAGCGTTTACGTACGAAATTGATGTAGTAGCTTGAGTATTTGTAGCACTTTGAAGGGCCATGGTTGAGGTAGAAACTGTAGGATTACTGTGTATGTTTGTACTTGTCATGCAGATACAGACAATAGCTTCGTGTTATATTTTTTCTTTAAATGGTTCTGGTATCAGAATTGCATTCAAAGCCATTATGCTGGATGGTCAGCAAGAACCAGCAAACTGGTGAAACCAGCCGCTGGTATGCACTTTTTATAAATTAAATACAATTTATAATGGTTTAATAATATAAAGAAAGCAATACGTACAAATTTTGTCCAGAAATCACTTTTTAAAATACACTATTAAATCGAAATCAAATACACTAATTACTACTGATAAGGTAAACTAGATTTTAATTATACTTGGCACAGGTCTTACTCGTATGAATGCTAGAACAAGACTCGACTGAATATATTATTTGCTGGTGGGTATTATGTTGTCGGACAACAATAAAAAAACAATGAACTGGAACATATAATACGCAGCTGTTATGCAATCTGTCATATTGCCGGTGGAAAATATAAATTGAAAATACTTTTTAGATTTTTCCCAGCAATAATTTATAGTAAGCAAACAGAGCAGTAATTAAAACAAACATTTGTTTACAATCCCAAAATTCGGTTTAATACGAAAGTTAAAACGTTAAAAGGTTAATTTTTTTGTAATTACTCTAGTGTACATAACTGATAACAAAACGTACATAAACAAAAACGCATACATATTTCGCTTTTGAAAAATGTATTATACTCTAACAGTCGTGGATCTACGGGAGGATAGGTAACATTTGTAGAAGTAATAAAAAATGTGTCTAGGAAAGTTATCCCCAGGAGACGTAGACAACAATGTTCCCAGGATGTCCAGCGAGTCCAAATGACTAATGAGAACATACGAAACCCTCTATTCTGCCGACCCTTTTAGCCAAGAAACGGTTGACTGCGGAACAGTCCTACTCCAACAGCTGAGTTAAGCCAGAAAGGAAGAGTGGATTGAAAAACTGGAAAAAAAATGGACATGACACATACGAGCAAAATAGCATGGAACCTTGTAAAAAAACTTAACGATGATCCGAAAGAACATCATAAATCGGTAAATCATCGGAAGCTGCTTTGTGGATCCACAGAGTAGCGCTGCAGAGTGGCCCGTCTGGTTTGGGCCTTACCGTGGGTTCTTATGTGAAGTGGACGTCGTATGATGGTTAGGGGTTGGTTACCCCCTACGATAGGGGTTGATGAAGTAAACACTACTTACGGTATATTCATTTATTCACAATTCGGAGTAACTACGGTAAAGAGTTGGTGGCTAATGTATGTTCACCCTCTGGGGTCTCAAATATCAATGATGAGTCTTTACGCAATGAATTTAGAATGTAGAATGTGGAATTCCCTGTCTATGTTTTGTATATATAAAAGTGAAAGTGTTTGTAATATGAATGCCGAATCAGCTTGATTATAAATAAAGAAAAATATGTGACACTGAAAAGCTGACGTTTGCAGTATTGATAATTGATACACTTGTGGAGTAATCTGGGTCAATCATGTGTATGAAAACAAAGCGTGTTTGTTTACCAAGGACATTTAAATATTAAAAGAAAGTGTCTTGCTCTTAATAGGATGCTTACTAACAGATGCTGTAAATCCCAATAAGTCGCACCCCAGACGAGCGACTGTGGCCAGCCACAGTCGCCGAGCCCCACTGCTAGTGGCGTCCACTAGTGGCAAACGCCATTCAGACGGACCACTTTTGTAGCTGCCGCAGATGTTTACGAGAATTTATAGGGTGAGCACCTAAAATGAATTTCGATTCGTAACGGTTTGTGATTGAAGTGCAAAACACACCCGATATATGTGATACAAGAACCCGAGGGCATATTTATAGGGCATTAAAAGGAAAAGCGTGGGACGTCATCTTTGAATTATTTGTTTCTGATTTTAAAGAAGGTAGCCCTATCGAAAAGAATAAATCCCATAAGCAATGTTTTCTCTATTTATATTTAGATTTTATTATACATTGGATGCATTTGAACTAAACAAAACAAATACAATCTTGTTTGTTTATTTATGTTAAATAGTGTGGTCCCATCCTAGGTCAAAAAAGGTTTTATTGTTTGTTGTTGAAAACAAAACGATAAGATATCAGTTAAAAGGGGGTTGCAAGCTAACATGTTTTTCACTTTCACTCAGTTGTCAGATTGTATCAAACTATTTTACGCCTGTAGGATACCAGATGTACTGTTGATTTTTTATGTGCTTCTTTCTGTGCTATAGCTGTTTTTGTCTGGTTCTTCTTAATTCCATTTATGAAGTTTATTAGTTTTTTTTTGAAAAGCGTTGAAATTTTATAAAATATTTAAAACTATGGACATTACAAACACTAATTTTGCCGAACACACTTTTTTAAAAAAATATAAGCCGGCAAGCTAGAAAATCGACTGTTTCAGCCACTCTGTGGATCCACAAAGTAGCCCTGCAAAGTGGACCATCTGGTTTGGCCCTAACTCCTTATGAATGAAAGAAGTAAGAGCCGATATAATACCCAAATACTGGAAGAAGATTGAATCAGGAGACAAACCACCTAGGAACTGCTTTTACACTAAAAGAACTCCACGACGGTATCAACAGGTCCAAAACGGGAAAGCTGCAGGTGTGAATGGTATATGCAGTGTGAACAAATACAGCCTCTAGGCCAAGGAGCAAAAAACTGGATGTTGCAACTCTATAACACGTGCTGCAACGCCTGCAAAATTCCAAAATCATCGAGAAATCGAAAGTATGTAATAGCCTTGTTAAAACCAGGAACGGACCCAGAAAATCCCAGTAGTTACAGTTTATTTCGCCGTTGTGTCACCTATTCAAACTATACGAGACTCATTCTCGCCAGAATAGAAAAAAATGTCGACAGGCACCTCATCCCACAACAAGGAGGATTCAGACCTGTCAAATCCTGCACCAGTCAAATCATCGCACTAACAGAATACGTTGAAGAGGGCTTCGAAGAAAAACTTATACCAGGGGCTACTTTCGTAGATTTTACAGCAGCCTATGACACAGTAAGGCACAAAACATTGCTCCACAAATTAGACGACACTCTCAATGAGCACCGTCTAGGGAATGTCGTATATTGCTTACTGCAAAAAGACGTTTTTTCGTCATGCTGGAGGTCAAAGTAAATAGGTTCCAAAGAACGGCCTCCCACAGGGAAGTGTGTTAGCACCAATAAGGGAACTAAATGCATTTTTTATAATTTATTTCTTGTCTTTTATGTAGTTTAAGGGATATCTTTTTATGTGTTTTGGATGATGTTTCATTAAAATTAGAATCTCCCCCTTCAAGGTAAACGTCCACATCCGCCATGAATTATAAAAACATTCCTTCATTGTTAGAGCCTAGTTTTCAAAACCAATAACATGAAATTTCGATTTTGAGTTTTGGCAACAAATATTGAGGCATTTGAAATATGCCTAAAAAACGCTGAATTTAATCATTCACATTACAAGAATCTTCATACGAGGTAGGAGTATGTACAGTTCTTCATGGATCACCTTGTATAGACATCTATTTTTTACAAGTTGTCCATAAAAAGCTAATATAGCACCTGTTCTTTAGAGCTGAAAATATTATTCTGATCCCGATCTTTCACAAAGTAATATTATTCTTTTACATAATTTTCTTTGAATATCTCCGGGAATAAATTTAAAGGGGCCAGTCTGCTTTTCCATAATTTTTCCATAATAATAAGACTCATTATATAGTCATATTTGGAGATAATATTATTAACATAAAGAAAGAAGGACACTGAGAAAAGTAAATGGCATAGTCAAAGTCAGATTAAGCTGTTACTTTGACTTCCTATGATTTATAAAAAGTCAGACGAAGGAATGGTTAGGATAAGATGTTCAGAGAGTAGGAAATACAAAAAAAAAATAACACAGAAAATCATACAATGAAATCCCAGGTACTTTTAAAGAGGACTAACATTTTTCTAACATAACTAACATTATATCTTACAATCGTAGCAATTCTACACCTTCATACGTGTTGGACGTCTCACTGTGAAGCGCCATGAATATGTGGTTTTAGGGTTAAGTTACACAATGCAGAGGTCGACTAGAACTAGAAAGCGAACATTTTTAAACAAAACTGTCCTAAATTATGGCGGAACGCGTTACTATCTCTAAACTGAGTGTTTTATATGTAGAACAACTTGTAAAACGTAACTTTTATTGTTATGTTTTGTAATATTTTTAGATTGAACTTCCTTTCTGGGGTTTATCGTCTCTGTAATGTATACGCTGAGGGCTTTTTTATTTTCCACTTTGGTATAGCCTACATTCTAGATAGTATCTACATTTATATGCATTGCACCTTTTCCTCTACTGACGATATAAAATTTTTATGAAATATATTCGCATTTTCGAACTAAATGCAAATTAAAATAATTTAAAGGCAAAGCATAAATTTTTTATGAATAACATTTATGACTGTTGAAATATCAACATATTTTTTGATAATTTGGTCCCCCTGGTGGGATAGACACAGAAAAGAGATGTTGAATCCAGAGTCTTCACAAGAATTTAATTTATGGTGCCCCTATCAATCCAGATATATATATTTTTTGTTTAGCTTAATGCCTCGACAACTTATGGCCATTCTCATGGTACAGTTGATTTATGCAATCAGGTATCATTGTAATGTGTAGTGTGTGTTGAATAACTTGATACTTTGAAAATTCGACTGCATTGTCTTTGCAATGAAACCCTAATTGTATCCGAACGTCTGCGGAGCCTCCAGTGAGTACCGATTCCACAATACAAGGATAGAAACTATTTTCATTTATTAATTTTTAATAAACGAAAAATTCTCCACTCAGGTGAGATTCGAACTCATGACCTTTAGGTCCAAAAATGCGCGCTCTTACCACTGAGTCACAGAGGGGGGCGTCATATATATTTTGAAAATGTGATGACATCCAGCCCTTTCATAGTTTTCAACCTCTCATTTTGTTTGATTCCTATTTTAGCTAGTGCCACATTACATAAATATTATGAATACCGTTTTTGGGTTGCTATTATTACCAAAGGTTTTACTCCGCTGCATTTTACTCTATATGGCTATATATTATTACTTGTTTTATAAAAGGTATATATTTAAAATCCCTAAAAAGGGCTACATCACAATCATATAACTAGTTTTCGATTGGTTTACTAATCATCATCAGTGCTTACCTAAAATGAATATAACCTGATAAAATAATGCAAAGATTTTGAAATTTTGACTACGGTTAAGAAAAGTTGTAGGTTATACTCACGTGCACGTGAAATTTACATGCTAACCACCAAGATATAATTTTACGAAAATATGTGGGTCAAAGCCTGTACAAGTAATCCGTCAAGGAAACATCGGTTTAAAATGCTAACTTAAGCATTGATGTTTAAAGTATTTTACTAATATGCCCCAGGTAACATCTGAGCTGTGGTTTGACTTGTTCACATGGTGAAAGTATGGCAGCAAGTGACAACGAAATGGATAGAGAATTCCGAACGATGACATGACAGAAATGACAGTTCCACAGGAAGTTGAAAAATTAACCTGTCATATTTAAGGACTACGGTGTACAGCTAGTTAAAGTTAGAAATGATGTAACAACACTCCATAGTGAAAAATAATCATTTAAAATTCAGTAAACTAGATGGTGTAGTTGAAAATGTATTCACGTATACTGTCAGTGGACAGTGATACATCACCCTAGATCATTTAAGACATTTTTACACCTCAGTTACCCGCATTGTGATTTCTTTTTTAAACTTACACAAATTCCAACAGCTACCAATAAGTTAAATAAATTCGATAACTTTAAATCAACACAAAATTGCTTTTTTAAATCTTAGGTCTCTTGAGAACAAGATTTGATTACTGACTTTAGTTTTAGTTTTCGAATACAAACATTTGTGTAATGTGGTTTGCCTAACCACCTCCACTGATAGTATACGTGAATACATTTTTAACTACAACATCTAGTTTACTGAATTTTAAATAATTATTTTTCACAATGGAGTCTTGTTACATCATTTCTAACTTTAACTAGCTGTACACCATAGTCTTTAAATATGACATGGATCTCGGAAACCAAGATCCGGCAGGGAAGGGTGCGCACCAGACTGTAGGGCCTTCCCGGTCGTCACCACACGAAACCCCTACAATTTAAAAAGTACGACAATTTTAAAAATGTCTAGCAGTACAATCAGATTAGGCACATGGAATGTTAAAAGCCTCTATGCAGCAGGCAAGCTCAGTAACTTAGTTCAAGAGGTTAAACGCTTAAAAATTGATATAATGGGCATCAGTGAGCTCCGCTGGCCTGGAGCGGGAACATGTGAACAAAATGAAGGCACACTATACTATTCTGGAAGTGTAGAAGATGACGTACATCATAGGAATGGAGTTGGCATATTTATAACATCTAAATTCAAGAAATATGTAAAAAAATTTGTACCTGTAAACGACAGACTAGCGATACTCCAATTAAATAGTAAACCATTTAATGTCAATGTTATCCAGATATATGCCCCTACTTCAGAAAAGAAATATGACAGTGATGTTGAATCATTCTATAGTCAATTAAAACAGACACTTAATAATCTAAAAAGGAACGAAATCACATATATTATTGGAGATTTTAACGCGAAAATTGGTCAAGGACGAAGATCTGACCTGATAGGTGAATATGGACTAGGGGAGAGCAATGAAAGAGGCGATAGATTATACCAGTTCTGTCAAGAACATGACATGATAATCGCAAATACATGGTTCAAATTACACAAAAGAAGATTATATACATGGAAGGGACCAGGAGATAACTCACTTCATATAATTAGAAATCAGATAGATTATATTCTAGTAAACAAGAGATTTAAGAATGGTGTCAAGAGATCAACGACATATCCTGGTGCAGATATCGGTTCAGACCATAACCCTCTAATAACTGACATCCAAGTGAAGCTCAAAAAAGTCGAAGAAAGCCCCAAAACACCAAAATTACATATATCAGCATCCAACAAAACGCTAATAGAAAATGACCTGAATAATCAGCTAAAGAATTCAACAAATGAAAACAATACAGAAATATGGAACACGTTTAAAGATCTTACCTGGAAAGTAATGGAAAAATATACAACAACGACGCAGAGGCACAAAAAACAACAATGGATGACTGATGAAATCCTGGAATTGATGGAGCAGAGAAGAAAACTGAAAGATAACAAAACAGAATACAAAGAAAAACAGAAACTAAGTAAACAAAAAATAAAGGTAGCTAAAGAAAACTGGATGGAGGATAAATGCAAGGAATTAGAAAAGTTGAATGAAAAACATGATACGTTTAATATGTTTAAAAAAGTTAGAGAAGTAGCTGGTCTTTATTATAAGAAAACTCCACATACTATAACCGATTCGTCGGGAAAAATGATAATAGACGAACACGAAATTCGAACTACCTGGTATAATTATATAAATGAACTGTATAATGATGATAGACCCGAAGAACTGGACACTTTAGATGAAGGTGAAGGACCAGAAATACTAAAATCAGAAATACAACATGCTATAAAATTGGCAAAAAACAAGAAAGCCGTTGGGCCCGACAACATACCTACAGAAATGTTAAAGCTCATAAATGAGGAAAACATTGGAATACTAGTCAAACTTTTCAATGATGTTTATTCGACTGGTGATATCCCTGAAGATTGGTTAAAGTCCGAATTCATAACCCTACCAAAAAAACAACGTCCGAAAAACTGTAGCGACTATAGAATGATAAGCCTTATGAGCCACACCTTGAAAATCTTTCTACGTATCATCCACAGTAGAATCAGAGATAAATGTGAAGAAGACCAGGATGAAACACAATTTGGCTTCAGAAATGGACTGGGAACCCGGGACGCACTCTTTGCACTAAATGTGTTATTGCAGAAATGCCGAGATCAAAGGAAAGACGTCTTTGCTGTATTTATTGACTATGAGAAGGCCTTTGATCGAGTACAACATCACAAATTAATTAAAATATTAAAGGATAAAGGAGTTGATAGTCAAGATGTACGAATCATAGAAAAATTATACTGGCGTCAAACAGCGACAGCTTGCATAAATGGAAAATCAACAGAAATATGCAAAATACAAAGAGGTGTCAGACAGGGTTGTATACTGTCCCCACTGTTGTTCAATTTGTATTCAGATAGAATATTTAAGGAAGCGCTGCATAATTTGGAATGGGGTGTGAAGGTTAATGGAATTCTGATAAATACAATCAGATATGCAGACGATACAGTTGTTTTAAGTGATGATATGAATGGATTACAACACCTTTTAAATGCCATTGACACAGTGGGAAGAGAGTTTGGCCTGAATATAAACTGTTCAAAAACAAAATACATGGTATTTAGCCGTTTGGCCCATCAAGATTCACGGTTATATGTTGATGGTCATGTAATTCAAAGAGTACCCAGTTTTAAATATCTTGGTTGCCATATTACTGAACAACTAGATCCAGATAAAGAGATAAAATGTAGAATCGAGATAGCCCGCACGACATTTTTAAAAATGAAGTCATTCTTCTGTAATGATACCTTGCAACTTCAACTTCGAAAGCGCATGATTAAATGCTACATTTGGTCAGTCCTCTTGTATGGTGTCGAAGCATGGACATTAAAAATATCCACCATTAACCGTTTGGAGGCCTTTGAAATGTGGCTTCACAGACGTATTCTGAAAATACCATGGACGGCTATGCTGACAAATGTGGCAGTCCTTAAGAGAGCAAATGCTACCCGCGAGCTGCTTGATAACATCAAATATAGAAAGATGGCCTATTTTGGACACGTAGTAAGGGGAGACCGGTATAATATTCTTCAACTTATTATGATGGGTAAAATCGAAGGACGCAGAGGAATTGGTAGAAAGCAGGCCTCTTGGTTGAAGAATATCCGGGAGTGGACAGGAATAAAGAAAGCAGAACACCTATTTAGAATAGCTCGAGACAGAGACAGTTTCGCCATGTTAATCGCCAACGTCAAGGGGACTTGATAGGGCACGTTAAGAAGAAGACACCATAGTCTTTAAATATGACAGGTAAATTTTTCAACTTCCTGTGGAACTGTTCATTTCTGTAATGTCATCGTTCGGAAGTCTCTATCCATTTCATTGTCACTTGCTGCCATACTTTCACCATGTGAACAAGTCAAATCACAGCTCAGATGTTACCTGGGTCTTATTAGTAAAATACTTTAAACATCCATGCTTAAGTTGGCATTTTCAACAGATGTTTCCTTGACGGATTTCTTGTACAGGGCTTTGACCCACATATTTTTGTAAAATTATATCTTGGTGGTTAGCATGTAAATTTCACGTGAGTATAACCTACAACTTTTCTTAACCGTAGTCAAAATTTCAAAATCTTTGCATTATTTTACCAGGTTATATCATGTAAGCACTGATGATGATTGGTAAACCAATCGAAAACTAGTTAAGTGATGGTGATGTAGCCCTTTTTAGGGATTTTAAATATATACCTTTTATAAAGGATTTTACTGTTTTTTGTATTACATGGTATACAGCCAACTACAGGAAAACTTTTTCCTTGTGGATTTTTATTACTTGTTTGTTGTCACTTTTTGATTATACCCCAGGCTGTGGGTGAAAAAACGTGATATAATTCAGGAATTTTTGAAACCTATCAGGTGTTGTAAAGGACGATGCCAGGAATAACTTCTACTAAAATGTAACCAAAATATGGTGCGCTTTTTTTATTGTGATTTTCATTTGTTAAATTTGCAATTTTTAATGATTTTTAATTTTGCAACTTAGGATATTGATTTTAGAGAAAAACTTTTTAATAAAAAGTTGTAGTAAATTACTAAACCTACAATTTGAGGTATGGTATGTTTAATTTTGTTAATTGGTTATTGCAAAACAGCCTGCGAAAGGTCCAAAATGGCCGTTTTTTACAATTGCATTATTTATTGTACAAATAAATTTTTTTATTTTTTAAAGCTTTAAAATGAAGATCTTTCAATTCCAAACATAAAAAAAAATTGTAAAGCCAGATTAACGAATTTGTTGCTTAGATATTATAAATTGTTTATCCCAAGAGGTCAAATGTCGAAGGCTATAACTTTTTGAAAAAAAAATCGTAGAGAGTTGGTGAAACATCCAATCTCCTTCTAAAGAGTTATATTTTTATATTCTGATGTAAATAAATGCGTAAAACATTTTTAAACCTCTAATTTTTGGGTTTGAAAATAAGGGGGCAAATTTCGTTATAAACATTTAGAGCTGAAGCGGCCCTGTACATCCTATGAGTTTTTAACTTACAGATTATTGTTGCTGAAGATGAAAAAAAGATTTATAAAAAAATAAAAAATTTCTACGACCAACTGGAGTTGAGATAATTTTTGGGTTTGAAAATAAGGGGGCAAATTTCGTTATAAACATTTAGAGCTGAAGCGGCCCTGTACATCCTATGAGTTTCTAACTTACAGATTATTGTTGCTGAAGACGAAACGAAGATTTATAAAAAATAAAAACTTTCTACAACCAACTGAAGCTGAGATAATTGTTTTTTTTTTCTTAAATCGTAGTGCCTTTATTTATAACAATTAAGAAATTATTTTACAGTCATTGACTAAAGAAAGACTATATTATCTTAAAATAAAAATTATTATAAAATATAGTTACATTTAATTATTAAACATTATTTTTAAAATCGGTGCTTTTGCAAGCGGCCGAATTTTGCAAATCGCTCGGAAAATTTTTACGTAACTTGTATTAAATTTTGACAGAAAACAATTTAATAATATTACCATTATAATATACAGTCTATTTACCACTGTATTTGTTTTTCTTGATAAACTTTTATACGTGAAATCCAAAACGAATAGTCACTACAAGAAGAAAAAGTTTTATATTGTATATTATAGTAACAAGTAACATTATTATTATCATATTTATATAACAATGAAAAATTAAAAATATAGTTATATATTTCATATATAATATGTATCATTTTTGTAATATTATTTCTTCCGAAATGAAATTTCACATATAAAAGATTATCAAGAAAAACAAATACATTGGTAAATAGACTGTATATTATAATGGTAATATTATTAAATTGTTTTCTGACAAAATTTAATACAAGTTACGTAAAAATTTTCCGAGCGCGCGGATTTGAAGCGAGCCGGGCGATTTGCAAAATTCGGCTGCTCGCAAAAGCACCGAATTTAAAAATAATTTTTAATAATT
Source organism: Diabrotica virgifera virgifera (assembly GCF_917563875.1). Classification (NCBI taxonomy): domain Eukaryota; kingdom Metazoa; phylum Arthropoda; class Insecta; order Coleoptera; family Chrysomelidae; genus Diabrotica; species Diabrotica virgifera. Next base: position 178,137,097 of record NC_065449.1, on the reverse strand, counting down.
AAATGTAATTATATTTTATTACCGACTAACAAGAAAATTAGATGAATACCAACCATATGAACAGGCAGGTTTTAGAAAAGGCTATTCAACTTCCGATCACCTGTTAACCACAAAAATATTAATAGAAAAATGTAACGAATACAAGTTTCCAGTTTTTATAGCATTTGTAGACTACGAAAAAGCTTTCGACACTATAGAACACACGGCCGTAATAAACGCAATGCAAAATTGTAGAATAGACAGCAGATATATTAACTTAATAAAAGAAACTATGAACCAAGCTACAGCTACATACTACCTAAATGAAAATGAATACTCGAACCCTGTACCATTAAACAGGGGAGTCAAACAGGGAGACACTCTATCACCCAAACTGTTCACCTTAGTTTTGGAGGACGTTTCTAAAAATCTAAATTGGAAATATAAGGGAATAAACATCAATGGCCGCTATCTCAGTAATCTACGATTTGCGATGACGAAGTTATAGAAAAAGTTGAAGAATATATATACTTAGGACAAAAAATAATACTAAATAGGGAAATTCAAACGGAAGAAATAAAAAGAAGAAGAAAGTTAGCATGGGCAGCATTCGGCAAACTGAACTATATACTCAGAAATCAGAAAATTCAACTACATCTTAGATCTAAAGTCTTTGATGCATGCATTATTCCGATATTAACATATGGGGCACAAACATGGACAATCACAAAAAAGAATATGAACATACTCAGAGTCACTCAACACGCGATGGAAAGAGCAATGCTTGGCATATCACTTAAGGACAGAAAAACAAACACATGGATAAGACAGAAAACCAAAGTCACCGATGTGGTACAAAAATCACTAAAATTGAAATGGGAATACGCTGGACATGTAGCTAGCAGCGATCTTAACAAATGGCACAGAACAATTCTAACCTGGAGATCATACGAACACAAAAGACCCAGAGGCAGACCTCCTATGAGATGGACAGATGATCTGAAACGAACTGCCGGGAAAAATTGGCTACAAGTAGCGTACAACAAAAAACAATGGAAAGGAAGACTTGAAGAGGCTTATGTTCAGATGTGGACGTGAATGGCTAGACGAAGAAGAAGAAGAATTATATTTTATAATAATTTTTATTTTAAGATAATATAAGTCTTTCTTTAGTCAATGACTGTAAAATAATTTCTTATATATATATATATATATATATATATATATATATATATATATATATATATATATATATATATATATACGTCTTCATATCAAGGCGAGATCCGACTAAATCGAGGACAACCCGAGATCCACCAATAGGAAATTAATTATTGGAGTATATTGTTCATAAGTATCTTTATAACTAACATATTAATCATGGCACACTTAGAGGGGAAAAGATTTTTGTACTTAAATTTTTCTGATAAATTTACAGCGAAACGAGATCCGTCGCTGAAAAGTAGAGGGGAGGACTTATATACGAAATTTTAGATATTTACCGTTCAACGCGAGATCACACACTGATGCCAGCTCTAAAGAGTGTTAGTCGAGCGGTTGGAGCTCGTGTTGTATTGTATATTTCCCACGATATAAAGATATATAATGGGCGTAACTTTTAAGTATCGCTTCTTTTGTGTCTTTAAAGTCTACGATTGACCTTTCAGAAAGTCCCTTAGTTTTATTACATACATAAGGGTGTGAAAAAAGAAAAAGAATACTTGGCAAATAATAACCATTTAATAATGATAATTATTTGCAATACAATATTTTAAAACTATACATTAATATTCTTAAAAAACACTTACTACGAAACCAAAATGTAATTATTATATTCTTAAATAATACAAATTGTTACAAAATAATTATTTAAATGATTGCTTGTTTTAAAAATACATTACAAGAAAGTAAAATTTTTTATAAATATTATTAAAGTTTAAAAAATAAAATAACGCAATATGTAATTATTATTTGATAGTTAAAAAATGATTTTAAGTAAAATGATTTAAAAGATAAAAAGAAACACACATAATTTTCAGGGTCAACTCCTAATTGCATGAAAATTTGGATTTAGATTCTACCCATCCCCCACTTCAAAGTTGAATTTGTGCCGTTGATTGCTTTTACTTGGAGGGTGAAAAAATATACGTTTAAAATAAGTCCGGAAACAGATCTGACTAAGTTTAAGCAACTTTTGTTCTATAGAGTTTTTTTAACTTAGGTACTAGGTTAATTTAGTAGTAGGTACTAGAGTCACTTGCGACTAAAAATATTTACTTTTCAACAAAAAAAAAACACGTTTTTCGGCGGTTTTTCGCAAATACTCAAAAAGTAAGTATTATATCGAAAAAATATTCTTGGAAAAAATGTAGCATATAAAAAAAAACGAAAAAATGGTATATTCTTAGTCTATAGAACCAGTAAAAGTAAATTTGTAGCTCATAAAAAAGACGATCTTATCCTTCAAATTCCAAATCAAATATTTTAACGTGATACATAGCACCAAAAAATGAAGCTCTTTTCGGAGAAAACCCATTAAAATTTTTTTAAAGTGTTAACAAAAAGCTTTGTTTTATCTTATAAAAGTTATATACGGGTAGGAGAGACAACGGAACGAATTTTCGAACGTTTAAACAGACGACATCCCAGATTTACCAATTTCTGGACAATTGATCCAAAGGCTGGATTCTAACAACGAAACAGTTGTGGATTTTCAAGTTTTTAATGAGAGTTATAATGAAAAAACATTAGTGACCTCGAGTATGATGGTTTGGAGAATTTGGCTGGTTATATCTGCCATAAATTGAAGGACTCCAGTATTCAATCCGAAGATGTTTCAACGTACACGTGGGTTGATCATTTGAGTAAGTGTGGTTTATGTAAACCATCAGACACTCTCTTGAAATATATTAAGTAACTGGAGACAATTTTTCCTTCCACATGAATGGTGATTCCATTTTGGTAACTAAAAATTATTTAGAAAACCTTATGTCCAAAAGTTTAACTGTAGACTGTTCTAACAAAGCGAACAAGTTATTTTTTAGGTCTCGGATGTACTTCCGAATTAAAGAATTAAACAAGTCTCTTAACAACCTGACATTGCGTAAAAGAAAAATTATGAAAACTGCTACATAGTTGCTGTATGTACGTCTATTTCACATGCACAAAATTTAAATAAAGTGCATGGCATGAAAACTGTAAAACTTATTTTTGTCTTTTCCAAGCCTCTTACTTAAATCTGATGAAATACATTATTTAAAAAGTAAAAAATTTTGTTTTTTTATCAATCCATTAAATTTATGGTTTTATTTTGGGGCTTTTCTTCCCCTTGGTAAAAATTATATTTACTAATGTGTAGGCCACTAATCAATTTTTGCCAACTAACGAAATATAATAATTTTAGTAGATATCGATTATATGAATATTTTTATTTTCCGGATACCAATATAATCAAGAAACTGGGAACTTTACAAATAACTGAAAATCAATTTAAATAAAAGTAAATAGTTTAATAATTTTCCTCTAAACTATAAAAATCACTTAGTTTCTTTTAGTCATAATTCATTCATTTGCACTATTCTCAAATTTCATTCGCGTTCGTATTACGAACGCATAGACGGGACTATGCTTTACTCTGTTGTTAACGTCATGCGCCAATCGGACGAGCTTACGTAACTAGAATATCAGGGTGTGCATATTTCCGGGTCCCGGTGAATTCGTATCTATTTTAATCCCCATCCTAATTACAGACCAACTGGCAACTCTGGTGCGCAGGTAATTTTTAAATAACGCCTTAACTACCGGTGAATTGGTAACTTTCATTTTTTAAGTATTGTTGATAATCTAATATCGGTATTCCAGGTATTTAGCGCTGCACTCCTAGAAAATGGAAAAAATGTCACAGGAAGTGAAACCGATGATGAAACGAAACGCAAAAGAGAAAACTTGGATGATTGTTTTAATAGAAGTAAAATTAAAAAACGGTCACCAAGCAAAGCAGGCAACGAAAACAAGGAAGACATGGAAAATGTTATGATTACAATAATGAAAGAACTAATGAATAAAAACGATAAAATGTTTCAGGAAATAAAACAAATAAGGAAAGAATAACAACAAACCAATAAAGAGTTAATGGGTGTAAAAGCAGAGAAACAAAAACTAAAAAAAGAAGTAAAACAGCTACATGAATGAATGGAGCAACTGGAGAAATTTAGCAAAAAGAAAAGCTTGATCGTGACTGGGTTGAAAGTAGAAACAAATGATTATAAGAAATTAAAAGAAGAAATGGAAAATTTCAGAGCCCAAGAGTTGCAAATACAAATAAAACTAAGAAGTGCAAAAAAAATAGGAGAAACAGTATGCGCAATAGAAGCAGAAGCCCTCACGGATAAAATGGAAATCCTAAACAAGAAACGTAAACTAAAACAGCATAAAGATCGTATCTATATAAACAACGATTGGACATCGAAAGACAAAGAAATACAAAAGGAAATAACTAAAATAGCAAAGGACGAAAGAAGCAAGGGTAAGCAAACGAAAATCGGCTACAAGAAATTAATAGTGAATGGCAAAATCTAGATATGGGACGAAGAGAGAGAACAGCTGATAGAAAATTCAAAAAACTAATAAACGAAGAACAGCGGCTGAAATATGATATTGACATGGCAAAAAAAGACTCGGAAATGCAAACGGTTAACGAAAACAAAATAACGCACACAAAATAAAGAAAGAATCTCAATAAGAAGAAAAGAACAAAACCCATTAGAATGGGCTCTTGGAATATTAGAACCATGCTGGCAGCAGGTAAGATGCAAGAAATAGCTCTTGAAATGAAAAAATACCAACTAGAAATCCTAGCCGTACAGGAAATACGATGGAAGAAAGAAGGAAAAATTGAGAAGAAAAACTTTAGCATGTATTATTCGGGAGAAAACAAACAGGGAACGAATGGTACGGCATTTATGGTGAACAAAAAAATGAGGGAAAAACTGATACAATTCAAAGCAGTTAATGAAAGGATATCTTACATAAGAAAATAAACAAGCCCACATCTCGATAGTCAATTGCTATGCACCCACCGAAGAAGCAAACCAAGAAGATAAAACAGAATTCTAAGACATCCTGGAAGAAACCTGTGAAAATATTCCGAGGAATGACATATTAATAATATTGGGTGATTTCAATGCAAAGATCGGAAAGGAGGACTATAATCGTAATGTAGCTGGCAAAGAAACCATTCATGAAACTACGAATGATAATGGAGGAGAAATCTGCAACCTAGCAGCAGCAACAAATACATATATAGTTAGTACTGGGCATAAACATAAAAAAGAAAACAAAATAACATGGATGATACCAGGAAGAATGGATGGAAACCAAATAAATCATACTCTAATTTCGAAAAAGTGGACACAAATAGTACAAGACGTAAGGTCATATAGAGGGGCAAATGGAGGCACTGACCACATATTGTTGATAGCAAAACTTAAGATGAAAATAATCAAAGCAAATAATCATAAGGAAGGAAAAAGTAGGAAATGGAATATAGCCAATCTGAAAACGCAAGAAACAAAGCAACAATATACAAAACAACTGGAACAGAAATTGGGTCAGTACGAGCACATAGAAATAGAAGGAGAATGGAAAAACATAAAGAACAGCATAATAGAGACAGCAGAACAAATAATAGGATTCCAAAAAAACAAAGAATCGAAAGAATGGTTTGATGAGGAATGTCACCAAAAAAGTCAACTGAAGCACCTCGGAAGAAACAAATGGCTACAAAGTGCCGAACAGGAACAACTGGACCAATATAGAAAAGAAAAACAAGAAGCATTGAAACTCTATAGAAGAAAGAAGAACACATGGATCTCTGAACAAATGCAAGAATTAGAAACGAATAATAAAGACAACAACACAGTACCAAAAAATCTGTCACAAAAATAAACAAAAAAGATTAGGAAAAACATTTCACGGACCTATACAAAAACGACAATAAGGCATATTCAGAGGATGAGGATATAAGAGATAACAGAGATGAAGAGGAAGTCGCACCTACTTATTAGCAATTCATGGAGGTATTAAAACAACTAAAAGTAAACAAAACGCCAGGGCCAGATGAAATCAACAACGAACTGATCATCAACGGCGGAGAGGAGCTCACGAAGCGAATGCACAAGTTAATGGTTACAATTTGGAAGGACGAAAGCATGCCCATAGAATGGAAAAACGGACACATCGCACCAATCTTTAAGAAAGGAGATCCAACTAAGTGCTGCAACTACAGACCAATTATGCTACTAAATACAACGTATAAGATATTGACCACAATTATAAGAAACCGACTAAATCAATACACAGAAAAAATTATAGGACCATATCAACAGGGTTTTAGAACAATAAATCAAAGGAAGATCAACAATAAATGCAATACACGTACTGACACAAACAATTGAAAAAAGCTATGAACATGACATAGAATTACACATACTATTCATCGACTTCCAACAGGCCTTCAACAGCATATACAGACAACAATTATTAAAAGAAATGAAAAAAATGGAGATACCGGCAAAATTAATAAGACTAACTAGAATGACAATAAAAGACTCAACAGCAAAAGTTAAAACAAATGAGGGCGATACAAATGACATCAAAATAGAACTTGAAGTAAGACAAGGAGACAGTCTGTCAACGACAAACGACACTATTTAATATCGCTCTAGAAGGAGTAATTAGGGACACAGGGCTGAAAAAGACAATTATTCAAAGCTCAACACAGATCATAGGATATGCAGATGAACTGGGACTGGTAGCACGAGATAAAAAAAGACTAGAAGAGGCACTTTTAACCCTGGTAAGAGAAGCAAAGACGAGAGGACTAATAATCAATCAGAATAAAACAAAATATCTTATAAGCACACGAGACAATGTAAACAGAATAGCAGAAATAAAGATAGGTGAAAATACATTCCAGAGAGTAGATTGCTTCAAATACCTGGGGGTGATGGTGGACGGCAAAAACGGAAGGAGTATAGAGATAAACGACAGAATTAAAGCAGGTAATAGAGTATATTGGAAATATCACCAACTACTCAAGGACAAAAACCTGAGCAAAAAAAACAAAATAAAAAATATACACAGCAGCAATCAGATCAGTGATAGCCCATGGAGCAGAAGTAATGTGCCTTACGAAAAAAGACGAAGAAAAGTTTTTTTTTATATAACCCCTAATGGATTCTGCAATCTGCCGGAAGGCAATAAGCGTTTGCTTTGACAAATGTGAGATTGACATGTAGACTATCACTCCAGTGAGTGATCTCCTTTAAAGAACTAGCTAAATTTAAATTTAGTTTTTTTTGACAATGAGAGTACTTATTGGTGTGTATATGTCCTTAAAAGCTAAAACTTATCTGAGTCCTGTAGACAGGTCGGCAGGCAGCAGGCGAAGAAAAGTTAAAAATAATTAAGAGAAAAATTATAAGGATACATGGCCCAGTAAAGACAGAAACAGGGGAATATTGAAAGCTGATGAACCATGAAATAATAAATATAAATAAAGGAGAAGATATAGTAAAATTCATTAAAGCACAAAGCCTCAGATGGTTTGGGCACACACAAAGAAGAGGGGTAGAAGAACTGATCAGGAAGATAATGAACTGGAAACCAGTAAAAAATAGACCAAGAGGAAGACCAAAAATTAGATGGGAAGATCAACTGCTAGACGATATATCAAAGATGGAAATTGCAAACTGGAGAGAAAAGATTCAGGACCGGAGAGAGTGGAAGAAGATAGTAGAGAGGGCAAAAAAACATCACAACCTATGAACTAAGACCTAAAGGAAAAGCGGACTAATTTACCGCGTGAAATGGATTAAAAGAGCTCATATTTGAGCGAACTATACTCTAACAAGAGTGAACTGTCCATATAATAATTCCAGGTATGTACCTGTATAAATTACCCTCCTTGAAGTTGGTGTAAAAGGTATTCACCATTTATGTATTGTCTTTTGGAAGGATTACTAGAGAAAATCCAAATAAATTTTGAAAAAATGGCTGAAATCGCTGAAATTCTTGTAACAGATTCCGTAATGAGTGTACATGGGTGGTAAATGATTTTAAATTTCACTTAAAGAAAGTGCTAAAAAGTCTAAAACATTTATGGTACTGTTCTGCTTATACCGACGGTTAGTTTTTTTAATATTTTGAGTAGTAACTATGTTGGTTATCAACAATTTGATGTCAAAAATGCACATTTTGCCATTTTTTGTCTACCAGTAAGAAGAAAAACATTCAAAACAAAATTTAAGATAACCGCATTATAGAGCATGTAAAACAATTTAAACAAGGTTTTATAAATTTCGCTATACTTAATTGTTGCTTATAAAACTATAAATTAAGTCAGTTTAACGTTAATATAACTTATGTAAAAAATACAACTTATATCTCGATATTACGTGAAATAGCTCAAAGAAATGAGTAAAAATACACGGTTTTTATGACACTCAGTGTAACTACGTAACAATTGTTTTAGTTTCTATATGGACGGAATAACAAAATTTATGTAAATCTGACCAATTTTTTCTCAATTTAATTATTTATTGACAATTTAAATGAAAAATAGCCGATTTTAAGAATTTTCGTCTATAAGTTACAATGTTTTACCAAAAAACTGAAAAAAGAACCGATTAGTTTATTGAAATAGCCTTAGAATGAGTTGAAGTAAAATAGAATTGGAGCTTTGTTTATCAATAAACATTAACTATTCAAATTTATTTCTTACGTTTTAAGCTAACTACCTGAGGTACCCCTAAACCCTAAAAATGTCATAAAAACGACGATTTTGAAGCTCTTCCGACTGGATTAAAGAAGCTATTATCGATTCAAACAAAAGTTGTGTATTTTTAATTCTAAATTTCAACTATTTAATTAAAAATAAAGTGTTTCAGTTGAAAATTCAAAGTTGCTACACCCACCGCTTTCGCAGGCAGAATAAGAACCCTGCTATTGCATAAGTATATAGATTTTGAAAAACCATTCAAAAAGCATTCCAAAGTTTTTTCGATATGCCGTCTAGTTCTCGAGATATTTGACAATCGCCTTTCTGGACAGAGCCCTTAAATAATGTAAACATTCTTATTCAAGCTAGACATAAGCCGAGTGAGAGAGCTGATCGTAAAATTCATTTGCGATGTTTCCAAATTTACCGGATCTCGGGTTGTCTGCAAAATATATATTTACCATATATACAACGGATCGCGCGCGCTGCCCTCTACAGCGGATTTAGTGGAACCGCTGCAATATAAAATTCACCAAAAGGGGTGCAAAATGAGGTCCAGACAAAAATCGATTTCCTTGTAGCCTAACCATTGTTACATCGAGATGTCACTATATACACGTGAATACAAGGTGAGATCCAAAATCGGATCTCGCCTTGCAAAACGGATCTCATCTTGTATAGCTTATGATACAAACGGATCTCGCCTTGATAGGAAGACATATATATATATATATATATATATATATATATATATATATATATATATATATATATATATATATATATATATATATATATATCGGTTTTAAAACGTTCTCCTACGTCTTCCGATGCCTAGTCGCCATTCACTTCGGTCCATCCAAAGGTCTTCATCCAATTCTCTTTCTCTCATTTCTCGATTTATGCCTTCTCTCCAACTCAGGCGGGGTCTTCCTCTTTTTCGTCTACCATGAGGGGTCCACGTTAGGATTTGTTTCGGGAGTCGTTCTTCGGACATTCTTTGTACGTGTCCATACCATCTAAGCTGTTTGGTACTAATGTCATCTACTATTGTGTGTTTCACATTCATTATTTCCCTAATTCTGTTGTTGGTTACCCTTTCTAATCTTGATTTTCCTGCTGAGCGCCTCCAGAAATCCATTTCTGTTGCTTCAAGTTTTCTCTTGTATCTTTCTTTTATTTGCCATACTTCACTGCTGTAAGTGATTATACTCTTAACAATTGTATTGTATATTCTATGTTTGTTGTTGTTTGATATTGACTGGTCCCAGAGGATGCTATTGAGAAGGGTAATTGCTTTTCTTCCCTGGTTGTTTCTTTCTTCTATCGTCCGGTCTACGCTTCCTTCTTGTGTGATGGTCATACCAAGGTATTTATATGCGTCGCAATGTTTAATAATTTCGCCATTCCCCAGTGTAAGGTCCTGCTGTGTCCCACCGATACACATATATTCGGTCTTCTTAAAATAATTCCTTAATTGTTATAAATAAAGGCACTACGATTTAAGAAAAAAAAAATTATCTCGGCTTCAGTGGGTTGTAGAAAATTTTTATTTTTTTATAAATCTTCGTTTTGTCTTCAGCAACAATAATCTGTAAGTTAGAAACTCATAGGATGTACAGGGGCGCTTCAGCTCTAAATGTTTATAACGAAATTTGCCCCCTTATTTTCAAACCCAAAAATTATCTCGGCTTCAGTTGGTCGTAGAATTTTTTTATTTTTTTATAAATCTTCGTTTCATCTTGAGTAACAATAATCTGAAGTTAGAAACTCATAGGATGTACAGGGCCGCTTCAGCTCTAAATGTTTATAACAAAATTTGCCCCCTTATTTTCAAACCTAAAAATTAGAGGTTTAAAAATGTTTTACGCATTTATTTACATTAGAATATGAAAATATAACTCTTTAGAAGGAGATTAGATGTTTCACCAACTCTCTACGATTTTTTTTCAAAAAGTTATAGCCTTCGACATTTGACCTCTTGGGATAAACAATTTATAATATCTAAGCAACAAATTCGTTAATCTGGCTTTACAATTTTTTTTTATGTTTGGAATTGAAAGATCTTCATTTTAAAGCTTTAAAAAATAAAAAAAATTATTTGTACAATAAATAATGCAATTGTAAAAAACGGCCATTTTGGACATTTCGCAGACTGTTTTGCAATAACCAATTAACAAAATTACCTCAAATTGTAGGTTTTTTAATTTACTACAACTTTGTATTAAAAAGTTTTTCTCTAAAATCAATATCCTAAGCTGCAAAATTAAAAATCAATAAAAAGTGCAAATTTAACAAATGAAAATCACAATAAAAAAAAAGCGCACAATATTTTTGGTTACATTTTAGTAGAAGTTATTCCTGGCATTGTACTTTACCACACCTGACAGGTTTCAAAAATTCCTGAATTATATCCTGAAATCGACCTATTTTTTACCCACAGCCTGGGGTATTAGTATTGTTATTGTAAATAAGATATTTTTCCGCTTAAGACTATTTACACAGAATTATTTTTGATTTCTTTTCATTTCCATATTTCCATTTTCAATGGTATCATTTTCCAATTTCAACTTCACAATTTTCTCTTTAAATCAGTTTTGATCTAATTTAAATTTGTTTTGCTCCATTTTAAATTCTTTTATTTTCTGTATACATATACATATGTATATGTCAACAGCATAGAACTCATATATCGTTAAAGATTCCTGTTTCTACGGAAATAGCCAAATTCGCTACTTTATATTTTATTCAACATCACGAAGTTTAAACTAAAGGTTGTTACATTGTGTCCTATCCGTCACGCGTCGTTTTCTGCGAATATATTGCAGCGAAGAGTTCCAGATAAAACATACTTGTATGTTTCAAACTAGTCTCAACAATCTTTTGATCTTTTCTTGAACAATAAAAATCAAACTTAATCCAAGATAATGACGAAGTAAAATAACTGCCGGTATTTTTAAATATATTCTTGGAAAAATAATGCAGAAACAGCAAATAGCTCAGTAACTGAACTTGAATTACGGCGATACCGTGTAAAAAAAGTTGTCGGGGAAAACTCATTGAAACTTCGAACTTCGAGAGCTCATCAATAGCTCGTAATTCGGCCGCAAAGATTGATTCAATATCCCTATTTTTAAGTAGCCCCCCTCAGCCCCCCCTCGCCACTAAAATATTAAATTCCTGCCCAGGGTAACGAGCTCAAAATTTTTAATTTGCGGAAGAACTCATGAATAGCTCATAAATCAGTGCTATTTGTTTTTTAATTGTTGTAAGTGGGGGGGCAGCTCAACACGGGTAAAACTTTTTTAAAATGTTTAAAGAAACTTTATTTTTGTTTTTTATAAAAGTTTCTAGCAGCAAAACGAAAGAAATTACGCTCAAAATAAAGGTGGTTCCTTTTTTTCTCAAAAAAAGTGAAAATCATCCCTAATTAGCATTCCAAAATTGTTACCGCTTTATAATTTACTTGTTATAATGATCTGTAAGTTTCACCGGTTTAGTGCTTTTTTTTTGGAATGCTAATTAGGAGGTGATTTTCACGATTTTTTTTACAAAAAAAAGAAACCAATTTTATTTCGGGCGCAACTTGCCTAGATTTGATCCTAGCAACTTTTATAAAAAAAAAACAAGAATAAAGCTTTTTTAAACAATTGGATTTCAAAGTTCGAAGTTTTATTTCACAAAGAATTCGAAGTTTGAGAAATAAAACCTCTAATGAAAGAACAGTTAAAAATCGAATACTTAATATTTTGGCCATGTTATGCGACACCCCGAGAGATATAAAATACTAGATTTAATAATACAAGGCAAAGTAGACGGAAGAAGAGGTCGAAGAAGTACGTCATGGCTTAAAAACCTGAGAGAATGGTTTAACAGATCCTCGGCATCCCTTTTCGGAGCTGCTGTCAACAAAATTACTATAGCCAATTTGATAGCCAACGCTCGATAATCGAGCACGGCACATGAAGAAGAAGAATGAAACCAAGTGTGTGGTTACACTTACTTGTGGTTTCTATTACTATGTACTTGCAAACCAATCGATGTAAAATAAAATAAAAGAGGAAACGGGGAGGTCTAAAATTAGCACGTCACTACCTGCCTATTCATCATGGCCAAATTCCAACGAAAAGTTGGTCCCGACAGTTGGTCAGTTCGTTCAGAGTTCGTCAGAAAGTGAAACGTACAAGGACGTTTATGACGCTCTGTGAACTAACTGAAATATACGACGACTCTTGATTTCATTTTACAGCGAATCATTTTATATTATGTGGGGATAAGCTTTCATGGTTGGTCACTTCGAGTATGGAGCAGCAGGCCTACGCCTCTCCGACGATGACTCCAATAACAGTCGAAAATCGCCGATTCAGAGTGCTGGACTGCGCTCCGTATTCTAAGTAAAAAATAAGATTGTTTTGCCTTCGCATTGCAACTGAATAAAAATGGTATACATTTTTATTTATTTCATATTGGTATTACTCCTATAGAGTAACTAGGTCCATTTTCCGTTGGAACTTACCAAGCTGCAGACGGGGGTTGTGAATTGCATAGTGTAGAATTCCTTCCCTTTTGCCTTCACTGCAGCATCCATCTGGCTTGCATATTGTAGAAGCCTTGGAGGTGTCACCAGGGAAATGGACCAATAAGTTTTCAATTTAAAAATCTTTTGGTAATATGTTTAATGTTTTTCAATATCATTAATGTTGCTATTAGGATTGAAAACTTTACCTTTCATTTTATTATATCAGTCTTAGTCCTAACTGAGTATCGGGACCAAGTTTTCGTTGGAATTTGGCCATGATGAATAGGCAAGTAGTGAGGTGCAAATTTTGGACCTCCCCGTGTCTTCTGTTATTTATCATTCGCTTGGTTGGCAAGTAATAGAACCCCCGAATAGGCGTAACGAGAAACTTGGTCTCATGAGGGCTATTAGGAGGCTGGATTTGTTTCAATTTTTTCAGAGGCAGTCATATATAATACACCCTCTCTGAGGATCTTTAATCAGAGAAAACTGAAATATAAGACGTCTCTTGATTTCGTTTTGCAGCGAATTACTTTAAAAAAAGTTTTGATGAGGTTTCCCCGAAAAATACTTCGTTTTTTGGATATATCACGTTGAAATGTTCGATTTGTAATTTGACGAATAAGAACCTACTTTTCATGAGCCACAACTCTGCTTCTACTGGGTCTACAAACTTCATTCTTACACCATTTTTTATACGCTACATTTTTACTAGGAATATTTCTTCGACAAAATACTTATTTCTTGAATTATCTGAGAAAACCGACTAAAAACGTTTTTTTCTTGTCGAAAAATGCATATCTTCACCTGCAAATAAATCGAAAAGTATTCACTTAGTGAAAAAACTCTATAGAACAAAAGTTGCTTAGAACTAAGTAGTCCAGTTTATCTATTTCCGGACTTATTTTAAACCTATGTTTTTTCGCCCCCGAAAAGGGGTGCTCAAGATCACTGGGCTTAAGTCCAAAAGTGAAGTAGAGGGTAAGAGGAGCCTAATAGTACGTTCTTTAATGGTAAAATATTGCAAAACCTTTAAATTATAAAGTACCGCTTGGATTGACATGAAATTTGGCATACACATAGCTAACAAGTCAAAGAAAAAAGTGATATTGTGCCGATGTGTGCTTTTGCCCTAGGGGAGAATTTCATCCCCTTTTGAAGGTGAAAAATATATGTTTGACATAAGTCCTGAAATAGATAAAATGACTAATTCTAAGCAACTTTTGTTCTATAAAGTTTTTTCACCAAGTTAATACTTTTCGAGTTATTTGAGAGAGTTAATTTTTCTACAAAATAACCACGTTTTCAGACGGTTTTTAGCAAATAACTCAAAAAGTAAGTATTTGGTCGAAAAAAATTCTTATCAAAAATATAGCACGTAAAAAAGTGAAAAATATGGTGTATATATTAGGTCACTATACCTAGTAGAAGCAGAGTTATAGCTAATGAAAAATAGGTTCATATTCGTCAAATTCCAAATCGAATATTTTAACGTCCCATAACATAACCAAAATACAAAGCACGGTTTTGGGGAAAACTCATTTTATTTTTTTTGTAAGTTTTTAAAAAATGCTTAATTTTGTTTTTTAAAAAAATTTTTAGCATCAAAAGTAAACAAGTTACGCTCAAAATAAAGTTGGTCCCTTTTTTTTGGTAAGAAATCGGGAAAATCACTTCCTAATTAGCATTTCAAATGAACTTAATTGTTACCACTTCACAAATTTTTTACTCGCGTATGTATTGATCATATGATCTGTAAGTTTCATCAGTTCAAAGTCCTTATTTTTGAAAGAGCTGTAGTTACAAGGGCTTGAACGAGTCACTTATCACGAGTGTATGCAAATTTAGAAACACCGAATCTTAACCAATGTTGGTCTCATAGAAAAACAAAAAAATACAAAATATTCACAAAAATTAAAGCCGATTTTTTTTATTGTTTAAGATTTTTGGTATCTAACAATTTTTAAAATATTTTGAAAAAGAGCATTTTTTTCAAAATTAAACTTTTTAAAAAATTTACTTTAAAACCAATTTTTTTCAAAAATAAGCACTTTGAATCGATGAAACTTACAGATCATATGTATAAACACAACATAAGTGAAGTAACTTGTGAAGCGGTAACGACTAATTTCATTTAAGTTGCTAATTGGGGGGTGATCGTCCTAATATTTTTTTGCGAAAACAAAAGGGACCAACTTTATTTTGAGCGTAACTTGCTTACATTTGGTGCTAGAAATTTTTTTTATAGAAACAGAAACACAGTTTTTTTAAAACACTTTAAAAAAGTTGTAATATGTTTTCCCCAAGAACGCTTCATTATTTGAATATTTCACATTGAATTATTCTATTTGGAATTTTTCGAATACGAACCTATATTTCATTAGCTATAACTCTGCTTTTGCTAGGTATAGAGACCTAATATATACACCTTTTTTTTTCACTTTTTTATAGGCTATAGTTTTGTTAAGAATATTTTTTTCGACAAAATGCTTACGTTTTGAGTTATTTGCGAAAAAACTGTCTAAAAACGTGGTTATTTTGTTGAAAAATGAACATATTCACTTGCAAATAACTCGAAAAGTATTTGATTTGGTGAAAAACTCTAGAGAATTTAAGTTACTTAAAATTAGTTAGTTTATCCATTTCGGGACTTATCTTGGACATATATTTTTTCACCCTCGAGATGGGGTGAAAGTCACCCCCAGGGCAAAAGCACACATTGGCACCATATCACTTTTTTTCTTTGAAATAATGTACTATAAAATTTTCAAGCAAACCCGTCGTGACAAGGAATATTACACTCCAAATGGTGAATACTGGCCTAAAAATAAAACTAAGTATGTAGTATGTATATTCAGGTTTCAACATCCAAGTTTAAAGTGCCGCTGCCATATTAAATGTACTGGAAGATTCCAATTTATGTAGTATTTTTCCCAGAAGATATTTAAAAAAAACTGAGCTGTTAACAAACAAAGAGCTCTCGAACAATAAATGTCTATATCACTCATAATAAGTTTCTAGCAAAGTGAGGTGGAAAAACTTACTGCAATGAGGTTTCCCGTCAAGAATAAAACTTATACCAATTCTTTGAATCGAAAACGTTTTCAGAGCAATTATAAGGTTTAAGAGCAATTATAAATAAAAAAAAAAATAAAAATATATAATTAAAAGGCAATACGAATTGAAGTATAAGCGAACGTTGTATGAACGTCTAAGCAAGTTCTTTTTCTTGTAGTGCCCATCTGTTTCGAATGTTGGCCACCATCATGGTTAAAAAAGATTTGAACAACTTACGTAGAGTCCACGACTCAACTCCGTACAACAGTATAGGAAAGACATAACATTGCAGTAACCTGATTTTATGGGGATTGATAAGTTATGGCATTTAAATAACTTGGCCATTTTTTAGGCCTGGACACTCAACATAAAGGCCCGTTTTCACGCTACGTTTTCTTGTACGTTTTGTGGGTCATATTGGATTTCGTTTCGTCAGTGATTGTATCGTCATTTTATTGTATATGATTTGTCCTATCACACAAAACGTACAATAAGACGTAGCGTAAAAACGGGCGTTTTACACAACAACGATGAACAAGTTAGACGCCTTTGAACTCTGGCTTTATAGAAGAATCTTCAAAATACCTTGGACAACCCACACCACCAACGAAAATGTTCTGAGGAGAATAGGTACAGATAGGGACCTGCTAAAAATGATCAAATTGAGAAAAGTTAGCTACTTGTGACACAGGGTACGATTGAAGGAAAATAGCCGCATTGGACAGAGACAGATTTGCCAGTGTAGTCGCTAACCTCCACTAGAGGAGAAAGCACCATAAGAAGAAGAAGCCATTTTTTGAAATGCCGGCATAATGTTTCATTTAACATGATAAGATTTTTCTTTGATTGAAGTCTTTGATTTTTCTCTTTTTATCATCTGTTTCTTTCAGGTCTATACATTAATCACTTATTTTGGACATATATTTTTTTACCCTCGAGAAGAGGTAGAACTCACCCCCAGGACAAAAGCACACATCGGCACAATATCATTTTTTGTCTTTGACATGTTAGCTATGTGTATGCCAAATTTCATGATAATTCAAGCGGTTCTTTAAAATTTAGAGGTTTTGCAATATTTTACCGCCAGCGAACGAACTACAATGGGATCACTAACAAGAGAATTTTATTGTCATCATCGCATATGTCTTTTTAAAGACAAATCACATACATTTTAATCTATCTTCCAAGAAAGTCGTCCACGAAACGCAACTCAAAAATTATTGACATTATCATTTTGAAGTAATCTATTTTAAAATATATAATGTAGGCTTGGATTGATATGTACAAAATAGGTATAGGTTATTTTTCGCATTTATTTTAGTGCTGTGATGCATATGAGTCACATACACTGCGCTTCAATAAGTGTTACCCAACCTTATTAAATTATTTATTTTTAGTACATAAGCAAAACGCTCGGACAGGTCGATTTTTAAAATAGTCATAGTATATTATAGCATCAACGTTTCGAACTTTACGCGATCCCTCTTCAAGTGACAGGCATAACTTTGATTTTTTTAAATGGGAAAGTACGTCATGTGTCACCGCATTTAATCGCTTCTGAAATGCTGTTTACAAAAATGTATAATACTTTAATCCTTTTTGAGAGAGTAGGCGAAAAATTTCGGTCGAATTATTTTTAAATGCATTAATTTTTTTAGAATCCTGAGAAAACTAATAAGTATTTTTAAAAAATTTAAATGCAGAATGAATCATTACAGTATTCTCGAGGATCAAAAGTCCCTGAGAACTTCTATAATGTTTATTTTAATAAGTCACTGGGGTCACAAAAAGAGAAAATTTAGTCTGATTTTTAATTTCAAATATATCATTCAAAAGAAACTTTTTGTTTATTCTAAGGAACTTTCAGCCCTCGGTAATCATGTAATCTTTCATTCTGCGTGTAAATTACGTAAAAATACTTATTAGTTTTCTCAGGATTCGAAAAAATGAATGTGTTTAAAAAGAATTCGATCAAAATTTTACGACTACGTTCTTAAAAAAGATTAAAGTGTCATAAATTTTTCTAATCAGTATTTCAAAAGCTTTTAAATCAGGTGTCACATGATGTACTTTCTCATTTAAAAAAATCAAAGTTATGCCTGTCACCTGAAGAGGGATCGCGTAAAGTTCAAAACAGTGATGCTATAATATACTGTGATTATTTTAAAAATCGACCTGACCGAGCGTTTTGTTTATGTATTAAAAATAAATAAGTTAATAAGGGGGTAACACTTTTTCCAGCGCACTGTATAATACAATAATATTAAATTCATAAGTAATTTGCAACATATGGGCTTAAACTACGTTTCATGCTAAGTACCTAATTATTAAATAGTATCTACCTATTATCTTTTATACATACTTAACTGCATCATAATATTCGTATGAATAATACAGCTCCGAGTAAGAAATAATTAGAAGTCATTCTCATATTACGCACTTGATTGTTAAAATCCTTTTGACGGTGTCCTCTCATTCTTTTCTTCACTCCTGGAGAGATTCGTTTTCCAAGTGATCTTCTAAGTGCTGTTGCTGTCTGAAAACACGGTAATTCTCGAGTTACAGCATGGCATTCAGCCTAATGATGAGGGGTTTATAAAAAGATGAAATATATATTTCTTTCAAAAAAATTACTACCCAAGAAGTTAATAATGAAGAAAAGCAATTATGATGATTACGATTTTAGGTCGTGTAAAAGCATAATTTCCAGGATAACAGAAAATATGAAAAGCCCTATAAATTGATCGATAAAATTAATTGACATGAAAAAATGGAAATTAATTGACACTGCTGCAAATGTTAATAACATATTGTTATTAATAATGTTATATTAATAAATATCGATAGCCCAAAATGGGTGTCGCGAAAAAAGGTCGCCAACAATTGGTCGAGCGAAAAAATGTCGCGCACATTTGAGCGCGTATCAAAAGGTCGCCGGCGAAAAAACAGCGCCGACGAAATAAGGTCGCGTGCAATTGATCGCGCGAAAAAAGATCGCGTCATGTTTTACATTATTAAAACCATTCAATTGGTTTTCAAAAAGGTTCTAAAGAAATTCTATTTGCATACTTTAACTTTATGCATTATGAGCCGATTAGTCTTGGAATTCCATCTAATTACTTTTTAATGTATTTTGGATGTATAAGAAGATGGGAAAAATAACGTATATCTAAATACTTTTTAATGTATTTTGGATGTGTAGGAAGATGGGAAATATAGGAGAATGGGAAATTATTTCATATGGTATTTTCAGGTTATTCAAGTGAATATACTTGAAAATTGAACAATTTTTAACATGAAGAAAGTATTTTTTTTGTTCTACGTGAATAATTTTAATATATGGATCTAAATTCAGAAAGGTACTTTCCTTCACACTTTTTACAGGCTTAGGACTGTCAGCAAAAAACTGGCGTGTTTAAAAGTGTTTGCTCTTCCTAATCGGATATCGTTAAAAATGTACAGTAATAATAGTTCTATTTACAGTATATATTACATACAAACGAATACCAGGTACCAGTTTACCTATTTTTGGTATTTTCAGAGACCGGTAATTAGCATAATTGGTTCTTAGTAGAAAGTCGTTATGCAGATTAGTGAAGAATAAGTAGTTTAGATAAGGGCACCTTATTGTGTAGGTATTTATTAGGAATTCCATGAAGTCATTACGATAAGACATTATTGGAAATGCTAAAATAAATATTGTACAAAAGTTCTTTGTCTAATTGTGCGTTATTCACTAATGTGGTAATTATTATTCCATATTCGTGAAACGTACTTTTATTACTTTTTAATGTATTTTGGATGTATAAGAAGATGGGAAAAATATCGTATATCTCATTATTCATTAGCTTGTCGATTTGTCAAGATGGTCTTAACTTACGTAAAGAGTCAAAAAGGTGCCAATATGTTGGTGTATAATGGATATATCCATAGAAAGGAAAAAACGATTGATCAAAAGACAATTTGGAAGTGCGCTCAGTACAATAAGCATAAATGTACCGGGAGAGTTCACACAGTGGGAGATGAAGTAGTGAAAAGTACAAGTCACAACCACGTTGCCGATGCGTCAATATTAGAAGCAAAAAAGGCTTGTAACAGAATGAAAGAACTGGCTCATCAAGTTGAACTAACAACACAAGGAATCATAGCTACCGTTTCACAAGAAGTGTCTGTGGGTGCAACTGGGCAGCTACCTTCTATTTCATCCCTAAAGCGAACTATTCAGAACACACGCCAAAGAGTGGAAGCTATTCCGGCAAATCCAAGAAGCTTAACAGAGCTTATTATTCCGGAAGAATACACCAGAAACAATAACGGCGAACCGTTTCTTTTATTTGACAGTGGTCCAAACGAACAGAGAATTTTAATATTTTCCACTGAAAGAAATTTAACTTTGATGGCGAGCTGTGAACACTGGTATGCCGATGGAACATTCACATGTACTCCTCTATTGTTTGGTCAGCTGTATACAATACATGGCGTACAGTATAGCAACGTTATTCCAACTGTTTTTGCTCTACTTCCTAATAAAACTCAGGCAACATACACTCGACTCTTCCATGAATTAAAAACGTTACGACCAGGTTTACGTCCTACAACAATAATGGTGGATTATGAAAAAGCAGCAATTAATGCTTTACAACAAGAGTTTCCTGAAGTCAGAATCCGTGGATGTTTCTTTCATTTCACACAATGTTTGTGGAGAAACATGCAAGGTACAGGACTGCAACAAGTTTATACAGAAGACGCGAATTTTGCTCTACATCTGCGACAATTGGCAGCCCTAGCCTTCGTACCTGAAGTAGATGTTGTTGCAACATTCGGAGAGCTACTGGACAGCGAGTTTTACACTCAAAATGAAAATTTACTAACACCTTTAATAAACTACTTTGAGGATGTATGGATAGGCAGATTGGATCGACGACAACAAAGAAACCGCCAATGTTTCCAAGGAATCTTTGGAATTGCTTCGAATTTATAGAGGAAGATCTACCGCGTACTAATAATGCTGTCGAAGGTTGGCACAACAGCTTCTCCTCGATATTAAATGCAGGACACCCAAATCTATGGAAGTTTATTACGGGGCTAAAGAAAGAAGAGAGTTTAAATCGATTAAAAGTGGAGCAATACATAGCTGGAAACCAACAACCTCAAAAAAAAATTTATAAAGATACAGCGCGGCGAATAAAAACGATTTGTTTGCAATACGGGAACCGGCCAAATCTAGAATATTTAAGAGGAATTGCCCAAAATTTTCAACTGCAAGTATAAAAAACTAAAAAACAATTAAAAAAAAAATTTTAAAAAAACAAAAAAAAAATAAAAATTAAAAAAACACAAAAAAATAAAAATAAAAAAAAAATAAAAATTAGAAAAAAATAAAAAAATTAAAATTAAAAAAACTTTTAAACACGCCAGTTACTAACTGCCAGTCCTAAGCCTGGATAAAGTGTGAAGGAAAGTTAAAGTATGCAAATCTGTTATTAATATAAATGTATTCTTTAACTATGATATCTTCAATAAGTACTCACCAGTGACAATGTATTAATGAAATTGTGCCTGTTATATAATTTTTAACCACAATATCATTATTTTATTTGGGAAATTTTATTTTAATAAAGATGGTAGCCCTTAACCTACCCTATCTATATGTAGTATATACCCTGTAAAATATATTAAGCTTATATTAAAACTTACTCTTAAATAACCAAAGGTAAATTTTGCGACACTGCCAAGTCGTGAAATAATACCTCTAGGTACTTTCCCTACAACATTTACAGTTAAAATTACCTTAATTCGACCATTAAATTG
Organism: Diabrotica virgifera virgifera; assembly: GCF_917563875.1. Taxonomy (NCBI): domain Eukaryota; kingdom Metazoa; phylum Arthropoda; class Insecta; order Coleoptera; family Chrysomelidae; genus Diabrotica; species Diabrotica virgifera. The sequence goes on along the minus strand of NC_065449.1, from coordinate 178,114,952 downwards.
GTCGAACATTTTACATGATCAATTTCAAATAGGATTATTTACTTCCAATTATTTTCCTATTATTTAAATTGGAAAATAAAACTAAAGTCATTTAGAAGTCAATATTGGGTTGACGAAATATTTTTTACCAATAGGTTAAAATGACTAATAAGAAAATATTTAACTGTTTGGGTCATTATTTGACAGCAATCCTTTAGTTCTATTGCATCATCTAAATCTGACCTAAGCCTGGATTAAGTGTGAAGGAAAGTTAAAGTATGCAAATGAAAACATATTTTCTGACGCGATCTTTTTTCGCGCGATCAATTGCACGCGACCTTATTTCGTCGGCGCTGTTTTTTCGCCGGCGACCTTTTGATACGCGCTCAAATGTGCGCGACATTTTTTCGCTCGACCAATTGTTGGCGACCTTTTTTCGTAGATCCCCCAAAATGAAGATAGCCTTCAAAGATTATACTAAAAATCAACAAGCTATGCAGTAGACCAGGGTATTTAGCACAAAATAAATCGATTTTTACATACGCACCTAGAGACTTGCAACTTTTTGCATTGTGTTCAGGATGACTCGAGGACAAAAGTATATTATACAAAAATGGTGGAAATGTTTAATTGCACTTTAAAGTGAAAGTGCATCAAATGGATCCAAAAGTGCATAAAACATGTCAAAATAAGTAGGTATATTAAGGGCCAGATTTGTATATATTTGATAAGTATATTAAGCTTATTGAAATCTATTCTAGAACAAAAGAGTTTAACATAAAGAAGATTTCAACTTAGAAAACTAGAACAATTGTAATCAGTAAACAACCAATAAAATATAAATTTCAAGTCGACGGAATCAATGGATTCAGCAAAGAAAGATGTTTTTTCTTATGGCATTTTATGCAATTTACTATTCTAGTTTGGGAATACGCCACAATTTTAGTTTGAAATTAAGTTGATTTGACTTTTCGACTTCTACTTCGTAAATCATTATCGGAAGGAAAATATAGAAGAGAGATCAATACAGATCCAACAAGAGATTATAGCAGCTGCTTTAAAACACTATAGCGGAAAAACAGACAAACAATACTATGGCGAGAGGCTTAGATTAATTTGAGGCTTAGAAATCAAAAAAGCGACCATGATAGGTGAGTGGCACATTTTAGTCATTCTTTATGTTTTCGAGGTTGCTGAATCCGAATATGAAGTTTATTTTTATCTAGAATTGGTGGAACATGTTCAAAAAGAAAATTTTATGCAAAAATGCGAAAAATCAATTTTGATGATTTTTCAACTTTGCCTCGCTGTGGGTCGCTTTGGTCACTGTAAATATTTCCTTTTGAAAATTTTACTGTGTCATCTGTGAAGTATTTAGATAACAACGAGATTTGTCCAAAATGTTTAAACAAATTTAAAGAGGAGTAGTGAATTTTTGAACATTTTGTCGTCAGATTTCGTTAGTTTCATGTTTACTTAAAAAAGTTGAGTGACAAAATTTTTAGTTTATAATTTTAACCAACACAGCGAAAAAATATAATTAATGAAGAAGTTTTCTGGAAAATTTTTAGTCAAAATATGCAATAGAAAAAAAGTTACCTATGTGACTTTATAGACGAAAGGCAAACCCCCCAAAAATTGCTTATTTTTCGAGATATTGACCACCGTGTGGTCAATGGCTACTTTTTATCATACTTTATGTTTTTGATGGTGCTAAAACCGAAAATGAGGTTTATTTTGAAATGTAGATGGGGAAAAATTTTCAAAATCGCAATGTTACCCTAAAAATAAAAAAAAAACGAAATCACGTTTTCCTTCAAATTAAAAGTTGCACATTTTTTTTATATAAAACATTTTGTTCTTTGTACTCTAATGAATTTTACAACACCAGGTTCTCCAAAACTTCTATACAACTCAAAGTTGTAACGCCTGCGCTACAAACCTTGTTCTTTTATGCCTCCATATATTCGTCTTAGTATTTTCCGCTCAAAACGTTTGAGCAGTTCTTGGTCATTCTGTGTAAGTGACCAAGTTTATGAACCATATGTTAGCACTGCTCTTATTAGTGTTTTGTAGACAGTCAATTTAATTTTTCTAGGTATTGTTGATGCCATCTGTTTTCTTAAGCCATAATAACATTAATTGGCGAGCATTATTATTCTTTTAATTTCTTCACTGACATTGTTATCTTTAGTTAGCAACGAGTCTAAGTATATGAAGGTGTCGACACCTTCCAGTTCTGGGTCGTTCAATTATTATTCTTGTAGATGTCGGGTTGCTTGACCTAGTGCAACACATATATTTGGTCTTTTGAACATTTATATTTAGTTCCGTTTTCTGTGCAAATGCTCTTAACGACCGAAATGCTTCATTCAGAGATTCTGTGGACCTACCTATGAAGTCTATGTCATCTTCGTATCCGACAATTTGTACTGATTTGTTAAAGATAGTACCATTCGTATTAATCTGGGACTCTAGAATTATTTTTTTTAATGCCAGTTTAAATAAGAGACACGATAGTCCATCACTCTGTTTTAGTCCATTTTTGCAATGGAAAGGTCTTGAGAAGTCGTTTTAGATTTTTATCATGCTCTCCGCTTCTGTGAGTGTACAGCTGGTTCCAAAAAAAACTGATACGACTCTTGAAGCATATTTTGTAGAAAATTGAGCAGTGTATTTTGAAGGATAAATACTTATTATTGACATACTGTCACTGGAAAATCTTAAAATTTGTCAGATAACTTATTCTGTTCAACCCGTGTTGACAGTTCATTGGTTCAACCTCAAAAAATTGCTCCGCATGCTGGCAAAGCAACTAAAATCAAGAATTGTAACGAAATTAGAAGATGGTCGGTCACTATCTGCCATAGCGCAACCATTTTAACGTAAGCAGAACAACCGTTTTTAATATTAATAAAAGATAGAGAGAACAAGAAACTCTCGAAAGAAAGCAAAGTTTGGAAAGAGCTCTCTAAAGAAGACAATTTCATAGTTCCTTTCACGCAGATGGGCCGAAGACTACAGGTTGTTATCAATGCTGATAAATATAATTACAAAATATTAATTTTATTTTTACATACCTAAATTTTAGTTTTGGTCTTCCAGACCCTCGCTTTCTTTCGAGAGTTTCTTGTTCCCTCCATTTTTTATTAATAGAAAAACTGTGGTTCTGTTTATGTTAAAATGTTTTGCTGCCTCTGATAGTGCCCAGTTATCTTTTAATTTGGTTACAATTCTTGCTTTAAGAGGATCGGTACGTATTTTCGGCTGCAATGCTATTCGAATGGGGATTCATTTTTTTTTCGAATCCTGAGAAAACTAATACGTATTTTTGAAAAATTTAAACGCAGAATGAAAGATCACGTTATTAGCGAGGGCCAAAAGTCCCTGAGAACTTCTATAATGTTTATTTTAATAAGTTACAGGGGTGAAAAACTAAGAGAAAATTTAGTGTGATTTTTAATTTCAAATATATCATTCAAAATAAACTTTTTATTTATTCTAAGGGACTTTCCGGAATTTGAGAGAGTGGTTTGGCTGCACCACTAATGAACTTTTTAGGTCAGCTGTAAACAAAGTCAGGATAGCCTTGATGATTTCCAATCTCCGATAGGAGTGGCACAAGAAGAAGAAGAAGGGACTTTCGGCCCTCGGTAATAATTTAGTCTTTCATTCTGCGTTTAAATTTTTCAAAAATATTTATTGGTTTTTTCAGGATTCGAAAAAAATAAACACAATGCCGTGGTAATATTTTCCAAATCTATCTTTGTCTTACAACGCACTCAACCGAATATAATATTGTCAGCATAATTATTGTCAGTCAGACAGTGACAATCAGTGACAATTTTAAATAGTTGACATTGCATCGGGAATATGTTGAGTTATTGATTAAATATTATTGAAATATAGTGTATTTGATAAATAAATGATTTAAGACGTGAACTTAATAAAAAGTTATTTAATGTGTATTATTTGTGGAAGATCCAAGCAGAGAATACATCAGGATAATATATTCTGTGATCCAAGTATTTTGTTGTTAAAGATGTTCAAAATTGTAAGCGTTCCATAACAATATATTATTAAAAAATCACTTTAACACTTGTCCCCTTTTCTCGATTGAGTATTAGTCTTTGTTGTACAAATAAATTATTACAATCACTGAATACATAGTTAGTGAAAAATTATCACATTTATTAACTGAATTAATAATTTCCAATTATAAAAATAACAGTTATCCAAGAACATTCAAAACCCATCTCTTTAAATTAATGATGACATTTTCAAGTAGAATGACATTCTACTAATGTTTACATATCCACACCAGTGTGAATTTTACTACGCGTAATTTGCCGTGTAAAGACAGAAAAAAGTAGGGATACACGTAAAATATTTGCGAATTATGTACCCATAGCCTTAATATACATCTTTGTTGAGTTAAGTCGTTTGTTTTATTCCATAATAATAATAAAAATGATAACAACAACCCTATTTTATGTAGAAACTAGATATCATTTATATTATACTCCTCATAAAAGGCAGAAATTCAAAATAATATAAAAATTTAGACCTTAAAAATTATTAGTACAATTTATGAATTAACATAATATGTAATCAGTTGTTTGTTTATTTTAACTGACTTTTACAGCCTGTCATAATAAATATAATATAATATCAGACCAATCAAATACACTGCTCAAAATAATCAAATCTTACTAAGAGTTTTTTCTCAGTTTTTTTAGGAACCAGCTGTAAGTTCAGTTAATTGGACAAGGTGAAGCGGAATTTGGGATTCTACCATAGCAAGTAGAAGTTTACCTCTATTGGTGGTGTATATGTGGTGGGTGTCGACCACATGTAAATATTTATCAAATTACTGTAGTAGAAAAAATGTTCTTGAAGAAAAATTTAAAGATAAAGTTTTTCAATCCTAAATCAATAATATTGAAAAATATTAAAAATATTACTAAAAGATTTTTAAATTGAAAACTTATTGGTATATTTCCCTGGTGACACCTCCAAGGCTTCTACAATTTACAAGCCAAATGGATGCTGCATTCAAGACAAAAGGGAAGGAATTCTACACTATGCAATTCACAACCCCCGTCTGCAGCTTGGTAAAGTTCCAACGGAAAATGCACCTAGTTACTGCACGGAGTAATACTACTATAAAATAAAAAATAAAAAATAAAAATGTATACCATTTTTATTAAGTTGCAATGCGAGGCCAAAAATGTCTTAATCTTTACTTAGATTAGAGAGCGCAACCAGCACTCTTATCGACGATTTCACCTGTTGTTAGAGGCTCTTCAGAGAATGCATAGGTTGCTTTCTCTAATCCAGTAAATTTTTCGACATATATTAGTCCCACACTGCAACTGACGTGAATGGATTAGGTGACTAGCGTCATCTGGCAATTGAAAGATAAAGTTTTTCAATCCTAATAGCAACATCAATAATATTGAAAAATATTAAAAATATTACAAAAAGATTTTTAAATTGAAAACTTATTGGTACATTTCCCTGGTGACACCTCCAAGGCTTCTACAATTTACAAGCCAAATGGATGCTGCATTGAAGACAAAAGGGAAGGAATTCTACACTATGCAATTCACAACCCCCGTCTGCAGCTTGGTAAAGTTCCAACGGAAAATGCACCTAGTTACTGCACGGAGTAATACTACTATAAAATAAAAATGTATATCATTTTTATTCAGTTGCAACAAGAGGTGAAATCGTCGATAAGAGTGCTGGTTGCGCTCTCTAATCTAAGTAAAGATTAAGACATTTTTGGCCTCGCATTGCAACTGAATAAAAATGGTATACATTTTTATTTTATAGTAGTATTACTCCGTGCAGTAACTAGGTGCATTTTCCGTTGGAACTTTACCAAGCTGCAGACGGGGGTTGTGAATTGCATAGTGTAGAATTCCTTCCCTTTTGTCTTCAATGCAGCATCCATTTGGCTTGTAAATTGTAGAAGCCTTGGAGGTGTCACCAGGGAAATGTACCAATAAGTTTTCAATTTAAAAATCTTTTAGTAATATTTTTAATATTTTTCAATATTATTGATGTTGCTATTAGGAATGAAAAACTTTATCTTTCAATTGCCAGATGACGCTAGTCACCTAATCCATTCACGTCAGTTGCAGTGTGGGACTAATATATGTCGAAAAATTTACTGGATTAGAGAAAGCAACCTATGCATTCTCTGAAGAGCCTCTAACAACAGGTGAAATCGTCGATAAGAGTGCTGGTTGCGCTCTCTAATCTAAGTAAAGATTAAGACATTTTTGGCCTCGCATTGCAACTGAATAAAAATGGTATACATTTTTAAAAATTTAAAGATTTTATTGTCTTCTACGTTCTAGTCCGACTCTGAAACACTTTGTAACTAAAAAACGGGGTAATTTCTTGAATTAGCCTCTCCATGTATACACGATGTTTGTTTTGTCCCGAACGGCATTCCGCACTGAACAATAAACACGTTTTTCGTCCATTAGCGATATCAAAAAGATGTATCGTGTCAGTTGGTCTGTCACTGAAAGATATGCTAATCTTTCCCACTTGATGATGCTAGGCCGTATCAATTTCCTAATTTAAAGCAGAGGCGTTAAACAATATTTCTGACAGGAGTGAGGAGGAAGATTTTTTAAGAAATATAGACGTCATTTGATATACTGTTTAAAAGTTTTGTCATGTCGATAAAGTACTGTTACTTTCATGTATTTTAATTGTCTCCAACAAAAAAATGAATACACCTATAACATAAGTACAGAGATGACTTGTGATAGTTTCTTTTACTTATTACATAAAGTAGAACCTTTTTATTAACTTTAGATCAAAAGATATTGCATTGTTCAATTAGATCTAAAATTCTGATATCAAAATTACTAAAAATCTTGAGATACTAGCCAAATAAATCATACATTTAAACAATATTATTACATGTTCTGAAAATTTTTCTTGTGTCATGTATAATATTATTTAAGTAGGTATTATGTTTTTTCTACGACCGTTTAATAACATGCTTATTATTCGCTATTTTTTCATAGATAATAGCACCCATTACAGTACCCGTGAGTAATAATTCATTACTCACGGGCTGAAGTTACTCACGGGTCATTACTCACGGGCTGAAGTTAGATTCAAGTGACGCATGCCACTTTTAATATTAAACGTATATAAACTGCAAATAAAATTACTTAAAGTTGTTTATTTAATACAATAATTATTGTAATTTATATCAATAATTAACTTCTAAAAGTTTTTAAAGGAATTTTAACCGTAACAATGTCAGTATATTTTTTACGTTTATATCTTGTTTACTAAAAATTTTGACGTCTATCATTTATTTTAGTGACAGTGACATTAGCTCATTTTGTTTATGTAAATTGGAATTTATAACTAATATTGTATTTATTTTTCAAGTTATATTGTGTTTAATATGTTATAACATATTATATATAGTTATATTATTATATTATATAGGGTGTCCCAAAAGTAGTGGAACGGTCGAATATTTCGCGAACTAAACATCGGATCGAAAAACTGAAAAATACGTGTTCAATCATTTTCAAAAATCTATCCAATGACACCAAATACCAACCCCCACTACACCTCCTGGAGGTGGGGTGGGGGGCAACTTTAAAATCTCAAATAGAAACCCCTAGATTTTCTTGCAGATTTGGATTCGTTACGTAAAAGTAAGCAACTTTTATTCAAGACATTTTTTCGAACTGTGGATAGATGGCGCTATAATTGGGAAAAACGATTTATCCTGATACCATAGGTAAATTATAGAAACGGTCTAATATCTCGAGAAATACACTTCCAAATGAGAAACCAAAAAAACACGTTTTTAATATTTTTCGAAAACCTATCGATAAACACCAAAAATTACCCTCCAACCCACCCCCTGGAGACGGGGTGGGGGTAAATTTAAAATCTTAAATAGCAACCCCCACTTTTTATTGCAGATTCGAATTCGTCATGAAAAATTAAGCTACATTTATTCGAAACATTTTTTAAAATTGCTGATAGATGGCGCTAATAAATCGTATTTTCCAATTAAAGCGCCATCTATCAACAATTCTAAAAAATGTTTCGAATAAATGTTGCTTAGTTTTTCATGACGAATCCGAATCTGTAATAAAAAGTGGGGGTTGCTATTTAAGATTTTAATGTTACCCCCCACCCCGTCTCCAGGGGGTGGGTTAGAGGGTCATGTTTAGCGTTATTCGATAGGTTTTCGAAAAGTATTACAAACCTTTTTTGGTTTCTCATTTGGAAGTGTATTTCTCGAGATATTAGACCGTTTCTATAATTTACCTATGGTATCAGGATAAATCGTTTTTCTCAATTATAGCGCCATCTATCCACAGTTCGAAAAAATGTCTTGAATAAAAGTTGCTTACTTTTACGTAACGAATCTAAATCTGCAAGAAAACCTAGGGGTTTCCATTTGAGATTTTAAAGTTACCCTCCACCCCACCTCCAGGGGGTGTAGTGGGGGTTAGTGTTTGGTGTCATTGGATAGATTTTTGAAAATGATTGAACACGTATTTTTCAGTTTTTTGATCCGATGTTTAGTTCGCGAGATATTCGACCGTTCCACTACTTTTGGGACACTCTGTATATAGGTAAATGTAAATATACATTATAACTATTGAAATACGTCCACCAACAGCAGCCATTTCCTGTTTATTAGACTAATTGACAGTACAGTCGGAAAAATTAAAGAATACCCATGAACGATCACATCAATCACTTATTTTGTATTTGCTGTCTTTTTCTATAAATAACAAACGTTTGTTATAGAAAAAGACAGCAAATACAAAATAAGTGATTGATGTGATCGTTCATGGGTATTCTTTCATTTTTCCGACTGTAGGTACAAATTTAAGCTTATAATTTTTCGGAAACGAATAGAACTTATATTCACTATTTCTAGTTGTATTTTTACAATAAATAATAATTTGGTAATAGTAGGCAACCAATTATTCAGCCACGTACTAGGGGTAAAGAGCATTTAGGTATTCTTGTAAATTATTATAATTTAAATCTCGAGTAGTTGATAATTAAATTTTTTACTAATTAAAAGAAAAAAGGTCGTAGAAAAAGTATAGTATTCTACTCGCATGTAATGGCTATTACTCACTCTGATGAATTATGACACTCGCCTACGGCTCGTGCCGCAAACTTCATCATCGTGAGTAATAGCCATCATTACATGCTCGTTGAATAATATACTATAAGTATGTGATTTAGGCACAATTGTTGGTGTAATGAAAATTACATTTTTAATTAACTAATGTTTTGACGTTTCGATATCTACACCGGAAATCGTTCTCAAAAAAAAGTTATCGTTGTGGGAAAATTCTGGGAGGCTTTTATAACCTGATTTTTTTAAGATTATGTATTTCTTTTACATATCTATACAGGGGTAGCCATCTGTATTTGTGGCTCTCAATAAATGTACCTGAATTACTTTTAATTTTTTGTGTTTGAAAATGTCTTAAATTACTGACAACAAATATAAAAGATAAGCGTAACATCAGGAGTTAGACAAGGAGACCCCTTATCACTGTTGCTATTCAATTTGGCCTTAGAATATGTAATAAGTAAAATATCATCTGAGCTGACAGGGGAATTTGCGAATCAAGGATTCAAAACTATTGTTGGCCTTTGCTGATGATCTAGGTGCAGTCGCTCATTTTACAAGAGACGTGAGAAAGGTGTTTTCACAACTCCAAGAAGAAATAGGTTGTCTGGGCCTTCGAATAAATGAAAAACAGACGAAATACATGCAATAAAAAAATAGTAACCAAAATCTAAGACAAAGAGTTAGACAAAACATGCTAGTAACCAAAATTCCAAGACCAAGAGTTATGCACAACATAACTATCAATGACCACAACTTCGAAGTAGTAAAAGAGTTTAAATATCCAGGGACAGTAATCACTGATGACAACCACGTATAAAAATAGGTCTCAGCAAGGATAGCGGCATGGAGTAGAGCATTATACTCCCTATCATCATTATTAAGATCTAAGCTTCTAAAAAGACAATCTAAAATAAGACTGTACATGCCAATTATTCGCCCAACTGTTACATAATATGGAAGTTAAACATGGATTCTACATCAACGGGAAATAAATAAGCTGCTGGAAGTTGCCAGGAATAAAGTTCTCAGAATGATATTTTTCCGTCAAAGAGATGGATTGACAGGAGAGTCGAGAAGGCGCCGCAAAGCTGAATTGGTGACTGTGTATGGTACTGAAAGCATCGTCAGACATATAAAAGCTAAGATAAGATAGACAGGTCATGTTGTAAGATCTGACGAAGACAAAGTGTCAAAGACAGTGTTTTTTGAGAGACGGTAGATCAGTATGTCATCCCAGAAAAAGATAGAAGGATAATTAAGAATCGAATTATCTTGAATCAGTAAAGGTTGCTTGCAGAATTATTTGCACAATCGAAACAACGATATGAACCATTTTATTTCGCTTTAAAATTCGTGAAATCCAAACGGTGACAAGAAAAATTAAATACTTTTTTACTCTTTTTAAATAAGTGTTTAACTGCGACTGGAGAAAAAGTTCAAATTTTGAAAATTGGCTCGGACTACCTAGGAGTTTGGCCACCCCTGTATTATATTATTATGATGTCATTTTAAATATTATCACGTATGTCTTATCACATATCTATTATCACATATCTATTAATCGTTTAATGATTTACTTTATTTAGTTTATTTTTATTAACAAAATTATTTAATTTTAATAAAGTAGTATGTACCTGTTTAATTTAATTGCACAATAATTAAGGATTACTGAATAGTTTTGTTATTGTTTCTTAATGCAATGATGCTATTACACTACAAAAAAAAACAAAGTTTTTTCTGATGGGCATCGATTGTTTTCCATTCTTGTGTGACACGTTATCAGTAACTAGATTTATTATACTTTGGCTTCATCATTACTCGACGGGCCTGTATGACTAAAAGGAATCAATAAATCCAAACGATAAATACCGTTAGACTGTATTAATGTTCTCGACTAACTGCAACGATTTATTGATCTTATCGACTCAATCAACTTCTTTGGAAATATTCATAGTACATCTTCCTCATATCAAATCTAACATGCATACGATGTATGAGATCTAAGTAACAACCTCTTAATTTGTTAGTACTTGGCCTTACATTAAACCTTGTATAATTATTCTAACATGGATTCGTTTGTCTTGAATATCGGTAAGATTAGTTCAGCCAAACTATAAAAAATACAGAAACTAATGAGGACGGATTCGGATTCATCAGTAAAAGTTATGTTGGGAAAATTATGAAACCAGATGATTTTACTTTCTGTTACAAGAAAATGAGTAAAACACATTTACTGATAAACTATGATATAGTGTAACGGGTGCAAAGGGCATTAACGTTTTCGAATTCCTAATACTGTTGCTTCACCCTGTATACTAAGTCCGTTAATCATGTGCTGTGTTTCAGAGTATTACGTAATTCGTTTTCTCACAATGTTGGATTGATTCTTGTGTTCTCATGGATTAATATCGATATATCTTTTATCTGAGAGACCTCTACATGTTCCGTACCGCAAAGGAATTGAGACTCGTAAATCTTTTACTAAATGTATTTTTGGTGACGAAAATATGATGCTTTGGAGTGGTTTGTTTACATAGTGCATACCGTTGTGGATAGGAGGCTCTGAGTGTGTTTATCTAATGCAACAAGTTTACACGTGTAATATTGCGAACGTTGCGAAAAAGCCTGGGAGAATTTTGAGCTGAGACATGAGTATCAGAATTTTGAAGGCGGGGTTGAACCTTTTCTATTCGTTTTGAAATAAGAGTGGAAATTGGCTAATTAACCGGACATGGTTAAGTGGGATAGAAGAATGGGGAGATGGAATGAATTTTGGGTTGTACAGGAGTTCGAAGTATATTCGAGATCAGTTCTAAGTAGTCGAGAAGAGCGATCAGTTCTAGAGAGCTAGAATAAGAAGTGTGTGCCTTTCCCTCAGCAGGCCTTGCCTTGCTAACGGAGAACATTGTTGAAAATAGTTCAATGGAGAAAATTAGTTGTTTGTATTTACTACAGTTTCTTTGAGTTTTTGTTCCAGAGCCGAAGTAGGCTTAAGTGGCTGCTGTGGTCGAAGAGAATGTAAATTCTCGACCGTATTTTGTGTTCCTAGATATTGATTAAACACATCCATTAGTTTTCTTTTGTCGAAAAGTTCTTCGTTTCTTTCAGTTAAGTTTAAATAATAAAAATAATAATAATATAATAGCCATAAACCCAATACCCATACCCAATAAACCCACTTAGCAGACCACCGCTACCACGAATAAACTCTTGTAAGAAACTAGGTGCGCTGTTACAAATTGTGAACACTGAAGTCCTACCCAACTATGTCGTAGAAGCTCACACGTTGGAATATTTGCATATGCTAATCTACTGTGCAGCAACAGCAATTGCTAATGTAATGTGCGTTAAGATCAGAACACGACGTGTTACTAATAACGAAAGAACTGGTAACAGAATTGCACCCTGGGAAAAAATACTGCTCGGAAAGATCGAATTATTACGTAGGGATATTGGTATAGTCACAGAATACATACGAGGTGTAACAAGTAGAAAAGTCATCAGAAGAGCTGAAGAAATAATGCTGACTACCGCAAGACGCTCAAGATATGATCCAGAAAACAACACAGCCCATCAGTGTCTGGATACATTAAAACAAAAGCTCTCCGTTTATTCAGGACGACTAAGGAGGTACACAGTTAGTAACAACCGCAAAAGTGACAACGCTCTTTTTGAAAGTTCTGAAAAGGCGTTCTATCGGAAACTCAATTCCACTGTAGAACGTGTCGATAGGACTTACCCAAGCCAAGAAGAAATTCATGAGTTTTGGGGAAATCAACTTTCCACGCCAGCTGCTCTTAACAACAATGCTGGATGGATAGAAGATACGACACATAACTGCCAACACTACATTACCACCCTATAGCATTACGCTATAATTACTATTTCTGCTAATTATATTATCTTATTTCTTTTATTATTTTTTCTCAAAAACCAAACAACGTTAGTCATTCGAAATGCACATTCAAATATAAAACATGGTTTTAACCTGTCACCATCTGTTTTCTCATCCACATAAAGTGTGTCAACAACTCACTATGCATTCGAGTGTTTTTTGTTGTAACTGTGAAAGCATACACCAGACCTAATAAATGATTTATTAGTCAAAAAAGGGAACACCAGAATACATCTGGTCAAAAGGGAAGAACGATAACAGTAATCGTTGTGGTATTTCTTTTTAGTAACAACTCGACAGGCAGCCGCTTTGGGTCGCACCAAACGCTCTCATTTTTAACAATCGACCTTTCTTCCGAGAGACCTAAATAAAACACATTTTCGTTCCAATAATAAAATTACCGTTTGTTTTATTATATTCATTTTTTAATTAAATTCCGCAACTCACCCATCGGAATATTGGTGACCCTCGCGAGTATTTTAAACCGCCGCGAAAATTTAAAAAAGAGTTAGTGTTAATAATATCACATTTTTGCCGGTTTTTTAAATACAGTGAACATCGAAAATGACGGACGCTAACACCAGTGCCAATACCAGTGCCTCAGTGCATCGGATTTCAGTTAAAATGCCACCTTTCTGGCCCAACGATCCTGAAATATGGTTCCTGCAAGTAGAAAACCAATTTACACTGGCAAATATAACAAGTGACGCAACCAAATTCAACTATATAGTTGCCAATTTAGACACAGCCTACATATTAGAAGTTAGGGACATCATTGTTTCACCACCAGCCACAGAGAGGTATGAAAAATTAAAATCAGAATTAATCAAGAGACTTAGTGTATCACAGCAACAAAAGATTAAAAGACTACTCGAGCATGAAGAACTGGGCGATCGAAGACCTTCGCAGTTCTTACGACATTTACAGTCTTTAGCAGGCACAACGGTACCAGAAAATATTGTAAGGTCTCTGTGGTTAGGTAGACTGCCAGCGTCTACACAGGCTATTCTAGCTACTCAAGCTAAAGCTAGTTTGGACGCAGTTGCCGAGCTAGCTGACACAATATCTGAAGCAATAGCTCCTAGGGCCCAAATTTCAGAAGCTTCTAACGCTCTTGAAAGTACCATAGAGAAATTGACAGCCGAATTAGCTGAAATGAAAATCCAGCTATCCAGTTTGTCAAATGCTCAAGCACAAGCTAACACATACCGTCGAAACCGCAGCAACTCAAGAGGCAGACCTTATCCTAGAGACAGGAGCTACAGCAGGGAACGTAATAGTGATATTTGTTGGTAACACTACCGTTTTGGTGACCAGGCTCAAAAGTGCTCTCCTCCGTGCAAGCACCAGGGAAACGTCGCGGGCAGTCGGTAGATGCGGCATCCGATCGAAGCCCAAAGTCTCGCCGCCTTTACGTAACAGACTATGATACAAAAAAAAACAGTTTTTAGTCGACACCGGTGCCGATCTGTGCGTTTTCCCGCGGAAATATGTACGGGGTGCACGCGAAAAGACTTCATACGAACTATACGCGGCCAATGACACTAAAATCGCGACATACGGCTATGTGAACTTGACATTAAACATCAGACTACGGCGTGATTTTACGTGGCGATTCGTAGTGGCGGACATTTCAAAGCCCATTATCGGAGCCGATTTTCTTTCCCATTTCGCGCTCCTAGTGGACATTGCTAACCAGTGCTTAGTAGACAGTACGACAACCCTTCGAACAAAGGGACTCGTTAAAGAGTGTTTCGACGGCAGCGTAAAGACTATCGCGGAAGCGTCGCGTTACCACGAACTGCTGATACGATTTCCGGAAATCACGCGACCCGCCGGTATCGTGAAAGACATTCAACATCAAACGAAGCACCACATCGATACAACACCAGGTCCACCCGTTTTTGTCGAAGCCTCGACGATTAGCACCTGACAAACTGCAATGGGCTAAAAAAGAGTTCGAAAATCTTCTACGACTAGGCATCATAAGACCATCGAAAAGCAACTGGTCTACTCCACTGCACATGGTCCCGAAGAAAGGTGAGGAATGGAGACCCTGCGGAGATTATCGACGTCTCAACCAAAAAACAGTTCCAGATCGATATCCAATTCCGCACATCGAAGATTTCGGTCAGGCGCTAGCTGGTAAGACAATTTTCTCTACAATAGATTTAGTGAGAGCATACAACCAGATACCAGTAGCCACCGATGACATACCAAAAACCGCCGTTACCACACCATTTGGGCTGTACGAATACTTATATATGCCTTTTGGTTTACGAAACGCAGGACAGACATTCCAGCGTTTTATAGACGAGATTTTACGTGGTCTAGATTTCGCCTACGCCTACATCGATGACATTCTCATTGCATCAGAATCCGAAGAGCAGCATATGTCGCATTTGGAAGAGATTTTCAAAAGGCTCAAGCAGTTTGGCGTTGTGATAAATCCAGCGAAGTGTCAATTCGGCAAAAACGAGATTACCTTTTTGGGATACACAGTATCAGACGGAGGACTCACACCTCCACAAGAAAAAGTAGCAGCTGTACAAAATTTCACTCAGCCAAAAACAGTGAAAGACCTACGCAGATTTCTAGGTATGTTAAACTTCTACCGAAGGTTCATACCCAATGCAGCTGAGCTACAAGCACCACTACATGATGCCCTAAAAGGTAATGTCAAAGGAAAAGCACCAATCGAATGGACACCACAGCGAATTCAAGCCTTTGACGACTGCAAAAACAGTTTAGCTAACGCTGCTTTACTGAGCCACCCTGTAAACGATGTTGATATCTCCATCACTTGTGACGCCTCTGATTTTTGTGCGGGAGCTGTACTACAACAAAAAACGGATACAGGTATAAAACCTTTAGCTTTTTTTTCTAAGAAATTCTCGCCTAGCGAAAAGAAATATAGTGCATACGACAGAGAACTATTAGCTATATATCTAGCCATAAAACACTTCAGACATATGATCGAAGGCAAGGACATAACGATATATACAGACCAGAAACCAATCACCTTCGCCTTTACTCAGAAGCTACATAAATGTAGTCCTAGACAGTTTAGATATTTAGACTATATAGGACAGTTTTGCACTAACATTCAGCACATTTCTGGTTCAACAAATATTGTGGCAGACGCACTATCTCGAGTCGATAGAATCAAGGAAAATATCGACATCAATGACTTAGCTCTCGCACAAGAAACTGATCCAGAACTGCAAATTTTTTTAAGTGAGAAAACATCACTACAAATGAAGAAAATACGCTTTTCCGAACAAAACGTGAGTTTGTACTGTGACATATCAACATCTACAGCCAGACCATTTGTACCGAAACCACTTCGAATGGCAATTTTTCGCACCATGCATAACCTAGCACATCCCGGAATCAACAGTTCTGTGAAGATGATCACACAGCGATATGTTTGGCCATCCATTAAATCAGATGTGAGGAAATGGACTCGAGCGTGTATACAGTGCCAAAAATCGAAAATATCGCGCCACATTGTTTCACCTACTGGAAGTTTCCTACCACCTTCCAGCCGATTCGAACATGTCCACATAGACATTATAGTGATGCTGGTTTCAGAAGGAAACAGATACTGTTTAACATGTGTCGATCGTTTCACACGTTGGTCAGAAGCTTTCCCGATGCCTAATCAAGAAGCAGACACAGTAGCCAGAACATTTTTTTCTGGTTGGATAGCTCGTTTCGGCACTCCCAAGCGCATCACAACAGATCAAGGTCGACAATTCGAATCGCATCTCTTCAAATCAATATGCAAATTAACTGGAACTACCCATTTAAGGACAACCGCCTATCATCCGCAAGCAAACGGTATGGTAGAAAGGTTTCATCGACAGTTAAAGGCAGCAATTCGATGTCATGAAAACATCCGATGGACCGAAAGCCTACTTGCAGTGTTACTGGGCATACGAGCAGCGTGGAGAGAAGATTTAGGTACTTCAGCCGCCGAACTCGTGTACGCAGAACCATTGTGTTTGCCAGGTGAACTATTGTTTTCGTCACAAAGAAACACCGACGACAATGCTCACATTTATTTAAAAACGCTTCGAAACCATTTCGAAAACCTCCGTCCTACGCAACCGTCGCATCATGGATCCAAAAGTACCTTCATTTTCAAAGACATGAAAACCACATCTCACGTTTTCATCCGCCGTGATACAATCAAAAGCAGCTTAGAAAACCCATATCACGGGCCTTTTCCAGTTGTTAAGCGAGGTGACAAGACTTTTGTCGTCCGGGTAAATGGAAAAGAATCAACAATTTCCATAGACAGATTGAAACCAGCTTACGAACTTCACGACTCTACCCATCTCGAAACAGAAAAAATGACAATATCCATCAAATCAAACAACAGACCGAAGAGGAAAGCAATATTTACTGGAACTTACCAAGAGAGTGTTAGTTCAGAGTGAATCAAGTGATTTTTTTCTTTCTCCTCGTATAAACTTTGCATTATTTTTTTTACCTATTTTCATTTTTTATTATGATATATATATATATATATATATATATATATATATATATATATATATATATATATATATATATATATATATATATATTATGTATTATTTTATTGACTTGGTCACTCGGAAGGGGGGGTATATAGCATTACGCTATAATTACTATTTCTGCTAATTATATTATCTTATTTCTTTTATTATTTTTTCTCAAAAACCAAACAACGTTAGTCATTCGAAATGCACATTCAAATATAAAACATGGTTTTAACCTGTCACCATCTGTTTTCTCATCCACATAAAGTGTGTCAACAACTCACTATGCATTCGAGTGTTTTCTATTGTAACTGTGAAAGCTTACACCAGACCTAATAAATGATTTATTAGTCAGTCATCTGGTCAAAAGGGAAGAACGATAACAGTAATCGTTGTGGTATTTCTTTTTAGTAACAACTCGACAGGCAGCCGCTTTGGGTCGCACCAAACGCTCTCATTTTTAACAATCGACCTTTCTTCCGAGAGACCTAAACAAAACACATTTTCGTTCCAATAATAAAATTACCGTTTGTTTTATTATATTCATTTTTTAATTAAATTCCGCAACTCACCCATCGGAATAACCCTTTACGAACCCTTCACTACTGATACTGAAGAAGTCTTAAATACCATCAAAGAGCTTCATAACTGGAAATCTCCTGGACCAGACGGAGTTCAAAACTTTTGGCTTAAGAAGTTTTGGAGTGTTCATGCATGCTTATCAACACTAATTAATCATGTTATTTCTAATCCGCAGGATATACCATCATTCCTAACTCAGGGAACCACTTATTTAATTCCTAAGGATCAAAATAACCCCCAAGATCCAGCCAAATACCGCCCAATTACTTGTCTTCCAACTTTGTATAAATTGGTCACATCCTGTGTAGCCCAGCGTATCTACCAACACTGTGCTCTGAACAATATCATAGAGCCTCAACAGAAAGGATGCGCTAAGGGTTCCATGGGTTGCAAAGAACAACTCATAATCGACTCATCGTCATTTCAAACCAGGCTAATTCCAAAAAGAAGAATCTTTTTACTTCCTTCATTGATTACAAGAATACCTTTGATTCAGTGCCGCATGAATGGCTTATAGATATATTGAGAATATATAAAGTCGATGATAATATAGTGACCTTTTTAGAGCATATAATGACGGAGTGGAAGACTAGAATTCACCTTCAAATACCTGGTGAAAATAACATCGAAACTGAAAATATCGCAATCAGCCGGGGCCTGTTTCAAGGATATTCGTTGAGTCCACTGTGGTTCTGTCTAGCTATGAACCCACTATCTCAGCTATTGAACTCCACAGACGCAGGTTTTAGCATCAAAAATAACAACAATGTGGTGGCGAAGCTTAATCATTTATTGTATATGGATGATTTGAAATTAATGGCTTCCACTCGAAACCAACTCGATGAGATGCTAAAAACTGTAGAAACTTTTTCTAATGATATTAGCATGCACTTCGGACTAGACAAGTGCCGTATTTTAAATATAGTCAGAGGAAAAGTACAGCCCGGAGGATTCGATATGCAAAATGGCCAGAACATCGTGGCCATGGGGGAAAACGATATGTATAAATATCTTGGAGTAAAGCAAGCGAGGAGAATTGACCATAAACAAATAAAAACAGAGATAACTACTGAGTTTATACGAAGGGTAAAACAGCTGCTTGGCTCACACCTTAATAGTAGAAATTTGTTTAAGGCACTAAACACCTACGCATAGACACCTACGACATAGAAAATCTTCAGCGAAAAGTAAGAACGCACCTCACAAAGGCACAAAAACACCATCCAAAAGTGCAGTAGAAAGAACGACATTACCACGGAATTTAGGAGGAAGAGGACTTATGGATATAGGTGAACAATTAGACAAACAAATTGCCAATTTAAGATCTTATTTTCAGATGCAGGCTGAAACATCTACTCTACATCGCGCTATCTGCGCAGTAGATGACACAACACCGATAAAACTGAGGGAAGCAGAACTGCGCATAAACAACCTTACTAAGGACGAAAAAGTGCGCGCCTGGATGGGTAAACCTCTGCACGGGCGACATCCCAATGAGATCAGCCAAGATTATGTCGACAATATAGCGTCGAACTACTGGTTGACATCAGGAAAGATGTTCCCTGAAACGGAGGGTTTATTACTGGCCATTCAGGATCAGGTTATACCAACCAGAAATTACCTGAAATATATCATCAAAGACCCTCATGTTCAAAACGACAGATGCCGATATGGATGTCAAGCCCAAGAAACCATCCAACATCTTACAGGGGGCTGCCAGGCATTTGCTGCAACTGAGTACAAGGAACGGCATGACGCAGTGGGAGAAATCCTTCATCAGGAGATAGCTATCAACCTGGGACTTCTCCAAACCGACCATCTCCCATATTATCAATACGTCCCTGAGAGTATGCTTGAGGATGGCAACTACAAGCTATACTGGGACCGCACTGTGCTCACAGACCAAACAGTGGCGCATAATAGACCAGATCTCCTATTAGTCAATAAATTAACGAGACAAACAACCCTCATTGATGTGGCGATTTCTAACAACAATAATCTACGTACTAAATTTACTGAAAAGATCGCCAAGTACAGAGATCTGGAAATTCAAATACGGAGACAATGGAGAATGCAAAGTACCCAGACGATACCGATTATAATGTCTATTACTGGAGTCATTCCGAAGACCCTCCTCGAAAGCATAAAAAAGCTGGGTCTTAATGAACATCTTTATAAGACCCTGCAGAAAGCAGTACTACTCGCAACGGCCAGATGTGTACGAAAATTTTTGGGAGATACACCTGCATACCAAGTCACCTAGGGCTCGATAACACGGAAAGAGTCCCACCAGAGCTCAATCCTTTTGATACCGTAGGTATCTGGGATGAGTCAATTTTCCCCTTAGAGGGAGTGTGAGCCGTATGGCTAAATCTGGATATAATATACACGAACAATGGAATTTCATCTCTAATATAATTAATAACTGTACTTTGTCTGTAAAAAATGAGTGTCGTTATGTGCCGTGACATCAGGACAATGTTTAACACCGTAACTGCCGCATTGGATGGACTATGGATCAACCACGCATAAAGAACACATTAAGGTACTTGCGCTATTTTTAAATGTTGAACTCTTACGTTTTCTCGCGAATTGATGAAACTTTATTTTTTTGATAACAACTTTGCTGAATTTTTATTTGTTTCAATAAAGTAAGAATTATGTTTAATTACCAGATTTTCTTTACCAATCTCTATTATCCTTATAAAGTAATCACGCATGAAAGTAGCCTACGATAAGTACAGATATTTGAAATAACCGGCATTCTTAGTTTTATATTTTCTTTATAAGTAAACATATAATATATTTTCTTTTTTTAATTATGGCGCCCCCCGAGCAATTGAGTTTCAATTTTATTTAACATCTATTAAGAATCCACACCACTAGGTCTCTGAAGACTTAGAGCTACCAAGGTATATCAAAAAGTTAAGTAGCACCAAGTATATTTTATATTTTGTTAAATTTGTCATGTTACATATTTTTTTTCCTTTGTTATCCATAGGCGTGCTACATTAAAATGTCGCCCACCGTGTTTGGGGCATACTTAGTGTCACAATAGTTGTTCCATTATATCTTTGCACAAACGTCATAATTTATTTGCAAACAAGTTACATCAAAACTTTAAGTGAAACGTACGTCGATATGTAATATCACTGATATGTACAGTCAACGTACCTAATAATTAGGAAATGGATACTATCGGTGGACGTATTTTATATAGTTATAATGTACATTTGTAACGATGTTATAATATGTTCAACACAATATAAGTCATAAATTCCAATAAACACAACAAATGCTCTAATGTCACTGTCACTGAAAGTGATAAACGTCAAAATTCATAATAAACATATCCAATGCATTAAAGACCTTGTTTATCCTTGTTTAGCTTATTATGGTTTCTATGGACAAGCGGTTTATACAAACTATAGTTGCTGTGAGTAAAAATAAAAGAATGTGTGTGTACTTTGTACGCACGTAAGAAGTTATACTTCTATTATTATGATTTCAACGAAATTAATATAGTTTAAATAGTTTATTTATATTTTAATTCAATATTAAACTAATTTTAGTACTTACTACTTTTCAAAAAATTTTATTAAAACAATACCAAAAATTTTAAAAAATAAAAGAACAAAACACACACAAACACATTGAAAAATGCCACAAAAATGATTTCTGAACAATAAATGGAAAAATTTTAACTAAATACGTATTTGCTGAAAAAAATATATATAATAATATACTTACAATCATAAAATGTATAAAAAAAAAATAAAAAGTAAAAGTTTGTATTGGGGATTGAACCCGCGTACATTGGCGCGGTTAGTTTTGAAATTCAAGCATCTTTAGATTTTGGCTACGGAGACATATGCATATGCATCATGTTGGAAGATAGACCAACTGAACGTTTTAAACTTTTGACAGTTTTGGATTTAACCAAATTAGTTTGATTTTTGTGAAATTGAAATATTAAAATATAACAAAACATACAGTAAGAAAACAATATTAGATGAATATTGGTAGAAATTTTGTTAGTAAGCAAATTAGGTAAATCAAAGCATTAA
The DNA here is from genome assembly GCF_917563875.1 of Diabrotica virgifera virgifera. NCBI lineage: Eukaryota > Metazoa > Arthropoda > Insecta > Coleoptera > Chrysomelidae > Diabrotica > Diabrotica virgifera. The sequence continues at coordinate 178,092,737 of NC_065449.1, read as the reverse complement.
GGGAAACTGGGGGAATGGTGCGAGGCGGGTAATCGTGCGCTGCATTGTATTTCAAATTCCGTGGAAGATTTTACGAACTCAACGAGTCCTACACCTTTCAACCGATCTCATGAACGGTTTACGCCATTATCTTCAGTCGACCATTGCACGTGGACTAAGTCAGATCCGATTATTGAAAATTGCAAGAATTCTTTTAGTCTTTCTGCTCCAAAAAAATAGGACGGTAAGTCCTTAGGCTTTATTCAATTGCTTTGGACTTATTATTGATTTAAATTATGTTGTTTAACGTGTATTTTGGTGCATCTGTTGGTTGATATGGTTCAGTAGTTTTCCGTTTGTGATGATGATTAGTATTTAGGGCACAATGAAATGGTAAATATAAAAATTACCATTTTTATTGCCAGATGCCACGAACCAGACATAGAAAAGAAAAAAAACAAAAAAAGTCAAACAAAAAAAGAAGACAGTGCAGAAACAGGTAACACCTGAGTCGTCTGATGTAACAGACGGTTATTTGTCAGATATTATCGATGAAGACGAATTAGATGATGTTGAATGAAGCTTCATTCTACCACCATTAGAAAAACCAGCTGCACGTAACGAGACATGCTCTATTTGTGGGGAAAGAGGGAAAAAAGGATTATGATATAAATGTGTGTTATGTGCCTCGGGGAACCACGCAGAATGTACAGCTGTAAATATCCCAGAAAATTATAAATGCAACTTTTGTTTATGTTAAAAATATGACATTTAAATATACCATACAATTCTTATTTCTTCATAATATATTTATACTTTTGAAAGAGGTGTTTTTATTACATTAATTTTAAAATAATGTTTTTATTTCTAACAATAATTTAGTGCGCACCATTTCTTAACCTGTGCGGATGATTACCCTCATGGGTGGGGAATCGTGCGCAAATGCACTTCTTTTCTTTTTTTAATATTATGCTTTTGCACTTTGTATTTCTCTAAAACTTATTTTATATATGCAAAGTAGAATAGTTAGGGCTTACTCTAACGTACTGGATGTTATGATAGATTGAAAGAATTTACAACACAATCGATTTCTGCTTAAGTGCGCACCATTCCCCCCCTTTCCCTTACATACTAGGTAAGTTTATTTTACATTTTCCAAATAGGTAGGTACCTATGTAATTTTTTATTAGATACAATACTGAAACATTTACAATTACGTACTTTCCTGTTGCTTTTAAAAACTATTTAAAAAGTCACTACGATTTTAATCTTGCTTTTTTCTCTGCCCTCACAGCAATAAAAACTAATATACACAACATTAAATGTTGTGTATATATAAAACAAATTTTGTTTACCCATAACCGACATATTGAACAATTATTGACAGGTCATTGTAATTACCCAATAAGAGCACGTTTAACGTTTCAGCTGCGCCCAGGAGCAAGACTTTTGCAAAGATATAATGGAAGAACTATATCTAGAGCTTTTGCTGCTTTAAGGGTTTCTATTGTGACTCAGCATAGAACTCTCCAATGTAATTTATAATCAATGTAATTTTATAACTAATGTAATTTATGGCCAATGTAGTTTATAACCAATGTAATAATTTATAAATATTTGTCAGGTTTCTGTTGTGACCAAGCGTTGAACTCTCCAGTATAATTCAAAAAACTTTATTGTTTAATAGAAACAAGTTTCGACGTTGAAAGGTAGTTTTCATACAAGTCACATTCACATGAAGTAAAGAGTTCTACTGCTTGACCATATTTACTTCCAGTGATGATAATTTTCTACTTAGAGAGTAAAAATTGTTGAAAATACTTAATATTTTGATAACTAAACGATTATAGAAATTAAAATTATCTCCCATTTTTATTACATTGTTTATTACAACTTGTGTTTGTTATTCGGTATTCTAGTGAAAGAAGCATATATCAGAAATGATATTCTATCATTAGTTTGAAAAAGTTAAGACACCTAGCTGATGCGATCACTTATCTGGTTTTACCTGTAAATCTAAATAAATCAGTTACCCTTAAAATAACACATTTAAAACAAATATAATAGACCAACTATAATATTTTGTAGTTTAGTGATCGGATTATAAGGTTTTAATAAGATTATTATTATTGTCCCAGATTTAGCCATACGGCTCACACTCCCTCTAAGGGGAAAATTGACTCATCCCAGATACCTACGGTATCAAAAGGATTGAGCTCTGGTGGGACCTTTTCCGTGTTATCGAGCCCTAGGTGACTTGCAATGCAGGTGTATCTCCCAAAAATTTTCGTACACTTCTGGCCGTCGCGAATAATACAGCTTTCTGCATAGCCTTATAAAGATGTTCATTCAGACCCAGCTTTTTTATGCTTACGAGGAAGGTTTTCGGAATGACTCCAGTAGTAAACATAATCCATTGTCTCCGTATTTGAATTTCCAGATCTCTGTACATGGCGATCTTTTTAGTAAATTTAGTACTTAGATTTATTATTGTTAGGAATCGCCACATCAATGAGTGATGTTTGTCTCGTTAATTTATTGACTAATACGAGATCTGGTCTATTATGTGCCACTGTTTAGTCTGTGAGCACATTGCGGTCCCAGTATAGCTTATAGTTGTCATTCTCAAGCATACTCTCAGGAACGTATTGATAATATGGGAGATGCAGTCCCCAGTAATTTGGAGAAGTCCCAGTTTTATAGCTATCTCTTGATAAAGGATTTTTCCTACTGAGTCATGCCGTTCCTTGTATTCAGTTGCAGCAAATGCCTGGCAGCCCCCGGTAATATGTTGGATGGTTTCTTGGGCTTGACATCCATATCAACATTTGTCGTTTTGAACCTGAAGGTCTTTGACGATATATTTCAGGTAATTTCTGGTCGGTATAACCTGATCCTAAATGGCTAGTAATAAACCTTCTGTTTCAGGGAACATCTTTCCTAATCTCAACCAATAGTTCGACGCTGTATTGTCGACATAGTCTTGGCTTGGCTGATCTCATTGGGATGTCGCCCGTGTAGAGGTTTACCCATCCAGGTGCGCATTTTTTCGTCTTTAATGAGGTGGCTTATGCGCATTTCTGGTTCCCTCAGTTTGATCGGTGTTGTGTCATCTACTGCGCAAATAGCGCGGTGTAGAGTAGATGCATCTGAAAATAAGATCTTAAATATTAGCAATTTGTTTGTCTAATTGCTCACCTATATCCATAAGTCCTCTTCCTCCTAAATACCGCGGTAATGTCGTTCGTTCTACTGCACTTTTAGGGTGAGATTATTATTATTAATAAGATGTTTTAAGTGCAGCGGATGCTGTTTTGCTGAACTTCTTGACTTTAAGGTATACATAATTTACTTTACCTTTTTAAAAATGCTTTTTTCCTTGAAGCTGAGTTTTCTTTAACCGAAAAACTCAACAAATTAGAAAAAAGACAAAAAAAAAAGGCATCTCTGTAGCCTGCAATGTATCATTATTCACCCCGTCTTAGAATTTGTCACTAATTTGTCATAAGCGAGTTGTCAACTGCCAAATGCCAAAAATATGATGAATTTACATTAATTTGCACAATACTGTATGTCTTATTCTTGTCTTCACAGTTCCTGAGAACTTTGAATAATAATAACGATCATTATAAATATTAGCACTTGATTTCTTGTATAAGTTTTTCTATTCCTTTTGTGAAATTTTAAGGAGACAAACGTTATTAATGCTTTATTTATTAAACAGTAATTTAAGTGCGACCCACTGCGATCATTTCATGTCAATAAAACATTAACGCCAATAAAAATAAGACTCGAATTCTCGTAAGACAAAAATAATAACCCACAACCATTTAAAAGCATATCTCCGCAGTAATAAAACTGCCTGGTCTATTACAATTTTACAAACAAGTTTACGGAGATATGCTGTTTGAAAAAGAAAACAGGTTGGATGCCGCGCTGTCGGCCAGTCTTTCTTCTTTCTTCTTCGTCCTCTTCTTCTGGTCTACGAAGGAACAGAATATTAATGGTGGTTTTGAACTTTGTTTTCTAACTTAAATAGGAATGTTGTTGAAGTATTGATTAATATTGGCTAAAACCGGATTATTGCTGAAAAATTAAAGTACTTTAGCGTGGAAAGTTACAAAGTTGCGCGTCTAGATTGAGTATTCCATTCAAATATTTCAAATATGTCGATCAATATCTAAACATAAACTTGATTTATTCGGAGTAAAGCTATTTTTAGAGGCAAATCACGTCAGATGAAAAGAACGAGATAGTTAGGAGGCAGCAACGGAAGAACTAATATAACAAAATGTATGAGTATATTTTAGGAGAGAAGAGAGATGCATACAAAGAAAGAAGACGTAAGAAGTTACTATGAGTTACTTTCATTATGATTTCAATGAAATAAATATATTTTAAACAGTTTAATTGTATTTTTATTGAAATATTAAACTAATTTTAATACTTAATATAATACCAACAATTGAGGGGGCCAGACGTAAAAGGGTTTAAGTGCAGTTTTGATAATTCTGAGATAATCAGCTTCAAAGTTTTTTGAGTTTTATAAATTCTAGGAGTCATTAAACTAAAATATGTCTAGTGTACAATGTACTATTTACTATAAAATGATAAAAATATAAGGCTATATTATTACTATTACTATATCCTTAATTTTTTTCGATTATTAAAAAAATGTACTTGAATCGGTACATAGTGTTGATAAATGTTCCTGGTAAAACAGTTCAAGTGCAGATGTTAACTACATATTGCTAATCATTTTTGTCCCAGTTGATATCCACAGTGTAACTACAACTGACACGTTGCATAATACTTAATTAGTCTTCAAAATTGGTCACAAATCTAATATTTATTTACTTGAAATTAAACCTGTATTGACATGTGTTTACACATTACAGAATACTAAAAATAGTTTTGTGGTAAAATGGTTCAAGCGCACTTAAACCCGTTTATTACTATTTGTTTTTACAGAATACTAAAAATAGTTTTGTGGTAAAACGGTTCAAGCGCACGGTTAAACCTGTTTACTACCAAAGCAAACTGCAATTGTTTTCAGTGAACTAAATGTAATGGCGATGGATGGCGACTGTAGGGCGAAATATGCTTAAATCGTTTTACCACCTAGTTCTAAGACCATTTAAGTATGCGAATCTGTACTTAGAGTGAAATTTAAAAAAAGTGCACTTAAACCCTTTTACTTCTAACCCCCTCAATTAAATAAAGTAAGGCTACAACATGGGGTTTCCCCAAGCGGTCCGTCGCCCTTTTCTAAAACTGTATCATAATCCCCAAAAACGTACATTAACCCGTAACGCCCAAGGATGGGTAAAAAATGTCCACCTAATGCATATTACCTTGTAACATATTTATTACGTGTTTAAAAATTTTCCAAAAATTATTTATTGTTAAAAAGACAGCCTTTTATCGAATGTTAAATTGGTTCTACCGATATTTTTGAAAATAAAAATAATATCTTGAGTTAAATATGGGTGGGCATAAAAAGTACACCCTTGGTAAAACTTGTCACTAAAGGTTTCTATATAATTTCTCGTTGATAGGAACACAATCCATAAAATTATCGACGTATAATTGCATAATCGACATAATTATCCGCCAATGAGGAGGCTGTAAGAAAAATGTGAAGAAAATCGACAAATCTGAATTACTGGCGTTTACTGGTATGTTAATTTTGATGTACATTTTAATGTTGTTGTAAGGTTTGTAAATTGTTTATCTTAATATTTTAGAAGATGCTGTGTTTATTAAGCATAATATTCTTAAGTTTAATCCATTTCCAACAACTATCAATAAATATATTAGCTAATTTCGAGGTGGACATTTTTTACCCACCCTTGGGCGTACATGGAACCTAAAAAATGTTGGGCGTTTAAGGGTTAAATGTCATAAGCCAACAAAAAATATTCAAATGATATAAAAATATCAGGTATAAATGGATAAGAACAACACCGCATAACAATAAAGAGTAAGAACTAACCGAGCCACTGGCGAAGCGTCCATGTAACCACTGTTACCATTGGTAACAGTTAAAAATCTTGCAATAAATATTTTATGACTGTTATGAAATAATTCCATTTATATTTTTACCAACAGAAATATTTGTTAAAATAGTACCTAATTCAGTAAATAGCCAACTAGACGCACGAAAATATTGGCGAGATATGTGAATCCATGGCACGTTATCATATGCTGTTATTATACCAATACTGGCACTGGTAACGGTACGCAGGAGAAACCTCGCTATCGCTCGGGAACTAGCTCTGAAAATTTTGAAGGAGCGACGGGTCTAGAGACGGCGCGCGGGCACGCTGTGTATATCAGTATTGTCACCATTTTGAGGATTGGTAACATTAGTTTAGTACCTATTACAGATTACAGTGTGCGTGCATTTAAACATGCAAGAGTGTTGCTACGTATTGCGTAATTTATCAACTACTTGAAAAGTTATTCTCCTTGTATATTTTTTTATATATAATTTTGAAGAAAAAAAAAGAAAGTGGAAGAATTAAAATATGAATAAAAAATAGTTTTCAAAATCTATGCTTTTTCCTACTTGTTCATTTTTTATGTTAATTTTATGGTAGAATAATATGTTTAGTTTGTTTATTATTTATTGTTATACCTGTTACATATACATAATTACATACATATAATTTGGGAATAGTGATTTGTTTAATTTTATCCCACAGGATTGAAAACAAAAACTTATATTTGGGAGGTCCAAATAATTTTTTTTAAATAAGATTTTTTTACATCTGGTTTGGTAACACTTTAGAAAAAGGCACGCGTCGCCACTGAACCGAGCATTGGAGGAATTATATAACCAGCGAGATAGAGTAAAAATTCCCAAATCAGAAACATTGAGGTGGACATGCCAGGTCAAGAGACAAAATGTCGTCATATGAGACATGTGACATCAGGCTGTTCGCTGAAAGAAGAGCGAAATATGGAAAGACCAATGATGCGGTGGAGAGATCATAGATATAACAGAATAGATTAGGCCAGTTCGAAAAATAGCGTAACGCGGAACAGTTCGGGTCGGTGGTCTATCTATCTCTCTCTACCGGCGCTCAGCTTTCTCTGTCTAGCATATGATGGCCGCCGCCTGTGTGTCACTGTCGTTCCGTTATTCCCACTTCTTGGTAGATACGCTCACACTCACACGACAGACAAAGATAGCTAGACCACCGTACTTGATATCGGCGTTACACCCCGATGCATTGAGTGGCATATGACTAGCCTGATCTATTTTCTTTACATATCTCTGGGAGAGATAATATTGCAGCCGATTTGCGTGCTCTAAGTATCTAACAAGCAGAGGAACTAATAACGGCCCGCTGCAAGTGAAGGCAACCAAAGAGTTTCCAGAGACAGGGTTGAATGAAGAATTGTGATGCTGAAATGTGAAAAGATGATGGTCAACAGCAAACGGTAGGAGACGGTACAAAAAGAAGAAAGTTTGCCTAGAGATGTTGGAATATAAACGTAGCAATTGCTTAGCGTCTACCACTTCGATACTATAAAGAAAGATTAAAAAAATCTTCAAAACATCGCAACAGAAAATATAATTATTTGGAAACAGTTAACCAAATATGAAAGATAGATTTCTATTAAAAAACATTTGTAATACAGTGAATATGTGTAAATAACTTATCTTTTAGACTTTCAGACTGTCCAATATACATTTTTAAACAATTTACACTATTTAACTATTGGTGTCACCCGTTATATATCGTAATGGCAGTAATAGAGTGCTAAAGCTGAACATGTTCTCACCTTTTACACATATCTACTAGATACTGTAACAAGAAATGACACCTGCTAGTATCTCGAAAGAGGGTCTAGGACGTTTCATCGCCGCCAGTTCATCGCCGCCGTTTCGATGCCGCCAGTTCATCGCCGGCCGATTCATCGCCGGCCGTTTCGATGCCGCCGGTTCATCGCCGGTCAGTTAATCGCTAATTGATATATTTCCGAATTTTCGACAGTTACATTTATTATTTATTTTTAGTATTAATTAGGAATTCTAGGAAATGCGAGATATGACCATTCCCGTTGCCATACTTAATCTTTTAATAGATTTTTAAACTTTTATAATATAAAATATAATTTAACACTACAAATTTAATACTGTTTAGTATCAAATTTAGGGGAAGTAGAAATAGAACAGTAAATTAATATAATAATATTTTTTATCTATTTATTTGTCATAAGTTTTGAACTGAATTTAACGTCGTGTCGTGTTATCTCCCATAATACAAGATCAACTGACTAACTGGCGATGAAACGGCCGGCGATGAAACGGCCGGCGATGAAATGGACTGGCGATGAACCGGCGGCATCGAAACGGCGGCGATGAACCGGCGGCGATGAAACGTCCCATTCCGCTCGAAAGACAAGTGCGTAACATAAAAGTATATGTATATTTAAAAACAAATAAATGATACATTTTTTTGTTCTCTTTTAAACATCAGATTCTATCATCCATCCTTATGCCTTCTAATACTTCTGTAACCCCATACAGTGAGGACGTTTGGATTGGAATAAATTCCTTTCTCAAGAATGGGTAATTTTGGAGATAAATCCCGAAGCAGGTCGATTTTTATTTTTAAATTACGATTTTTTGGCATAATATATATCATACTAGTAATGTCATCCATTTGAGCGTGATGATTCGATAATCGATGATTTTTTAAATTAGAATAGGGGTCGTGTGATAGGTCATTTGAAAGGTTATTCAATTCTCTATTTAGGAATATAAACATTAATATAATTATTTATATAGGGTGTCCAAAAAATTTTTTTTAATTAAATTAATTGATACAAAAAGAAGAATGTATGTAATTTATTTAATTCAAAATAGATTTTACTGCTGTCAGAAAACAGAAAAAATGTTGATTTCACAAATAAACATTGATTTCCGCTTAAATTAAATGTTCAAACTGCCAAGAGGCAGGTGGGTGGCAGCTTTAACTTGAGTTTAAGCGAAAAACAATATTTATTTTTCAAATAAACGTTTTTTCTGTTTTCTGACAGCAGTAAAAAGTATTTTGAATTAAATAAATTACATACATTCTTCTTTTTGTATCAATTAATTTAATTCAAAAAAAAATTTTGGACACACTGTATAAATAATTATGTTGATGTTTATATTACTGAATAAAGAATTAAATAACCTTTCAAATGAGCTGCCACACAACCCCTATCTTATTTAAAAAAATCATCGACGGCACTAGTTTGATATATGTGCCAAAAAATTGTAATTAAAAATAAAAATCGACCTGTTTCGGGATTTCTCTCTATTTTCGTGAAAATGAATTTATTCCAAGCTAAACGTCTTCAATGTATATAGGGTGAGGCAGATAAAGGGCCTATTAGAAATATCTCGAGTACTAAAGGCAACTGAATTATGAAAATTGAAATGAGGGAGTTTTGAAGAGTGATCTATTTAGTGAAAATATTTTCATCTATTTGGTACTTGCGGTTATACCGGAAGTTGCTTATAACTTCGTTTTTTTAAATGGGGTACCCTGTATATTTTTACATTTTTGGATTCTCCTCGATTTCTTCTTTCTTAAAATATAAGGTTTTGTAACATTATACAGGGTAGGTTAAAAAATAATTACGTTTTTTTATTATTTCGTAGCAATATTCACACCCTGTAGGATTGTAGTAGTTTGACAATAAAGTCTATTTATGTTTAAATGATTTTTAATATAGTCTACGATTGTTAACAATTATTAGTATAGCTAAATTTTTAATTTTAGTATACAGGGTGGGTCGAAACTCGGAATAAGTATTTTCTGAGTTTTCTTAAATGGAACACCCTATATTTTAGTATTGTAATGAAATGATATTTCATGGTACTTTTTTAGTTCTTAAGCATTCCCTATACCTAACTGCTTTAATTTGTGCTTAATTGTTAATCGTACCAACAGTCTTAACTTCGTCGGTATTTTGATATCTCAACCATTATTGGCAATTTTAAGTATCAGTCTAGATTAATATGTATTTATTTACAAAAAATTATTTGTAATTGAATATTTTCACGGCCAACCTAATACAATTTCACATATTTTGTGTTGCAATTAATGTTTGGCTTGAACCACCAATAACTCACAAAATAAAGCAGTTAGGTATAGGGTATGCTTAAGAAATTAAAAAGTACCATAAAAGAACATTTCACTACAATACTAAAATATAGGGTGTTCCAATTAAGAAAACTCAGAAAATACTCATTCCGAGTTTCGACCAACCCTGTATACTAAAATGAAAAATTTAACTATACCAATAATTCCTAACAATAGTAGACTATATTAAAAATCATTTGAACATAAATAGAGTTTATTATGTCAAACGACTACAATCTTACAGGGTGCGAATGTTGCTACGAAATTAATAAGAAAACGTAATTATCTTTTAACCTACCTTGTATAATATTACAAAACTTTATATTTTAAGAAAGAAGAAATCGAGGACAATACAATAATGTAAAAATATACAGGGTGTCCCATTAAAAAAACGAAGTTACAATCCACTTCCGGTATAACCGGAAGTAGCAAAAAGACCAAAATATTTTCATTAAATAATTCACATCTCAAAACCCTTATATTTCAATTTTCATGATTTTCTTACCTTTAGTTCTCGAGATATTTCTAATAGGCCCTTTATCTGCCTCACCCTGTATACACTGGGGTGCAAAATTAACCGGTCACCTTAAAAATGGGTCCTTGTTAATGTCTCGAATTTCCTAAACCTGTTGTCCGATATAAGTGATTTTTTAATATATCATAGCCTTATTCTTTAGCAATATCGCTGTAATAGTATTGTTGCTAAACAGTTAAATTTTCATTGTATACCGAGTTTATCAATCAAACTGTGTTTTCTTCTTAAAGTTCGCATCACCCTGTGGAATATTTTAGCATTTATAAAATACTGAAATTAAAACCCAACTATAGCCTCATGTTTTCTTAACATTTTGTTTTTTGATTCATTCGCTTATGTTGGATAATAAAAAAGTTAGGTACTTTAACAACTAGCCTTGTTTTTCATCAATACAGCGTGTTTTTAAATAATAATTGGCAAACTTTAAGGGGTAATTCTGCATGAAAAAATAATGACAGTTTGCTTTATCAACTATATGTCTGCAAATGCTTCGTTTCAGAGATAGGGGATGTTGAAAGTTTTCTTACAAACTGACGATTTAAAACTTTAAAACCGGTTGAGCTACTTATGCAAATGAAATTTGGTGGGTTTTAAGAAGTAGTTATTGCACATTTTTTGACATACAATTAAGAATTTAATATTCACCATTGGCGTGCATACGGGTAATATGAGGGCTTATATTACCCGTATGCGCACCAATGGTGAATATTATATTCTTACTTGTATGTCAAAAAATGTACAATAACTACGTCTTAACACCCACCAAATTTCATTTGCATATCTCAACTGGTTTTAAGCAATAAATAAAGCGTCAGTTTGTAAGAAAAATTTCAACACCCTCTATCTCAGAAATGATAAATGAAGCATTTGCGGACATAGGTTTATAAAGCAAACTGTCATTATTTTTTCATGTAGAATTACCTCTTAGAGTTTGTCGCACTTATTTAGAAACACCCTGTATTGATAAAGAACATGGCTAGTTGTTAAATTTCCTAACTTTTTTTTGGTCCTACTTAAGCGAATGAATCAAAAAACAGAATGTTGAGAAAACATAAGGCTATAGTTGGGTTTTAATTTGAGTATTTTATAAATGCTAGAATATTCCACAGGGTGATGCGAAGTTTAAGAAAAAAACACAGTTTCATTGGTACACCCGGTATGCAATGAAAATTTACCTGTTTAGCCACAATATTATTACAGCGATATTGATAAAGAATAAGGCTATAACATATTAAAAATCACTTAAATCGGACAACAGGTTTAGGAAATTCGAGACATCAAAAATGCCGCATTTTTAAGGTGTCCGGTTAATTTTGCACCCCAGTGTATATTGTTAATTATTAATGTTTATGATCGACATCGACAGACACTTGATCTAACTAAAGGAACTACACACTAATTTTCAAAACTTTACACTCTCTCTATCGGCAGTTACCTGTAACTTTCGTAATCTTTAACCCATTGAATCCATATTCAACATAATTCTTTCTTTAATCAAGTGTCATTAGGTACGTCCGAACCGATGTAGACACAGTCCTCGTAGCGTATTTGGTATAGCATTCGGCCAGAGATCGAGAGGTCTTGAGTTCGAATCCGGAGCAATCCTATACTTTATTTTTATTTTTTTAAAAGCGGTAAGCACAAAATTAGTTTGGTGTTTAAAAAAAATTAAAACAAACTGTTTAAAGTATATTTATTTTTAAGAAATCATATACATAATAGAAGTATAACTTCTTACGTGCGTACAAAGTACACACACATTCTTTTTTTTTTCGGTGTCATAATATTTTCTCATTCAACTTTTAATGCTAAATTTGAATTATTCATAAGTTTTCCAGCATACATTACAATTTTGGTTGCATAAATCCCCAAAGCATCTGTCGTACTGTATAAAAATGACGGAATTGATTAAAATTATTAGTTTTATCCATTTGCTAAAGAATTTTCTATCAAGACAGAAAATTAGACTGCACAGTTGTGAAAAACTCTCATGGTTTAGAATACTTCAGAAGCAACAAATCACTTTTTCTAATAAATTCCTAAAATCTGAGATACCAATAATCAAAGAAATACTTTTAAAAATATTGTAATTTGTTATTCATTAATATCTGTCGTTGCTTCATTTTTATAAAGTCATTATACTCCAGTCAATCCGAGAAACAATCATCGATTTCACGTAAAAATCTTCTAGAATAGAATATATCAACACAGGTTTTTGAATATTCTAAAAAGTTTTTGTAAAAGGATTTCGATTTATTTTTAAGGTATATTAAAAAAATTTCAACATTTTATTAAAGGACATCACGCACATTTTATGGAAAATATAATGTCACTCAAATGAAATAAAAATTACATGAATAGATTGGTCTTGAAATTGCACTAATTTCATATCATTGCGCCAACTCTGTATTTTGAATAATAAGAGCGTAAATTGATAAAAATAAATCTAAAATCAAATGGGAATGCACGTGTGTCAAAGAAAGAAAAAAGATTTTGTAATTCGCTTACTCCATAAATATTTCTGAGGGATTAAGGCAGAGGCTTACTCTTATATTATCCTATTATTATTGATAATAAAGTAGGTATAATTTGGTCAGTTGTACTGCCTCTAATCGGCTTAAGCTAATGGTGGGTAGGCTGTTTTTAATAACCGCTAGACTAATATTATTTATGAATGACAGTTGTACTGCCTCTAATCGGCTTAAGCTAATGGTGGGTAGGCTGTTTTCAGTAGCCGCTAAACTAATATTATTTACGAATGACAGTTTTATCGACTTCAAAAATACGATATCGATAAACTTCAATTTCAATTAAGCAAAATTCAGAGTTGGCGCAATGGTATGAAATGATTGAAATTTCGAGACCAATCTATTCATGTAAATTTTATTTCATTTTAGTGACATTATATTTTCCATAAGATGTGTGCGGTGTCCTTTCCTATTCAAAAACAGTTTGAAAAAGGGCTGACTTTTTAGTTTAGCTCATAAACATCTGTAATAATTTTGAGAATTTTTATGTCACACACTTGTTAGTGCGCTCAATGAAAATCTGGTGAATAAAAGCACTTTTCAAAAAAAAAGAGAACCCTCTATGTCGAATAGGAAGGAAGACATGTTCAAACTTCCAAGAGACAGATGGATGGCAGCTTGAACATTGGATTTAAGCGAAGATCAAAGAGCAAACATTTTTTTTTCTATTTTCGGACAGCAGTAAAATGTATTTTGAATTAAATAAATTACGTACATTCTCCTTTTTGTGCCAATTGAATTTTTTTTTTGGAAACCCTGTATAAGTAATTAAATTAATTAAATGTTTATATTACTGAGTAGAGAATTAAATAAGGTTTCAAATGAGCTACAGTCGGAAAAATGAAAGAATACCCATGAACGAACATATAAAACACGCTGTATTTTCCTGTCACCGTGTCACAAAGAAAATTGTCCAGTGCAAGTACGTGTAACAATAATTATTACATGTACTTGCGCTGGCCAATTTTTTTTGTGACACGGTAACAGGAAAATACAGCGTGTTTTATATGTTCGTTCATGGGTATTCTCTCATTTTTCCTACTGTATTGAGGTTACATTTTCGGGTTTAATTTAACAACTATTAAAATTAGAATAATAACTATTTTAGTCAGTTACAATGGTTTTTGAAGCTCTATAAAATAGCGTATTAACTATATTAAAAATATTTACAAAATTTGTTTTTTGAGTTGTGACACTATACAGATAAAATAACGAAATATTTACGAAATATTATTTACCAAAAGTGACACTTGCAGTACAGAATATTATTATTATCTGGTTAACAGACTTATGCTTTTTAATAATGTAACTTTAAATATACAAGTAACATTCAACATTCAATAGTACCTATTCAAGTGAAAAAATCTTAACACAGATGAAGCACAGTAACATCTGTTTCCAATAATTAGATGGACCTGTCTCCACAACAAAAGATTAAAAGATACAGATGTTATTTAAGAGGTTGCAGAAGGGAACTACATGTTCATAAATCTTGTATGTTTTTTGAAATCGTTTTCTGCAGTAGGTATTCATTAATGTTTTAAATACGCAAATTTTCAAATTATTTAAAAAGTCTTTAAATAAAAAGCATTAAATACAAAACCCACTATATTGATACTTAGTTTAGAAAATTGATAGATATTTAAAAAAATAGTACCCTTATTTAAAGTGTGATTTCAAAATTTCAAGTGAATTTCAAAATTTCACCTTGCGTTATTCATAATAGACCCTACATAATACACATTTTTGAGATGAGGTTGTTAAGCAGCTTCTAAAAACAAAAATATACATGGTGTTTAATTAAAATTAAAGATAATGGACTATGCTAGACTTGAGTGAATCACCCTGTATATTCAAATTTATGTTTAAATAGTCCATAGTTGAATTTAAAAGTTGACGTATCCTAGCGTTTTTATAATTTTCTAAAATAATGACACATGACAAAAACAATTTTATTCCACAAGTGGTTTCCATACATTATAATTTTAAATGATCACCCTGTATTATTCATAAAGACCATAAATTCAGATTGTTAAGCAGCTTTAAACATATAAAAATATACAGGGTGTTAAAAAATAAAGTTTATGGACTACGGTAGTCTTGCATGAATCACCCTGTACATTTAAATTTATGTTTTTATATATGAAAATCTACGGGTCTCAGCGTTTTGTAAAATTGATTAAAACATGGACAGAAATAATTTTATTCCATAAGTGCCTTCTTATATATACAGAGTGTTTCAGAAAAAGGTAACACGATCTCTAAGATAGGTGAAAAACTGAAAAATAATTGGGGTTTGCTTAGTATAAAATTTTTGTAACGGCATGCGTTTTCACGATACAGGACGTTGAAGAACAAAAAGTTTTACACATTTTTTTCACTATTTTTCCGAAACTACTGGCAACATCGTATATTATTTGTTATACAAAAATTTTTACTAAGCAGAATAAAATATTGAAATAATAAATATGTTATTTTATTTTAAGTTTTTATTAAAGAACATCAAATAGAAGAATGCATGAGAAGAACAATAAAGGATGAAGCCAAAAATGTATGTAAGGATGGGGCCAAGCAGGGAAAATGTAAATGTAAAATTAGTAATAAAAGATTATTATTCTAAGTTTTGGACATATTTCATGTCATGGGACATGAAATTACGGTTGGCAGGGATAACCAGACACATGAACTAAAAAGAAGAATCGTTCTTGGGTGGGCAGCATTTGGAAAACTGAGAGAAACTTTTAACGAGTGAGTTGCTCATATGCCTAAAGAGAAAGGTATTTGATCAGTGCGTCCTCCCAGTCTTGACGTAAGGATCAGAAACACTTACCTTACCTAAAGCCTCGGCTACCAAACTAAGAGTAACGCAGAGAAGAATAGAGCGGTCAATGTTAGGAATAACTCTGCGAGACAAAATCAGAAACGAAGAAATCAGGAGAAGAACAAAGGTGACTGACGCCATCAAAAGGATAGCTAACTTGAAGTGGAGATGGGCAGGACACATAGCGAGAATGACACATGGGCGATGGACAAAAAGGTTATTGGAATGGAGGCCAAGAGAAGACAAGAGAAGCGCCGGTTGACCGCCTACAAGATGGACAGACGACGTAAGAAAGCTAAATAAAAACTGGATGAGAGCGGCGCAGGATAGACGTGGTTGGAAATGAGGGGAGGAGGCCTATGTTCAGCAGTAGACTTTTGAGGCTGGATGATGATTGTAAGTTTTTATTATTACCTCAAATGCGATTAAAATAATAATTCCGGTACTTTTCGCAACCTAGTTTTCCATTTAGGTTCAAATGGTGACTTGGGTGTTACGTAACGTTTAGGTAGGGGGAGGGGGGTACATAAAAACGTTACGGTGCGTTACATAGGGGGAGGGGGGGTCAAAAATCTTCAAAAATTGCGTTACGTAATACTTGAACGCTCCGAAACACAAAATACTGCAAAAAGAAAGATAAATAAGTGATAAATGTGTCACTTTTCTTGAGCACATACGCAGTGTTTTGAATAAAGTAATCACATATATACTGTTTTAACTTGACAAACGACATTTTATACACATCTTAAATGAACAAATATGCAATGTTTTGCACAAGTTGATATGTGATGCCGTATGTGTTCGGTGCGTCGTTGATTTTGGATAATCGTATAATGGCACTAGTGTGATCTAACGATAAATACTTGACCCATAGACGTGACACTTTGTGAGATAGGAGTTTATAGTTTTATTAAACTGTTGCTGCAATAAAACCGATTTTAAAATTTTTTGAGTTAGGACACTCTTTGAGCGGAGGTGTGATATTGTATATAATTTATAATTATTTTCAGAGTGCTTACAAAATATGTTGTAATCAACTTACCAATTTTAGTAAATCATTAAATTACATACCTGAAACAAAAATGAATAATTAGATAGGGGGTAATTATTATATTGATAAAAGTTTATTTAAATAGCTTGATTTTGACAGTCTGAGATTAAAAAAAGAATGAATTATTTTTCACACTATTGAGCGAATTACCATTTTCAATGAAACTTCTTATACTAAATACTAAATAGATCTATTTCTATTTGTTCGTAGACAGTGAAATTTGGCGACTGAGAAAAGATATTGATACACTATAATATTCCGAAGTGAAAAGTCGAAACGTCAAATAAACTTAATTTCAACCTAAAATTGTTGCTTATTCCCAACTGAAATAGTAAATTGCATAAGAGGCCACAAGAAAATAGCTTCAGACCGAGTCTGCATCAGTTAATAAATATGTTTAATCTAAAACGTCCACTATACTGCTCGCAAAGCCGATCGAAGTTCAACGAGTACGAGAGTGTAGACAGGCACTTTACGCGACTTCACTGCGCCTCGGCCTACTTCCATTCTGTGGCGGTTTTTGCGACCGAGGGACCGAGTCAAAGGAATCGGCCAGCGTGAATGTGTTCCTCGCGAAGTTAAACGAGTGTGTAGTGACGGGTACTTCGGACTTCGGTCAACGGTGTGGAGCTTACTTAACACTAAAACACTGAAAATTTTGTATTTTCAATACTTCCACAAAATTTATTATAAATGTCACTACAGCTGTTTCGGTACTTTCAATCTTTTTATTTCCTTGCTGAAAAATATTGAATTGGCTATGGACATACCTTAGGTATGCCGCAGCTTAAGGATTATTAAAAAATGTTAACAAAATGTATGGAGCTTTTATGTATCATCAAAGTGTACCACCCACCCAACGGAAAAACAGGACATTTAGACGTCCCGAGAGACTTCTTCGGGACCCCGGGTACAATTGTTAAAAAACGGGACAATCATGTTTTACGGGACGTTTGGTCACCCTATGGTACATGTCTTTATGCAAAAAACAAAGTTAATACCATTTATAAATTACTGCAATTCTCAATATTAAAGAATAGAACTTTTAATGGTCTAAAAATGTATAAGAACCGTTTTAGTCAAAAAATTATTTTTCATTCTTTATGATTGTTAAAAAAAACAAAGCAAAATTAGATGTACATCTTCACGGAATTGTCATCAGGTATCCCCAAATACCTATGAAAACCTTTACATACCTGTATAAATTTTTTTTAGGTTTTTGTCCCTATTGACTGGCGTATATTAATTCACTAAAATTAACGGCAAAAAATTGTAATTGGAATTTCGCCTGATTTTGCCCAAACCCAAATACGGATGGGTTGTTAACTGCTAAATATTCATCAAATAACACTATGTTGATAATTTGATATTTCTAATTATTGTTTGTCTATTATCGAGAACAGTAATTATGGGTCAGTAAATAAATGTGAAATACGGCGATACCGTGTAAATTTCTGTACCACCACCGAATTGTATGAAAATTTGGATTTAGCTTCCTCTTACCCACTCTACTTTTGGACTCAAGGGGTGACAGCCACACCTTCTCGGGATAAAAAAACATGCATTCAAAATAGTCCGGATATGGATAAACTGACTAATTCTAAGCAACTTTTTTCACTAAATCAATACTTTTTGAGTTATTTGCGAGTGAAAATGTTCATTTTTTCTACGAGCGTGCAAAAATGTCTACTTTCGCGCACGCCTTTTTGTTTAGAAAGTTTCACTTTTCCGCACGCGTGTTACTTTTCCGCACGCGGTTTTTACTTTTCTGCACGCGTGTTAATCTAGATATGTTAATATGGCCTTAAAGTAATTATAATACATACATGCAATAAACTAATATTTAGATATTATTTACTAATTTATTTCAAAAATATTTTATTGTGTTCCTGTTTTAATGAAATTAACGCGACAATTCGATGAAATAAAATTATTTTGACATAATATTCGAAAGTCAAATCGGTAGACAATAACAGTCGTTTTGAATCATCGTCATGGAAACCAAGATCGTCGTCATGCTAACTAATTATATTGAAAGTTTGGTTTTGACAACCTTGTCAAAGAATTAATTTGTGTATGTATTTTCATATTAATTAAATTAATTGATTAAGATTTAGTAATTTTTTAAAGACTCTTAGAAAAAATATTGTTCCTAACTCTTGCAGAAAGTCTCTTTTCCGCATTCGACTGCTTGCCGAACTCCCGCTTCGCGTCGTTAGCATGACTTTCTGCACTTGTTAGGAAAATAACTATTTCAACAAAAAAAAACACGTATTTAGATGATTTTCACAAATAACTCAAAAAGTAAGTATTTTATCGAAAAAAAAAAATATTTTACAAAAATGTAGCTTATAAAAAAATCAAAAAAGGTGTAAGTATGAAGTCTGCAGAGCCAGTAGAAGCAGAGCAGTAGCTCATGGAATGTAGGTTCTTATTCGCCAAATTACAAATCGAATATTTCAACGTGAAATAACCAAAACATGAAGGACTTTTCGGGAAAAACTCATTAAAACTTATATTTGTTTTTTTTTATATAAAAGTTTCTAGAATCGGAACTAAGCAAGTTACGCTCAAAATAAAAATGGTCCCTTTTTTTGGTAAAAAAAGTCGTTAAAATCACCCCCTAATTAGCATCTCAAATGAAATTAATCGTTACCGCTTTACAATTTACTTTATTTATATGATCGTATGTAAGTTCCGGCAGGCGTCACAGATGTCATAGAGCGAGTAGCATGGCTGAAGTGGAATTGGGCAGGCCATGTAGCCAGAATGAAGGACGGGAGGTGGACCCAAAAAATTACAGTGTGGAGACCAAGAGAAGACAGAAGAATTAGACGGTAGACCACCTACACGGTGGATAGACGACGTCAAAAGGATTGCTGGGAATTGGTTGCAGAAAGCACAAGATCGACAAAACTGGAAGAAATTAGGGGAGGCCTATGTTCAATTTTGGATGCAGAAGGTTGGATGATGTAAGTTCCACTGGTTGAAAGTGTTTATTTTTGAGTTATTTGCGAATATTTTCACAGGCAAATTACTCACCATTTACTGGTTGAAAGTGTTTATTTTTAATTTTTTTGCGAATATTTTCACAGGCAAATTACTCAAAAATTGTTGATTTAATGAAAAAGAACATATGTTGTTTAGAATTAATTTATCCATTTCCGGTCTTATTTCGAACGTATGCTTTTTCACCCCCGAGTAGGGGTGGCTTCCACCCCTTAAGTACAAGCAACCAACAGCACAAGTCCAATAGTGAAGTGGGCGGTAAGAAGAACCTAAATCAAAATTTTCATGCAATTCTGTGGTGACATGGAAAATTACACGGTATCGCCGTATTTCACGTTCATTTAAGGTAAGCTTCCACTGGCCCGCATCGCACGCATTGGACGGATCGTATCAAACAGATCAATTTTTTATCCTCTTCAGCCCCAAGAAAAAAGTTTTTATTATTTTAACAATATTTTCTATTTTCTCTCCTCATTTGTGAAAACAATAAACGAAAATCTATAAAAATTATAAAAAAATTATTTGACAGACATAATATGACAGGTCCAGCATAATGGACATCAGGACTTAGCTTTCATATAATTTAAGTATGAAACTGAAAAAACATTCTGGTTCAGGAGAAATAATATACATATACATTTTGAATTTTGTACAAAAGAATCTTGTCTTCTTAGTGCATACAAGAGGTTTAGGCAACGGGATAAGAATTTCTGTTGCTGACAGAGCATATTGGCAAATGGTCATTACTGGTTTTTCTTGCATCTATAGGCGGTAACTGGAAAACTGTAAATCTTTTTACAGGAATTATGGGCACTTCATCTTCAGATGTCTTCGGTTCTCTTGAAATAGACGCACTAGCTTGTCTCCCACTTGCAGGCTTACCACCTAGAGCTAGTGACTTTCCAACATACTAACATACTGCTTAAATTCCTGTAAATCCATTTCCTTTAATCATTATCGCTATCTTCACTGACGAAAAAATCGCTATCTGTCAACATAGCCTCCAGTGCACGTTCCATCAATATTCTTTTACTATCTGTAACCAAACTTAAAAAACGTGAGTATGGTAACATATTTTGCTAAGTCCCAATGTCCAAAATGCTGGACAAAAAGTTTAGAGAGCCGCTAACGTGTCCAGTTGTAATTATTTTCAAATATATATTTACGACAAATACATCCAATCATCAAGTAACATACATTAAAAACAATCAACACTTTAAAGTACAGAAAAACACTACAACTTACTATATTTTTGTGGAACCACCATCATAACTTAAAAAGATTCACCACATGTAACAACAAACAACCGAGGTAGGTGCTGTTGTCAAATTTTTCAAACGAGTAAATTTGACTGATAAATAGGAAGTCCAATATGCTGCAATATAGGATGCAGCGATGCCCAACCCGAATAGTCACCGTGTAATAAATTAGTAAACATTGTCCAGCTGGCTGGACCTATGGACTGAGGAGGTTATACTGCGTACACTGTATAGGCAGCGATCGGATTTGCCGACTCGAGTATCAGTAATCGGATTGCTGATGCCACTCGGATTTTTGTAGTGATTGTACCCCCGGAAAGTGTTTGCGAGAATGGAATAAAGCAATAAAAAACAAGTCGTTAGTGCTTGTTTGTTAGCAGAAGACGAAGAACAAGAAAAAAATCTAGGAAAAGGAAGCATAATTTCTGGATACACAATACATTCAAGAAGAGATCGGAACATGGAGAATATCACACTATTTCCTAATTTGTTAAACTGTAACGGTACGAAAATCATTAACATTTTCGGTTCACCCTGTATTCTAAATTCGTTAAAATCATGTTTGTGTTTCAAAGGAGAGTTGTTGAATTCTCACAAATCTATCGCTTTGGAGATGGTACTGTTGGTACTGTTGCGTGGAGTTGTTCAGTTTTTCGTTTCTCACAATATTAGATCGATTATCTACAAAAGTGTTTAGATTATTTTGAACCGACAAAAGAACCAGGGCCGCAAATTTTTCAATAATGTGTTATTGGCGACAGTTGTTTATACAAGTGGCGATAAGAGTCCCGAGTTGATCAACAAGTCCAAATGTATTTTTGCTGACTTGTCTGAGAAGAAAACCTTAAGGTTATCCTGAGAACAGGCCTCGGTTATAGAGAAGCTGAATTAACACTTTTGGTGGGAAAAAGGTTGTACGAACTACTAGAGTCCGTTTTTTTTATTACTTTGGTGATTGGATGGAATGTTTTTGGTGTGAACAAGAGGGTTCAACCCAAGTGGTATTTTGCATTTCCTATTGGCCGAGATTTTTATTAAGTAAGTACCTTAAGTCTGTAATTGGTCGATTGAGAAATATTAGTAGGAGGTGGGATAGATTTGGAAGGAGCGTTTAATTTTTGAGAGATTGAGTTAGGGAGATCGGTAAATTAATTCTAGTTTTGGCATCCAAGCAGAGAAGTTAGTTCAAGTTCTTAGAGACTCGGAGGTCCGTTGGTTGCGGCACCTGAGGGGTTTAGTTTCCCATTGAGATTAAGTAGTGGAGTTATAGTGTTCCATTATGGTCTAATTAAGTCGTGAACAGTACCAATTTGTTTTAAGAAATAAATGCTGAATCTTTCTATAAACTATGGATAGCATATGTACTTTCCACATATCTATTCTTTTTGTAATATGACTGTAGTGAAGTGTAACTGTGACTTGGACTTTTGCACATCAACTATGAGAAGATACAGGACTATGTGTAAGGTATTGTTTTTTTTGTAAACTTTTAATTTTTTGGTAAACATGAGCTCGATCTCTTATTTTTGTAAATCCGCAAGAGATCACAGTTCTTTTCAATTTTATTTTGTTTCAATAAATACTGTCTGATTCATTGCAAAATACTATTTTATTATTGTCTTGTTCCCTTTCTCTTGTTTCTTAAGTACAAAGATTTGGCTGAGTAAAGACATAAGGTAAGTTACACTGATTTGCTTTCATTTAAAAGTATAAATATGATTTTGTATTGACTATGTTTTTGTTAATTTTTGGTTTGAGCTATCGTTTTTAATGTTTCTATTTTTGTATATGTTTGGTTCCCATAGGGAAACCAGTGGCATCCAATATTTTATTTCTTTTTATTTTATATTATATTTTCTATTTTTTTTTCTATTTCTAAGCTAATAAGAGAATATTAACAACACCCCGTTAAGACCCTCCCTCCCATATCTCTTCCGTACTGAGCAACCGAGGATATGTTCTTCAAATTTTGTAACACGTTAACATCCCCGTGTATGACATATCAACATCTTGTCAAATTCTATTTTCCAGTATTCCTACAGGGTGAACTTCGTCATTACAAAACGATGACATCAAGTTTTTCCAATATTTTCGTATGTCTCAAGCTTAATTCCGTATAACGTCATCGGCACGCATCGCAAAAGTTGCCTCTCGTAGCATCGGAGTCGGTGTCGACATTGCCGATGAGCGTACGGTGCGGATCAGTGGACGCTGCTGTATAAGTTTTAAGTTTTTATATAAGACAAACTGAAATCCGTTAAGGCACGTATCCACTATGTTCGCGAACCTCTTACACTCTGCGCTCCCTGCAACTGCTGCAATCGACCCGAGCGGCATGCGCTCCTCTACATATAACCCGCCACCGATTGGAGCACTAAGGCGGAGCGCTCACCGTTTCACGGTCCTGGAGCGCGAACGTATCCACTATGTTTTTTTTTTGTAAGCATTTATTAACAATCAGAATTACATATTCTATGAGTTAATTTGATAACAAGTACAATAACTTATATCAATGTAGTATTTTACACTAAAATGGCGTTATGAGGTACATCACCAGCGGTTTCACCTCAGTTTCAGCGAAGATCTATGGGCCATAATCTTCGCAATCTTCTGTTGTTTAGTGGCTGCAGTAATGGTAATATTAATTGGTTGGGGTGGCCTTCCAATTTCTCGTGGTGTCTGTTGGCTCTTTCATGAATTACTGTGCTGACTAACGGGATGTTTAGGTCTGTATGAAGGGTTTGGTTGGAAATGTACCACGGGGCATTTGCGATGGTGCGTAGAATTTTTGATTGAGTTCTTTGGATAATTTTTGTGTTTGATTTGCTGGCACAACTCCATAGTTTTATACCGTACGTCCATATATGTTTGATGACAGTTTTATAAATCAGCAGTTTGTTCTCAATTGAGAGTCGAGATTTTCTACCTATAAGCCAATTAATTTCTTTCACTCTCAACTCAATTTGTTTCTTCTTCTTTAACATGTGTTGTTTCCAGTTTAATTTAGAATCAAGATGAAGCCCCAGGTATTTGACGATGTTCTGTTGTGGTATGTTGACTTGATTAAGGCTAATATTTGGGCATTGGTCTTTCCTTAGTGTGAAAGTTATATGTGTTGACTTAGTTTCATTAGCTTTTATCTTCAATTTCTTTAACCACTGTCCAATTTGGTCTAGGTGTTCTTGAAGTTTTAATACTGCAGCTCTTGGATCCTCTTCAGTTGCAAATATTGCTGTGTCATCAGCGAAAGTTCCAATGGTGGTTTGTGGAGAGGTTGGTAAATCTGATGTGTACAGTACATAAAGAAGTGGACCCAATATACTACCTTGTGGGACTCCTGATTGAATTTTGTTACGGTTTGATAGTTCATCCTCCACTTTAGTTTCAAATTCTCTGTGATTTAGATATGATTTTAATAAGTCAAAGTATTTGTTGGGTAGGGATTTTTTGATTTTATAAAGTAATCCTGGGTGCCAACCTTATCAAATACTTGGCTGATGTCCAGAAAGGCTGCTGTGCAATACTGTTTATTGTCCAAAGCTCTATTAATTACATTTGATATGCGATGGCATTGTTGCACTGTAGAATGACCTTGCCGGAATCCAAATTTGTGTTCTGGGATCCAGTTTTGGAATTCTAGGTCGCTCATAATTCTTTTAAGTAACAGCTTTTCAAGAAGTTTTGACATTATTGGCAGTAGACTTATTGGGCGGTATGATGAAACATCCGTTAAAGCTTTACCAGGTTTCGGTATCATAATTACTTGGGCAATTTTTAGTGATATAGGCCAATAATTAAGTCTAAGATTGCATTTAATATGTACAATAACTTCATTATACCTTTTTTAGGAAGTTGTTTTAGCATTGTTGCTGTTATGAGATCAGTGCCTGGTGCCTTCTTTTCATTCAAATGATTAATTTCATCTTTGATCTCCTTCGGTGTAATTAAAGTTAGTCGCTCTCGTTTATTAATTGGTAAGGCTAGTTCCTGCTCTACTTCTTGTACTTGGTCATTGTCGTGTGGCTTGAAGACTTCAGTTAGATGTTCAGCAAATAAATCAGCTTTTTCTTTGTTGCTTTTTGCCCATGGTCCTGGTGGTATTGAGTTTTTCCGAATTGGAGGTGAAGTATTTATTGGTTTATTTTTGTTTTTGATTGGTTTCCAGATAGAGTTATCTTGACGCGAAAGGTTTGATACATAGTTTTCAAATGAGTTGTTTCTCATCTGTTCTAGAGCTGTTTTTAAGTTTCTAGTTCTGTTATTATAAATTGTCCTGTCGTCTGGTCTGTGAGTTCTTTGTATCCACTATGTGTAGCAGTTTCAGGGGCGCGAGCATAGTGGATACGTGCCTTTACATGCGACGCGTTCGATGCGAGCCTGTGGACGATTACCTTTACTAACCTATAAAATTAACGGCATAAATTCTAATTGAAATTTGGCCGGATTGTGTCCAAATACGGATGGGTTGTTAACTTCTAAATATTCATCAAATATCATAACACTATATATATTTTCGGTTGATAATTTGATATTTCAAATTATTTAGTTTGTCTATTATCGAGAATAGTAATTAGGTCGGGTTGAACAGAACGTATAAAATATACACCCGACGGTTTCGGACGTGAATTAAACGTTTGGATTGGAAAATCTATTGACGCAATGTATTTGTTATTAAATTTGCAGCTTCATTACTGTTTATTGATCGATTCTATTTGTTACACTATGTATTTGATTTGTATAATAACAAAGAGAATACAATGCAATTTCAAAAATAGGTTTCAATTTTCCAAAATATTGTTATGTTCTATAACTACAGTAGGAAAAATTAAAGAATACCCATGAACGAACATATAAAACACGCTGTATTTTCCTGTCACCGTGTCACACAAGAAATTGACCAGCGCAAATACATGTAATAATTATTATTACATGAACTTGCGATGGTCAATTTTCTTTGTGACACGGGGACAGGAAAATACAGCGTGTTTTATATGTTCGTTCATGGGTATTGTTTCATTTTTCCGACTGTACATACGTACTATTTTTGAATAAAGGGAGACATTTTTTCGGTATATTCGATTATTTACTTTGACCTCTAAGCTAGGGTGAGAATCACTCCAACATTTTTTAATTGCAATAGAGGTCAAAAATAAGCTATCGTTTTAAAGCCCTTGAAATTCCCTATACATTAGTCTTTAACTTTTTAAATTCGGTCCAAAACTTTATTTTATGTATTTAAGAACTTTAAATTGTATTTACCTGCTTAATTAGTTAAGTACGCCAATGGTTTAGATTTTAGTTTCTTTCTTAGCATAGTTATTTGTTTTTTGTTACATCTGTCACACTAAGTAAATGATATAATGCGAACACATTAAGAAGTGTGAAATGATATCAGTTGTAAGCATTAATTTGTAGTCATTTCAAATGGATTACCATGGTTTAGTCCATATGGAAAACGTAGTATTACAACTTTCGCTGTATTTTATAATCAATAAATGTGCCGATATGACAGCTCAACAATTTAATGAAGGACATCAAAATAAACATGGCAGTAGGAAGTGTTTTTGAATTTGTTATCTACGCGTCTTCCACATTATCTTCTTTAGTTTGTCCCTCTTAGCATAGAAAAGTGCATGGGTTGTTATTGCATGATTGACATTTCAGCTTTGAACGTGCCAGAACCATCCTAAACTATGTTCTCTAGTGCCACAACTACACATCTTTTATTAAACTAGCTCATTATATTATCATTTTTGTTACTCGATTCATCCATCTAAGCGTTTAGATTACCATAACATGCAATAGTTTTTTTTGGGATATGCACCGGCCCAAAATACAGTGCAGTCTTTAAAGTTATCATAAATGTAGTAACTTCACATTCCTCTTCTTCCTTTTGGCTTTTGTTGTCGCTGCAAGACTATTAATAGCACTATTTAGAGGCGATCTTCATGTAGTCTGGCTCTAAGCCATATCAAAATCTCTAACTACATATTTCTAAAAAATTTTTTGGAAAATAGAAGACAAAATTATCTGATAAATTATATTAACTCTAACTAATGGTAAAAAGCTTTTGTTGGGATGTAATGATATGAGTTTAGTGTTAGTTAGGATAAGTACGTACTGCATCTTTAAATTAACTTATTCCCGATATTCTGTTTTTAACCTACTAAGCTCTTAAAACTTTTCCTTAAGGGGTGGAGGGGGGTATGGTTTGAAATATTTAATTTTTTATTACTTCAAATGAAAGTGCATACTTTCAAGAATACTCTCTGAAAATTTCAGATTGATCGGAGTACAATTACCAGCGATACAGCGTGTTGAATATCCCTACTCTCGACTCGCTTTGCCCCGGCTTCGCTCCAGCACGCTTGAGCGTAGTAAGAAACGTTAAACAACTGTTCGCCTTCTCTTTTGTAGATTACTCCACGAGTCAAAAAATATATTACAATGTGCATTACTTTACGATTTGGCAGACAAATAAGAAGATGAAGATGCAGTTGTCAAAACTTTAAACGCATTTTTCTCAAAACTGCTTTTTCAAATGCGGTGGACATTGTAACTGAAAAACTGCTTGACATCTACATGAAATTTTGCATACATTTTCTTTACACATTTCGTGAGGTAACAACGTCGAGATATTTTTCGTTTTTTGCTTATTTTTTGTTCAACTAAAAAATCTGTCGATTTTCACAAAATTTTTACCAAAAATTTCGTATTTTTGACTTCTGAGTGATACCAAAAATTCAAAAATCATTAAAAATAAAAAAAAACTCAACGTTGTTACCTCGTGAAACTCATAAGCTAATTAAATATTTTTGAAATTTTAGTTTCGTATGATCTAGTGACGAGTTCTGATGTCCACCGCAAAATCCATTTTTTTGTGAGCTGCCTGTCAAAATTGGTCACCAATGGCTTATTTTTCAATATTTTGGATTGGATTTTTTTCTAAATATTCTTTGAATTGTGCTTAATATGCTTATTTAATTTAAAAATAAAAATAATTCTACCGTAGCTTCGAAAAAAATTCACAAAAATCTAACACTATGCTATCAGCATATTATTTAGGCACCAAGGAATAGCATTCTGTAAGCGGATTCAACACTAAACAGCATAAATTTAAAAAAAAAACGAGTCCAACAAAAAGGACTAAGCACTGAACACTGCTGTAATCCTACATTTCTATGAAAAATATTTGTCCTAAAACTAGTTATTGCTAAAATATTGTTGTCATTGTAAAATGAAAGTGAAAATTGCGTCTGTTTTGATCTGCCTTGGATAAATCTAAACTGATTTTAGAATATTTCGGTTTTGTCATGTATTCCTCTACTAATTTACTTTCTCCCATATTTTATTGGTGTGACTTTAGCTGTAATTTGTGCACTATACCTACCACATCTTTGTTTTTGTGCGCATATACTAAGATACTGCATCTCCGTTCATCTGGCATTTGTCCTACTCCCATAATTTTGTTTTCACTGGTTAGCCAATTTGGCTTTCCTAACAATGTCCTTATTTCTCAAGGACAATATCTGGTCCAAGTGATTTATTTTTTGTAGTGCTTGAACAACATCCTCGTTTTTTCATTAGGTCACCTTTGCTGTTATCGCTTCGTTTAGTTCTATTAGTTTTCTGTCAAGTTCTTCGTGTAAGAAATGTGGAAATATGTTTTAAATCTTTTGTTTTATTTTCTCTACGTTTAGCTATTATATATGAAAAAAAAAACAGTAAAATCCTGTATAAATATACCTTTTATACAGGATTTTACTGTTTTTTGTATTACATGGTATACAGCCAACCACAGGAAAACTTTTTCCTTGTGAATTTTTATTTTATATGACATAATTATTGTAAATACATATCTGCATTATGCCAATTTTCTTGATAATCTTTATACATACAATTATTGTTGCTACTCTTTTATTCCTTCTTGGACTTTTTTTGATTACCATAAAATTTGTGTCGTTATGGTCAAGTTTTTTTCTGTACATTTTTCAATTACAATATATAATAACTAATAATACCAGCCATGTTTGTCCACATTGTATTATTAGTGCCGGCGCAAACTGAACCTAAGCGAACACAACCTGGCACCGGCGGGACGGGTGACCTGTGTAGTTATTTTTCTAGCGCACCGCATATTGTTCACAACAAAACCCAACCGTTGGCTGTCACTGCAACGAATAGAGGGACGGGCAAAATCAGTGCGGACGTGTAACGGTTACTTTTGATACCGGGTCTCAGTGGTAGATACTGATTACAAAATACTGATGTATCTGTATCTGATGTGTTTCATAGATTATAACAAGGCCTTTGATAAAGTGCGGCATGATAACAACGCATTACATATTTGCATTTTTCTATAGTCAAAACCAGTTTACTGTAATAACTCGCACCTTTGGAGAAACACTGACGTAATTGCAAATTTTTCACAAAAATTTATTTAATCAACACTACGATATTCCTAATATTCGTATTTCTCTAAAGGAACAAAAAAACAAAGAATTATAACTATTCTCCATTTCGCTAGATCAAGTGTACCTGTGTATATCAAAGAATGTCAGATTGTCAGTTGTGCGTGACACAACATTAGTATGCAATGGTAAAATTATGGAATTTTTCGGGGAACAATGAAATAGTTATTTTCTAATTTTTTGAGAAACAATACAATGAGATATTTGCTAATTTCCTTCCCTTTCAGGCACGCGGTTTTTAAGGTGTTGTTTAAGAATAATTCTAATCCTAAAATCCTAATAACTAGGACTGTCGACAATAGATTTCTACTTCCTCTTGTAATTTGCGTCTCATTTTTGGCTTTAAGTACCTTTTAAAACTTTAAATGCCTACGTTTTCTCAACAATTAACAAATTTTCTTTTATGTACCTCAGTGTCCAGAAAGGTGCGAACTTTGCTAAAAACTAATTATTTTATCAGCCGATGCCGATACTATTATTATAAATAACACTGATTGTGATTGGATTGTCGTTGCAAAAACTGCTTACCTATTACATATATTTATATCTCGTCTACATATTTTGTTTTTAAGCATGAACAAGCCCGGTATGATGACACATTTTATTTAAGGGTAATGCGATATTCACAGATATGCATAACGGTTTTTAACAATGAATCATTTTTAATGATAATGTTGTGTAGATTTAAGAAATGAATGATATTTACAAAATTTTTATACCTATAGAAAAGGGATTACGCCATCATTTGTGACATTGTATTTCTAGGCCTGGATCCCGCGTACCAACAAAAAGTTGATTAATAGCAAGCTGAAAATGTGTTAATAGCTTAACGGTCTCTCGTCAGACAAACTTTGTCGGGAACACTGAAACTGAAACAGGGGAAGTTTTAATTGTGGAACAGGTTAAAAATTTGGAACGTCATACTACGAAAACGTCCCATGTATTTTGTCGAACAGAACTTCCAGTTGATTTGTTACCCTTTCATTAAACTCCCATGCAAAAATCAGACTGGTATTTATCACCAACTGGGCATCTTAATAAATCCGACAAGAGAACATATCAAATGACAGGAATTATGACAGGTGATAAATAGCAGTCTAATTTTAGCATGAGAGTTTAATGAAAGGGTAAGAAATCAATTGGAAGTTCTGTCCGATAAAATACATGGGAAGTTTTTGTAGTCTGACGTTCCAAATCTTTAACCTGTTCCACAATTAAAACTACCCCTGTTCCAGTGTTCTCATACTTTAAAGTTTGTCCGACTAGACATCGTTACGCTATTAACATATTTTCAGCTTGCTATTAATCAACTTTTTTTGTTACGCGGAATCCGGGCCTATTCGTTTTAAGTAACCTTTTTTTTTCTAATAATGTATTCTTGTAAAGGCATATCTGTTATCGCCGTTTATTTTGTCTACGAGTAGGTACCTAATAAAGTTATTAGAATTTTAATGACAAAGCGGTGTTGGGTTTTGATTATATTGTACTAATATTCCTCATGTAATCCTTATTACTGGTATCATATACACAGGGATAATTCCGAACGAGTTCTATTAGCTTCTCTACGTCCATCTCTAAACCAAAACCACATCAAAAGAATTGAGTCACGCGTCCCACGACACCAGAAAACTGTGTTTCGATGACAAACGTTCGCATGTGTAGACCTGGCACTGTATTTACTGATATAGGATGCGCAGAACTCTCTACGCACCTCTCCGGTGCCAGCTTGTGTTCGCTTAGGTTCAATTTGCGCCGGCACTAGAACTCCATTTCACGTTTTAACTGATTTGTTTTTAATTTTTGAGACTAACCTTATGGAGAAACGAGAATCAAAGAATATCAAAACTTAGGTGATTTTAAACAAAAATCTCGTCTAAGATCTAGTCAAATTACGCAGCTGGAAAAGACACGACATATTGTTATGAAACACATCCTGCGTATAACTAAAAAAATCCAATCTTTATGATAATAGTAAGCAACATAATTGTTACCAATTCCGGACATGTAAATATGGGCATACAGATAAGACCTGCTTTTGTCTATTTCTGTGTTCCCTGTCATCTCTATTTTATTAGCAAGACAAAAAATAATTTATATTTCCTTTTAATTAAAGTAAGTACCCCCGTTCGGAATATTCCCACGAAGCGGTACATCGCTCCTCAGAAAAACACTGCTTACTAAACTAGTAACTGAAAGATAAAATCTCGCATTAAGTGATTACACCTGGTGATGTAACTGTTATAAATTGTTGTAAACACTAAGAACTAAGACATATACTTATACAATACGCTCGTCGAGCGAACGTTCAAGTTTGGTTGAAAAAAGAAAAGGAAAAGATCGAAAACCCAGTTTACGCTTGACTTTCTAACCTCGCTGTTAAAGGTAGGAAGTTGAGCTGAGCACGACTCAAGAGAAGCTTTTATATTTGCGATGGAATACCAGATGTACGTACGAATCACGTTTTTAATTTTTACCTCTTTGACGACGCTGTATATGGCGAGGTTATTTCAGTAAATTTTGCTTCACCGATTGACGTTGCAATTATCGAGATTCTATTGAGAATGTGCTTTTCATGGAGATCGATTTTATTAATAAATGCCCGTCTCTAGCGTGTGCTTTATTATTTTACAATATTAATAATGTTCCATGTAAGGAGATTGAAAAATTTCCTGCTAAAGCAGGACTGCATCAGTCTCATTATCGAGCCCATTAATCAGTTCCTATTTCCTATTAAATCATGGTGGTCGAACATAAAAAATATATACATTTCGGCCGAGTTAGGCCGCAAACTCGTAAACGTTTTATCCTATAACTCTCTCTCTATACAGGATGTTTCATTAATAATTGTCCATATAGTAACTGGAGAAACCTTAGCACAAAATACGAAGATTTAACCTAAAACACTTAAATAAAATGTGGTTCCTTACTGAGTTACAGGGTGTTTTATCTAAAAATTTAAAAACTATTTTTGCTCAGCATTTTAAAACTATTTGACGTATCCTTTTCATACTTGGCAGGAAGTATAGGTACTATACAAACTACTAAATTATGTTAAAAAAACGTTTCTGGTTGTTACCAGAGGCGTACGACGGGGGAAAGTGAATGGTTGACCCATTCCAAATTCTACGCCACTGGCGGAATTGCTATTTTAGTTTAATTTTTGGATTTTCCAATATTTTCTATGAAAATAATATTATCTTCATTCGTAACGATAAGTCATTAATTTTCGAGATCTTTGAAGTTAAAAATGGAACGACACGGTTATTTTGATTAATGTAGTGTGTCGCTTCATTTTTAATTTCAAATATCTCGAAAACTAATCATTTTATCGTTACGAATGAAGAGTATATTATTTACGTAAAAAGTATTGAAAAATCAAAAAATTAGACTAAAATAGCAATTTCGTCAGTGGCGTAGAATTTGGGAAGGGTCAACCAGCCACTATCCCCTGTCGTACGCCTCTGGTAGTAGCTATAAACGTTTATTTATATTAATTTAGTAGGGTGTACAGTACCTACACTTTTTGCTAAGTATGATAAGGATACGCCAAATAGTTTTAATGTACTGGCTACAAATAATTTTTAAATTTTAATCATATGAATCATACCATAAATTAATCAAAATAACTATGCCGTTTCATATTTAACTTCAAATATCTCGAAAACTAATAACTTTATCGTTACCAACGAAGAGTATATTATTTACGTAGAAAGTATTGGAGAATCTAAAAATGGTACTAAAATAGTAATTCCTCCAGTGGCGTAGAATTTGAGAAGTGTCAACCATTCACTATCCCCTGTCGTACGCCTCTGGTAGTAGCTAGAAACGTTTATGTATCATAATTTAGTAGGCTGTATAGCAGTCGCACTTTCTGCCAAGTATGAAAAGGATATGTCGAATAGTTTTAAAATGCTGAGCAAAAGCACATTTTATTTAAGTGTTTTAGGTTAAATCTTCGTATTTTGTGCTAAGGTTTCTCCAGTTACTATATGGACAATTATTAATGAAACACCCTGTATACTTGTTGAATATTTATTGTATTAACGGGTATCTGCTACTTCTCATGACACGCCTTTGGTCTAACTTATTCATTGAGTATTGCACTAAATTTCACAAAAGCTTCCCTTTCCGTTTGAACTATCATCATCATTGCGGTACTTTGGTACTTACGTTGGTACTACAGTCATTAAAGGTCCTCGACCTTCCCAAGCTAGCTGTGCCATTCTGTTCTGTTCCTCTCCTGAAATTTCCAGTGGGCAACACAGATCTTCTCCATCCTGTGTTAAATCCACTTCAGCTCTGTCCTCACTCCGTCTTCTCATTAGTTACCACCAGTTACGCTGTTGCGTACACTTTGAGTGCAATCAAGACATACATCAGATCTTTATAGATTTCAAACAGGCTTTTGTGTCTATTAATCTAATCGTCTAAAACTATGGAATTCAATGGAGGTGGGTAAAGAATTTTAATAACTAGAAGTAACGATCATCAATGACAACAAATTGGAACACTGGCAGGAAACGGATCTTTTTTGCAATGCAACATCTAATGAGGTCAAAACTTTTCCCACCAGGTGGAAAAATCTAGATTAAATATCCAAATTTCTGGTGAGAGTAACATGGTGCTAGCAAGAGATAGCGTAACAAACGAATGGACGTGCAAACACAAGAATGAGAGAGTCGTGCAGAAATGTCTAGAAAAAGGTGAAAAGCTGCAGTTAGAGAGAATCTAAAGAAAGTGGGAGTAGAAAGAGTGGGTTCAAGTGAAGTATGAAAGGCCAGTATAATTTTATTAGGATTTACTAAAGGTCATTCTTTCAAACACCAGCTGGTTTACTAGATTTAAGCCACCTTGCATGCGATCGGCAATGCTTCTCTTTTGAACTTTGTTAAGAGATTGTCAACCACAGTCGATTACAGGAGAGGTGCTAGCACTCCTTGACAACAAACTTTTACTGCTCTTATATCCACCGACTGATCTCAGGGGTAGGTAATTATATCCCTAGTTGTTAGCAAGGATTCAATCCATTTGACGACTGAAGATGTTACACCTCTTCTTGTTACAGCTGTGTTATCAAATGCACTTTCCTATCAACGAGTGCAGATGATGCCACTAAAGTAAGAAAGTGGGAGGGACTTTATGTAGATGCAAAGAAGTAACCAACAACACACAGAATCACTAAATCGCATGCGAACTTTTTTAATTAGTAGAATCATGATCTCTTCACATGCCGGACTTAACCCGTCATCGGACCAAGAAGTGAAAGTCTTGCTTCTCCTGAAAAATTAAAAATGCGAACTTGGTGTCGAATACGAAGGTGTCCGTTGAAAAAAATTATCTGCAATTTCTAGTCGACGCGTTTTAATGAACAAAACTTTATTGGATTAAGTTTAACGAACTGGGATTTTTCATTTGGAACTAATCCTCTACCTACTGGCAGCCGAGTTTTGTAACTAACTTCATTTTACCTAATGAAAGCGTCTGTAGAGTTAGAACTGATGGCTGGTAATAAAGCATTGTTTGACAGCAATTTTTTGCTTGGAAAATAAAAAAAATAAATGAATGAATGAATCAAAGCCGGGCGTCCATTAGGAGTTGAGTACGTAATTACTTTTTCTTCGGTCGGAGGTTTTTAAGTGAATTAGGTAAATAATTGCATTCTATCATGGTCTACTGTTTTACTGGAATTTCACATTTTTTGCTCTTTTAATTTCGTTATTATATAGAAGAATTATACTGATAGTAGTGGCGCTTGTACCGCGAAGTTGTATTAGAATTCTTGAAGTGTCATAACTTCATAGTTACAACATATGAATATTTTTATTACTACTTTATTATTATCGACGTCTACTGATTCCAGTTGTTGCATACGGAAGTGAAAGATGGACTCTACATCAGCCGGAAATAAATAAGATAAATAAGCTACTGGTACAGTATCCGCCAAAATAAACAGTACCGAATATAAAAAAATTATTTATGAATTAGTTTTTATAATACATATGTTCAAAATGTGCACCATGGCGTTGCAAACAAGCTTCATAACGTTTCTGAAGATCATTAAACATATTTAAGAAAAGTGGTTGCTACAAATGTTGAAAATAACTTATTATTCTGTGCCGTAGTTCCCCAACAGTTTCTGGCGGATTTTCCGAGCCAAATATGGAATTCTTCATCATACCCCAAATGTAGGCATCAGGTGGTGTTAAATCCGGTGAATGAGGTGGATACTCGAAAGGACCCAGCAGAAACCTTATGAGAAATGGCTCTCTGTTAAATGCTCTGAAACTTTCGGTTCTGGTAGTCCTTGATTTGTAGAACAAAAGACTCAATGGGCGCGTAGCTCCAAAAAATCATGGTTTTAAGATATAAGCCTCTGAAGTTATAGGTACAGTGAGGACGTTTGAGTTGGAATAAATTCATTTTATCGAGAATGGGTGACTCTGGAGATAAATTACAAAACAGATCGAGGTTGATTTTTAAATTATATTTTTTTTGCATATAGGTATATCATACTAGTGACGTCATCCAACTGGGCGTGATGACGACGCAATCGGTGATTTTTTTAAATAAGAATAGGGGTCGTGTGATAGCTCATTTGAAAAGGTACTGAATTCTCTATTCAATGATATAAACATTAACATAATTATTTATACAGGGTGCCCAAAATTTTTTTTTTGAATTAAATTAATTGAGACGAAAAGAAGAATGTACATATATAATTTATTTAATTCGAAATACATTTTACTGTTGTCCGAAAACAGGAAAAACTGTTTATTTGATAAATAAATATTGTTTTTCGCTTAAATTCAATATTAAAGCTGCCATCCACCTGCCTCTTAACAGTTTGAACATTTAATTTAAGCGAAAAGCAATGTTTATTTTTCAAATTAACATTTTTTTGTGTTTTCTGACAGCAGTAAAATGTATTTCGAATTAAATAAATTATATACATTCTTCTTTTTGTCTCAATTAATTTAATTCAAAAAATTTTTTTGGCACCCTGTATAAACAATTATGTTATATTTACATTAGTGAATAGAGAATTGTATAACCTTTCATTCAAATGAGCTATCACACGACCCCTATTCTTATTTAAAAAAAAATCATCGATTGCGTCATCACATTGGCGTCACTAGTATGATAGATATGCCAAAAAATTAAAATTTAAAAATAAAAATCGACCTGATTCGTAATTTATCTCCAGAGTCGCCCATTCTCGAGAAAATGAATTTATTCCAACTCAAACATCTGCACTGTACCTATAACTTCAGAGGCTTATATCTCATGATTTTTTGAAGCTACGCGCATATTGAGACTTTTTTTCTATACATCAAGGACTACCGGAACCCAAAGTTTCAGAGCATTTGACAGAGAGCCATTTCCCATAAGGTTTCTGCGGGGGTCCTTTGTGCGACGAGAAATTATTCCAACATTGATATCTTTCTGTCACTTATTTTAAACATGGGCTATTAGAGAGTTATCAAGTAACTCGAGGAGAATACGGTAACGTTATTTTAGCAATGGAGCATGCGCAGTATGAATATTGAATAACGGAAATGATTTTAACGTTAACGTGCTCCGTTACGGTAGGTCGGATAGCGGGCTTAAAATACGGTAACGTTAGCAGCGAATCGCACCAATTCGGCAGGACTCGGAGTGACTCGGCCATTTCAGTTCTGTCATGTTCATGTAATAAATAAATATGTTGTGTTATGAAATTTTATTTTGTATGTTAACAGGTGTTTTGTCTTTGTTTTCTTGGCTTGGTTTTGGTTTGGTTGAGTTTAAAGTTTTAGTTCCTCTCAGCATTACTTACCAGTACAGGTATGGCCAGTTTCTGTTACAATTATATCTGGTATCCCTAACAATTGTACAAGCCTTGGAATATCCTGTTTTTCAAACTGAAAATACTGTTTGGCTTGTTCAGGTTCTAAGGTATCGAAATTAAAGACAGGATGTACATTTTGATTTTGAACGTTATCATCATTTAAAACGAGATTTAGTATTAAGTACTCTATATCATCGTCATTGGCTTCAAGTAACATTGCCTGTTCTAAGATCTCTTCCATATTTTTTAGAAAAATTTGAAATCCAAATTGTACAAAACAAGTCAAAATTACAAAATATGTATCTTGGGTGAAAGAAAACAAAAACAGAAAAAAATTTAAACAAATTTAATTATTTTGCTGTCAAATACGAAATTTGACTGACAGCTGCCAACTATTAACGTGAAGCAGAAATTCAATCACTTGATAACTCTAAAATTACATATACGTTAAAACTTATACCGTAAAAAAATAGCGTTTGCGTGTCAAAATAACGGATGGATAGAATTTTACTTGATAACTCTCTATTATCCCGTCCAACTCCGTATAAGCGGAAATTTATGGTCTACTAAAAAATCTTTTTCTTCGGTAGAAAGAACCATAATGACAAATATTGTAACCATAACGTAATGTCCAGTTGACAGCTAATGACAAGTATGCCAAATATGATAAATGCAACTTGCGTGCGCAATTTCCCAGCCCTCTTAATTTCGGTACTGTTTATTTTAACGGATACCGTATTTGAAAGGAAGGTTGTCAGAGATATTTGGTCCTAAAAGAGATGAATTAACATGAGGGTGGGGAAGGCACCGCAATGCTGGATTGGTGACTGTGTATGGTACTGAAAACATCGTCGCACATATAAAATCTAACCGAATAAGATGGGCAGGTCATGTAGTAAGGTCAGAGGAGTGTTAAAGGCAGTCTTTTGAGATACCAGGCGGTAGAAGATCAGTAGGCCGCTCCAGAAAAAGATAGAAGGATTATGTTGATTGGGGTACAACAATGGTAAATGGAAGCGGAAGGTCCTAGAAGATGGAGGGCTATGCTATAATGGATGCGAGGAAGATTCACCCCGAGTAGTTAGTCAAGATGAAGACTGGTTTATATTTTTTTCAATAAAAATGTCGTTTAAGCGTATTCTTCTCATATCTTTATCAGCTTCGTCTATGGATATTATGGGCCTTCTTGATTTTTAATTAAATTTTCCTTTAATGAGAATAAGTCTTCAATGAAAAACTTCTTTGGATTTCCCACTTATCAATAAGTAACTATTCTATTATACAACACTCTTGTATCATCTTAACTGCTATATATTCTTTATTTTTCTTATAATTTTGATTTTTGACATATACTTGCAAAAGAGGCCTTGGCGTCCAAGCTCTTGGTTATTTCTTCCTTTTTGGGTACGCCGTTGATCTCAGTCTGCTGTTTTCATTTATTAGATGTTCGTTGGACTGCGTCTACCCGTCCCTTTCTTAGTCGTCCTATTCTATCCTCCGTTTTTTCTCCTGCCTGTAATATTCTTAGGCCAGTTCTTTTCTTCGACTTCCGTAATACGTGTCTAATTATCTCATTCTCTACACCCTAAAAACGATTACATAGTGTATCTCCTCCTCCTCCATTGTTCTTCCTTTATCTCTGGGCTTCCAAAAATTTTGCGTAAGATTTTTCTCTTCCAGATCGTCTTAGTTATTCACTCCTGGTTCATTATCCATGTTTCACATGCATAGAGTGCTATTGATCAAAGAGTGCTATTGGTCAAATTATTGTTTGGGTGAACTAGATACAGGTTTTGCCTTCAATGTATTTAATAAGTTAGGTAGGATTAAAAATTTATCTTCAAAAGGCTCACTATATGACAAACTTAGCCCATAGAAGCAACAATACAAAAACGATGCAGAAATCGAATACGTAATGTTCTATAAATATGTGAGCCATGAATTTAGAATAGATCACCCAAACCTGCAAATTTAAAAGTCGAATAAAATTAAGAGTGTGTTACTGTTGGTACACTAAAAAAAGTAGGTACATTGTTTTTATAACCAATATACTGGGTATGTCTCAAAAGGAAGGTTTTTGGACAATGTGTGCTCCCAGTATTGATTTATGGTGCAGACACTTTAACACTAAAAAATGTGTAGAAAAAAATGGCTTAGCGAGGAATGGGTTGTCGATGTTAGGATTGATGCTAAGAGACAGACTTTAAAACTTCATACGATCTAGAATAAGGATTAAAGACGCTATAGACAAGATAGCACATACGAAGTGGAACTATTAACATGGCGAGAATAAATGTTGCTAGATGGGCTAAATGCATAATGGTGTAATGTCATAGATTTCTGGCACATATAACATTACATACTTCATATTACATAGGTATATCCATAAGTATCGGATATTATTTCTAACTGTCTGTATATTTTATATACTCTATGTAGAAACAATATCTAAACTACATTTTCAATGTTAGTGAGCGGTTTCCGAAATTATCGAAAAAAGAAATAAACTTAGGTCATTAACCTAAAAAGATAATAAAATGCGAGTTCATTTTGTATTCATTTATTTACTTGCCGATTTTATAAGGGAATTTTTTTAGAAGGTTAACTACCTAACTCTTTTGAAACATAAACTGATAAAATGTCGCTTTAAAATAGACCAGGGCATTTAGGAAAAAATAAATCGATTTTTAAATACAGCACCTATCGACTTTCAACTTTTTGCATTGTATTCAGGATGACGTCAGGAAAATAGTCTACAATCGAAAAATCGGTGGAAATGCGTAATTGCATCTACAGTGCATAAAGTGCATTCAACAGTGCATAAACATGTCAAAATCAGTAGATCGACGGCCACATTTGTTATTTTCGGGATTTTTGGGTTGCTGAACACGAATCTGCCATTAGTACTGACTCCCAGAGCAACTGGTGCCCAGAGTCATGCACTGCTGAGGCAAGCCATCTTCTAAAGTTTCGAGGATTTTCAGCACTAAATTGATGCAAATAAATTACTCGGGGCTTTTTTTGTTGCTTAATACGAATATGAGATCAGAACCACCCTTAGAGCACCTAGTGCCCAGGTTGACTGCTATGCACGTCCCGCGCACCAGATGCTGCGTGGTGTTAGTGACAACCCTCGAGAAGATGATGTGCCTTAGCGGTGACGCTGTGTACCAGATGCTCCTGAGGTCCGTTCTGATGGCGTATTAATGTTCAGTGCCTCAAAAAACCCCCGAGTAATCTGTTTGCATCAATTTAGTTCCGAAAATCCTCGAAACTCAAGATGACGTGCCTTAGCAGTAACCGTGGGCACCAGGTGCTCCGGGGGTCGGTTCTAAAGACATATCAAAAATGCCCGACGAATAAGATCTGGCCCTTAATATACTGATTTTGAGATGTTTATGCACTTTGGGATGCATTTTATGCACTGGGAAATGCATATTGGATGACGTGGAAGACGACTTGAAAGCCATGAACATAAGACAATGGAGGAGAAGGAGAGGACCAGAGATTTGAATGGAAGGACATAGCCAAACAGGCAAATACCCATCCAGGGTTATGATGCCCAAAGAAGAAGATAATATGTTAACACTAATTCTTATGCTGTAATAACCTGTTTACATAATATATTTTTATCGCCAACCGTCACTAAAGTCATTCATTATTGTACTCATTTGACGCCATTTGCGGCAGTAAAGTAACACTTTATTGTACTGAAAGGAGAATTTTACTTTACTTGCCGCGATTATTAATCAAATCAACCGAGATTGAATGTAAGTGGTCGATGGCAGTAATCGATTATTTATTTGAGTGAACAACAGTTATTTAGAGATAGTGCAAACATTCCTGACCATGGAGCTGCGCGAAGGCGGACATTTTCACGTTGCATAGCACAGTGCGTTTCGCATGGCAGTGGGGAGGGACTAAACCAAATTTCGTCTACTGGGCCGTGGTCACGAGTGTTTGCACTAACTCTACTTTAATAATTAAATAATTACACTTTTATAAAAAAGAACTTTTTTCATTATTATTTATAGGACCCAATATAAAATTGTAAACTCATATAAATCTAAGAAAATATTTAAAATGGGCCGTGGTCACGAGTGTTTGCACTAACTCTACTTTAATAATTAAATAATTACACTTTTATAAAAAAGAACTTTTTTCATTATTATTTATAGGATCCAATATAAAATTGTAAACTCATATAAATCTAAGAAAATATTTAAAATGGGCCGTGGTCACGAGTGTTTGCACTAACTCTACTTTAATAATTAAATAATTACACTTTTATAAAAAAGAACTTTTTTCATTATTATTTATAGGACCCAATATAAAATTGTAAACTCATATAAATCTAAGAAAATATTTAAAATGGGCCGTGGTCACGAGTGTTTGCACTAACTCTACTTTAATAATTAAATAATTACACTTTTATAAAAAAGAACTTTTTATAAATAAAACGTTTTCATTATTATTTATAGGACCCAATATAAAATTGTAAACTCATATAAATCTAAGAAAATATTTAAAATGGTATATATAATATTTACATTAATAATTATTAACTTATATAATATGAATTTTTAGTATTTTAACTTTTAATTATGTATTAAAAAAATTAAAAAAAGATACCTACAGCCAGGTTCGAACTCGGGACCTGTCAATCTGCAGTCTAATGCTCTACCACTGAGCCACCACCTATCGATCTATTAACGTTGCATTAGTCACATTTTTAAAATAGTTTGAAATTAAAAAAATCGATTTATCCATATAATAGCAGTTAAATATTGCACTGTTAGCTAGTTCTCAGCTATTCTGAAAATTTCAGGTGACTAGGTAGCATAGAACTATTTTTAAAATGTATTACAAAATTTGCGGATATAGTGACATAGTTACAAAGACCAAGCCAAGTATATAAAAACGCTTTAAAATATTGTACAAAATTTACGATATATTATTAATTAAATTTATGTCAAAAAGTGAAATTCTTAGTATTTTGTAATTATAGTCATATAAAATATATCAAAACTTTACCGATTTAGTAATTATTCAATATTGATAACTAACGATTAAAAATCGATAGCAGCCAAGTCATCTATCATCAATCACTGTCATGAAACTTTTATTATGTCAAAAATTTTAAACGTTCTTAAATTGTAAATTGCAAGTAAGTGTTAAAACCAATATGTTGGCGATAAAATTTTGTATGCACCACATCAGTAAAAACTGTTTATCGAGCACTCGTTCGATAAAGAGTCAATTACTGACTTGGTACATAAATATTGTTATTGTCCTATCTAATGTCATTAAATTTGTTCATATTATATTGCTAATCCACCCCACTAAACCGCGTCTTTTATTAAGTAAGGCTGCTTTTGTTTACCGCCTCTGAAGTAAAACTAAAAAAGCGGCTATTAAATTTTTACGATGGGAAATTTTAAGTATTTTATAACTGTGCTTTAAATAAAACTAAAATAAAGGATACGACAAAATTATGTTTGTTTATGGCAGCGGTAGAACGGAGGAATAAAATTGACTGTTTTATTAATTTGGGGCTTAATATTGCGGTAATTAGGGAATTAATCCTGGTGGTGATTCTCGTTTTAATTAGTGGTTGAAAGATAATTTTATGTGAATAGGAGTTTAGATGTGCACGATTAATAATTCTGAATAAAATTGCGTGTTCTTCTCGTAACTCCTATATCCCTATTGGACGTTGACTGTTGACGATTACTCACACAAAGCCGGCTACTCATAGTACTGCGGTGTCGTTCGTCAAGATCGAACAACGAAGTTGTTCAATTTGTTGGCATATCTGGTATGACCACACACCGTACTGCACCGCAGTATTTATTAGGTTCTCGACAATGCCAAATCAAACAATAATTTTAGCGTTTATTGCTTTGTGTATAACTAAGAGTAAAAAGAAATTTAAAATGAAACGTAGATTTTGGTGCAAATAATGATTTATGAAAAGGGATGCACTTAGTCATGTCAATTTAATATCTGAGTTGTGATTACATCCAGTCGACTGGAGAAACTACCTTCGCATGGTTGA
This sequence comes from Diabrotica virgifera virgifera, assembly GCF_917563875.1. NCBI lineage: Eukaryota > Metazoa > Arthropoda > Insecta > Coleoptera > Chrysomelidae > Diabrotica > Diabrotica virgifera. Next base: position 178,049,050 of record NC_065449.1, on the reverse strand, counting down.
ACCTAGTTACAAAGATTTTTAGCGGTAACTCCATTCATTACAAAAATGCGTGTACCTATATGTTTTACTTTTAATTCACCATAACCATCCCTATCTTTCAAATAACTCAAAAAGCTGTCTTAAAAATTATCGCTAAATGAAGCCATGTCGATTTTCTATATGACCAAAGCTAAATAGTCGTTACCGTGGTTGTTACAAAATGTCGTATTCTTGCAGCATCAACAATCTGTAAAGCGGTGTCGTTCTGCACTACTGCAGCAGACAGGCTCTCTCTGGTCAAATTGTACGATTTTGTTGAATGCATGGTCACACACGATCAAATTTTTTGCCAATTAGTCGAATTCGACAAAGTTTAACGACGCCGCAGTACCTCGAGTGGCTGGCTTCGTAAAGCATTAAAGTTTTTAACGAGTCATTAAAAAATGTAATAAAGACATAACAGGAGTGTCCGATAGAGGAATATTTAAATACAATTGTGTAAAAATGGCGTCAAGACTTTGGGAATTAAAGGTTACCGATTTACGGTACGGAACTCGAAGACCGAGAATTGGATTCTACCGGGTAAAAGGCTGAACTAATACAACGACTAAAGAACACATTAAAAGAAGAAGGATTTGATCCAGAAACTTATGTATTTGAAGGCATTCTGCTGTGATTTCGTCGTTAACATGTTTAGAAAACAAAGTTCTGGTGATATTACATTTTTAGAAAATATTGTTTCTGATGATATCACATCTCTGGAAAGCAAAGTCTCACACGAAATTTCTTCTCTGGTACGCAAAGTTTCTGTTAACATCTCTTTGGAAGTCTCTAAAGTTACTTACTTCTGACTTCAACCACAAAATATCATCGTTAAAAAACCAAGTTGCTGCCAACATAAAGAAACAAAGAAAATATGAAAGAGATGAAAAAGAAGATGGAGGAAATGGGGACAGCAGACAGATGAATGGAATCCATTTCAGAAGAGATAAAACACGATAAGGTCAAATGTAAATTGGAGCCACGGCCGACATTTTAAGGGAGCGGAGGTTATATTCGTGTTTAAGTCACAACTTTCGACGGAAAATCGTCATGGAGCAACTACATAAAACAGTTCGAATCATCTTCAAGAGCGAATAGATGGTTCGAAAAAGAAAAGGCTTTAAACCTGACTATTTGCCGTAGAGGAGACACATGATTTCGAACAACTCAAGAAGAGACTAAACATGCGATATGGTCACGAACACTTGGAGCATGTCTTTCAGTCGCAGTTTAAAAATCGAAGACAAAAGAGAGATTAGGCTCTTCAAGAATATGAGGTAGATATTGCCAGGTTAATACAATATGCTCATCCATCAGATCTCGAAGACATGATGGAAAACTTGGCTGTTCAAACATTTATTGATAGTCTTCGTGATCATGAAATGCAGAGAACACTGCGATTAGATCATCACAAGACGCAGGTGTCTGGCAGGTACAGTAAAGTTAGGAGTGTGAAAGAGGAAGAGGATGAAGACAAACTGGCCCAGATTGTTAATACGGCTAATCCATAAGGTGCTGGAATTGTGGTAAAATGGGACACGTACGAAGTTCATGTAAGCACCCTAGGTATAACACAAATCAAGAAACTCACCAGCTTCGACCCGGAACGTTTCCAAAGACCCTCTCATACTAATAAATTAAGTTAATACATAATTAAAATAGTGAATGTAAACACATTAAAATAAATTAATGAAATACTGTTAGAATTATTTATATATTAGAAGGGTTGAAGTCACTAATAAATTTTGTAAAGACATAACACTCCACTGCTCCACTGACGGTAGCGACATGTAAAAACTGATATTTCTACTGAGGCATAACACAAGATCATTATATGATCACCATTTTCAACGTCTAGAAAACCAATAAATGCATATTTATATATCACATTATTATCATATCATATTTAGACCAGGAAGGATATGTTTTTAGGTGAATGTGAGAGGTGGCATTCGGATTTTTGCGGACAAAGTTATGTGATAACTTCGTTAATAATAATTGACTTATGCTCCTTCTCAAATATGCCCGGAACAATAATAAAAAAATTAAAATATTTAAAAATTTCAAAAAATTTCGTTTTTTCTTCTACTTTCTTTGCTTATAACTTTAAAACGATTAATTTTGAAACAAAGTCGTATACGAATAAAACAAAGATAATTAAATTTTCTATCAGATACGATTGGTTAAAAAGTCTTAATTTAACACCCTTGCTGCAAAATAGAAATAAATATAAAATAAGGGGGCAAAACAAGCCTGTCCTTATTCAATGTTTTTCCATCACTTAGGTTACACTTGGAACCTTCCTAATTCGCTTAGAAAATTTTTGTAATGTGCTAAAACCGTCCACCAAATTTCATTAAAATGGACTTAATAGATTTTGCATAATAATTTTGCAATCTAAACTTTTTTTAAAAAATTAAAATTTTTTAAAATCTTGCACAACAAAAACTAGAAGATACAAAGATTTGTCAATTTTTTTACATACAAAGAAGCACTCCACCTATCTAATGCACTTTACAGAATTGAAATCGAATTATTTAAGCAGCCTCAGCAATGTTTTAAAGTTATAAACAATTTTTTGGCTTATAAACAAATTAGTGCTGTGTCCAGGAGGGGGTGCTACGGACTCCTTTATTTACAGGGACTTACCCAAGTTTTTTTATGTATTTTGCCCGTAGAACACGAATTTTTTGGGTAACAGTTGATCCGGATGTCGGTAAGATTGTTATAAACAAAGAACTTGCATAGTTTTCGAGATAGACGCGGTGAAACATTCAAAAAATCGAAAAATTGCAATTTTTGAACGAGAATACTACTGACAGCATCTGAAAATTTAAGTCAAATTATACGGGTTTTAATTATTTGCACTGCTAAAAATTAAATTTTTTATTATTAAACAAAGCTATTTGTTTATAAGCCAAAAAATTGTTTATAATTTTAAAACATTGCTGAGGCCCCTTAAACAATCCGATTTTAATTCTGTAAAGTGTATTACATAGGTAGAGCACCTCTTTATATGTAAAAAAAATAGCTAACTTCTAAATGGTCTACTTTTTGTTCAGAAAGATTTTAAAAAATTTGAACTTTTTTAAAAACATTTACATTGCAAATTTATTACGCAAAATCTATTAGGTCGATTTTAATGAAATTTGGTAGACCATTTAAGTAAGTTATAAGAATTTTCTAAGCGAATTACTAAGGTTCTAAGTGCCACCAAAGTGGTTAAGAAACATTGAATAACAACAGGCGTATTTTACCCCCTTATTTTGTATATATTGCTATATTGCAGAAAAGGTAATACCTTAAGACATTTTTGACCAGCCGTATATCATACAAAATTCAATTATCTTTATTTTATTTCTGTCCGACTTTGTTCCAAAACGAACCGTTTTAAAGTTATAAGCAAATAAAGCAGAAAAATATCGATGTTTTTCGAAATTTTTAAATATTTTAATCTTTTTATTAATGTTCCGGGCATATTTGAGGAGCATAAGTCAATTATTATTACTGAAGGTGTCACCTAACTTTATCTGCAAAAATCCGAATGCCACCTCTCACATCCAAAAATACACGTTTTTTACAGATTAGTCCTGGTCTAATTATATGTCATAATATTATATTATTATATAATATATTTCCAAAGCTTGAAGCTTGTCATAAAACCACAGGTTTCACTAAAACAATAAGCTCGAAATTTACATTTGTCTTGACTTAAACTTTTATCATCAGTAGTTGATTATTCATAATTTCCGCCGTTTCGGGCTACTCTCTTGTCTAACCATTTACCGAGACACTTTGCGTGTCAAACAAAATTTAAAAACCATTTGAGTCACTTAAATGCATCGTAAAAAGCGGTCTGACTTAGCGTCGGAAAATTTACCTAATTATAGACATATTTACAAGGTTTTTCTCGGGAATCCGTTTTTTCATCTTGCGAGACTAAATAGTAACGAAAGGATATCGTAATCATTATAATTTGAGATAGGATCTACATGACAGAGGAGGTAAATATAACATGCGACAAATTCACGGTAAGCGAGCTCGTACACCAAAGCAATATCCTACATCGCATGTGGCATTCATTGCGAAAAGATACGCACTGCACTGAGTGTCACATCTCACATCTAGTTTTCGGTGAATCTTCGGTGACTTTCGTTGGAATTTCGTTCACCGAAAACCAGATGTGACACTCAGTGCGTATCTTTCCGCAATGTATGTTATGCGATGTAGTCCAGGGTGCATCTGTTTTGAGATGGACGTTGAGAGGTGACTCAAATTTTTTTTTTGCAGAAATTGCTTAAAAATACCTCAAATAATATTATTTTATCTCACAATAAAACACTGAAAACTTTTGTTTTCTATACTTCCACAAAATTTATTATTTACAACTATGTGACTAACTCGAAGACCAACTAACTCGAATGACCAACTCGAGACAAACAGCTCCCCACTCCTCAACCTCTTCAGTTAGAGACTTAAAAAGCAAACACATTGTAAATTATATCACTTGAGAAAGGCACTCTGCCGAAACAGCTGTAGTCACATAGTTGTAAATAATAAATTTTGTGGAAGTATAGAAAACAAAAGTTTTCAGTGTTTTATTGTGAGATAAAATGAACTTCCATCAAGTAACGGTCGAATCCATCAATATTATTTGAGTTATCCTCCCACTCAAAATGGTCCGGAACATTGTTTAAATAATCAAAATATCAAAATATGAAGGAAAAATTCGATTTTTTTATTGGTTTTTTCATTATAACTTTAAAACTATTCATTTCTGAGAAAAGTTGTACTAACATAAAAGTTGCGTGATTAAATTTCCTACAATATAGAATTGGTAAAAATTTTTAAAAATAGTCACCCTTGTTGCAAAATAGCAATAATTGCCAAAAAAAAAACATACAAAAGCAAGTATTCGCATTTTACGTTTTTTAACCATTTGTGCTACACTTAGGACCTTCATATTTTACCCAGAAAAACTTTATGATATAGTAAAACAAAACTGTAAATTTCATTAAAATCGGTTTAATAGATTTTGCAAAATAAATTTCGCAATCCAGCTTTCGCAAAAAAATACATTTTTTTTAATGTTGCGGGACTGAAAATAAAGCAAATAGCAAATTGAATTTTTTTTTTTTGGTTATAGAAGTGTACTGTATCTTTCATTTGCAATTTGCAAAATTAAAATCGATTAATTACCACGGCGTCAGAAAATTTTTTAAATAAACATTAATTTTTGGTGCTACGCGCAGGACAGCGGTGTTCGATTCACACAAGTTGATTTCCACCAAAATTTCTCCCAATCTTTATTTAATATATTATTTTCTTACTCTATATTTTCTTGTATTTTAATATTTTAATCTACAAAAATCAAACTAATTTTATTATTGTTTGTGAAATATTGTTTAAACAATTGCATATGTTTAAAAATAATAAACGTTTATTCTTTAAGTTAAAATATATGAACAAAGAAAGTTTTTGCTAAAAAAAGTGTTAGAGTATGTGTTTTTATTTTGCAATAAACAAATTTATTTATTGATATCGAAATGTAATAAAAACTAAAATATATCAATCATTATCAAAGATCAATAGCCCAATCAGAGCAAACTATCCGCTGTCCTGCGCGTAGCACCAATAATTATTGTTTATTTAAAAAATTCCTGGCGCCGTAGAAGTTAATTGATTTTAATTTTGCAAATTGCAAATGAAAGGTACAGTACACTTCTATACAAAAAAAAATTCAACTTGCTACCTGCTTCATTGTCAGTCCTGTAACATTTTGAAAAAATATATTTTTTTTTGGGAAAGCTGGATTGCAAAATTTATTTTGCAAAATCTATTTAATCGATCTTGATGAAATTTACAGTATTGTTTTACTGTATCATAAAGTTTTTCTGGGTGAAATATGAAGGTCCTAAGTGTAGCATAAATGGTTGAAAAACGTAAAATGCGAATACTTGTTTTTGTATGTTTTTTTCGCAATTATTGCTATTTTGCAACAAGGGTGGCTATTTTTTAAAATTTTAACCAATTATATGTTGTAGGAAATTTAATTACGCAACTTTTTTGTTAGCACAATTTTTTTCGGAAATGAATACTTTTAAAGTTATAATCAAAAAACGAAGAAAAAAATCGAATTTTTCCTTAATTTTTTGACATTTTGATTATTTAAACAATGTTCCGGACCTTTTTGAGAGGGAGGATAACTCAAATAATACTATTTGAGTTATTTTCAAGCAATTTCTGCAAAAAAATTTAAGTCACCTCTCAACGTCCAAATGTACTAATATTTTTACAGATGCGCCCTGGTCTAATGTAGGAATATTACTTTGGTGTGCGAGCTCGCTTAGATTTAGGTTAATAAAGGTCTGTGTCTCGAAGTTTAAACTAAAATAAAAATACAGTTTGTGTCGTTCCATCTTAGAGAGTACACAAACGTCGACGTAAAAGGAATGACAGAAAGCTTACAATTAGAGAAAAAATAATAAAAAACTGTAGTTGTAGTATATGCTTCCTTCAGATTTGTATACCACCAGGCCCGTCAAGAGGGGCGGTACAGCCGGAACATTTTACCGGGGCAACCGGGGCCCGGCAATGTAAGGGGCCCGGCGTCGACCAGACCAAAACTTTATTTTTCCGTTTTTTGTGGAAAATTGAAATCATTATTTCCTAACATCGTTATTGTATTAAGAATATTTTGCACATTACCGGTGACAGTAGCAGAAGTGGAAAAATGCTTTAGTTGTCTTTCTCGCATAAAAAAATGCTATGAGATCTACAATGAAACAGGATCGGCTAACTGGTCTAGCAACTATGTGAAATTGACTTAAGTCGGTCACTCACGATACTGCGGCGTCGTTCAATTTTGTCGAATTCAACTAATTGGCAAAAATTTTGATCGTGTGTGACCGTGCATCCAACAAAATCGTACAATTCGACCACAGAGAGACTCACCTGTCTACTGCAGTACTGATATCATCGACGATTTTGTCGAACGACACCGCCGTACCGTGAGTGGCCGACTTTAGTAATATCATGCGATTTTTCGAAAATTGTAGACATCTTTGCCAATCAGAAAACTCGAACAGCACCTGTATTATAAATATTACCACTAGGAACTAATCAAAATTTACATTTCTTATTATTTAGTATTGATAATTTTATTTCTATAAAAATAAAAAAAATTCGCTCTTTTCTTTTTGCCGGGGGCCCGCCCTTCACTTTTTACCGGGGCCCGCTCATCCCTCTCGGCGGCCCTGTATACGGCTGGCGAAATAAGAATGGTAACAAAAATGTTAAGCTTCAACTATGTAGGTACAATGAATAGCAAAATACGTAAGTACATAATCGATGTTCCTCTTATACCGCAAGGTGTCGAGGTGTCTTCTTTACTCGTTATTCTCTGCAAACTTACGATACTTTTCTATCTCTAGATTATTTTTTGACTTCTTGCCACGATTTTCCTCTATTCTTGAGTATTTCCATCACACTTGTAATTCCAGGTTTTCCTTGGTAGGCCTCCCCTGTGTTCCCTTGCTCCCTGGTGGGAGGCAATTTAATGCCAAGCTTTCCACCTTTTTAAGAGGAGTGGATGGACATCCAAATACTCCAAAATATTTATTAAGGACCACTGGAGTATTTATAACACAATTAAAGACAATTCCTTCGATAATTTATTTAATAAGTGTACTGCAATGAAATAAGGGCTGATTCTAACATTGATAACTTATCGCAATTCTAAATACAGAGAGTTATACAAACTTTAATATAATATCTATAGTGCTTAGGGGGGTGTGAAAACACAAAATGTTTATCTCACAATAAAACACTGAAAACTTTTGTTTTCTATACTTCCACAAAATTTATTATTTACAACTATGTGACTACAGCTGTTTCGGCAGCTGTAATAAAATACAACATTTTCAATTGCCCAACAACTCCAGACTAACTTCATTTGACGTAAAAAATCTTTTTCCTAGTGTTCCTCTACAGAAACTTTTGTTTTAGTTAAAAATCTTTTAGACCATAAATAGTAAAAATTCGATCATTGCATCTGAAATTTTACACCTCCTTGAAATTTGCATAAATCATGACTATTTTGAATTCGATAATCAAATATACACAAACAACAGTGCAGGACTTATTATGGGTAATCCTCTAAGCCCATTACTATCAGATATATTTATGAACCAACTTGAAACAACAATTTCTAAACATCCCGTATTTAAACAGTTCTTATATTGGAGGAGATACGTGGATGATATACTAGTATGCTTTACAGGAACTAACAGACAACTTGACCAATTTCTATCATACATTAATTCACTTCATAGTAATATTGAGTTTACAATAGAACAGAACAGAATAATTCCATAAACTTTCTAGATGTAACGATTACCAGACTACACAACAAATATGAGTTCTCCGTATATCATAAACCTACCCATACTGACACAACTATACACAATTCATCATCCCATCCTACACAACACAAATTAGCAGCCTAACATAGCATGATACATAGACTGACAGAAATTCCCATGACAAAAAATAACTTCGAGATAGAACTAAACATCATTAAACAAATAGCAGTAAACAACGGCTATAACGAACAAACAGTTAACAAAATTTTAAATCAAAAACTCCATAAGAAAGCCCTGAAATTAGTGTATCCACCACCACAGAAAGAACCCAGTACCTTCTGCTCTCTCACATATACTGGCAAGATAACAACAAAAATACCCAGATACATAAAAAAGAAAGGAATAATACCAGCTTTCAGAACTAACAACAACTTAAGCAAATATATTAAGAACAATAAAAGCCGAAAGAAAAAGCAACTACAGAGTGGTGTGTACAAACTAACTTGTGGTGACTGTCCGAAAACGTACATCGGCCAAACTGGCAGAACTTTTGACAAACGGATAGCAGAACACAAAAGGGCTTTCAACAATAGAAAAACAGACACTTCTACATAAGCACTTCACCTTCTAGATCATAATCATTCTTTCAATGAAGAGTTTGAAATTCTGCATATCCAAAATAAAAGCCTTAAGCTATCTTTTTTAGAATCTATGGAAATTAATAAACTGAAAAATACAGATATAATTCTGAATGACCAACTCGAGACAAACAGCTCCCCACTCCTCAACCTCTTCAGTTAGAGACTTAAAAAGGCAAACACATTGTAAATTATATCACTTGAGAAAGGCACTCTGCCGAAACATAGTTGTAAATAATAACTTTTGTGGAAGTATAGAAAACAAAAGTTTTCAGTGTTTTATTGTGAGATAAAATGAACTTCCATCAAGTAACGGTCGAATCCATCAACTATACAAAGGGTTTAGTGAAAACAATGTTAATAACAAAAGACCGGTACATTTCAAACTACATAAATTTGCACCAGAGGCGCGAAAACACTACTTGTCTCTTGTCTTTACCTCACAGAGGTCATCGTAAGACTTCTACAATTTCGAGTGTATACACTTCGCGAAGGGAACGCGGGTGGTATCGGCGGAAAAAACTAGTCATAACAACAAATCGGTTCACATTAGGGAAACCAGTTGTTTTCGTAAGCAAATACATGAATTTACAATTCTATATATAAGTTTTAAAATATAACAGTTGGATATGTTTAGACTGAAATAAAATAAGTTGTTTTTACAACACTCCCCATGTCATTTTCACTTGTCTGTTATCATTCATTCTAAATATGTGTCCAGTTTATTTTTATTTCTTTTCATGCATTTTTTCCTTTAATGTTAATGAATAGCAAAATAATACACACGCGCTCCCACTATTTTCCACTAACACCAACCAGGCTAGAACAGGGCTAGGCTAGGACAGTCGCCATCTGTGATAACAGAAAAAAGCAAAAAAGGCAGTCTACGGATAACTGATCTGAGAACAGGACTGGCCAAAAGATATTGCCTGGGACCCAATCGGGCTTTTAACGAATTGAGTTAAAAGCCAAACCGTCCAGTGTTTAAATAGTTATTGTTGGATTTTTGCAACACCAAGGAAATAATTTTACACTGGTTTTACACTTCTGAAGCTAGGAATAACTAAAGACACTTTTCACAACTAATATTTTATTACAATAACACAAACTTTTGGTATTAAAGTAATTTTTGTGTGGGATCGGACACACGCCCTACTTTCCCGTTTTTTATTCTCTTATTATTCTATATAACAACACCTTGGCAACGAACTTTTTTTTTGAATATTGCGCCTTTGTGTACACTTTGAATTATAGAACATAAAAACATAGAAACATCTTTGTGAAGTGTACACAAGGCGCAAACCACTAAATAAAATATTGAAACAAAATATAGTTTTACTAAATATTAATGTTGGGAATTTATTTCTCCAACATGCTGGGGGGCCTTGGTTTTGATACCAAAACAATATATTCCACCCCTTTTTTTTACACATTTTTTAAAGAATTTATTGCTTATATAAGTATAAAACTTTTACAAAGTTTTAAATTTAAATAGAAATAGTTATAAAGTTAAATTTTATTTATTATTATAAATTAAAAAAAAAAAAAAATAATTTAAATTTGTTCATCGTTAATTGGAAGAACAGCAATTTTTGTGACAGAACGTAAGTATGTTCCCTTTTTAGTTTTTACTTCCACCACTCTTACCTTTCCGTCTTTACCAGGAATAACTTTATTAATCCTTGCTATAGGCCACCCAAAAGAAGAAACATTGTCCTCCTTTACAAGCACAAGCATGCCTTCTTGTAAATTTGGCAACGACTTTCTCCATTTAGGTCTGTTTTGAAGTTGTGTTAGATAATCTTGGTACCACCTTTGCCAAAAATGCTGCTGCATTTGAACACACAACCTCCAAAATTTTAATCTATTTTCAGGAATCTCAGTTAAATTAGTTTCAGGGAAAGTTGTCAAAGGAGCACCTATTAGAAAATGACCTGGGGTCAAATATTCTAAGTCAGAGGAATCATTATTAATTGCCATAAGAGGCCTTGAATTTAATATTCCTTCAACTTGAGTAATCAAAGTATTAAACTCCTCATATGTTAAAATATTATTTCCCATCACCCTTTTTATATGATATTTAGCACTCTTCACCCCGGCCTCCCATAGACCCCCAAATACTGGAGAATAACTTGGGATGAAGCAAAATTCAATTTTATCATCAAGGCAAAAGTTGTTTAACTTAATGTTGTCGTTTAGAAGTTTTTGAAGTTGATTATTTGCTCCCTTGAATGTGGCACCATTGTCACAAAAGATCTTGGATGGTTTACCCCTTCTAGAAATGAATCTTTTTAATGAAGCTAAAAAAGTATCTGTTGTTAGATCAGAGAGTAACTCCATATGAATTGCCTTCACAGAAAAGCAAACAAACAATGCTATATATGCCTTTGTCGTTATAGACTTTCTAATCCGTGACTGTTTAATTTGGAAGGGACCACAGAAGTCTATACCAACATTCTGAAAGACCCTCGATGAACGTACCCTTTGTTCAGGAAGAGATCCCATTAACTGTTCACTGCACTTGGCCTTACATTTAAAACAGGTTACGCATTTGTGCAAAATCCTTTTAATTTCTTTAGTGGCACTAATAATCCAAAAATTTTGATTTAATGAACTTAAAACTTGTTTCGGACCTGCATGTAAAAGTCTTAAGTGCTCTCTGTGAATCAAAAGATCAGTGATGTGATTGTTTTTGGGAACGATCAAAGGATGTTTTTTATTAAAAGAAATATCTGAGTTCTCCAGTCTACCACCAACTCTTAACAGTCCCTGAGAGTCCAAGAAAGGATATAAAGAATTTAAATTAGACTTAATTGCTGTGTTGTTGGTTAGACATTTTATTTCCTCAGAAAAATGAAAACTTTGTTCATACTTAATAATGGTTTTAAGGCTATTTTCTAGTTCTACAACTGTTAAACTTCCAGTAATCTTTTTATTTTTATTTTTTATATTATTTACAAATCGTAGGCAATAAGCCACTATTTTTTGAAGTTTTGTTAAGCTAGAGAATTTTATGAAGAAAGATTCTGGTTTGACCTTAGCTAAAGTGACAACTTTATATTCAGGCAAATGGTCTGGAGTAGAAAATGGAATTTCAAAGTGCAAGAATTCAATATTTGAAAGAATTTCAGGACCATTAAACCAAAGATTGTTTGAATTAATTTCATGAGGTTCAAGTCCACGAGAAAGACAATCTGCTGGATTTTCCTTAGTGTTTATATACAACCATTTAAATTCGGATGTCATTTCTTGAATTTAGACAACTTTGGACAACTAAATTTAAAATTATCTGTTTTTGTATCATAAGTCAATCCCAGAGTCTTTACCGTTAAATCGTTTTTGCTGATGTTAATTTCATCAAAATTTTGTTTATTTTTAGGAATATCATTTAAAATTTGTAAATTATTTGAGCACCATTTGTGCAACTCGAAGGACCTTAATTTGAGCAGCGAGATAAGTTCATTTTTTAGTTTTATCGTTTCTTCGATTGTGTCACACCCACACAAAATATCATCAACGTAGGTGTTATTAAGAAGAGCTTTAGAAGCCAAAGGATAGCGTTTACCTTCAGTTCGGGCTAATTCTACCAAACATCTGGTAGCTAAAAAGGAAGAACTTCTTAAACCATATGTTACAGTTTGAAGTTGAATACATTGTAAACTGCCATTTTTCTCTCGCCACAAAATATTTTGTAACTGGCAATGGTCTGGATGTACCAAAACCATTCTATACATTTGTTTAATATCTGTCAAAAGGACGTAATTATATTTTCTAAAAAGAACAAGAATATCGAAGAGCTCATTTTGAACTACAGCACCATTATAGAGATAATCATTGATGCATTTTTTCTTTTTTGATTTCATGCTGCCATCAAAGACTACTCTTAATTTTGTTGTTTTTTTGTCTTCACGTATCACTGGATGGTGAGCCATGAAGTATAAAGAACCACTATTTAAGTCATATGTACTAAGACTTACTATTTTTGCATGCTTTAGAGCTAAATATTCATCAATAAAACTTTTGTATTGAGAGTACAGCTCAGGATTGACTTTAAATCTTTTTTCTAGATTTTCAAAGCGTTTTCATGCTACAGAAAATGAATCTCCTAAATCCAAATCAGGTAGATTTTGTTTTAATGGTAATTTAACTTGGTATTTATTATTTATTACTTGCAAAGAATTTTCAAAATTAATCTCACAAGCTTCCTGCTCTGTCGAATATTCCGGAAAAATTTCTGGAACCTTCTCGGTTTCCCAAAATTGAGAAACAATATTTTCTAAATTATTTTTCATGCTTAAATGAAAAGCAGAAAAATTACAAATTTGTAGTGATGGAGCAGAACCACTAACTATGAACCCAAATAGAGTATTTTGTAATATAATCTGGTCTACTTGTATTTTATCGGAGAGCAAAATATGAAATGAAATATTTGCCCCAAACAATATATCAATTGTGCCAGATTTATTGAAGTCATCATCAGACAATTTAATATTTTTAGGAATATTTAAATTTGAAACATTGAAATTTGTTTGTGGTATATCACTAGTAATTTTATCAACCACAGAACATTTTATATTTGTGCTATAATCAAACACACATGACTCAATTTTTAAATTTACAGCCTTTTGCACATTGGTAATATTCTCAGAAATACCTAAGATATTGACATTATTATTAAATGTTTTTAAGTTTAATTTACTTACCAATCTACTTGTTACTAATGATATTTGAGATCCTGTATCCAGGAGACCTCTGGCAGTGATATAATCACCCCTTTTTGTTCTAATTTTTACCTTCACTGTTGGTAACAGAACATTATTAATGTTTTCATTTATTGAACCAAATGTAGTCACCCTATCGTCTGCATTACCACTGTTACCCTGTCCAGTGCTGTCTAATGGAGTTTGTCTGTCCACATGCAGAAGAGAATTATGTTCTTTTCGACAAACTGAACACCTGAAACTCATTTTACACCTACCAGGATGATTATTCAAACAAATTCGACAAGCCTTATGACTGTCTATAAAAGACACTCTATCATTTACTGAAACAGATTTGAAACTGGAACAATTATAAATTTTATGGCCTGAGGATGAACAAAAGCTACACCTGGTTTCTAATTTGACTTTACTTGTAGCCAAGTGAGTTTTTTGATACCTTTCTTTGTTAGTGCTACATTTTTTATCTGGAGTGGTTACAGTTTCTAAAGCTGTAGCCCTATTTTCAATATAAGATAAGAAATCTTTTAAATTTGGCAATTTTGAGTTGTCCCTATCAATTTGAAATGATCTATTAGTATAGTGATCTAGTTTTTTAGTTAAAATGCAAATAAGGATCATATCCCAACTTTCTACGGGTTGCTTTAAGTTTTTTAGTGCACCTAACTGCTGTCTCACTTTACTAATGAACTCACGTAAGGCGGTGGAAGTTCCTTTTTGAATGGAGGGAATGTCAAGTAGTGAATAAATGTGAGAATTTATTAATATTGTTTCATTGTTATAACGGTTATCTAACATTCTCAATGCATCATTATAAGAGTCATTTGTTAGAGGTAGATCATTTATTAGGCTTCTTGCCTCTCCTTCCAAATGATTCTTTAAATGAAAAAGTTTTTCAACATTTTGCAGTGACTTATTTCTATCAAAAACAGCTAGAAATAAATCTATAAAAGGTCTATAACTTGTTAAATCTTTGCCGTCATAACAAGGAATTTCTATTCGTGGAATATTTGAAGAATAAAAAGAATTATTTACATCTTGTGGATTAGTACTTACGCTCTGTATTACTGTTTTTGAGAGTTGACTATTAATTTTAGCTAATGTGTCAAAGTATTCCTCTCTAATATTATCAATGGAATCTGCATACCCCTGTTCACAACATAAAATTTCACAATGAAGATCTTGAAGTTTATTAAAATTTTCTATTAGTAAGTCTTTCCTAGTTTGTAATTGATTAATTATTAATTCAGAAATTTCTTTGTCCAAATGTTTTTCAACAAACCTTGTAATAGTTTTAATAGACTGAATTTCTTGAGATTTTTTAGTTTTTAGCATTTCAATATCCTTTTTAGCGGGCATTTTTTTTTTATATGAATCTACCTAAAACTTAAAAGGTAAAAAAAACTATTTTAAATATCAAAATAACAAAAATGTTGACGATTATTTACAAACCAAAACACAAACAGTCAATTTATTTAATTTTGTATTCACTGTCAATGTCAGTTTTCTGTCACTTCATATATGATCGATTTCATAAAACATCGATTATTTCTCTCGATCGCTTGATAACCATTCGACGTCGGTCGTTCGCCCTCTTTTACATAGATGGCGCTATTGTATGAGCTTGACGTTTTACAAAATTAATTTTTTAATGATTTTTCTTTTTTGTAATTTCTTTTCTAATAATTTCTTTTTTGTTCAATAATTTCTTCTTTTTTTTTTATTAGGTGTGTTTCTTACCTTCTGGAAATTGAGTAATTCCTAGCTTCTTTTTATTTCCGGCTCGACTGGATCAAACTTGATGTTGGATTTTTGCAACACCAAGGAAATAATTTTACACTGGTTTTACACTTCTGAAGCTAGGAATAACTAAAGACACTTTTCACAACTAATATTTTATTACAATAACACAAACTTTTGGTATTAAAGTAATTTTTGTGTGGGATCGGACACACGCCCTACTTTC
Source organism: Diabrotica virgifera virgifera (assembly GCF_917563875.1). NCBI lineage: Eukaryota > Metazoa > Arthropoda > Insecta > Coleoptera > Chrysomelidae > Diabrotica > Diabrotica virgifera. Next base: position 178,033,344 of record NC_065449.1, on the reverse strand, counting down.
CCGTTTTTTATTCTCTTATTATTCTATATAACAACACCTTGGCAACGAACTTTTTTTTTGAATATTGCGCCTTTGTGTACACTTTGAATTATAGAACATAAAAACATAGAAACATCTTTGTGAAGTGTACACAAGGCGCAAACCACTAAATAAAATATTGAAACAAAATATAGTTTTACTAAATATTAATGTTGGGAATTTATTTCTCCAACAGTTATTAATCGCTGATCCGTTCTTTTCCGGCCGCGTATTGAGCGGCGTCCCATATTCATCTTCGCACCATCTATCTGTCCTATGTTGATATGCATATGTACTGATAGAAAGGTGTGTTTGTCACATCTTTTGACCGTATTTATTTGTTTACAGATAATTACCCGTTGGTCTTGGCTTATTCGAACTTACACTGGGAATTAAATATTATTTTGTAGTTTTCATTATTTTATTGTTGGTTTATACAAATATATTTTTAATTAAATTAAACTTGTGTGTTACTGAGTGTGGTGTCTAACGGAGCTGCCCGTCACACACTTGATAATTCATGCAAAATATCGTTGACTGTTTCAGGTTCTCTGTTACAGAGTCTACATTTTAAGTCTCTATCCTTAAATCCTCTCCATAGAAAACTTGGTGAATTTTATTTAGAGCTCTAGACTTCTTGATAGAGTTTCATGAAAAGCGGATGAAGTACAAGAGCCTCAAACGGAGTGCCACGTATAAATACTGCCTGTGTGAAAAAGAAGAAGCGTCCGTTTCTTTGAGTATAGCGAATATGATACATAAAAAATAAACACTGATTTTCAGGTTGGTTCCTTGTAACATTAAATAGGAAGATTACAAAAAAAGATTTACGGAAAAATCTGTTAAAATCAAACGCATTGTAATACAATAAAATCCGAATAATGGCGAAATTATTTGAAATAAATTACTAAAGAGTCAAATCAATTTCGAAATTTGCTTTACACGCCTGTGTAGCATGGAACAACAAATAACTATTTTCTAGTTAGTGGTATTCATGCATGTCGTATAATCTATATATATCGTAATTTATTTGCAAGAGATAAGTACCCTAAGGAATGGCATGGCAGTACCGAGACCAGTGTATATGTATTCTAACAATTCTCTCCCTTGACACAACCAGTAACGGACTTCGTTTCTTTTTGCATTTATATCGAAAGATAATATTATTTCAAATGTATTTAATAGAGCTTTGGACAATAAACAGTATTGCACAGCAGCCTTTCTGGACATCGGCCAAGCATTTGATAAGGTTGGCACCCAGGATTACTTTATAAAATCAAAAAATCCCTACCCAACAAATACTTTGACTTATTAAAATCATATCTAAATCACAGAGAATTTGAAACTAAAGTGGAGGATGAACTATCAAACCGTAACAAAATTCAATCAGGAGTCCCACAAGGTAGTATATTGGGTCCACTTCTTTATGTACTGTACACATCCGATTTACCAACCTCTCCACAAACCACCATTGGAACTTTCGCTGATGACACAGCAATATTTGCAACTGAAGAGGATCCAAGAGCTGCAGTATTAAAACTTCAAGAACACCTAGACCAAATTGGACAGTGGTTAAAGAAATGGAAGATAAAAGCTAATGAAACTAAGTCAACATATATAACTTTCACACTAAGGAAAGACCAATGCCCAAATATTAGCCTTAATCAAGTCAACATACCACAACAGAACATCGTCAAATACTTGGGGCTTCATCTTGATTCTAAATTAAACTGGAAACAACACATTTTAAAGAAGAAGAAACAAACTGAGTTGAGAGTGAAAGAAATTAATTGGCTTATAGGTAGAAAATCTCGACTCTCAATTGAGAACAAACTGCTGATTTATAAAACAGTCATCAAACCTATTTGGACGTACGGTATAGAACTATGGAGTTGTGCCAGCAAATCAAACACAAAAATTATCCAAAGAACTCAATCAAAAATTCTACGCACCATCGCAAATGCCCCGTGGTACATTTCCAACCAAACCCTTCATACAGACCTAAACATCCCGTTAGTCAGCACAGTAATTCAAGAAAAAGCCAACAGACACCACGAGAAATTGGAAGGCCACCCCAACCAATTAATATTACCATTACTGCAGCCACTAAGCAACAGAAGATTGCGAAGATTATGGCCCATAGATCTTCGCTGAAACTGAGTTGAAACCGCTGGGTGATGTACCTCATAACGCCATTTTAGTGTACAATACTACATTGATATAAGTTATTGTACTTGTTATCAAATTAACTCAGAATATGTAATTCTGATTGTTAATAAATGCTTACAAAAAAAATATCGAAAGATATGTCTAATTTTCATGTACATAGAGAGTTTATATAAGTCAAAGTATACAAACAACCTCGCAACACTCCTTATGGAAAAGGAGCCCCGGTCAAATTTAACGAAAGTTTGGTCAATGATAGTTCTCAATGCGTAGATTAAAAAATCTATGGGACCTAGGTCTGAAAAACTATTATTCTGAAGCTACAACCTTCCGAAGTTATTGGATTCAGGTGCTCTGCTTTACGTTAAGTGCACTAATTCACGGTCAAGTGAACGAAAATATTTATTATTGAAAGAAGTGTCATTTTCTTCATGCATGTTTGCGTGTTGTATATGAATTCCTGGTCAAAAATAAATACATCGTATTTTAGTCTTCAGAAAACCTCCGAAAAGTCCTTAGAAAACTGAAGAAACGAGATAGAAAATGTGCTTCTAGAGCGATATAAGAATTATCAAGTTTTCATGAATGCTTTACACATATCCAATGCCAGCATAACAGTAGTTCCACCGTATCTTTAGAAAACTACTAAATGGCGGCGAATTTGCGGTGGGAATAGGAAAATCATATTTTCTTCTCCTGAATCATTATTTAAAAAATGAAGAACCGCGGCACTAATCCTTGCTGCATCGACAGTTCCTAAAATATCATGTAAGTATGCATATTATGCAGAATTTCTTTTAATATTTTTTTAGAAAAAAAATCATCAAATACAAGGAGCTATGGCACAACTAGATGCGATCCAGTGTTTTACACAATAAACCTCATTTGAATGACAGAGGTTCTAACACGATCTACTTTGTACTAACAAATTGTTGCTGTTACTGACTTTTGTGTAATGTAGTCCTTAGTGTACTTTCGTTTTTTTCGTCTTGAGATCAAGTCCATATGCTCTACTTATCCACAGAGAACGGCAGTTCTCACCAGTGGCGCACTACACCCCTACATGCGACACTATATATACACGAAATTTTCGATTTTCTAAACCTGACTGAATTGAAAATTGGGCCCAGTCCCTTCTTAAAGTTTAGGAAAAGACTCGTCCATTCATATGTCAACCATCAATTTTGGTCCAAGGGTGTGGATTTTACGGCCCTTCCCATTTAAAGCCTGTTTTTCGTTCTCGTCCCCAAAACTCCCAAAAATTTCAAAAATTTAAGCCTGACCTTTGCGGCTTCTGATAGCACAGATAATTACCTTTCCAAAGCATGTTTAATTTTGAAAATCGGTTATACCATTCAAAAGTTATCGAGCTCAGAAATATGACTCAATTTTTATTAAAAAAATGGAAAATGTTTGTGGATATGTATGTATGTATGTATGTATGTATGTATGTGTGTGGAAAAGTTAAACCGATCTGAATTTTCTTTTCTGTGTTTCAAGAGGGTGTGAGGGCCGATTCAGAACCGGTCTAATTTTTGACCTCTGACTACCCTTAAGCCAGCTAGAGGACTAGGTAGATACAAAATAGCATATTTTTTGGGCATATATATCTTAGGTTCAAGGAAAGACAGGAAAACCGCAAACACACCAAATCAATAGGGTTAAGTTAAACTTTCAAATGGCACTGAAGCAATTAAGCTGAGACATATACACTGCTCACCATAGCCAAAAAACTGAAAAATTAAACTTTGAAAATTTTGGTTTTTCGACAATTACTCAAAATTTCAACCTACGAATTGCGCCAATAACTGAGCGTTTGTAGAAGGACTCAGGACGCGTCTAACGGTGTATACGTCATATCTGGGAAAATTCGAATTTTTAAGTTATAGGCTTCAAAAGTATGATCAAATCTATTTTTTATGGAAAAAACTGTTTTTCAAGCTCAATAATTCTTGTAATACGTTCAGTTATCATACTCGATCTTGGATGCATCAGATACTACTTGTCAATACGTTTCAAATTCATGTTTAGTGATCATCATCAGGTAAGCCGTTCAGAAGTTATAGAGCTCCAAATGTATAATTAGTCCAAGAACTGAAATTTTTCACTTCGCAATTTTTACAGAATGGATAGATTTGCTTGAAAATTTGACAATAAGTAGTGGATAGTCCAAGGATCAAAATCTATATGATGCAGAAAGACGCTTTTACCATGGGGTGGTTGCCACCTCATCTCGAGGGTGGAAATTTTTTATTATATTTTGACCGCAAATGCTGGTAAAAACATTAATTATAAGCAAAAAATGTTCATTATACATTTTTTTGATAAAATTAATAGTTTTCGATTTAGTGGTTATCGAAGCTGTTAGTTTTATATCGAAAAAATTACCAGAGAACGGCAGTTCTCGCCAGTGGCGCAGAAATACACCCCCTACACGCGACACTATTATATACACGAAATTCAAAGTCCAACCTTTGCGGCTTCTAATAGAACTGATCATTACCTTTCCAACGCATGTCTAATTTTGAAAATCGGTTATACCATTCAAAAGTTATAGAGCTTAGAAATGTGACTCAATTTTTATTTAAAAAAGGGAAAATGTTTGTGGATATGTATGTATGTGTGTTTGAAAGTTAAACCGATTTGATATTTTTTCTCTGTGTTTGAAGAGGGGGTCAGGGCCGATTTAGAACCGGTGTAGTTTGTGACTTTTGACCACCCAAAATCCAGCTATAGGACTTGGTAGGTACAAAACGGCATATTTTTTGGAGGTATATATATTCGGATCAAGAAGAGGCAGGAGAACCGCAAATACATCAAATCAATCATATTGACTTAAGCTTTCAAATGGTATCTAATCCGTCAGGATCAGACATACACACAGCTCAGTATAGCCGAAAAACTGATAAACTAAACTTTTGAAAATTTTGGTTTTTCGACAATTACTCAACATTTCAACCTACGAATTGCGCCAGAAGGACTCAAGACGAATCTAACGGTGTATACCTTATATCCGGGAAAATTAGAATTTTTTAGGTTATAGGCTTCATCAGTATGATAAAATCTATTTCCTGTGGGAAAAACGGTTTCTCAAGCTCAATAATTCCTATAATAGCTTCAGTTATCATACTTGACCTTAGATCCATCAGATACTACTGGTCAATACGTTTCAGACTCATGTTTACTGATCAAAATCCGTTAAGCCGTTTAGAAGTTATTAAGCTTCAAAAGTATAATCCAATTAACGATTATTCCCGAAATGGTTTATGTAGTTGTAGTGGTTACGACGCTAAATTTGATCTGGCAACGGGCAATCCGACTTCATTTATCGGCCATCTCAATATTTTTGTTTTAATCTATTTTCGACTAGAAAAAAATCTAGTGTACATTCGATGGATACTAGATCATTTGGGATATAATGCAACAAAGATGACCATTTATAAAGCTTGACGTGTAATAGGGGAACATTGCATTCAACTTCATACATTTAATTTATAAATAACTTTGAAAAACTCCTGATACAAGAATAAAAAACCGCTAAACGCCGTAAAAATGAGTGGCGCATAAAATATTCCAGCTAAAAAAGATCTGATATGAATATTACGTGGCGCGAAAATGGATTTTCATTTGATGCAAAACAAAATTCTAGTTTTATTTTAAAAGATTTTTCCATAATATTTGCTAAAATTGAAGTAAACGCGCCACAAAAGAGTTTAAAAATGCAAACTGTATCAAAGTTACTCTTTTGTGGCAGGTTTACTTAAAATTTAGCAAATATTATGGAAAAATCTTTTAAAATAAAACTAGAATTTTGTTTTGCATCAAATGAAAATCCATTTTCGCGCCACGTAATATTCATATCAGATCTTTTTTAGCTGGAATATTTTATGCGCCACTCATTTTTACGGCGTTTAGCGGTTTTTTATTCTTGTATCTGATATGCGGGACATTATTCCTTGCAAACCATCTACTAAACTATCTGCAAAAACTTCTGCTTCGTCGACATATTTCGAAGGCGAAGGCATACTGAAGCGAAGGCGCTTCAGTATTGATTTCAGTATTGATATTGGATTGAATTTGTCTGTCTGTAGTTTAAGTTTCATATCAGCGAATATATTTTTTATGTTTCAACAATTTTTTCTTATATTCTGGACCGTGTTACGAGGAGAATTCAGTAGTCTTCTAAAAATAAGGCGGAACTACAGCTATACTGGTATTGGATAAGAGTGAAGCATTGATGACAACTTTATAATTCTTATGTCGCTCTGGAAGCACATTTTCTATCTCACTTGAAATCTTGGTAGCATCTAGGTCCTAGGTCCTTACAGACGGGTTTTTTAAGCCCACTGTTTCTTCCATTAGGCCTACTATTACTGCGTCGATGGCTTGAAAGTAAATACGTTTCATTAGTAAACACGATAAGTCTTTTTTAGTTTCTAAATTGTTTCATCTATCTTAAATACTGTAATCGAAGGTATTTTGTATCATGTTTTTCCATTAAAAGTTTTTTTATTATTTTCTGTTTTTTTCCAACGAAATCCTAGATTCCTAATTTGGAAACGCATAATTTCTTAGTCTTCTTTATAATCACAGAATTTATACACAGAGTGTATTATTTCACGAACTATTCAAACTGTTTCGCTTCACTTTAAACAAACTGTTGATCCAGTTATATATGTATTAAATTAACAAAATTAGAAAATTCAAAATCACTATTATTAAAAATTGGGATTTTATACAAAACTTCGAAACGTCGCGAATCGTTCATATAAGAAAGCGATCCACATTAACAGCTAAGAGGTTGTCTCTCTGTTGTAATTTGAAGTTCGCTATATAGCACGCAACGTCTATTCCTATTTCAGTTTAATACCTGTAGGTATTTTACACTCCTATTAATTCCATTCGTACATACATATACTGCAGACGTTTGTCTTTTTCCATATCTGGTGGCCTAACACAGTATTTAATACCATACACATAACGTAGCAATTAAAGAAAAAACAAAGTGCGTTAATTTCTTGGTCCAGTATGTTAGCCAAGCCGTCTCTGAATGTACTAGCAGCCGACAAAGAATCTAAAACACGTAAACATGCGTAATTGTAGACCTTCCACAGCTACACAATCTCCGCCGTTAATGATGACGATTCTTTTTACAAAGAACAGAAAAAACGTACACAGCATGTCGATATCGGCTTTTTCTGCAACAAACAGCAACTCGTGTTTTCCGAATTCCATTCTTAATTGCAAATGTTTCACAGTCACAAAAAAGAGAATAGATTTTTTCCACCTACCTCTACCGAAAGTATACTTTTCCGGACCTGATTGTAGGGAGCAAAGTTGTACTTTTCCTCCCTAGGGAGGAAAATATTTTTCCTCCCTAGGGAGGAAAAGTAAAAGTGACGTCATGGTATTTCATTCATGAAATGTAACTTATTGACGCCCTGTACAATATCTATTTTCTATTACGTAAGTTTCTATACATTTTAACGTTTATTTTAAAACACTCTGTATTTTGCAGAATGGTAAAAAACAGTAAATTGTTATTTTGATTTAACAATGTTTACATTATTAATTTGACTTATATTTGACAGTTGACAGTTATATTGTACGTTAGTTTTAGTTCTAATAAATTTTGTTGGTTAGTTACATAAATAAATTAAGTAAAAATGAAAAAATGACTTGTTATTTGAGGAAGATGGAAAAACCATATGTATAACATGGGAGTAAAGTGCCTTTTCCTCCCTTGAATGATTACTGCCCTCCGCTACGCGTCGGGCAGTAAACTTCATTCTCAGGAGGAAAAGTAGCACTTTCCTCCCTTGTTATACAAATAGCTATTACGAATTGGAAAAATGTTAGGTACAGTTTGACGTATTTTGGTAGTTAGATAGAATAACGGATAGACACAAAATGTTACAATGGATACACAAAAAACACCGTTTGGTATAATATTATGAAATCTAAAACGAGAAAAAAATTTATTACATCATCATTCTGTTTGCCTTAACCCTATGGGGGTCGGCTTCCCTAATTGCATTTCTCCATGCAGTTCTATCTTGGGTCATATCGATATTAATCCCCTTTATCAGCATGTCCTGCCTATCATCTCCCCAGGTCTTCTTTGGTCTTCCTCTCCTACTCCTTCCAGGAATTCGCACTTCAGCAATACTTCGTATTGGGTGATTAACGTCTCGACTTCTTACGGCTGTTAACTGTCTCGGCTTACGGCTGTTTTATAGAATTTTTCCCTCAGTTTCATTGGAATTTTTCTGTTACAACAACACACCATTCGTTTCCTTTCATTTCATTCATCCAGCCCTAATTCTACTGTATTCTCCTCTATTTCTCCATTACTCTGTAACACCGATCCTAGGTACTTAAAACTACTGCTTTTCACAATCAATTCACCATCCAAAGATATCATTTTATTTGTAGTAACTCAATATTTAACTGAACATTCCAAATACTCTGTTTTTGTCCTACTAAGTTTTAAATATTTTTCCTCCAGAGCTTGTTTCCACTGTTCCAATTTTTGTTTTAAGTCTCTTTCACTATTTTCTTTTAACACTACATCATCAGTATACATTAAGCACTATGGAATGTTACCCTGTAGTTTCGCTGTTATCTGGGCCAAAACTAATGAGAATAAATAAGTAGGTACTACGCTTAGATTAATGAAAACACCGAGATGTAACATGGTTCATTGCGCAGCGTGCCAAATTCTTCTTTATCCCTACCTACGCCATTCCACCAATTGGAGTGGACATTAGCATCGTATCGTGACGAGAACCGCCGATAATGTTCGAAGCTCATATTTTGTTTCGTGCCGTTGAAGGTTAACGCAAGCAATTAAATTGTGAATATCAAAATAGTTTCTGTTTTTTTTTGTGATTTTAGTGTCAAAATGAGTCGATGTATTGTAAAACAATGTGTATACAACAAATCTAAAGTATGCCGACGTGATAAAAGAAGTATTCATTTGTTTACGTAAGTATTGAACAGTATTTAAATTCAAATGCCGCGCCGGTTTGTTTACATATAACACCAGGGCCAGGGTGGTATTAGGCCCGATTGTTTGTAATTGTAAAAAGTACCGAGTTACTTATTTTAGCATTGTATTGCTTTTTTTATTTTTTTATATATGTATATGCTCAAGATGTCGTAGTCTGTTAGTTGTTTATTCTAAATATATATTAATGCAATGTAATATAACTTAAAAAAATATTACAAAAATTTAGACACCATATTTCATCAAACTTCTCACATAATCATTATACAGGGTGATAAAGTAAATAAAGCATGTAAACATAAGTTAGTCATTATTACTGATTAATACAGTTACTTTTGATACATTACTTTAATTTGATGGTGTATAATCAAGAGTGTGTGATATTATGGATATGTAGATTATGGAGTTGACTTACAAACGGATTGTCATTCAATTGCCAAGGAAGCAATAGTATTTATGTTAGTATGTATTAATAGCTCTTGGAAACTTCCCGTAGGGTATTTCTTAATTGATTTATTAACTGGCAAACAAAAACAAAATTTAATATTACAATGCTTAAATTTGGTAAATCAATCTGGTGTAGAAGTGATATCACTGATATCAGTAACTTTTGATGGTGCATAAAATAATGTGACAATGGTAAAGGAGTTAGGGTGTAGTTTTCAATTAAATTCATTAAAATCTACATTTACTTTACAAAATTCAAATAAAGAAATTGCAGTTCTGTTCGACCCGTGTCATATGATAAAATTATTAAGAAACACACTAGGAGATAAACTAATTTTAGTTGATGATAATGGTGAAACTGTAGAGTGGAAATATATTAAGGAATTAAATAAACTCCAAGCGGAAGAGGGGGTTCATTTACGAAATAAACTTATAAAATCTCATATTAATTATAAAAAACAAAAAGTGAAAGTAAGGTTGGCAACACAATTATTTAGTAACTCTGTGGCACATGCTATTGAATATTCAACACAAGTTTTACAGTTACAACAATTTAGTAACTCTGCTGCTACGGTCAATTTTATTCGTATCTTAAATAATTTGTTTGATGTTTTTAATTCTAGAAATATGTCACAAAAAGATTATAAAAAGCCTTTAAATACAGAGAATTATATCAAAAGAATGACTTTTTAACCGAAACTGCTGAATATTTAAAATCATTAACTTTAGTTAACGGGGTAAAGCTTCGCGAAAGCAAGAGAAAAATGGGAGTTTTGGGATTTCTATTTTGTATTAATAGTCTTCAACATTTGTACAAACAATTAGTGTTGTTCTGAAGCTTTTATAATAATATATCTTATATATAAGAGTTCAGTGGAGAGATTCAAGTATAGTCCTAAAAGAAGCAGATAGTAAAAAGAGAAAAATCAAAGAAGCGGCTCTAATTATGCTAAATGAAACCAATTGTGTCGCAAATTCCTCGGTAGAATGCAGTAGGATGTGGTTACCCATATTAAAGGAGGAAGTCAATAGAAAGAAAATACCACAATTAGTAAATCAGTAACATATCGAGTTAGTACATTGAGTATTTTGGTATTATTTAAAATTTAAAATATCAAGTCAGAATTCGGTATTAGTTTTGAGAGTAAACTAAATGTAAACCCAAATACTTACGATGTCGGGATAGTATCACGAGGTTTTTCCTGGTTTTCCCTCGTGATTTACTATGGAATCTCTAACGCGAGAATTTCAGTGCCACCGTTGCATTTGGTTGTCTTTTTAAAGACAGATCACATGCTATGATTTTTTGTGGCGGATATTCTTGAGTTGGGATTGATTTCATGTAATCGAATGAACTATCTTTTAGTAAAGTCGTCCCAGGAACGCAACTCATCAATATTGGCAATATCATTTTAAAGTCGTCTACTTTAAAATGTATAATACGTGTCTGAATTGCCGATATGAGTCAGATTAAATAAATTATTAGAAGAATTTTTTACTAAGCAACAACATTTTTGTTTATTTAGTATTATTTTGTATTTTGACAACGACACCCGACTTGGGCGTCGAAACGTTAATAAAACCATTTTTAGGTAAAATTGTGGCTTATTTCCCATTTGAATATACTTGATTATAAAACAATTAGTGGAAACAAATTTATTAGTGTATATTCCAACCTATAAATTAAGTCAAGATCAGAACTTTTTTTGGGTTAATTAGATCAATGGGGGGTTATAACAATAATCCAACTGCTAAACAGTTTAAGGCAGCTTATAAAAAAATGTTAAAACATTTAGAACTAAGGGATAGTTTTAAAGGAAATTGTATTCCTTTAGAACTGATTACAGTTATGGCTCCTGAAAAAATAATTAATAAGTCTTGTGGCAGAGAACGAATTGTTGAAGACAAATGTGTTGATGAAAACGATGACATATCCAATACGAATTTTATATCACTTCAATTAAGGAACTTATCATTTACACATTACAAGAGAGAAGTTATTATATACATTTCAGGATATGTCGTTTATAAAATATCGAAAATTTTGAAATGTGAAGACTGTGTAAACGCATTTATAGGAGACCGAGCAGACTTGTTGACATCATTCATCAACCAAAGAGATACATTAAATTTAACTTATCCATCCAACGATGTTGTTATTATTTGCTCTACTGCCGAAAAAGTGCTACAGTGCCACATAAACATTAATAAAAGTATTAATGTTAATATTGTTAATGTCCAAATATTAAAAGAATTAACAGAACAATTATTATTTAAGAACTTAAACAACCATTTCAAACATTATTCCTTTTTAGAGTCACATTATTCCAATTTATTAAAATTAATAATTTTCACCTACATTAACGTCCGAATTCATCATTATAATAAAACAATTATAGATACTAGTAAAAGTAAAAGAATTTTTCATAATAAAATGACATTATTCTCTGGACAGTGAAAATATTTTTTCCACCTACCTCTACCGAAAGTATACTTTTCCGGACCTGATTGTAGGGAGCAAAGTTGTACTTTTCCTCCCTAGGGAGGAAAATATTTTTCCTCCCTAGGGAGGAAAAGTAAAAGTGACGTCATGGTATTTCATTCATGAAATATAACTTATTGACGCCCTGTACAATATCTATTTTCTATTACGTAAGTATCTATACATTTCAACGTTTATTTAAAAAGACTCTGTATTTTGCAGAATGGTAAAAAACAGTAAATTGTTATTCTGATTTAACAATGTTTACATTAATAATTTAACTTATATTTGACAGTTGACAGTTATATTGTACGTACTTGTTAGTTTTAGGTTTTAGTTCTAATAAATTTTGTTGGTTAGTTACATAAATAAATTAAGTAAAAATGGAAAAATGACTTGTTATTTGAGGAAGGTGGAAAAACCATATGTATAACATGGGAGTAAAGTGTCTTTTCCTCCCTTGAATGATTACTGCCCTCCGCTACGCGTCGGGCAGTAAACTTCATTCTCGGGAGGAAAAGTAGCACTTTCCTCCCTTGTTATACAAATAGCTATTTAGTTTTTGATCATTGATTATTTTTATTGTAAAACTTTATGTTGTTTTTTGTGATTAGTCAATACGATTAGTGTAATTAGTTAAATAAGTGTATATTAATTTGTGTTATATTCGGAACTAATTCAATAAATATTATTAATTATTCTGAATCCAACTCTGTTTCATTTATGTAGAAGCTCCCCACCCCTGCAATTCTGTTTAGAAACAAGGCAACATTCGCGCAGCTATCTAAATAGGTTCATGTTACATCTCGGGCTTCTTAAATCTATGGTACTACGCACCGAGCCTTTGTGCAATCTTACTCTAACACGAAATTTGTCAGTCTCTCCCACACCTATCCTAATTCTAGTCGTTATTCCCTCATACATATCTCTCACAATTTTTACATATTCACCAGGGACTTCTTTCTTATTTAGTGCCCACCACAGAATCTCTCAAGGAATTCTATCATATGCTTTCTCAAGATCAATGAATATTTTATGAGCGTTTGTTTCTTTATTCCTGTATTTTCCATCAATTGCCTTATAATGAATATTGCATCTGTTGTTGACCTGCCCTGCATAAAGCCAAGTTGATTATCGGATATTTCGGCTTCTTTACGTATCCGTCTATCAATTACTCTCTCCCATATTTCCATGGTGTGACTAAGTAGTTTTATGGCCCTGTAGTTTGTGCATTGTTGTACATTTCCCTTGTTTTTGTAAACAGGTGCTAATATACTGCATCTCCATTCATAACTGACCAATTTCCATACTTCTAATAAATAAACCTGCTATGGGCCATTCCACGAACATACGCCTGTTTTGGATTACTTCGACAACGAATATTTTACTGTGCAACATAAGAAGTACGAAAGTAAATGGCGCTAATAATTATTCCAATAAACAACAAAGTAATTTGCAATTTACTTTCGTTCTTCTAATTTTGCACAGTAAAATATTCGTTGTCGAAGTTATCCAAAACAGGCGTATGTTCGTGGAATGACCCATAGCCAACTTTTCCCTGGCTCTCCTAATGCTCTCCATACTTCCCCAATCCCCAAGAATATCCTCGGCTCCGACTGCTTTTCCTTTCTTTATTTTTTGAAGCGCTGAGCCACTTCCTCGTTTGTTATTCTGGTAACCATTGCTGTTACTGTCTCCGTTAACTCCACAGGTTTTCTGTCAAATTCTTTATTTAATAAACTGTCATCAAAGTACATTTTCAAAAAACGGAAAATTTTCAAATCGATTTTTCTAGAAAATGGTGTATCCTACCGACTTAAAGTTAGAGTATCTTTTACTACTAGAATACCTCACAATTTAATAATCTAGTGTCAAAAATGCTTAGAAGTTAAAGACAAAATATGTAGTTATGCGATAAAATAACCGTTGCTCTGATCGATTTATCTCTGGAGAATAAATAGGTGTACCAGTTTTCGTTTTTCTAAATAGAAGTGTTCTGGAGGTATTTAAAAAAACTAATTACTAAAGGAGTTCTTCAAAGAGCTCTATGAAAAACCCTCTTTTTAAACCAGGAGGAGGAAACTCAAAAGACAGATTCACACTAAATAATGTCACTAGAAAAAGCACCAAATACCTACATCTTCTTTTTTGGTTGATCATATCGACCTTCGACGGTAATCCATAAATAATATATTATACTAATTACTAATACGTCGCTAAAGAGTTCTAAAACCAACTGTTTTTGTTCATAAAAGCAGACTAAAGATCTAAAAATTAAAGGAATAACGCAGAAAACACAAAAAATCGCCGATATAACTTAATTAACCTATGAAATGCCAATAGTGCTAAAATTTCATAAATGTCAATAGTGTCAAAATTTCATAACAGTGCAGTAAACTTCCCTGAAGTTGTACCAATTACAAACAAGCATTACAGCACGGTAAATTTGAATTACTCCTCTTAGTTTGAAAACAGGCTATAGCACCATTAGGAAGGATTTTCGGACTAGGTGATTTGGTTTAACCACAATATTTTGAGGTCTAGAATCTACAACTTGAGATTGGACATTCTTAATGACCCTGTACTCTTCCCACATGCTGTTTTAATTAGTGTAGAAATTCATGTCAATATTCCTGAGTTCTTAGCAACGTAACTTCTAAAGGCAACAACCCCACAAAGAAAAAGCGATCCTATTTCTTTCATCAATTCATGAAAGAGTACATCCACTATAATTTTGCGTAGTCTCGTTCCTTTCAGAGGGTCGTAAGTATGATACTCTACTCATACCGTTGCGTGACTGCTTGTTGTTGAGTGTAGACAAGCAACCCTTCCACTTTGAATAATCATCTCCTCAAAGGCACTCAATATATTCTACAACCTTAATTTCCACCGTCTTATTAGCTCAACTCAAGTAGCTGCTTAACACCCATCATGAGAAGGACAGGGAGGAAGGAGGAAGCGGATATCGAGGTAGAAAAATTCTAAATTAAATTAATCAAAAAAAAATCGGCCTCTAATCCAGAATGATAGAAAGGGGTTTTTATGGCGCAAGAATACCAGGGGCGTGCGGTCCATGGAAGCAAGGGAAGCATTGCTGCCCTTGGTTTCCGTAGGTAATACCGTACCAACTGAGTAACTGAGATTATTTTAAAATAAATGAACAAACACATAAGCAGAAGCAGGATTTTAAGTTGCATACGAGAATATTTAATTATGTAATACAAGCAGTAAGTATGTAATAAGAAAAGACAAACGTATTTTAATCTATTTTTGTCATACAGTAAATAACAAAGCAATGAAATACTCTAAAAGCAGCGCTGCATGTTGCATTTCTAGCTTTCGTTCCGTACGCGCACCCATAGGCCATGATCGTATTCCTACGTTGGTATTCGGAGTCATGTCGGCAGATAATCTGATTTCAAATTTGCTTCTCCTCAGCCTATGTAAAAATCACCGGGGTTATATACGCAGAGTGGCGAGTTCAAATCTCGGGCATATTTTCGCTTATAAGCAATTTTGTCAACTGCATACAAGGAGCTGTTTTCGTGAATTTAAATAAGATTTACAGCATTTGACAATGACGGGCTTCGTCGACTGATTTTGTGGAATTATGAAGATTGATTTTATTTAATTATTTAAATAAATATATGTATTAGGGTTTTGGAGAATGGCGAAAATGTGAAAAGTGGGATTACCATAAATAACTCGAGAGGATTTTTGGAGTTTTTTAACTTTGCTTTTTTCAGAAATATTTACATTCTCAGATAATTTATTTAATGTATTGCAATGCAAGATAAACGAGATTGGTTTCTGTGTAAAAAAAATTAGCGAATTTAAAGATGTTATTAACAAAAAGAGAGAGATGACTTTGAAAAATGTTGGAATAATATGATGGCAAGAAGTTTTGAGCCTAAAAGAAAACGCATACGCACTGATAATGTTGGAGATGTCCAATAGTGCTACCGCCGACTATTATACTCTATAATACTATCAGATATAACCGTCGGTATTGACGGTCCAGTTAGCTGAGGCGCAGTCGATCGACAAGTTTAGTGGATTTGCGATTTGTGATCGCTGTTGGTTCGAGCCTCAGCTAAGTCATGAAATTAATAAAAGGCCAACGCTGTAGTATAAAACTCAATAGAGTCTACGACTTGGTCTGGAATAAACTGGCGTCTGATCGGCCTATGGAGGAGCGGTACGGCAAGGGATAAGAGCTTGCGGCTTGGTGATACTCCTCCATAGATCCCTACCGAAGGGCGTTGACGCCTAAAAACGGTGTATATATATATACTATCAGATTTTAGATCAAATATGCCAACGAATGGAAAATAGGTTTAAGAATTTTGATGACCGAGACTTTCGTTCAGGTAGAAGAATTGAATTACATTATAAATAGGTGTTTTTAGAATTTTTGTATAAATTGCTTCCCCTGTTTCAAATTTCACCGCACGCCCATGAAGAATACAGACCGGTTTAAAAACAGATCATAATATGATTAAATGACGATTATATGACAAAATTAACAGTCTTTAGTTTAAATGGTCACTACCTAAGACGTTAATACAGTGTTTTATATTTTGCTTTATCTACAAGACACCAGACAAATAATATAATGCAAAATATAAAACACTGTATTAACGCCTTAGGTAGCGACCATTTAAATTAAAAACTGTTAATTTTGTACCAAATATTTTTTGTACCATTTGCTACTACAGATGCCATGGAAGCCGGCGTCTCAGACGGTACTACAATCATTTTTTGTGTGAGATGCCGGCATCTCACACGGTAGCCAAGGTGTTTTAAAACAATTATTAGACCAGAGACATGAGCAAAATAATAGTATATTAAGTATGGAGAACGGTAAGGGTTTTATACCGATCGAAGACAATTGTTTGGAGGAGGAGCGGAGCGACGACTCCAATTATTGTCTGATATCGGTTACCCTTAACGTTCGACATGCTTATAACGTTTTTGCACGATTGATGCCATTATAAATTATAAAATTAAACATTTTCGTCATATTGACTAGTTTCATTCATTTTATCAAGATAGATACTTTGGTTGTTAGGTAGTAACTAGGGTCCATAACAACAATGGAGAATTGAGTTTTTATTTAGTTGTCAATAATTTTAAGTACAATTTTGATTATTATAAATTAAAATATGAGCGAAAGTGAATTTGAAGAAATTGAACGGGCTTGGGAAGAAGGGTGTTCCGCAATTATTCCCGAAAAATCCAAAATCCGTTATCAAAATACCTACCAAAGTTTTAAAAAATGGTGCGAAGGCAAGAATTTAAGAATCGAAAAAAAGACTCTATTGGCATATTTCGTTCAAAGACATATGCAGTTGAAAGCTCCTGGAAGCCTCTGGGCAGAATATTCAATGATTAAATCCACCGTTTTTCTTTATGATGGCATTGATATTTCCAAGTTTTCAACTTTGATCGCGTATTTGAAGAGAAAAAATGTTGGATACTACTAATGTATGCGATTCTGCAGGAGTTTCTGTTAGAAGTAAAACCACAGCCCAAACAAGTGGGATTTCATTAAATAATTTAACAAATTGTACCATAAGTTTCAATATTAATAAATAATTCGTTAGTTTTCTTTATTCTTTCAAAAAATAAATTAAAATTAAGAGATTTTTTAACTCGACGGTAAGTGAATTACTTACCGTCGAGTTGGAGTACTTACCGTCGAGTTGGATTACATACCGTCGAGTTGCTAGTAAATGTCACCTACTGACGTAAAATCTGTCACGGTAAACAGTCAAAAATGATCAATCGTGCAAAAAAGCCTATTTCATGACACTCTCTGATACAACAACTGCTTTTGATAAATTTGGTGATATCAATATATGTAATAAACATAAATATGCAAAGGATTAAACTTAATTTTTTTACTTACAGTTCGTCTAATATACTTACTGTTGCACGTCATTATCTACGTCAGAGATCTAAGTTGGCATAGTTGCCAAAGTAGGTATAAAAAATCCTGAATCCATTTTAAATCAAATAGATCACATAATTATTGTAAGTGGATTATACAACAAAACAATTTAACATTCAATGTAAATAAATAAAAACATTAGAAATAGAAAACAAGAATTAAGATATAATCTTACGTTAAAGTAAAAAATAAAAACAATAAATATAATAAAACAAATACTTATAGTAAAGAATAAAAACAAATCTGAAGTGTCAATATCGCAACTGTCAAATAAATGTTACCAGTTTATGCCAAAATATCACCTTCGTTCGATTGCAGTTACAGTGTGTTCCGAACAAATGTGCCTCATAAAAACGCTTTATGATCCATTTATACAAATTAAATGAAACATATTGTGTATTTCTATAAGTTAATATTAATAGAAATCTTCAAATATTATTTCTACGGGTATATGATATGTCTGGTGGCTGTAATTCCAAGGTACTCGGCAAAATGATTCTAAAAAAGAACACACCTACCGCCTAAATATTTCGTGTTGGTATCATGTGACGTCGCGGGCTATGACGCGGATGACGTGCAATGGTAAGTATATTAGACGGCGTATATGTATAAACAATATTCAGTGTGGGCCAAAGAAAACAGTCCCCCTCAATATTTGGCAGTAGTTATTAAATTTTAAGGAAATGCTGAAACAGGTCGATTTTTGATCTAAGGGGGACACATTTTTAGGGTACATACATCTGTCATTTCTCAACCCCCTACCTTCCACTTCCCCCACTCCTTATTTTTAAATAGGGAATAGAGGTCGTGTGCTAGCTCATTTGAAAGGTTATTTAATTCTCTATTGAGTAACATAAACATTGACATCATTATTTATACAGGGTGTCCAAGAAAAAAAATATTTTAATTTAATTAATTGACACAAGCAGAAGAATGTATGTAATTTATTTAATTCGAAATACATTCTAGTGCTGTCACAAAACAGGGAAAAATGTTTTTTGATAAATAAAATTTGCCTTTCGCTTAATTTCAATGTTCAAGCTGCCACCCATCTGCCTCTTGGTAGGTTGAATATTGAATTTAAGCAAGAAACAATGCTTATTTATCAAATAAACATTTTTTTGTTTTCTGTCAGCAGTAGAATGTTTTTTGAGTTAAATAAATTACATACATTCTTCTTTTTGTGTCAATTAATTTAATTCAAAATAATGTTTCTTGGACACCCTGTATAAATAATTATGTCAATGGTAATATTACTGAATAGATAATTGATTAATCTTTCAAATGAGCTAGCACACAACCCCTATTCCCTATTTAAAAATAAGGGATGGGGGAAGTGGAAGGGAGGGGGTGCGTAAAAATGTGTTCCCCTTAGATCAAATATCGACCTGTTTCTTTATTTCCTTAAAATCTAATAAATACTGCCAAATATCGAGGTGGACTGCTTTCTTTGGCCCACCCTGTACCTACATAATATTATACAGTGCGGTGGAATAAGTGTTCCCCCCCCCTGTTAACTTGTTTATTTTAAGAATATAAGCAAAACGCTCAGACGGGTCGATTTTTAGACTAACCATAGTATATTATAGCATCAACGTTTCGAACTTTACGCGATCCCTCTTCAGGTGACAGGCATCTTTTAAAATACTAATTTCAAAAATGTATAATACTTTAATCCTTTTTGAGATCGCAGGCCCAAAATTTCGGTCGAACTTTTTTTAAACGCATTTATTTTTTTCGAATTCTGAGAAAACTAATAAGTATTTTTGAAAAATTTTAACGCAGAATGAAAGATTAGATTATTACCGAGGGCTGACAGTCCCTTAGAATAAACAAAAATGTTCTTTTGAATGATATATTTGAAATTAAAAATCACACTAAATTTTCTCTTTTTCCCACCACTGTGACTTATTAAAATAAACATTATAGGAGTTCTCAGGGACTTTGGACCATCGAGAATACTGTAATATTTCATTCTCCGTTTAAATTTTTCAAAAATATTTATTGGTTTTTTCAGGATTCGAAAAAAATGATAGCATTTAGAAAGAATTCGACCAAAATTTTTCTCCTAGGCTCTCAAACATGATTAAAGTGTTATACATTTTTGAACTCAGTATTTTAATAGCTTTTAAATGAGGTGTCACATGATGTACTTTCCCATTTAAAAAAATCGAAGTTATGGCTGTCGCCTGAAAAGGGATCGTGTAAAGTTCGAAACGTTGATGCTATAATATACTATGGTTAGTTTAAAAATCGACCTGTCCGAGCGTTTTGCTTATATTCTTAAAATAAACAAGTTAACAGGGGGGGGGGCAACACTTATTCCACCGCACTGTATAAACAGTAGGCCAAAAGAGGCAGGAAGTAAAATTCTAGTTGTTTTTCTCTGTGCTTTTTTAAGATGGAAAATACAAAGCAGAACATTGTGGTGAATTACGTTAATCCACGACTTGTCGTTCACAGTGATAACAATTTAACAATCTTTAGCGGACTAAAAGTAAATACAAATTCCTTTCATATCCACAGAAGTGAATACAAATAAAATGAAAGTAAAGGTGATTCAGGTTTGATTACAGAACAATCTACTATGTGCTTATACGTATTTCGGCTTTAACTTAGCCTCATGGTTAATGTGACCAACTACAATTCGGAGTTGGTCACACGGACCGACGGATCCACAGAACGACACGTCGTGGATGCAATTATAGATCCCCTTGTCGAATAATTTACCACTCTGGTCTACTTTGTATTTTCCATCTTAAAAAAGCGCAGATAATAACCCTTCGAATTTTAGTTCCTGCCTCTTTTGACCAACTCTACGTTTAGTTTGAAAACTGTGATGTAGCCCTTTAAGGTACTTATTTCTTAAATAAGATATAATTTTATATAAAGGATTTTATCGCCAATCGTCACTAAAGTCATTCATTATTGTACTCATTTGCCCTCATTTGCGGCAGTAAAGTAACACTTTATTGTACTGAAAGAAGAATTTTACTTTACCTGCCGCGATTAATCGAGATTGAATGTAAGTGGTCGATAGCAGTAATTGATTATTTATTTGAGTTAACTTAGAATTTATTTACTTTAATTATTAAAAACATTGTACAAAATTTACGACATTGTTGATTAAATTTAGGCCAAAAAGTGAAATTCTGTAGTATTTTGTAATTATATTCATATAAAATAAATCAAAACTTTACCGATTTAGTAATTATTCAATATTGATAACTATCGATTAAAAATCGAAAGCGGCCATCATGCAAAAGTCATCACTGTCATGAAATTTTTATTACGTCTAAAATTTGAAAAATTCTTAAATTGTAAATTGCAAGTAAGTGTAAGAACTAATATCAAATTGTTGGCTATAAATTTTTGTATGCACCACGTAAGTAAAGACTCTTTATCGAACTCGTCTGTTGTCCGCCTCGCTCGCTATGCTCGCTCTGCTCATAATATCAGATTCGTTCGATAAAGACTAACTTTACTGACTTGGTACATAAATAACTATTAATTAATTTTACTTAAGTAGGTAATTCGAATAGACCGAAAGGGTAATGATCTGTAATAACTACTAAATTCAGCTTTTGTAGACATAGCCCAGTAAATGAACGGGAAATTCGGCGATACCGTGTAATTTTCAGGGGCAACTCCGAATTGCATGAAAATTTGGATTTAGGTTCTACTTACCCTCCACTTCAAAAATGAAATTGTGCCGTTGGTTGCTTTTACTTGGGGGGTGACAGTCACCCCTTCTCGTGGGTGAAAAAACATACGTTCAAGATACGGCCTGAAATGGATAAATTGACTGATTTTATGCAACTTTTGTTCTATAAAGTTTTTTACTTAAGTCAATACTTTTCGAGTTATTTGCCATTGAAAATGTTGATTTTTCGACAAAAAAACTACGTTTTCAGACGGTTTTTGCAAATAACTCAAAAAGTAAACATTTTATCAAAAAAATACCCTTAGCAAAAGTGTAGCTTATAAAAAACCCAGAAAAATGGTGTATCAGTAAAGTCTATCAATCAAATAAAAACAAAGTTGTAGCTCATGAAAAATACGTTCTTATTCGTCTAATTCCAAATCGAATATTTCAAGGTGAAATCACCGAAAAATTAAGCACTTTTCGGGAAAAACCCATTTAAACTTTTTTAAAGTGTTTATAAAAAGTTTCGTTTTAATTGTTAGCAAAAGTTTTAGCATTAAAAATAAGCGAGTTACGCTCAAAATAAAGTTGGCCCTCTTTTTTTTGTAAAAAATCATGAAAATCTCGCCGTGTTTAGCTCCCCAAATGAAATTAATCGCTACCGCTTTACAAACAATTTACTTACCTATCTATTTTTTATATGATCTGTCAGTCTCACCGGTTTAAAGTTTTTATTTTTGAAAGGGTTACAATTGATAAAGCTTGAATGGGTCACTAATCACGAGTGTATGCAAATTGTGAACAGCCATATCTTAAACAATTTTTGTCTTACGGAGAAACAAAATGAAACTAGCATATTTATAATAGCAAAACCTACATTTTTTTACTCTTTAATATTTTTCTTATCACTAATCATTTTTAAGTTATTTTGAAAAAATGAAATTTTTCAAAAATTTTTAGAAAATTTTTTTTTAATATAAAACTAAATGTTTTCAAAAATAAGCACTTCAAACCAATCAAACTTACAGATCCTATAAACAATAAACATACAGTTTCATAACGATTAATTTCATTTAGGGTGCTAAATAGAGGGAGATTTTCACGATTTTCTTTTACCATAAAAGGGGCCAACATTTTTTTCAGTGTAACTCGTTTATTTTTGATGCTGTAAACTTTTGTAAAAAACAAATAATAAGCTTTTTTTTGATACTTTAAAAATATTAATAAGGTTTTCCCGAAAAACGCTTCTTTCTTCGGTGATTTCGCGTTGAATTATTCGATTTGGAATTAGACGAATAAGAACGTATTTTTCATACTTTTCTTCTATGTACTCAATTTGTAGACTTTACTGGTACACCATTTTTTTTTCGTTTTTTATAGGCTACACTTTTGCTAAAAATATTTTTTTCGATAAAATATTTACGTTTTGAGTTATTTGGGAAAAACGGTCTGAAAACGTAGTTTTTTTTATCGAAAAATCAACATTTTAAATCGCGAATAACTCGAAAAGTATTGACTTACGTAAAAAACTTTATAGAACAAAAAGTGCTTAAAATAAGTCGATTTATCCATTTCCGGCCTTATTTTAAGCACGCGTTTTTCACCCCCAGAGAAGGGGTAAATGTCACCCCCCAAGTAAAAGCAACCAACGGCACAAATTCAACTTTGAAGTGGAGGGTAAGTAGAACCTAAATCCAAATTTTCATGTAATTCGGAGTTGCCTCTGGAAATTACACTCCAAAACGGTCATTTATTGGGCTAACAATAATTATTGGAGAACATCTTTCACTGCAGCCGTAATGTGTATATTTTTATTTTTACCAATTATTGTGCAAGCTGTCACAGAAACTAAATCCTGATTGTGTGACGTGCTGACACACTAATAGCGGTATTTTTATTTATAAATAGGGAGACACACAAAGGTTCATTGTTCACAAAACGTTTGTTTATGATTAAGCTTATTATTTATTAATCCAATAAAAATACTAATGAATGGATTAATTGTGATAATTAACGGACGGAGACACTGAGTGAAGTTGTTTTATTATGCAACGAATAATTAAATAACTTTCATATTTTATCTGCATTCCACAATTAATGATAATTATTATCTATAATGACACACATAACTAAATATGTGTTTTTGTAAATCTTCAATGGTAGAGTTGATGGTAAAATTATTGAGTACATATTAAGTAAGTAATGAAATAACAGACGTTCTCACAATCATTATAGTGACATGAAATACATGAATCACATTTATTAACTGAATTAATAATTTGCAATTATACAAATAACAATTATCCAAGAACATTCAAAAGCCATCTCTTTAAAGTTAATCATGACATTGTCAAGGAGAATGACGTTCTAGTAATGTTTACATATCCATACCAGTGTGAATTGTACTACACGTAATTTGCCGTGTAAAGACAGAAAAATTAGGGATAGCCGTAAAATATTTGCTAATTATGTACCGATGGCCTTAAACTAAGTATTGAACTATTAAAAGGCATCCCTCTTATAAACTATAACCACAGTATAAAGAGGGACAGTAGAACCACTCTCCGAAAAATTGGAAGTAAAATCTGTAGTCGCGCATGGCGACCGCGCAATGTTGGCAGTCGCTTTTGCCCCACTCTCGCATTGGTAATCGCATAGAAGCGTACGGCTTTTAACAGGGAAAACCCGCATCCACCACTGGTGAATTACCAATTGCGTACTGCCGGTATTACTTCCTGAGATCAAAGCGCCGACAGAAGAGTGATTTTAGTGTGGAACCTCTATATACTGTGCTATAACCGTTGATTGAATACGCTATAACCAATCACAAGATTTATTAGACTAACAGATAATTATAATCTTTCGTTTACAAAATGTTTACTTAGATAGAAAGTTGCGAATGTCTAAAGACGGTTGTCGGCTTAAAGATTTCACGAATTACTTCATTAATCCTTTGTCTACGAGTATTCAAATTTAATGAACAATAAGAGTGATAAACTTTTAAAAATACTGTTAAAAGTTTGTATGTATTTAAATATTTGTTTGTGTTTAAAGACTTATAATATATTCTAAATAAAATTTGTTAAACATGTTTATCCCAATACTGATTCATTAAATAATTGATAAACATAATTTCAATTATAACTCAGTTAATTTCCGCGTTAACAAAAATAAACAGAATACTTCAATTTTGACGTTACGAATTGTCCGTTACGAATTTGTATATTTACGAACTGTCGCCGTTACGAGTTGTCCGTTACCATTTGTCCGGTTACGAACTGTCGCGTTACCAAATGTGATACATTGAGTAATGCATCAACAGACAAGAATGGTGCATGTGTGGAAGACTTGATTAGAGAAAATTGTCGAATTTAAATCAGAACAATTTCAGAAAATATTGCTGTGAGGTATAGGGTATAGTAAATGTCCATATTATCGTACACAAACTAGGTTTGACGCAAACTTTATTACGGCAAAGTTTCTGTGCAATGAGTTCCTCGCCTTTTGTCAGATTTGTCTTTGTGACATATCTTTTTTTCATCAAAGAAATGACTTTCTTTCATCAATAATTGCTGGCGACGAATCGACGGGACCGACGAATCGACGTTCGACTGTCGAACGTTCTTAGGCGGTGCGCGGTGGCTTATTTATTTCCATGTATGTATAGCAAAATCTGCCGATCGCTCTATGCCGATTCAGTGCGTGGCCTGCTTTAGCCGGGGCTATTTTGTGTGCGATCTATTTTGTCGAGGCTATTTTGACGGGGCTTTTTTGACGGGGCTGTTTTGACGGGTCACGAAGCCAAAGAGATAAATGATATTAGGGTAAAAACCCTATAGTCCCGATTATCGATTTGTGATTTTCACATCTATGGGCCACTGAAAAAGGCGGCAAAAAATAATCTTTTTCAGACGGACGAAGAAGTACAAAATGCCGCAAAAGAATTGTTTGAGCAACATCCACAATAATTCTTTAACCATAGATTGGTGAAACAATGGGATATGTGACGTCATTGCAGTGGTAATTATTTGTAGATATATTTATGTACTAATAGTTTTTTCTTGACCAAGCATGGGTTTCAATTGAACAAGCCTTGTAAATATTATGAAACATTAGTTGGTCAACAAAACATTGGTACTTTTACACCCTGAATGTTTTGTTTCCAACAACAATCGTTAATAATTGATGGATTCGACGGTTATTTGATGGAAGTTCATTTTATCTAACAATAAAACACTGAAAACGTTTGTTTTCTATACTTCCACAAAATTTATTACAACTATGTGGCTACAATTGTTTCGGCAGAGTGCCTTTCTCAAGTGATTTAGTTTACTTGTTTACTATGTGTTTGCCTTTTTAAAGTCTTTAACTGAAGAGGTTGAGGAGTGGGGAGCTGTTTGTCTCGAGTTGGTCATTCAGAATTATATCTTTATTTTTCAATTTATGAATTTCCATAGATTCTAATAAAGATAGCTTAAGGAATTTATTTTGAATAGGCAGAATTTGAAACTGTTCATTAAAAGAATGATTATGATCTAGACTCTAGACGGTGAAGTGCGTATGTAGACGTGTCTGTTTTTCTATTGTTGAAAGCCCTTTTGTGTTCTGCTATCCGTTTGTCAAAGGTTCTGCCAATTTGACCGATGTATGTTTCCGGACAGTCACCACAAGTTAGTTTGTAAACACCACTCTGTAGTTGTTTTCTCCCTCGGCTCTTATTGTTCTTGATATATTTGCTTAAGTTGTTGTTAGTTCTGAAAGCTGGTGTTATTCCTTTCTTTTTTATGTATCTGGCTATTTTTGTTGTTGTCTTGCCTGTATATGTGATAGAGCAGAAGGTACTGGGTTCTTTCTGTGGTGGTGGATAAACTAATTTCAGGACTTTCTTATGGAGTTTTTGGTTTAAAATTGTGTTAATTGTTTGTTCGTTATAGCCATTGTTTACTGCTATTTGTTTAATGATGTTCAGCTATATCTCGAAGTTATTTTTTGACATGGGAATTTCTGTCAGTCTATGTATCATGCTATGGTAGGATGCTAATTTGTGTTGTGTAGACTACACAACAAACATGAGTTCTCCGTATATCACAAACCTACCCATACTGATACAACTATACACAATTCATCATCCCATCCTACACAACACAAATTAGCAGCCTACCATAGCATGATACTGAACTGAACATCATTAAACAAATAGCAGTAAACAATGGCTATAACGAAAAAACCATTAACAAAATTTTAAATCAAAAACTCCATAAGAAAGCCCTGAAATTAGTTTATCCACACCACAGAAAGAACCCAGTACCTTCTGCTCTATCACATATACTGGCAAGATAACAAAAATAGCCAGATACATAAAAAAGAAAGGACTAACACCAGCTTTCAGAACTAACAACAACTTAAGCAAATATATTAAAAACAATAAGAGCCGAGGGAGAAAACAACTACAGAGTGGTGTTTACAAACTAACTTGTGGTGACTGTCCGAAAACTTAGATCGGTCAAACTGGCAGAACCTTTGACAAACGGATAGCAGAACACAAAAGGACTTTCAACAATAGAAAAACAGACACGTCTACATACGCACTTCACCTTCTAGATCATAATCATTCTTTTAATGAACAGTTTCAAATTCTGCATATTCAAAATAAAGGCCTTAAGCTATCTTTATTAGAATCTATGGAAATTAATAAATTGAAAAATAAAGATATAATTCTGAATGACCAACTCGAGACAAACAGCTCCCCACTCCTCCACCTCTTCAGTTAAAGACTTTAAAAAGGCAAACACATAGTAAACTAAATCACTTGAGAGAGACACTCTGCGAAACAGCTGTAGTCACATAGTTGTAAAAATTTTTGTGGAAGTATAGAAAACAAACGTTTTCAGTGTTTTATTGTTAGAACAATCGGTAATATTACATAAGTACATAATTACATTTGGAACTATTTGGATACAAATTACGCAACAAGAATTACTATCCCACGTAATACATAAGTTTCTACAGTCCTTTTTTACCGTGTTTGATAATATGTAGCTCCTTAAATGCATCCAAAATATTCCTTTAGCTACGCTTAAATGGACATAAAATACAAAATGATTTATTTGCGCAGAAAGAGAGCAGTGTGCTAATAATATGGTTAGCAAAAAAGACCCAATGCAACGGTTGGAATTCGCTGTCGATAGTTCCAATTCCCACGAACAACACTTAGCTCTCAGTTGAACTTTCTGAAGATTAAGACAATAAGCGCGATCAAATCTCAGAAATAAAACAATAGTCCCCGTTCCTGGCCTTTTGTCAGAAGACCAAGAAAGCTTGCGTATGGATTTAAGTATATTTGCGACTTTCACCTTCATCAATAATTGCTTGCGATAAATCTAGGTGTCATTATTATCTTGCCATCAAGCAATGGGACGAAAACATCCAGATAAGTTCTCACATGGTGTCATTCTTCAGCACTACATTGCTGGGCTTCATGTAGTCAAAGTAGTGAAAGACAATTTACAGCGAAATAGACAAAGAATCTTAGATCATCCAGCCTACAGTCAGGATTTATCGCCTTGTGATTTTCACATCTTTTGACCAATAAACAGGCCCTAAAAGGTAATCGTTTTCAGTGAGACGAAAAAGTAAAAATGCCGCAAGAGAATTTTTCGAGAAAGAGCCACAAGAATTCTTTAAGTAGGGTATACATCGGCTGTTGAAACAATGGTATATATGTGCTTTCATCAGAGGCGTGCGGTCCATGGAAGCGGGGGAAGCGCCGCTTCCCTATTTATACGTCGATATAAGAAAATATATTATTAATTAATATTTAATAATAAAAATTTTTCCCTAATCCAAGTAATCTACATATTACCTAGGCAATAGGCATTGAAAAATATTAAAAATTAATCGCGTACGAACGAACTCAATATACACACAATTCAACTATTTGGTCCACTCCTGACAGAAGCGCATCTCAAAATCGCCGCTTGTCATACAGTTGTCCCGTTTAAAAAGTGGTCAGGGTTCAATGACCGCACCCACTAGTCGCGCGAATTTTGGTACCATGGAAGCGCTTATCCTATCGCCTTCGCGAAAGTGAGATGCTCCGACTGTTACTGCTGCTAAGGGGTGCTTAGGTATTACATACATTCGCTTAAAGAATATTTCGATTTAAATTTTTTGCAGAGATTTTTCCTTTTACTGATCTTTTATTTACATTTTACAGAAATCAAATGGTATTGCATTTTGTATAAGACAAATTGATGACTTTATTAATACGATAATTAAAAAAACGAGAGCAGTTTAAAAATATTTGGGATAAAACTGAACATGGGGTTTGAAGATGAAATAAAAATAATGAAGATTGATAATTTCGGAGACAGAGAGACAGAGAAAACATAGGAAACAAAGAGACCTTTTGATAATATTCTACAACAAATGAATTCTAGCTTTCAAAATTTTAACGATTTAAAATTTGTAGAATTATATATATAATCTTAATATTTCTAATTATAATTCATCAAAATTTCCCACAGAGAAATTTATTTCATTACGATTAAATAATGAAAATTTTTGATATCCCAGCTTTGCATTCTCAGTTAAGTGTCATTTATGAAACAACTGACATTAATGATAAAGAAATACCCAGAAATCTGGGATTTCTTTATAACTACTGGTTTAAACAAGTCACTGTGTGAAGTGGTCAAGTTGTGTGAATTAGTACTACCAACTATCCCAGCCACAAGTGTATCAGTTGAACGAAGTTTTGCAGTATTAAGATGCATTAAGAGTTTCAAATTAAGAGTTTAAAAGAAATTCAACAAGCGGAGACAGACTTTGAAAGTTAGCCCTATTATCCATTGAAAAAGACTGCATTCAACAATTATCAGAAGTTGATAGGAGAATAGACCTCGAGTATAAATAAGTGTCATTTTAGTGAAAGTTGTGTGTTGAGGAAAATGCCTTGGAGTATAAATTTTTTTTTAAATAGGATTCTTCTTTAGAAAACCAAGCCCGGCGCGAGGACTCAAGGCCCGAGCTAGCAATACAGATCAATGATACTTAGGTCACTAGTCACTAGAAATAGCGGGAATAGAGTGACTCACGCGTCACGGATTTAGTGTGTGAGTCCTTGTACGCAGGACGTCTCACATAATTAAGTACTTTGATGATAGAGAGCCCCTGCGCATCAGAGTGTTATCAGGTGGGAAGTGGCTCGACCCTCGACCCTTAAGAAAATATTTTTATATCCTTATTGAATCGCTTCCCCTTTCAAAAAAGTCACCGCACGGCACTGGCTTTCATTGTAGTGGTAATTAGTTGTGCATGTATTTACCAATAATTTTTTACCACCACAAAAGGTGGGTTTTAATTGAACAAAGCTCGTACTCGTAAATAATGTGAAACATTACTTGTTCAATAATACAATGGTGTTTTTACACCCTATATGTTTCGTTTCCAACAACCATAAGTTTCTACTATCCTTTTTTAGCGTATTTGATAATAGCTCCATACATGCATCCAAAATATTCCTTTAGCTACGCTTAAATGGACATAAAATACAAAATGATTTATTATTTGCAGAGAAAGAGAGCAGTGTGCTAATATGGTTAGCAAAAAAGACCCAATGCAACGGTTGGAATTCGCTGTCGATAGTTCCAATTCCCACGAACAACACTTAGCTCTCAGTTGAACTTTCTGAAGATTAAGATAATAAGCGCGAGCAAGCCTCATAAACAAAACGATAGATTGCGGTCGAAACGAGTGTTTGCCTTTACCGTCTCCGACTCGGGTTTACTCGATGTTGAACTGAATTGCCGCCGACTTATCGCACGGGAAAAGGAACTATGCCTTTTAGATATCTGATCTCAGGGGAAAAGCTGATACAAAATGAATACTTTGCTAAACGGAAGACAAATATTGTTCTACTGTCCCAAGCACGAAATTAAGGGTTTGGTTAAGGAAACGCGTACAATGGGTGAAAACAATTCGAACTAAAGAGTATACCACATCAAATAAATAACAATAATTATTAGAACTGCGAATGTTCACGTTTAAGTGATATAATAATAAAGGATGTATACAATTAAGGGAGTGCAATTAGAACGAAAACATGCATTGTTCAAACAAGCTTATATTTTTCTAAAACTCTTTTTGTTAGTTTATATACATGTTAAAGTAAAAAGTTCTACTCGCAAATTTGGCCGCTAATTGTTTAAACAATAACAATTGTTTTGTATAAATAATTTTAAAAATATCGTTGAATTCATCATTTTACTTTGATCAAATATGTTTCTATTTTGGTTTTGGTTATGCTGAATCCGAATATGGCATTACAATTTGAAAATTCTTATACATAAGCTCTTATACAGTGTGTTTGCTTAGCTGGGAACCGCATGGAAAACTTTTTAATTATCAATTTTACGAAAAAAAAGTTATTCTTCATAAAATACTCTGGATAGTCAAAATTCTAAAACTCAACCACCAGATATCAAATTTTATCAATTTTATACGAGTTATGTCAAAAATACGAATTTCTTTAAAGAGTAAAGTACCTTTTTATTCCAGAATATCAAAAAATGGTATTATGAAAAGTTGTTTGAAAATAAAAAATATGTTTTAATATACAATTACATTATTCTAATCGAAATTTTTTTAAAATATTTTCTCAAATTACGGATACCCATCATTTTATTACAATTATTGTAACTATTTTATTATCAATTTTACGAAAAAAAGTTATTCTTCATAAAATGTCCTACCTGGTCAAAAATCTATGATACAACCATCAGATATCAAACTTTTTCAGTTTTATACGAGGTATGTAAAAAATATGAATTTTTCTTAAGAGTAAAGTGGCTTTATTATTCACAATATTTTAATTAGAAGGATGTAGTTGAACACTGAAACATATTTTTTAATTTCAAACAACTTTTTTTATAACAATTTTCGATGTTGTGAAATATAAAGGTACTTTACTCTTGAGTGAAATTCATATTTTTTGACATACCTCGTATAAAATTTATAAAATTTTATATTTGATGGTTGCATCTTAGATTATATACGATGCAGAGTATTTTATAAAGAATAACTTTTTTTCGTAAGACTGATAAGAAAAAAGTTATCAATGGGTTCCAAATTACGCAGACATACTGTATAAGAGCTAAAAAAATTTTTTTTTGTTGAACATATATTATTGTCGAAGCTTATTATTAAATGTATTTTAGATAAGTTTTACAGAAAAAAGTTTTGATCACTTTGTATAAACATTATTTTAGCTGGTAATTTTCGGTTTTTGTATTACATTTTTGTTATCTTTCTTAATTTTGTCAAAAACAAATTGTTTACTTCATTTCTAAAGTAAAATAATTTAGTGAATTTTAAAGACTACATCCTGAGATTTAAAAAAACACCTGTAAAACTGTAATAGATCTGTTGAAAATTGAGTAATACCGTCTTAAGTGGTGTTAATTCTGTAAAACTATGAAGTTTTCAAAAATTACATTTTTTGAGACGTCGTATCATTTGAATTAAATTTTTGAGATTTTTTTTGAATGAAACATCGTTTAGCAAGATGATTAAAAGATAAGTTGTGCAAAATTGAGAGTTTTATAAAAAAAATTGTATTAGTTACACATTTTTAAATCATTTTTAAACAAAATGCATGTAAGTCTCACTTTCAGCCCACACCATACTTACGCCCACACATTTTGTTTCTTTTTATTATAACTCTAAGATAGCTTAATTATTCTTCTTTCATGTTCAATTTGTAAAATTTCATTTGATCTATTAGTTAAAGAATTACATTAAAATAACTCAACCGTGCACTTCGCCGTGCGCTAGTTTACAGTGCGCCAATGTTTGTGAGAAGGTTGACTTTAGCGTTATAAATAAAAAATTATAGAAGCTACAAATTTAATTTTAGAAAAATCTTGATATAAGGTTTTTTTGTAAAATTTTCTGAATTTTTCAATGACCAAGTTAGTTTTTTTAAAAAATTTATATTTTCGGAGCTATTTAAAAAAACATATATTTTCGCAGTTCATTTGTTTAATAAAAAATAAAGCACCCACTTCTCGAGTAGAACTTTTTGATATGTTGTTTATTAAATTTCTTTCTTTCATTTCTTAATGAAATTACAAAAAGTTCTATCTTGTTTGATTTTTTCCGAAGTGAAAATCTATATGCACTCCTCTAAATATACAATTTTATATTTAACAATGGGTTTAATTTATAATACATAAATAATTAATAATTCATGTGTATACTAATGTGCACAAAAAACTAAAAGAAATAAGTAACATATTTAAAAAACGAGTTCCCTCTGTACTTGTTGACAATAATAAAATTATTGTAAATGAGCACGAAATAATTAAAGAATGGCAGCTGTATAATATATTATATCAGAGTTGTTTGAAGATGACAGGATTAATATTGCCCAATTCTACCAAAACTGTACTGAAGGCCCAGAAATAATGAAATGCGAGGTAGAACACGCTATAAATAATGGTAAAATTAGAAAAGCTTGTGGCCCAGATGATATTTACAACAACTTAGTTGCTGAAACTAAATAGAGGATGATAACATAAAAGTAGTAGTATGACTTTTTAATTCAATATATATGACACAGTTCAAGTTGATTCGCAGTTACAGTTGACTATTCCTAGTTCGAGTCAACTCCAACTAAAACGAGCAGTAAGAGTTGATTTGAAAAATTTAATTCAACTTTTACTAGTTGAAGTAGACTTTTTCTAGCCCTTGTTAGTAAAAGTAGATAGCAGGAAAAATAGAATCAACTCTTACTAGTTTGAGTTGATTATTCCTGGATCGATTCAGTAAATGTAGATTATACGAGAATAATCTCACGTGCTTTTTTGACGAGTGTATATCTCTTTGTTTTGACGGTTTCAATTACTTGTCAGGATTTTAACATATCCAGTAACATTTAATTTCTAGAATCGGTTGTTTGTGTGAATCAACTCTTACTAAATGGCATTGGGAAGAGTATACTTTTTCTAGTTGTAGTCTACTTTTACTAGTAAATGTTGAATAAAAATCTTCATTTTATATTTATAATCAACTTTTACTAAAACCAGCCGTTTGAGTTGACTCGAACTAGGAATAGTCAACTCAAACTGGATAATCAAACTTGAACTGTAACATATACAGCGTGTCTACTTAAGTTGGAAACATATGGGAAACTTTTTTGTTATTCATTTTACGAAAAAAAGTTGTTCTTTATAAAAAGTTCTGCATGCTCTAAAACCTTAGATTCAATCATCAGATATCAAATTTTGTCAATATTATATGAGGTATGCCAAAAAATATGAACTTCGTTCAAGAGTAAAGTACCCTTATTTCTCTCAATATCAAAAATTCTTATTATGAAAAGTTATTTTTAAATAAAAACTAAAATCAAATATACAATTACATGCTTCTAATTGGAAAAAAATATTTTCCAAATTTTTCTCAAATTTATTGATACTTAACTTCGTTTTTGTTTATTACACATACGATAACTCTTATTATTACTTTTACGAAAAAAATGTATTTTTTATAAAAAGCTGTGTATGTCGTAAGACCGAAGATTCAACCATCAAATATCACATTTTATTAATTTTATACAAGGTATGTCAAAAAATATGAATTTCACTCAAGAGTAAAGTACCTTTATTTTTCACAATATTGAAAATGGTTATGAAAAGAAGTTGTTAGAAAAGAAAAGAATTAAAAACTATGTCTCAATATGCAATTACATCCTTCTAATTGAAATATTGTGAAATATAAAGGTACTATAATCTTGAGCGAATTTCATATTTTTTGACACACCCCGTATAAAATTAATAAAAGTTGATATATCATGGTTGTGTCTTAGATTTTAGACCATGCAGAGCTTTTTATGAAGAATAACTTTTTTTCGTAAGATGAATAATAAAAGAGTTATCATATTTGTAATAATTAAAAACGATGTTGGGTATCCATATGTTTGAGAAAAATTTTTTATTTCAATTAGAGGCATGTAATTGCATATTTGACCTTAGTTTTTAATTCCAAACAACTTTTTATCATAAGAATTTTCGATATTGAGAGAAATAAAGGTACTTTACCCTTGACCGAAATTCATATTTTTTGACATACCTCGTATAATATTGAGAAAATTTGATATCTGATGATTGAATCTTAGGTTTTGGGGCATGCAGAACTTTTTATAAAGAATAATTTTTTTTCGTAAAATTAATAATAAAAAAGTTTCCCATATGTTTCCAACTTAACTAGACACGCTGTATATAACACCGGAGTGATTACCACAGTTTGGCTCAAATCCATCTTTGTCGCAATACCTAAAAACACAATGCGAGAAAATGCTCAGAATATAGATTAATTAGCCTAATGAGCCACACTCTTAAGATTTTCCTAAGAATACTTCACAACAGAATTAGACGCAAATGTGAAGAAGCTATTACAAAAATGCCGTGACCAAAGAAAATATGTATTTGCATGTTTCGTGGACTTCGAAAAGGCATTCGATAAAGGAACTATGCCTTTGATAAAGTACAGCATGTAAAATTAATGCAAATCTCTCTGCACTCTCTGAACAAATTGAAATATACATCTCTTGTTTTCGTTTCACGACGACATTCTTTTAAAATAAAAACTAAAAGCAGTATCGCTTTATTACCCTACAGATTAAAGCTCTGCGTGGAAAACTACGGGAAACTACAATGAAAATGGAAAGTCCTGAATTTATGGTTTATTCACCCTGTAAAACAATATTTCTTAACCCTCTCTTCCCTATATTACTATGTATTCATTTCATAACACTTATGAATTTTGGCTGTAAAGCACATTTCTATTGGAAACGAACCATTCAGCTAATATCTAGGGCGAAGATTAATGAATGTTTAGCTAACGTAAGCAGTCGAGTCGGTTTACTGTGAATAAAAAGAAATAACAGCAGTGATAAGAACGTCTTGCATCGACTGAAATGGATGTATGATTCCAGTATCAGCACTTCTTCTGGAAGATTTATAAGAGAATTAGTGACGTGATAAAATAAAATAGTATCGGCATGGCTGGACACAGTAGTGTGGGAATTGATTTTATATTAAAACACAAAGGCGGAGGTGAGAAACAGTGTTTAAACCCATCAAATAAACCATATTCTACACGTAATTGATTTACTATCCAAATAATTTTATCTAAGGCCTTAAATTAAGATTTCAACAATTTTACCTATTATGGGGTGTATTCTGTAACACTTCCGTTAAATTTTAGAGGCCTCTAAAATTTTAGTGTCCGCTAAAAATATTTTTGTAGATTCTGTTTATGCATCCGTTAAAATCATAACCGAAACGCCCTAAAACTTAAACCGTTAAAACTCCCGCTAAATCAGAATATTTTGGAGGATGTCAAAACTTGCTTTCTAAATATGTCCGATAAATATTAATTGTATTATGGTAGGGGAGCCCAAGCGGGGATTTTTGCAGTTACTCGAGCGCGTCAGATTATTACATGGAGAGAAACCTTGTACCCTGAAAATGTACCTCAACCATATATTGGCTCTTAATGCAGGGGAGTTCGTTAAGGGGGGGCTGAAAAAAAAATCTATCCTTAGAAAAACTAGAAATCGTCAGATTAAAATAAGGTAAGTTAAGTATGTACATGCAAAAGAGTGTATATTTCAAAAATATGACGATTTGAGTGGCGGGCGTAAGGAAATGGGCGAGTCCCTAAGTTTCACAAGAAAAAAGCAAATATTTAGCGAAATGAATGACAGATCGAAATTCTAAAAAATACATGCTCAATATTTTTCAAAAATCTATCGAATGATATCAAACACGACTTCCCAGGGAGAGGAGTGTGGGGTAAATTTAAAATTTTAAATACGAATCCCGCGATATTTCGCGAAATGAACATCAGACCGAAAAACTGAAAAATACACTTATTCAATATATTTGAAAAATCTATCGATTGGCACCAAACACGACCCCTAACGAGGGTGGGGAGGGGGTTACTTTAAAATCTTAAATGGGAGACCCATGTTTATTGCAGATTTGGATTCCTTATGTAAAAATAAGTAACTTTTGTTCGAGACATTTTTTCGAATTATGGATAGCTGGCGCTGTAATCTAAAAAAACGATTGTTGGAAATGGAAAATTAAATTAAGAATGGAAAGTCCCCACTAAAATGGAAAAATTTACTTAACTTTTTTTGGTTTTAGGACCTACTCTTCGCAACCCAATAGGTCCCCATAACGTTCGAGTGACTGCACATTTAGCATACTTTGCTCCCCTACCCATTATACATGGGATAAGCCACAGTTTGATCGTAATGAAAATTACATTGTTACCTAAAAAATACTGACGTTTCGATTTCAACTCCGGAAATCGTCCTCAAAGAAAAGAATAAAGCTAGGGCTCAACGAACGACAGATTGACGCTAGCAGAAGCAGTAAAATTACGGCGGCAGCACATAAGTAAAATCATGGCTCCATTAGAGTGACAGTTAACAGCGCGCATATCGTCGCATCTTGGTCTTGTGCTGGCTTCATGAGCTTTCAGTATGACGTGGCTACGATCTAAGATCAGTGATATCTTCTTGTGCGATAATAAAATAAATTCATACCGATAACATAGTTCGTAGACGTAGTTCGTAACATAGTTCGTGGTCGTATCGTAGAATGCTCAGAATATCTTGGGTTCAACGCATTTCAAACAGAGAAGTCTTAAACAGAGTAGGTCAAGGCGAAGGTGACTTAATGAAGATGATAAAAAAGAGAAAACTTGAATATCTGGGGCATATAATGAGAGGTAGCAGATACAGGATGCTGCAGTTAATACTCAATGGAAAAATCGACGGAAAAAGAGGAATTGGTCGAAAGAAATATTCATGGCTCCGAAACCTTCGTCAATGGACTGGCTTATCAGCAGATCAATTGTTACATGCCCCACAAGATCGAGAACGATATCGGCAAATTGTTATGGAAGCTACCCACGCCTAAAAATTTGGGCACGGTACTTAAAGAAGAAGAAGATAACAGGTTCGGTTATAATCCTTGGGGCGGTACGGACATGCGACAAAACTCTCAAACACTGTTTGTTTATAGCTTTGTTTAACAATAAAAAAATTAATATTTGCAAAGCAAATAATCAAATCCGGTATAATTTGACTTCAAATTTCAAATGCTGCAACCAGAATTGCTATTTTATTTTTTAATCAAAAGTTATTCGGGTTCAAAAATTGCAATTTTTCAATTTTTTTTTAAGTTTAACCGCGTTTATCTCGAAAATTACCAATGCATTATACGAAAAAACTTGTAAGAACATTTTTTGCTTAGAATGACCTAATAAATACAAAAAAATGTTTTGTTTTGCGAAAAATCGCTTTTTATCTGTCCTTAACATAGGGGAAGGGAGGGGTTAACAAGGCACCATCGCACCTTTCGGCAAGATTCAGTTTTTCATTATTCAAGGTCTCAAGAAAAGAATCCGAACATAGTTGCCGGTCCTCAGGTTTTGCATACTCCAATACTTCCAGGGCCTGCACTAATAAGTATATGGTTCAAAATTTTTAAAATTAAAACCTCCACTCTAGTAAGAACTGCTTCCTAACTAAAACCTAAAATGCTTTGCAGAGACAACTCACTCTGTGGGAACTGATCGATGTAAACAAAAAAGGGTCTTAAACGGTTTATTTTTTCTTCTTCCTAAAAAACGGCCTTTAAGTGTTTTTACTATATTTCATACTTATACGGTATGCGGCAAAATAAACAGTACTGAAATGCGTATGTCTCAAATTTGTATGCGTGGTTTCCGAATGTCGACATAACATATTCGTTGGTTTGGAAGAAGAACGTTACAAGTCGAAAAGTTCTAATTTTCAGGAGCGACGTTTTAAAATTTTAATGTGCTAGTTTTCATTATAATTTTGGTAAGGTAAAAAATAAGAGGTAAAATCTTTTACAATATTAAAGAGCCCATTATTATCATTTAAATATAAATAGAAAGTTCTTTCTTGTTCTCACCTTTCTGCCTGTAATTAGCATTTGTAACAGTTTTTCCCAAAATTTGTTGAAATGTTACTGTATTGCTCATAATAATTCTATATAAACGCACATATCCTGTAACACTGTAGTAAGGAATACTTAACTAAGACGAAATATAACTGTCTTGCATTAAATATTAAATACAAAATCCCCAAAAAATACGTTCATTTTTTAACTTGTAACACTGTTCTCCAAAAAACACGTGGTAACTTTCACAACAACTGAAACACAACTACATATATTGCGACGCTCTTCCATAAAATGTAATGCATGGGTTTGACAAAGTCAAACTATAAGTCGCCATCTAGCGGTAATTACATGACTGCAACTTCTGACAATTTTTCCCATAATAAAGTTTAACATTTAGAGGTTGGTTAGAGGGTAAACCTGAAAAATGGCAATTTTTGAGTTGTAGCGTTCTTCTTCCAAACCTACGATATGTGAATGTCGTGTTAATGTTAGGTGCTTCAGGATGGTTCTCAGTTTTGCAGAAAAATTTTTTATCGTTGAGTACTATTTTCGGTAATACGAAAAAAGTCGCGAAAACTGTCTAAGCTTACAATCAACAATAGTTTCAGCAGGACTAGACAACCTGTCACACTACCAGGGAGTCTCTTCGAATACTGTGCGATCATTTTGGGAGTTGCCACTCACCAGAACTAACGCCACCAGATGCTACATATGGGGAATGCTGAAGGAGTCAGACAGATCCACTGTCTGCCATTTCGGAATTGCGGACTAGAATTAAAGATTTTTTCGTGCCAGAGGCAGTGGCGGATCTAGAAATTTGCCTTGGGAGGGGAATTTTTCCTTAGGGGAGAACTTCCAATGAAAAACCAACCAAAAGACATAAAAAAGATGAACTCAGATTAAATAAAAGGCATAAAATAACTTATAGGCAATAAGCTCCCTTAATTTTCCTAACTAGCGTGTTTATTGGATTGAATTTGTCTCTCTGTGGTTTAGGTTTCATGTCAGCTAATATATTTTATGTTTGAACAATTTTTTTGCTTTCATTTTGTTAGAGGGGGAAGTTTCCTCATTTTCCCTCCCCGTAGATCCGCTACTGGCCAGAGGGCATCTTTAACATCTATTTTATCGGGAACGTGCGTCATCGTGAATAATGTTTGCAAGACTATACTAGATATATGTATACTAGATATATAAATAATCATAAACATTTCAATGTTCATTTCAGTACTATTTATTTTGCCGCATACTGTACTATACAATCTGGTATATATCATCACACCAGTGATAAGCTATTGATTATGTATTTTAGAAAGGAACTACAACGTTAACGGGGTTTTATTGTTTCATATTCTCAATGGACCTCTAAATATGAAAAAACCGCTGAGTGCTACCATTTAAAGGGGTGAGTTTTTGACAAAGGGGTGAATTAGTCCCTAGGCACAAGGCGAATAAGGGTGAGTTCTATGCACTTTTGGTACAAAATCATCTACAGGAAAATTGTTCCAGGTTAAATTTACTATCGAAACATCACATTTTAAAGTCAAAAATTTTTTGTTTTACAAAAATATATTTAAAAGAAAAGCAAGAAAAATACACAAAATATAGCAATTTTGTTTTTTAGCCCATAAATCTTTCCACGGGGATATAGGTATAGGCATTGCTTCACAGAAAAAAAACTTCCATCCTTACTCTTTAAAACGACGTTTGGTAGAAGTCTCTATGATTTACAGTTTCCAAAATATAATTTTTCAAAATTCGCCACTCACAGCGATTTTGGCCCATTTTCCTTGTTCCTTCTCAAACATTGTTCTGTAACTTTTTTCTACCTAGATTTAGGTATATGCAATGTTACATTTAATACGAAGAAAGGTCAATTAGCTTTAAAATGGTCTATTGTAGAAGGCCGTATGACTATTTTTAAGCAAGGTATTGTTGTTCAAAGTTCTATACTTTTAATAATTTTTGATATATTTTACGATTATTTTTGTATTTCTCATTGTAACATTTTTTATTGTATATTTAGGTATATACATTGTATAACAAAAAAGAAAGCTTATTTTCTTTACTTTAAAATGGTGTATTGTAAAAAACTCTAGGACTATTTTTAAACAAGCTATCTTTTTCAAAATGTGACATAGACACATGCAATAGGTAAGTTGAGACCATATGGAAAACTTTTTTATTATTAACTTTATAAAAAAAAATCCTTTATAAAATTCTCTGCATAGTCTAAAACCTAAGATGCAATCATCAGATATAAAACTTTATCAGCAGTGTACGAGGTATGTTAAAAAATATGAATTTCGCTCAAGAGTAAAGTACCTTTATATTTCACAATATCGTAAAGTGTTATTAAGAAAAGTTATTTGGAATTAAAAATTATGTTACAATATATGCGATCATATTGAAACTAATGAAATATATCTAATTGAAACAAAAAATAAAAAAAAAAATTAAATTTTTTCTCAAATTACGGATACAGATACCCTTGGATATCATACGGATATCTTGTTTAAAAATAGCCCTAGAATTTTTTGCAATACACCATTTTAAAGTAAAGAAAATAAGCTTTTTTATTTCACAATGTATATACTTAAATGTACAAGAAAAAAGCCATAATGAGAAATTTAAAAAATAATCATTAAAATTATCAAAAATCATTAAAAGTATAAAAGCTTGAAAAAGCATAACATGCTTAAAAAGAGCCGTTTAGCCTTATACAGTAGATCATTTTAAAGGTATTTAACTTCTCTTTCTACTAAATATACCTAAAAATGCGTAGAAAAAAGTTACAGAACAATGTTTGCGAAATAATGGGGAAAATTGCCCAAAAATGCTGTAAGCGGCGAACTTTGAAAAATTCTATTTCGGAAACTATAAATCATATAGACTTTTACCAAACTTCGTTTTAAAGGGGAAGGATGGAAATTATTTTTCGCTGAAGCAATACCTATACCTATGTCCCTGTGGAAAAATGTTATGGGGCAAAAAACAAAATTGTTTTATTTCGTGTTTTTTTCTTGCTCTTCTTTTGAATATATTTTTGTACAAAAAAATATTTTTGACTTTAAAATGTGACATTCTGATAGTAAATTTAATCTGGAACAATTTTCCTGTGGACGTGTTTGTACCAAAAGTGCATAGAACTCACCACAATTCACCCTGTGCCTAGGGACTAATTCACCCCTTTCTCAAAAACGCACCCATTTAAATGGTAGCACTCCGCGGTTTTTTCAAATCTAGAGGTCCATTGACCATATGAGACAATAAAATCCCGTTAACGTTGTAGTTCCTTTTAGCTCTCTTATTTTGAACATAATCAATAGCCTATGATGCCAGTTTCCTAAACTTATATCTGCACGCCTCTGGCGAACATTCGCTGATTAACTCTCCATCATAGACTGACTCTTCTTACTTTATAAATCGACGATACTCCAAGCGAAAACCTCAAGAATATAAATTTCAACAAACACTTAACTTTTTCCGTTCTAGTCGGAATCATTAGCGATATACGCTATTAATTTTATCCTGAATCCTTAATTGCTGCCAGCAAAATTGAAATACACCTCGATGCTGATCGTGGATCGATCACTTTTCACTTTGTGTGTAGCTTTGGAGTCGATTCAACTTGTACAAAGTAAATAGAAGAATAATCATTGAAATAATGATGCGATGGCGATGTCTGGAACTAGGTATTATACTTTTGTAATATGTATATTTATTTATACGTAATTACTGATAGCATTCAGTATGGAAAGAATAGACAATAAATTAACGATAACGCTTTTCCTGTGCACAAGAAAGTTAATGAAATAAGAAGCTGTAAGTAAAAAAAACGTATTAAAGCTATCTAATTTAATAGAAACATCGATAAGGCTATTAAATATAAGGTTATTAAATAATAATATATTACAAAATTTACAATAAAAAGTGCTGAACTAATGTTATATTCCAGGGATGGCCAAGCTCCTTGATAGTCCGAGCCATTTTTGAAAATTTGAAATTTTTCGCGAGCCGCAATTAAACAATTATTTAAAAAGTGTAAAAAATGTATACAATTTTTCTCTCAGTGCAGATGGATTTGAATTTCACGAATTTTAAAATGAAATAAAATGGTTAACATCGTTGTTTCAAATATGCAAATATATAATTCTACAAGCAGCCTTTACTATTTCAGGTTACTTCAATTCTTCATCATCCTTCCATCTTTTTCTGGGACGGCCTACTCATCTTCTACTGTCTGGTCATCAAAAATCACTGTATTTAACCTCCACTGTCCTGTCATTTCATCTCTTTGGGGGCCAAATATCATTCTGAAAACTTTCCTTTCAAAAACCAGCAGCATATTTATTTCCCGCTGATGGATAATATCCCGCTCCATAATGTAATAATTGGGCGAATAATTTGCAAGCATGATCTTAATTTAGATTGTCTCTTTAGCAGCTTAGATCTTAATAATGATAATATTGTGGTCAATAATAGTTATGTTCTGCCTAACTCTTGATCTTGGTTTTTAGTTACTAGCATGTATTTCGTCCTCTCTTCATTTATTCGAAGGCACAGAATACTCTGCTTCTTCTTTGAGTAGAATGAGCGATTGCACCTAGATCATCAGCAAAGACCAACAATAGTTTTGATCATCGATTCGCAAATCCTCCTCTCAGCTCAGATGATATTTTACTTATTACATATTCCAAGGCCAAATTGAACAGCAACAGTGATACGAGGTCTCCTTATCTAAGTCCTGATGTTACACTTAGTCTTTTATATTTAACGAAGGGAAGGTAAATGCGTGGCCTAAGCGTCCTCTATTTGCTTTCTCCTACTTTCGTCGTCTCTTGTGATTATATATTGTAAAATCCGGAGATATGGGATGCAGCCAGAAAGCAGTTTATTAACGAAAAGTCTTGGATTTAAAATATTGTTTATTATATTTTTATTTCAATTATTCTAATTGTTTAAAAGGTAGTAAACTTTGCATCTGGGGCTTTTCGTTGTTTTCCTCGTAATACGAGAGATGTCGCTGAATTGCGTCTCAGAGGTGGGTTAATTGCATTGCGATGGTTTGCCTTAAATTGGCAGAATTGTTTGTATTTCCTTCAGAGTTGAGACTTCTGAGCTTCACCGATGAGGCATAAGGATGCTGAAATAGCTATATGGAGATGGTGGTCCAACTCTGAATCAAATATAAACAAAACCTGCCTTGATCTTTTTTATCTTTTATATTTGTTTTCAGTAATTTAAGACATTTAACACAAAAATTAAAAGCAATTCATGTACATTTATTGAGAGCCACAAATAGTCCTTCAAAGAGCCACATGTGGCTCGAGAGCCACAGTTTGGCCACCCCTGTTATTCATTAATAGCCCGATCAAGGAACACAAAAATTTACGAAAACCTCCAAAAAAATAAAGGAAGGATGAAAATTTGGGAATGGGTTGTTGAAATTGTCTATTATTATATAAGAGAAAGTTTACAATTTTACACCCCCTCCATTTTACAAAAATGGAGGGATTACCCC
This sequence comes from Diabrotica virgifera virgifera, assembly GCF_917563875.1. Classification (NCBI taxonomy): domain Eukaryota; kingdom Metazoa; phylum Arthropoda; class Insecta; order Coleoptera; family Chrysomelidae; genus Diabrotica; species Diabrotica virgifera. The sequence goes on along the minus strand of NC_065449.1, from coordinate 177,989,093 downwards.
ATCTCGGGAGTGAAAAAATATACATTCAAAATAAGTTCGGAATTGGATAAAATAACTAATTCTGAGCAACTATTGCTCTATATAGAGTTTTTTCACTAACTCAATACTTTTCGAGTTATTTGCGAGTGAATATGTTTATTTTTAACAAAAAAAAACATGTTTTTGGGCAGTTTTCCGCAAACAACTCAAAAAGTAAGGATATTATCGAAAAAAATATTCCCAGCAAAAATATAGCTTACAAAAATGTGAAAAAAATAGTGTATGCGTGAAGTCTGCATACCCACCAGCAGCGGAGTTATAGCTAATGAAATGTAGGTTCTTATTCGTCCAATTCCAAAATGGAATATTTCGAACAAAAAATCCATTTTTGGTATTACTAATAATTTTTAAGTTATTTTGAAAACAAAAATGAAATTTTTTTCAAAATTGGAAAAAAAATTTTTTTAAACCGTTTTTTTTTTTCAAAAATTAACACTTAACCAACGAAACTTATAGATCATATAAAGAATACATTATAAGCAAGTAGCTTGTGAGGCGGTAACGATTAATTTTATTTTGGATGTTAATTAGGGGCTGATTTTCGCGATTTTTTTACCAAAAAATAAAAGCGACCAACAATATTTTAAGCGTAACACTTACTTTCAATGATAAATTTTTTTTAAAACAAAAATAAACCTTTTTTTAAACTCTTTAAAAAAGTTAAAATGAGTTTTTCCAGGAAAGTGATCCGTTTTTTTGTCATTTCACTTCGAAATATTCGAGTTTGGAATTGGAAGAAATAAGAACCTACTTTTCATTAGCTATAACTCCGCTGCTGGTGGGTATGCAGACTTCATGCATACACCATTTTTTTCACTTTTTATAGACTATATTTTTGTTAAGAATATTTTTTTCGATGAAATCCTTACTTTTTGAGTTATTTGCGAAAAACTGTCCAAAAACATGTTTTTTTTTTTGTTAAAAATGAACATATTCACTCGCAATTAACTAGAAAACTATTGACTTAGTGAAAAAACTCTATAGAGCAAAAGTTGCTCAGAATTAGTCATTTTATATAATTCCGAACTTATTTTGAATGTATATTTTTTCACCCCCGAGAAGGGGTAATGTAGAATTGTAAACTTTTTCTTATATAATAATAGACAATTTCAACTACCTATTCCCAAATTTTCATCCTACCTTTATTTTTTTTGGGTCAGATTGTTCTTTGATCGGGTTATAAGTTACGTTCAGAATGATATGTTCGAGCATAACTATTCAGTCACTTAAATCCCGTAATTTTTAATTTCGCTTAATCTAACTTTTAAAATAATTAATTTTTTACCTTCCAGTAAAAACCAGATCATCTGGTAATAGTCCAGGGCTCATCTGTTTTGAGATGGATGTTGAGAGGTGACTCATGTCAAAATGTCAAAATATGAAGGAAAAATTCGATTTTTTTATTGGTTTTTTGAATATAACTTTAAAACTGTTCATTTCTGAGAAAAGTTGTACTGACATAAAAGTTGCGTAATAAAATTTACTATAATATAGAATTGGTTAAAAATTTAAAAAATAGTCACCCTTGTTGCAAAATAGCAATACCTGCGAAAAAAACCATACAAAAACAAGTATTCGCATTTTACGTTTTACAACCATTTATGCTACACTTAGGAGCTTCATATTTTACCCAGAAAAACTTTATGATATAGTAAAACAACACTGGAAATTTCATTAGGATCGGTTTAATAGATTTTGCAAAATAAATTTTGCAATCCAGCTTTCGCAAAAAAAATTCATTTTTAAAAATGTTGCAGGCCTAAAAATAAAGCAGATAGTAAGTTGATTTTTTTTCGCTTATAGAAGTGTACTGTACCTTTCATTTGCAATTTGCAAAATTAAAATCGAATAATTACCACGGCGTCAGGAAATTTTTTAAATAAACATTAATTTTTGGTGCTGCGTGCAGGACAGCGGTGTTCGATTCACACAAGTTGATTTCCATCAAAATTTCTTCTAATCTTTATTTAATATATTATTTTCTTACTCTTTATTTTGTTGTATTTTAATATTTTAATTCCACAAAAATCAAACTAATTTTATTATTGTTTGTGAAATATTGTTTAAACAATTGCATATGCTTAAAAATAATAAACTTTTATTCTCTAAGTTAAAATATATGAACAAAGCAAGTTTTTGCTAAAAAAAGTGTTATTTTAAAGGATAGAATATGTGTTTTTATTTTGCAATAAACAAATTTATTTATTTATATCGAAATTTAATAAAAATTAAAATGTATCAATCATTATCAAAGGTCATTGAAATGCCCAATCAGAGCAAACTATCCGCTGTCCTGCGCGTAGCACCAATAATTAATGTTTATTTAAAAAATTCCTGACGCCGTGGCAGTTAATCGATTTTAATTTTGCAAATTGCAAATAAAAGGTACAGTACACTTCTATACGCAAAAAAATTTCAACTTGGTATCTGCTTTATTTTCAGTTCTGTAACAATTTAAAAAAACGAATTTTTTTTGCGAAAGCTGGATTGCAAAATTTATTTTGCAAAATCTATTGAACCGATCTTAATGAAATATACAGTATTGTTTTACTGTATCATATAGTTTTTCAGGGTGAAATATGAAGGTCCTAAGTGTAGCATAAATGATTGAAAAACGTTTAATGCGAATACTTGTTTTTGTATGTTTTTTCGCAATTATTGCTATTTTGCAACAAGGATGACTTTTTTTTTAAATTATTAACCAATTCTATATTGTAGGAAATTTAATTATGCAACTTTTATGTCAGTACAACTTTTCTCGGAAATGAATACTTTTAAAGTTATAATCAAAAAACGAAGAAAAAAATCGATTTTTTCCTTCATTTTTTGACATTTTGATTATTTAAACAATGTTCCGGACCTTTTTGAGAGGGAGGATAACTCAAATATTATTATTTAAGTTATTTTCAAGCAATTTCTGCAAAAAAATTTGAGTCACCTCTCAACGTCCAAATGTACTAATATTTTTACAGATCCGCCCTGGTCTATAAATACTATAACAATAAAAAACGAAAAATCTAACGTACAGAAGCACTATAGATCTCTTACGCCAGAAAGTAAAATTAACCTAACCTAACCTAAAGTGCCTTCTACAATTTGCACGGCAAACGGGCCGATAAACGACATGGGGGAATCTGCAATTGCATTCCGCAACCCGTATACTTATCTAGGTAAAATCAAACAAATTTTTGCTTCCTAGTACTCAAAATGTAAGTAGAACTAAGGTAATGAGACACAGCTTAATCTCCACCAGAAATCACCGCCATCTGTTTACGAACGTTTCTTCCTCTAGGAGTCTTCTGAACGGCTTTGTGGAGCGCTATGAATCAAACTAAATCTAAATGTCTAGTAAGAAAAATAATACGAAATTATTTGCTCATGGACGCAATAGTGACATCTATTGAAACAACGAGAAATCTAAAGTACAGAAACACTATAGATCTCTTACGCCGGAAGGCAAGATTTTGGTGGTTCTTTCGTGTACATAGTCCATCAAAATATTTATCTCAGAGAACAAGTTTGGTCATTTATGAAGTTACGTTGAGTGAACCTATTTTGAGCTACCATTAATATTTTACACCACAACATTCGACTGCATATTATTTCACATTACCGAAGAAAAAGTAGGGACATACAATCATACATTGGTCCATCGAGCCGGATAATATTGGTGGAGAGGGACACTTTTAAATACCTGAAAGTAGAAGTCCAAAATACCTGTAGAGATGTAATCATTGTTGGATGCCTGCTTTTGGATATTATCTAAAGCTTTTTTAAATTTATTTGTGGTATTTAAGGCGTGTGGTATTTAATGCATTAGTTGTGCATTGTACCTGTTGTGATTCAAAAAGTGAGTCCCTTGGGCCGTCAGGAATTAAACAGAGTAAGACAGTACAAATTTAGTAGAGAGAAAAATAGTACAAATAGGACTTACCTTTGCTTTTATTGAGACTAATGTTACTTGGAAAAGCAGCGATCTTTTTCCACGCTTTCTTTCCCCAGAATCCTTTACTAGCTGGTTCTGCAGGAGTCGAACTTCTCGGAACATAAGAAGCAGCACTTTTGGCCCTTTCAGGCCCGCGTCTTAAACTACCGGCCGCACTTCTGTAACTAGCACCACTAGAACTACCACTAAAACCACTATCCAGGTCCACTAAGGGTGCGGGACTAAGCAGTTCGTCTGTAGGGCCGACCGTAAGAAGATCAGCTAATTGATCGTCCATTTCGTTCTCCCTGTCGGTGTCGTCGCTACCTTCTTGAGAGTTGGAAGGCATCAACATGGCCTCCACTGAGAGATTCAGTTCACCGAGGACTCTTCTGTGACCGTGTTGGACTCTTCGGACTTCCTCTTCGACTAGGCTTTGGTTTAGGGACATTATAGAGTCCTGGTGCGCTTTGCGGCGTCTAGCTTTGGCTAGGTCGCTGATCTCTTCGTAGATATTTTCTTCTGTTCCATACCTGAAATGAAATTATTAGAAACGTTGTGCAAAAGGCTAAGACAGTCTTACAAATATGTAGGGAAATATGTTAGAAAATTTTCGATTAGGTATTATTTTTATATAACTACAAACTTATTGTATCGGGTATTAATGAGTGTAAAGAAACTATAGATTAACAAATATATTTCTGGGATATAACGTGGTATCATCAGTGCCGACACCATTTTGACTTCAGCTGATATCCAGTTCTGGCCTTTTGTATATTCTATAATGTACTAATTCATTCATTAAACATTACAGTCCCTAGGGAATATAGCTAACGTTAGTCCCTAGGGAATATGACGTTCAAAATCCTATTCTTTAGAGGTGGATTGTCCCTCTGTCTCTGTCATTTATAGCTTGCTGTGTGTCTTTGCTGTTTTCGTGACTCTTTTCAATTTCTTCCTGTCCTTACACTTAACTTTTCAGTCTTTCGTCTACATCATTCAGCCATCTTCTTCTAGGTTTTCCTCTACACCTGGGTCATAGTGGTGTCCAGTTAGTTATCCTTCTCAACATATCTGGTTGTGGGCGTTTATTTATTATAATGTATTGATTTTAAAAACTATTACGTATCATTAGGATGACTATAGCGAGGTATTCTCGGCATTGGTAGTGTTACGAAGGTTGATATCAGCCCTTCCTATAAATCCAGTAGAAAAAGTCTACCAAGATATGGTATGTTTCTCTTTAATAGGTGTTAGAATTTCTTCTGATAATTAGTCTGAGCTTAATCTTTTGTTGCATTTAAAAAACGTAATGGCTATTTTGTTATTTCAGGTTCTTCAAGTTAGTAATCCAAAAAACTAGTCATCAAAATCGTCCTATACAGCAATGGGCCTCTATCTCGGATCCTACTTTTTTGTGTATCTGTTTCATTAATTTCGTTTATTTGCGCGGTTACAGACATAATCATGAAGATTTTTTTATAAAGAAGACATCAAGAAATCAAGACCGACAACACAGACAAACTATTATTATTTCATTATGTACCTACTTCACTTATCTAAAGATCCTATATAAATAATTGTAGCGAAAAATTCTGATGAACACATGCACTGGTTATTCAAACAGGACTTGACCAAATCTGGAAGATATTTTTTTAAGTAAATTTAGACTTGTGTTTTGTTATAGCTTTATAATTTCTTTATATGTTGTTTGACATCGATTTGGTTTTGCGACTTTGATTTTAATATGTATTCAATGTTGTATTATTTTGTATTTTTGTTTTGATTTATCTGCAAAAGTTTTTTACTTTGATTCAAGAAAAGTATTTCATAGATTATTGTCTTCTTCTTCCTTTTTATATACGGGCTCCTGATGCATGTTTCCTCTTCATTAATACTAACCTCCTACATTGATTAAATTATCATCCCATCTACTCTTTGAGCTTCCATCACTTCTTCGACCATTTGGTATTTTGTCTCGAGCTAATCTTATCTTACTATATTATCTTCTACCATTCAGTTAATGTGTTCGCTCCATTCCTGTTCCCGCTTTTTACCCATGTATTTATATCTAATATGTATATTACATAGCCTTCTTATTTTCACGCTTCCTTCCCTATCCAGTAGGCTTTTCCCTGATATTCACTCTAGAGTTTAGAGTTCAGATTTTCACTAAATGAATAATAAAAGTTGACTTACCTGGTAAGATAGGTATGATTGCTCCTGTAGGTCCCCTCTCGATAAGCTCCAGGATACTTGCTAGGCACATTAGTATGCCTTGTGGGTGGTCCTGGTTCATAGTAGGCATAGCTATAATCCATACTAGGCCATGGAGGGTCAGGTTGACTAGACGGGCCCGGTATGGCCAAAAAATCTTCAGCCATAGCAGAAGTCGAAGGAGAGGAGTCGGATAATTGACTTGAGTGCTGATAAGTAGCTGGCGGAAACTTAGGTGGGGGCGGAAATTGCAAATGGGGGTGAGAGGGGTAAGTGGGATGGCAACGTCTTTGATTTAGAGACAGTTTCCGAATGGTACCACCGACGATGTCGTTGTTTTGATGGTTTTGGCACTGCTGAGATTGGTCCGACATTGTACGGCCTCGACATTGTTGCTGATGGTAATGTTGGGATCGTTGCCACATTTACCTAGAACAAAGGTTTAAATTAGATTTAAGAAATATTGTGTAAAACAAAATGTAAATATATTACAAATTTATTGTAATTAATTAAAATACCGGTATTAGTAAACTCAACTTTCTCAAAGTCAGATGGGGCTTGAAGTCTACTGTTCAACCTCTTATAGACATTATTATCAATTTTTTGTAAACTAAGTCGGTGGCAATATTTAATAATTGCTCTAAAGGTAATTCTGTTATAAAATTTAGTTAAGAAACGGGCGCGGCGTGTTGTATCTCAAAATGGCTGACTTTGTCTAAGAAAGATCAAGATACATAACTTGAATTTTAAATATAATATGGCTACTCCGAAAATGCTGATTTCGCAGGTTTTAGTGTCGACCAAGCTGCTGAATCTATGATACCTATTCTATGATTTTGTGACTATCGTAGTAAAGGACATTGACATTCTTGTCTTGTACACGGCATTGGGAAGGAAGCAGTCCAGTGTATTTTTTAAACCTTCAAAAGGGTATAACTCCTTCAAAGGCGGTGACAATGCAGAAAATTGGCTGTTTCTCTATGCTTTTTCAGGATGCTTCATAACATCAACAGCTTACAAGATCGGCAAACTTAAATTCATCAAAATTTTACAGAAACATCCCTAGTTAGCTAGCGAAAGAGGATTATTTCTCAGTGAGAAAGTCAAGCCATCTTTGGTCACTGTTGTTGGCGAACGTTTTTTCGTCTCATAATATGGTGAAAATAAATATAGTTATCTGGGAGAGACAGGAACAAGGTGGCTAGTAGGTCTATTTAATAGAATTATGGAAGTTGGACAAATGCCAGACGAATGGAGAAGCAGTATACTGGCACCTGTTTACAAAAACAAGGGAGATATACAACAATGTACAAACTACAGGGCTATAAAACTGCTTAGCCACACCATGAAAATATGGGAAAGAGTAATTGATAGACGGATACGTGAAAAAACCGAAATATCCGAGAATCAATTTGGTTTTATGCAGGGCAGATCAACAACAGATGCAATTTTCATTATAAGGCAGTTGATGGAAAAATACAGGAGTAAAGAAACTAACGCTCATATGGTATTCATTGATCTTGATAAAGAATATGATTGAGTTCCTCGAGAGATTCTGTGGTGGGCACTCAATAAGAAAGGAGTCCCTGGTGAATATGTAAAGATTGTGAGGGTAACATACAGATTGTGAGGTAGGCGAAACTACAGGGTAACATTCCATGGTGCTTAATGTAGGCTGATGACGTCGTGTTAGTAGGAAATAGTCAAAGAAACTTAGAACAAAAACTGGAGCAGTGGAGGCAAGCTCTGGAGGAAAAAGGTTTAAGAGTTACTACAAATAAAATGGTATCTTTGGATGGTGAACTGATTGTAAAAAGCAATAGTTTTAAGCACCTCGGATCGAAATTACAGAGTAATGGAGAAATAGATGAAGATGCGTGCAGTAGAATTAGTTAGGGCTGGATGGATGAAGTGGAAAGAAGCGAGTGGTGTGTTGTGTGACAGAAAAATTCCAATGAAGCTGAAGGGAAAATTCTATAAAAAAGCCATAAGACCGGCTATGATGTACGAAACTGAATGTTGGGCAGTGAAGAAGAAAGAGGAACAACGAATGCATGTGGCGGAAATGAGAATGGTTAGATGGATGAGTGGAGTAATAAAGAAGGATACCATTAGAAATGAGTAGGTATATTAAGGGAAGTCTAGGTGTGGCACCAATTGATGCCAAAATGAGAGAGCATAGGTTAAGATGGTTTGGTCATGTTCAACGTCGAGACGTTAATCACCCAATACGAAGAATAGCTGAAGTGCAGATTCCTGGAAGGACTAGGAGAGGAAGACCAAAGAAGACCTGGGGAGACGATAAGGCAGGACATGTTGGTAAAGGGGATTGACATTGATATGACCCAAGATAGAATTGTGTGGAGAAATGCAATTAGGGAAGCCGACCCCGCATAGGGATAAGGCAAAGAGAGAATGAATGAAATATGGTTCTCTGCAAAGCCACATACGAATGATTCGTCCACAGAAACACAGTGACCAAAAGTATATTTAACTTGGCTCGGCAAACACTGTGATCATGAAGTTTGGGGTCGGAAAAAGCATGGAAAAATTTGATTACCACTCCATAATCCAAAGTTCCAAAACTTCAGCACCCCCGAACTTCTGAAATTCTGCAAATGCACTAGTACACCAAAGTAGGTACTAATTGACTTCTCATTTAATTCAATACATTTTAAGAAATCGACGAGGATTATCTAGATCGCCGATCCACCACAAAATTTACAAGATTTAAAAAATAGAATTATAATAGGTTTGTTCTAGCATTAGTTTCAAACGGTTTGAAACCATCAGCGAATAGTGGACCAGCGCGAGTAGAGGGGATAGCACTGGTGACTGTATTATGTTCTCTCACTGACCAACTATTTTCTGACGGTTTCTAACTAGTTTAACTGTTTGCTAGAACAAACCTATTGGAAATTATACAAATTATTCACAATTTTCAAAACAACCACGACTCATATTCTCTTAAAAAAATCGTTGATTACGTCATCATGCTCAGATAGATAACGTCACTAGTATTATGATTTATATGCCAAAACATATAAAAATAATTTAAAAGTAAAAATCGACCTGTTTCGGAATTTATCTCCAAACTTGCCTATTCTTGAAAAATGAGTTTATTTCATAATTTTGCCTGGTTCACACTGTATAAGTTAAATAAGAAAAGATATATTAAGACTCCTCACAATCATATTGTAATAATAAAAAAACTATTATAGATCGTTTTTTATATATATGAAAATAATTAATGAGCAAACAAAAACTGAAACAATAGAGTTATCAGTAAAATCAGATCTAAACTGCTAACTAAGAAGAGAAAAGTAAAAAACGATAGCGTAATATAACTATATTCATGAAAAAAGCATTAAAAGTAGGAAGGCAAAAGTGTATGGAGTAACCTCCAACTAAAAACTAAGGGTGCGTCCATAGTGCACGCTGGTTTCCGAGTCAGACAGCCGAGTCCGTGTTCGAATAATCCTAATAACAGCGTGTAGGTGCACTTTGAACAGGCCCCTTTAGCCATTAAATACGAAGGATTATTTGCATACGGACTCGGCGCTGACCTCGGAAACCAGCGTGCACTATGGACGCGCCCTAAGGATGTATAAAGCTATTATGAGACCTATCAAATAAGCAATGCAAATACACAATGATTTTGGTACCTTTCAGTTCATATTAAAGTGTGAACCAGGAGGATCCAGTTTACACTAAAAATAACAAAAACCTGGCAAATAACAACGCGGTATAGAAAAAATACACGAGCGGACTAAAAGTCGAAAAACATACTAAAACTACTGAAGAAAAACAAAAAAGAAATACTGAAGAAAATATTGAACAAAAACGGAAAAAAATAGATTCCCGAATATAACTGACATAATGTATATAGGGTGTTATAAAAGTAGCTGGACGGTCGAATACCTCTCAGAATATACATCGGATCAAAAAAGTGAAAAATACGTTTTCAATATTTTTCACAAATCTATCGAATTACACCAAACACGACACCTCCATACCCTGGAGGTGGGGTGGGGGTAACTTTAAAATCTTAAATAGGAACCCACATTATTGCAGATTTGGATTTCTTACGCAAAAATAAGTAACTTTTATTTGAGACATTTTTTCGAATTGTGGATATCCTGATACTCTCTAGACTCTAGACTCTAGACTTTTAGGTAAATTTTAGAAACGGTCCTATATCTCGAGAAATACACTTTCAAATGAAAAACCAAAAAACGTGTTTAATGTTTTTCAAAAACCTATCGAAGGCCACTAAACACGACCCCCATTCCATGCCATGGAGTTGGGTGGGAGTAACTTTAAAATCTTAAATAGGAACCCCATTTTTTATTGCATATTTGAATACATCATATAAAAGTAAGCAACATTTATTCGAGACATTTTTTAGATTTGTTGATAGATGGCGCTAATAAATTGTATTTTTCCAATTATAGTGCCATCTCTCAATAATAGGGAACTTGCATGAAATTTTAAATTCGAAAAAAATGTTATAAATGACAAAAGAACATAATTTAAAACATGTATCAAAAATAAAAAAGCTGTTTTTGTTTTCCGTTTGGCCCCTAAAGACGATTCTAAATTCAAATTAAAGCAACTAGCCCAAAACGCGTCGTGACGGCATATGATTATATGTTTAGATTCTGCACCAACAAAGTAAACAAAATTGTATATAATTTTAAATTAGACATTATGGTAGGGGAGCCCAAGCGGGGAGTTTTGCAGTTACTCGAGCGCGTCAAATTATCATATGGGGAGAAACTTGGTACCCTGCAGATGTACCTCTACCAGATATTGGCTCTTAACACAGGGGCGTTTGTTAAGGGGGACCCAAAAAAAAATCTATCCTTAAGAATACTCGAAATTGTCAGATTAAAAGATAAGGTAAGTTAAGTACATGCAAATGAGTGTATATTTCAAAAATCTGACGATTTGAACGTAAGGAAATGGGTGAGTCAAAAAGTTTCACAAAAAAAAGCGAATATTTCACAAAAGGAACGTCAGATCGAAAAACTAAAAACTACGTGTTCAATATTTTTCAAAAATCTATCGAATGGTACCAAACATGACCCCACGGCCCCACGGAGAGGGGTGGGGGTAAATTTAAAATTTTAAATACAAATCCCGCGATATTTCGCAAAATAAACATTAGATCGAAAAACTGCAAAATACACTTATTCAATATTTTTGAAAAATAATCTATCGAATGGTACCAAACACGACCCCCGCCGGAGTTGGGGTGGAGGTTAGTTTAAAATCTTAAATAGGAGCCCCAAATTTTTATTGCAGATTTGGATTCTTTACGGAAAAATAAGCAACTTTTATTCGAAACATTTTTTCTAATTATGGATAGATGGCGCTATAATCGAAAAAAAAACGATTGTTGGAAATGGAAAATTGAATTAAAAAATGGAAAGTCCCCACTAAAATGGAAAATTTTACTCAACTTTTTTGGTTTTAGGACCTACTAATCACAACCCAATAGGTCCCCAAAGCGCTCGAGTGACTGCAAATTTAGCATACTTTCGTCCCCTACTAACAGTTATGTGACGTCACAAGTGTTTTGATCGCTTGAACTATTCATAGAAAACTTCTACTTTTACAAATTGGTTTTAGTTTCCATAGTAAACCTTCTTTCCTTTCCTTCAAAAACTGTATCAAACTCCAATCTCAACAAACTGGTATATATTATTACAATGACATACGATAAATGTCATTAGAATACTATTCCGCGACGATGAGCTGGCTAAATACCCAAGTAGATGGAGGTCAATAAACTAAAGAAGGAGAAGACGAATACATATACCTAAATATATCCATAAACATAACAATCTAGTAAAACTATGTGACGTCACGGGCCGTATGAACTATTTTAAATTATAGAAGATTTTAAATTTGTATATCTAAGTTATTACGAGTTTTTGAAGCGTGAAATTTTGGAAATCTCATTTTTAAACAAAACTGAACATTATTATGTAATAAAAAAAATGTGCAAGTTCCCCATTCTAAAAAAAATGTGTCGAATAAGTATGTATTCCTTATTTTTTATGAGGAATCCAAATCTGCAACAAAAAACGGAGGTTCCCATTTAAGATTTTAAAGTTACTCCCACCTCACCTCCATGGGATGGAGTGGGGGGGGGGGGTCATGTTTAGTGTTATTCGATTTTGGGAACACGTATTTTTCAGTTTTTCGATGGGATGTTCATGTCACGAAATATTCGACCGTCCGCTACTTTTGGGACACTCTGTATAATGTGGTGTGTGAATTTTTTTGTGTGAATTTAATGGCCTTGGCTGAGCCAATTAGCCAGACATTTTATTTTAAAAACAAACATTTTTTTTCAATCAGAGGAATTTTTTTTGTATTTCTAACTCTAAATATATATGTACATAATAAACTAACATACTACTATCTAAATAAATACATTGTTTTGGATGTAAATTTTTTTTTGTATATATTTTTTTTATTATATTTTTAATTTGTTTTTTTTTCCTTTTTTTTAATTGTTTTTTTAACTACGCTAAGACATAAACCCGATTCAACTTCGCGGAAGTTTACATCTTCTTAGTTTTTTTTTCCTTTTTGTTTCTCTTTTTTTCTCTTTTTTTTTTTAATCTTTTTTTTCTCTTTTTTTTGCTTTTTTTTATTCTTTTTTTTTCAATTATAATATACAACAATTACTTAAATCTACAGGGTTGAAAAAAATAACAACAAAACAAACATGTTTGTTTTGTTTTAACAAACATGCCTGTTTTGTTTTGTTATCAAAATTATTTAAATACAGGGTTAATTATATTGCTACAATGTCTATTTAGTTTTTGATATGTTCGTAAATTGTTTTTAATGTATTAATATCTTCAGAAAAAATCAAATTGTTTAGGTAGACGGGAAGTGGAATTTTTAAAATATTAAGATTATCATAAAATTTGTTTATATTTACTGATTGATGGCAACATTCGAGGAGAATATGTAGTAGATCACCTTCTTTTCATGTGGTGAGCAATAAAAAAAAGTACATTTTAATTTTTCTTTCTGCTGTTCTCAGTACATATTTTACGTATTACTAGAGTTAAGATTGCTAAATAATATTCTAATTTTAAATCAGAAAATATTGGGGAGCCAAATGTGAAATTTGATTAAACAAAGTAATAATCTATTAAACACATCTACTCTAATTCCACACGCTACCTGAATATGATTAGAAAGGCCTCATTAGTAAACATAATCCAGCGTGATTTCACATCAGAAAGAAAATTAGACGTATTACTTTCCCTTACACCCCAGACCCACTCGTTTCATCTCACTGGATTAACATTCCGATCTCATTATAAGGAGTGCTCAGAATTTGTTTCCTTAGAGCAACTGCGCGAAACTCATTATTAAAATTTTCTGTCGACAATTTCGTCCCGCAGTCTCATTAGGAAATACTTTAAGTTCGGATATCGAGAAAAAATTTATTTCCTGGAGAACAGAGCCGTTGATTGTTAAGATATCACGGAAATATTTCCTGCTACAGGACACTGCAAATGTTTATTTTAATTAAATGACGGAGCGGAAACATTTTTATTATTTTTTTTTATACAGAGTTGGGATAAAGTATGGAACCAAGCAAATCTTTGAAACGAAAAGAACAATATTTATAACACTTTGCATGCAAGTACCGTGACGCAAAAGGCATCTGATGCCATATTTTTTGTTACTACTCCACTTCCGGTTTCACCGGAAATACCCTCAACTTATTTACTTTAAATGGTACCCCCTGTACATTTTTGCAGATTTTAAAAGAACTTTAAAAGAACTCTTTACAGTTAAAAAATAGGTTCATTTATTTACGTTAGACCAATGAATTATGAAAGTCAGAAATTGACCAGATCAAAGTTTAAAGCCTCCTCTAGAAGAAATTTTTGTCAGAATTTCATTTCATTTTTTTGTCAGAAGAAATTTTTGTCATTATTTCATTACGAAGATTTTCATTATTTTTAATTATCATCAATGAGCGCTAAGTGTGCATTGAGGCGGCCGTCAATGTGAGTGCGAGTGAGATGTACCATTGGACGGCCGGAATGGTGGATCTCTTTCGCACTCACCATTGATGGCCGCCTAATACGCACTTACCGTTCATTGTTAATAATTAAAAATAACAGCTTAGTATTAAAATAATGACAAAAATTTCTTCAGGATCTTGTAGAGGGGGATTTAAACTTTGATCTGGTCACTTTCTAGCTTCTTTCATAATAATTATTTTTAACTGAGTTATTAAGCTTTGAAAATACGTTATCTATTCTCGCGTTTTTCAAATTCCAAATCGCATATAACTCGACAACAATCAATTCTAGAGAAAAATCACAAGATCCTTTTTTGCTAAAAATGACCCAAATGATCCAAAAAAAATCGAAGTGAAAAAATTATCTTTGTGAATTTGTAAAAAAAATTCTTTTCACTTTTCAAAAGTGATCACTTTTCCTCTTTTCTCGATTAAGTATTAGTTTTTATTGTATAGTATAAAACTTATTGCAATCACTGAATACATAGTTACTGAAAAAATAATCCTATAATTTAAGCAATTACACAAGTAACGGTTATCCAAGAACATTCAAAAACTGAACGAAAATCTCTATAATGCTAATGACAATGCAATTGTCAACTACTAATGTTTACATCTGCAGTTTCCATACCAGTGATAATTTTACTACACATAATTTGCCATGTAAAAAAAACAAAAAGTAGGGATAGCTCCGTAAAATATTTGCGCCTACACTCTTAAGGTCAAATTCTTTTACAATATTATAACAATTCGATGACCGGTATACCATTTTCGTTGGAATTTTTTTCTGTATTAATATTTATTTATCCTTATCATTCACGCATGCATACCTAATTAGATTTGCGAAGAAAACCATTTATATATTAAATTTATACTCTTAAGCGCCATTAAACAGTCACAATTTAATTAATGCTGAATAAATTTAACAGTTCGAAAAATGTTGCCACTCTCATTAGTGTCACACACTCTATAAATATACGCAAGATGTTTTGTGTGTGGCCAATCTTGATTCCACGTCTTAACACTAAAAATAGACATTATTCGGATTCGGAAACAGAGCCTGTTTGTTTGAAGCTAGCGGTAAAACTAAATGGGATTGGTCGGTCGGTTGATATATGGGAAATTCTATTATATGAAAACAAATTGTTATTGCCGTTGCGTTTTTGGAATGTGCAGTGGGATGAAAGTGTTATTTAATAATTCAGTATATTTTTTTCTAAGACCAATGAAAATACACTCACCGGCTCAATTAACCACCCACTTTGTATTTCTTTTAATTTGCACAAATTGGCAATCTTTGACCAAATTTTATGAAAGATATGGTGAAAACTACCTGTGAGGAAAAGAAAACAAAAAAATTATTGAAAAATAGTCGTTTATCAAGGGATGAAGCAAGGGACAAAGCATATATGTTTAAAAATATTCGAAAAAAATTCAGGCAAACGTAATTTTAAAAATCATAGTTTAATTAAAAAGAAATATGAGTATTAATACTGTGTGTTGCTGCCACTGACCCTTAGGACTTCTGGAGCCATTTCGGTAATCCATTCATGATATCCTGAATATCCGATTGGTTGGCGGATATTGTGCCATTCCTCTACCGCACCGCAGCCATCTTGAGCACTCTGAAAGATGTAAGGGCTGGTACTCTCGCTCTTGCCCGTTTTTTGAGGTTGTCCCAAATGTGTTCAATTGGTTTAAGACCGGCACTGCGTGCCGGCCATGGTACAACTTGAATCCCGACCTCATTAAGGTACTCACGGGTTAATCTTGCGGTATGGCAAGGTGTATTGGCATGCATTAATCTAAAGTTTTCACCATGAACATGACGGCATTAGAAATAGACGGCAAAATTGTAGAACAAGTAATGCAATCAGAGACATGTTAAGGATAGACCGGGCTAGTCATATGCCAGTCAATGCATCGAGGTGTAACGCCGACATAGGATTGAGTGGTCTAGCCATCTTTGTTTGTCACATGTGTGGGATCGCTTGGTTAAAAGAGATAGATAGACCACCAATCGACTGTTTTCATGCTGTTTCCGCGTTACGCTTTTTTGGTAAGTATGGCGTGTCTACGCTTAATATGTCAATGAATGCAATTCAATTACCAAGGAGTAGAGATCACTAGTGACAGGAATATAAGAACAGAGACCAGCAAAGGGCAGCAAAATCTTCAAGAGTAAGTGGTTGCCTCCGAGAAACCATATGGAGAAACAAATATCTGACCACGGAAAGCAAAATAAAAGTATACAAGACAACAGTAAGACCAATCCTAACATATGCAGCGGAGACAAGGACCGATACAAGAAAGACAAAACAACAAATCAACAATATCGAAATGAAAGTATTAAGATCAATACTAGCATCATTGTCGGTGATGTGACAATACCTCCTATATGCTTTTTGATGAATTTTGTAAGAGAGATTTCAAACATTTTTTAGGGCCATTTTCTGTTTTCATATATGTAAGTTTTAACATGTTTTTTAGTAAATAAAAAGTTGAATTTACTACAAAACCAGTCAAAAAATATCATATGAAAACAGGAGATGACATTTATTGTTTTCTTTCTTCTCTTATATACGGAAAACTGATACAAATAGACAGTTCAATTAAACGATAATTATTCGCAGCAAGTACCTGAATGTAATGCCAATAGATTCCTACATCATCAAAATAAGTTGCTAGCTATCTTAAATAATTAGAGAAGGAGTGCTAAACATGTAATGTGTTCAGAATGGTCCATAATTATTAACATACATGGACATAAACTGTTAAAAAACATAACATATTTAATTTCCTTAATTGCAATTTTTCACTGTAAGGCACATAAAAACAAAAAAGAACACAATCTTAGTATGCAAGTATCCAACAGTGGAACACCCACTAGTGATCGAAATTGAGAGTGTCAACACATTGTTAAAAAATAAAATATTGGTTATTTACTCACAATGCTGTAACGCCGTTTTTTTCTTTTCTGGTTATCTGAACGCGACACAGCAAACACCTACTGAGTGCTACAACCCGACAATAAATCATAAAAGATAATGGGTTGTATCATTCTTCGTATTTACTCGTACACATATAGAAATAATACATAATACATAATACACACCTTTTCTTTATTTGCTAGGCGTTTCTACATAAAAGGCCGGTATGTTTGACGAAGCAGTTGCTTGTTATATGGTTAACATATAACATAACACCGGGAATGGAAAATATTAGTAATAAAAGAATATGCAAAGAATAGAAAACTACTATCCACGATAGTTAAAAAGAACAATGTGTAAATAATAAAAAGACAAAAAATGTATTTAACCAAATAACTGATATAGACCAGTAAGGATCTGCGAAAAAACGTCTATTTTTGGATGTGAGAGGTGGCATTCGGATTTTTGCAGATAAAGTTAGATGACACCTTCAGTAATAATAATTGACTTAAGCTCCTTCTCAAATATGCCCGGAACATTAATAAAAAAATTAAAATATTTAAAAATTTCGAAAAGCATAGATTTTTTCTGCTTTCTTTGCTTATAACTTTAAAACGATTCGTTTTGGAACAAAGTCGTAGACAAATAAAATAAAGATAATTGAATTTTGTATGATATACGACTGGTAAAAAATGTCTTAAGGTATTACCTTTTCTGCAATATAGCAATAGATACAAAATAAGGGTGCAAAATAAGTCTGTTGTTATTCAATATTTTTTAACCACTTTGGTGGCACTTAGAACCTTAGTAATTCGCTTAGGAAATTCTTTGTAACATACTTAAATCGTGTACCAAATTTCATTAAAATCGACCTAATAAAATTTGCATAATAAATTTGCAATCTAAATGTTTTTAAAAAAGTTCAAATTTTTTAAAATCTTAAAACAAAAAGTAGACCATTTAGAAGTTGGCTAATTTTTTTTACATATAAAGAGGTGCTCTACCTATCTAATACACTTTACAGAATTAAAATCGGATTAATTAAGGGGCCCCAGCAATGTTTTAAATTTATAAACAAATTTTTGGCTTATAAACAAATAGCTTTGTTTAATAATAAAAAAATTAATTTTTAGCAATGCAAATAATTAAAACCGGTATAATTTGACTTAAACTTTAAAATGCTGTCAGCAGAATTGCTATTTTATTTTTTAATCAAACGTTATTCGCGTTCAAAAATAGCAATTTCTCGATTTTTTGAGAGTTCCACCGCGTTTATCTCGAAAATTATGCATCCTACGAAAAAACTTGTAAGAACATTTTTTGCTTAGAATTACCCAAGAAATACAAAAAAAATGTTTTATTTTGCGAAAAATCGATTTTATGTAATTCCTCAAGTTCTTTGTTTATAACAATCTTATCGACATCCGGATCAACTGTTACCCAAAAAATTCGTGTTCTACGGGTCAACATACATAAAAAAGGACTTCTAAATAAAGGAGCCCGTAGCACCCCCTCCTGGCCACAGCACTAATTTGTTTATAAGCTAAAAAATTGTTTATAACTTTAAAACATTGCTGACTGCTTTAATAATGCGATTTCAATTATGTAAAGTGCATTAGATAGGTGGAGTACTTCTTTATATGTAAAAAAATTGACAAATCTTTGTATGTTCTAGTTTTTGTTGAGCAAGATTTTAAAAAATTTTAATTTTTAAAAAAATGTTTAGATTGCAAAATTATTATGCAAAATCTAGTAAGTCAATTTTAATGAAATTTGTTGTACGGTTTTAGAACATTACAAAAAATTTCTAAGCGAATTAGGAAGGTTCCAAGTGTAACCTAAGTGATGGAAAATCATTGAATAAGGACAGGCTTGTTTTGCCCCCTTATTTTATATTTATTGCTATTTTGAAGCAAGGGTGATAAATTAAGACATTTTTAACCAATCGCATCTGATAGAAAATTTAATTATCTTTGTTTTATTCCTATAGGACTTTGTTCTAAAATGAATAGTTTTTAAGTTATAAGTAAAAAAAGTAGAAAAAAAAAACGAAATTTTTTGAAATTTTTAAATATTTAATTTTTTTTATTAATGTTCCGGGCATATTTGAGAAGGAGCATAAACTGATTATTATTAACGAAGTTATTATTAGAAATAGTAGATAATAAAAGGTACAAATAATACTAAACAACCTATTTATTTTAACCGAACCGTATTATAATAATATACAAACAAAGAAATTAAGATGTGTCTTCTACAACGTATACTTCCAGACTACTGTAAAAATATCAAATACAAAACTACTAAAATCGCTTTCACATCCATATGTCTTGTAACACGATACTTTCATGTAATCAATCCTAAGTAAGAGTTTTCGACCTAAAAAGTTCGGGGAATTAGCCCGCCCACTTTGACTGCTATGTCCATTTTAAGGTTGATCTGAACCCCCCCAAAAAAAAATTTGAAGTTCAAAAATTTTGAAAAAATTTGAGAAGGTGTATGTGATTACTAGAAGTATTTTGACAAATTTTGAGCGAACTTCATGTTTTCGTTTTCGAAAAAACTCAAAAATACTCTTTTTTTACAAGTATAAAGCGGGAAAACCAAACATACAATTTTGTTAATTTTCTTACAGCATAAAGATATAATCCTAAGAAATACTTATGAATTTTTTGAAAATTTTTGATCTTACAGTTTTGCCATAATAGGAAAAAATAATATGTTTTGGCTTATAATAAAGCTACCGGCAAGAAATCGGACAAAATTTTAATAACAACATATATAAAACTGTAAGAGTGGAAAATATTTGCAATAAAATGTTGAATATTTTTTTCTAAACATATGAAAAATCTCGTTAAACAAGAATTATATCTTGAATTGCCGCTGTGAATTTGTGCCGCCATGAAGTGACTCCATCTACAACATCGGTAATATTTATGTTCGATAGATAGCAGTACCTTCTGCTAGAATCGCGTCAAACAGAACTTTATCCTAGCAGCGTTGCCATATCAATTACTTTGTACAACAAAACGTGTTATTGTATTATAGTTAGTAGGTAATATAATACAGATATACAGAGTGGCCCAAAAGTCTGGAAACGGCCAATTATCTCGTAAATTGCTAGTCATAATTGTACAAAATTTGAGGTACACCTATTTTCGGATACGGAGATTCCATATTTGATATTTGCAATGTTGCCAGATTTGCCGTTTCTCGTATATTATTAGTAACTTTGGTTTTTCAAATTCATCACCCTGTATATTCAGTCATTATTGGAATCTCCTATTCAATACGAGTTCAACCATATGTAACACTTATGATTTTATGTAGTCTGGAAGGTCTTAAATACATAAAACAGTGCAAAATATGTAGATTATAATAAATTTAAATATTTAAATGTAGAATGCTGTGATTTTGACATTTGTTCACCATTTACATTATTGACTAAAACTGACAGTAGTTATGTTTTGAAAAGTTCTGCAAGATAAATTGCTTCTCTAAAATGGCGCTTAACGAAAAATAATGAATTACTATTCTAATGATGAGAGGGTACGGTGACAGAAAAATATCTTATTGTGAAGTAGCCAACTTGTTCAATGATACTTTCCCAAACCGTTCTCCTGTTCATAAGGCGACGGTACAAAAAACTGTAAAGCGATTTGAGGAATCTGGAGAAGTAAAAGATAGATACCGATCAGGTAGACCGAAAAGAGTTATGAATGACAACAAAACTTTAGATATAATACAAAGTTTTGTTGAAGATCCACATACATCCTCACGCAGGGTTGCATAAGTAAGTACATGATGTAGGTCGTTCTTCAGTCTTACGTGTATTACGTAAGAATAAATTTAAACCATACAAAATTAACTTATTGCAAGAATTAAGTGAAGATGACTTCGATCGTAGATTACAGTTTACTGAGATAATGATGGATAAAATTGAAAATGATGAAAATTTCGTAACAGAATATGTTTTTCCGATGAAGCAACCTTTACACTGTGTGGAAGTGTAAATCGACACAATTTAAGATACTGGAACGACGTAAATCCACACTGGATGCGTAAAAACCATACTCAAAGACCACAAAAATTAACTGTAAGGTCAGGTATAGTAGGTACTCAGTTAATTGGGCCATTCTTACGAAATGTTACTTAGAAATGAAATTGTACCTACACTGAGAAACTTGTTTGGGGCCAATTTTAATCAGATATGGTTTCAGCAAGATGGAGCTTCAGCTCATTTTGGTGTAAATATTCGGCGTTATTTAGATGAGATATTTCCTGGACGATGGATTGGTAGACGAGGTAGAATTGAATGGCCTCCACGTTCACCTGATTTCAATCCTAAAGATTATTTTTATTGGGGATACTTGAAAAATTCAGTTTACAAAACTAAACCAGCAAGTCTTGCAGAGCTGAGGCAACGAATTATTGATGAATCACGAATAATTTCTAGACAATCATGGAGAAATGTGGTAGACGCATTCTACCATCGATTAGGGTACTCGGGTACTGTCAACTCACAAATGGAGCATATTTTGAACACTTGATAAAGTATCCATTATGTTAAAAAATGTTGTAATCTATCAATTGTTACGTTTTAATGTAGTTGAAAATAGTTAGTATTAAAAAATTTATTGAGACAGTTAGGCGTTGCCAGACTTCTGTTTTATGTATTTAAGACCTTCCAGACTACATAAAATCATTAGTGTTACATATGGTTGAACTCGTATTGAATAGGAGATTCCAATAGTGACTGAATATACAGGGTGATGAATTTGAAAAACCAAAGTTACTAATAATATAAGAAAAACGGCAAATCTGGCAACATTGCAAATATCAAATATGGAATCTCCGTATCCCAAAATAGGTGGACCTCAAATTTTGTACAATTATATCTAGCAATTTACGAGATAATTGGCCGTTTCCAGACTTTTGGGCCACTCTGTATATACTACTATAACGTCTATTTATAACGCATCAACGTGACCTTCTGAAATTAATTTAACTACTTTTCTTGAAATATTGTCAGTCCCCTTGGCCGTATTAGATTTTGATATATTTAGGGCCGGTACTTTTTGTCTCGATTAAACCCGAGTTGGCTTTTTAATGTTTTTAAGTAACATAAAGTTGTCTTTTTTATTTGTATTTTTTCATGTATCTCTGAAGCTTTGTATTTGACTATATTTTGAATTGGAGCATAAATAGTCTACTTTTGTCAAATAGTTTTTCTAATAACTACCATCCATGGTGTTTCTCTTTTGTCGCACTTATGTTTATTAAAGATTTTAATTGAAATCATTATTTTATCTTTAAAATTTTCATTGTTCATTACTTTTTGCATTTGTGGTGAGCTAAATTTAAAGGAAACCAATTGGACGATATTTAAATAGATATGGAGTAAGAGTACCTAAATAAATAACCACTTTTGAAATTAATTCAGGATAGGTTAAAAAATATTTTCACCTTCATATTAAAAATAAAAAAAGGATCAATATAAAAGAAATAATAACAATCAATTTTAAAAATCTTACATCTATATTGATTTCTTCTATGTACAAAAACAACAGAAATAAATAAATATTAGCGAAGACAAAAGAAAAAATGTGTTGACACTTAATAATATGTTAAATAAACGTATTGATTAGTCTGATGCAAGTAGAACTAGAACTGTTATATGGAGCTAATCTGGATCGGTATAAATTAGATGAGAAAGAAAAAAATCTAATAAACAGTTTCTTTGAGAGAAGAAAGAGAAAGAGTATAGAATATTAGAAAATGAAAACGGCGCGGCAGAATAATCATCGATAAAGAAGTAAAAAAGGAAACGCGATAACGATATCTGGAACAATTGTTTTATCTGATAAGACACGAAGAAAAGCCAGAAATTGCTATCAAAACTGTTTCTTTTAGCTGTAACCTTTCTGATGTTTTTGTGTCCAGCATGCCTACTACGATACGGTCTCGGATCAATTCCTCCTTCAGTTGCCCATAATTACAATGTTCTGCTAAGGTATGTAGGCTAGTAATAAATAAGTCAATGGTTTCACCTGGTTTTTGTACTGTAGAATTGAATTTGAAACGTTCATATATAATATTACGTCTAGGGATAAAATATTTGTCAAAAACATTTAGAACTTCCTCGTAAGTATCTGGAATTTTTTGAAATTGTATCAAAATATCTTCGGATTCTTCTCCCATAAGGTACACTAGGATATCTATTTTTTGTTTTTCTGTCTTTTGGAGCTGCCCTGATACCGACATGGCGTTCCAGCCTCTTCCTCCATGCAGGCCAAATTGCTGGGGCCAAAAAATTGAATTTATCCGGAGGGTTAACATTCAATGGTGCTGGACTTACTATACCTTGAGTATTTGCATCAGGAGTAGTATTAGTAGACATTTTCAGTGTTACTTTATGTCGGGTATGATTTCAACCACAATTGACCACAATGCAGAATATTTTCTTGCCCCTTAACGTTGCTTTGCTACTCTTGGCATGTGCTAGTGGTTAATGGGTAATATAGTTTTATACTTAAAATATACGTGCTGCACTCAACACCGCTGCCACCATGTTTAGTTGGGTTCTTTAATAATGACTATTAAGTACTCTTGATTAAGATATCTTTATTTAGTTTGATCATCTTACATCGCTTGTCCCGGTACCGGTTCCCCGGATCAGACCTAACCTAACTTAATCCTAATCCTTGTTCACCTATATGACATCTATATAGGCAACCAAAGATACACTAACAGAACAAAAACAAAAAATATAGTAAAGCAATGTGGATTGTTTGTGTGCTTGGAAAAAGGTTATCGGTATTCAGCCCGAGAATATACACCTCTAGAGACAGCCAAATCCATAAAAACATGTAGCTTGTTAAGTGAATGTCCCTAAAGAAAACAATAACTTCTTCTTTAGCCTGTTTGCATCCACTCCTGGACAAAGGCCTCCCATGAGTTTTCCACTCTTCTCTGTTTTGTGCTCTTTGGTACCAGTTTCTCCCCACTTTTGCTTTGAAGTCATCTAACCATCGTTTTTGTGGTCTTCCTCTGCTACTACTATGCTCGCGTGGTCTCCAATGTACAATGTTCTCGTCCACCTTTCGTTGTTTGCCGTGCCACGTGTCATATCCAGTTCCATTTCATTTGCGCAATTCTTCCAGTTACATATTCCACCTTCGTCCTGTTTCGTACGTCCCATTTCAAATATGTTCTCTCAGAGATACTCCTAACATAGCTCGTTCGATGGCCCTCTGTGTTCTTAATCTATTGGCTGATAACCCTGTAAGTGTCACGGTATCCACTCCATCAGTCATAACTGGTAGAATACAACTGTTGAATACCCTTTTTTCTAGGTTTATTGGTATCTTTTTGTTTTTCAACACATCACTGAGTCTTGCAACTGCTGCCCAAGTAATTCGGATTCTTCTAGTTATCTCTGCCGTTTGATTCTGTTTGCCTAGCTTGATCGTGTGACTCTTCGACACTTTCGATCTGACTTCCATCTAAGTCGATTCTGATATTTTGATTTGTCATCACTTTTGTTTTATTTAAATTTATTTTTAAACCGCTTTTCTTCTCAGATTCCTGTTTAAGCATCTTTAGTATGTAGATTAGTTCTTCTGTATTGTTGCTTATGAGCACTATGTCATCGGCAAATCTTAGATGACTTAAAAATTTAAGTGACAATTTAACTTTTTCTTCTAAGACATAAGGCATCTTCTAATTCAATAGTAAATAATTCTATATTCTATATCTGGAATCAATCCTTGCGTTATTCATTCCGTCTAATACGGCCCAGAGTTCTATGGAATCGAATGCCCTATTGTAATCAACAAATGCTGAATGAAGAGGGTTATTGTATTCGTTACACTTTTCGAGAAATGTCCTTATTGTCTGTAGGAATAGGTGTTCTACGGTACTATAACCTTTACGATATCCCGCTTGTTCAACAGGCTGGTAACTATCGAATTTATCTGATAGTCTGTTGGTCATTATTGTGGTAAGCAGTTTGTACGGATGTGGTAACAGACTTATTGGTCTGTAATTTTCGAGTTTGTGTTTGCCTCCTTTATTTTGTAGTAGAAGTAGCTGCGCATTTTGCCAAGTGGTTGGAATAGCAATATCAAAGAGGCACTTCTTCATTAGGATTTTAACTGCTTCCAAGGTAGTTTGACCTCCATCTCTAATCATCTCTTTTGTTATTCCGTCGTCTCTATATTTTCCATTTTTCATTTGATTTAAGGCATTTATAACTTCCTCGTTAGTAATAAACCATACCATAATAATAACTTTAGTAATAAACTATACCATTTATACTACAGCCAACGATCAAATGTGTAATTTGGAGAAGTGTCAGAACAAATGGAGAAAAGGAGAGGGGCCAGGCAAGGTTACATACTGTCGCCGTTATTGTTTAGTTCTTATTCTCAAGAAATCACACAAGAAGCTTTGGTAAACGAGACAGTCGGCATAAAAGTAAATGGAAATTTAATTAATAACATTAGGTATACCGACGATACAGTCATAATATCAGACAACTTGGAAGACTTAGAAAGAATAATGAACAAAATATTAAGATATATGTAATGGAGAATACGGACTCTCCCTTAACCTCAAAAAACCAAAATTTATGAAAAATAGCAAGAACAACAATATAAATGAAATATTAACGGTAGGCGGCCAGCAGTCTGAGAGAGTAAAAAAATATACTTACTTGGGAACGATAATCACAGAAAATAACGATTAGACTGCAGAAATAAGAGAGAGAATTGAAAAAGCACGTGCCAACTTCGTGAAAATGAAAAAGATTTTATGCAGCAAAGATCTGATATTGACCCTCAAAATAAGGCTAATTAAATGTTATGTACACAGTGTGCTTTACTATGGAACTGAATCATGGACATTAAATCGAAATGCAATAAATCGACGGTTCTCTTAGCAAGACAGAGACGAACTAGTTTTGGTGTTAGTGAAATAGTTTTCAGTATCTTTTCTGTTAAGTCATTTTTAATATCTTTATTATAACCTTTTTTGTCTTATTCTGAGGTATCTCATGAAACTGATTACGCAAAAAGATCTCATGGGAATATTTTTCTCAAGAAACGCGAGGTTTTCGCCTTGCTTAAACATATTTTGCGGAATTTAAAACCAAAATCCTGTTATTACATCTACAGATGCATATAAAATATGATACATCCATGGCCGTCGTCCACATGTTTACAAAAAACATATTGTTTCCATAATCTATAAGCGCTAAAACAAATTTAGCAATTTCCCTATTCTACTTTGCAAAATTCATATAGTATCACAACACTTGATTATACATTTGAGGCATTCGCACTGTCCGTCAACGTGTTAAAAGGTTTATGTGTATAAACAAAATTTGTGCAATGTAATACACTTTTAGATGATTTGTCGACAGTGAATGGAAGAGGTCGTAAAATTTTATTACCATCTTTCAGTGTCAGTGTGAGATAAGATGAATTCCTTACTAACTGGAATATTTAGTTACGGAGAAACATAATATGTAATTAGTCTATGTTGTGAGGCCGCTCCCGTCTAAAAAAATTCTGATTTGGTTTCTTTGCGGATTCCTATTCAAAAATGTCCCCTTTAAATAAATCAGAAGAGTGCCAGCGAAATTTTTGGGCAAAAATTGTTAAAAAAAATGTTTCTAAACAAATTCACAAGATTACCATTTTTTGTCCAGGAAAATATTTTTTCTTGTTTTTTTGGTCATTCTAAGCAAGAAAAATATCTTGTCATTTTTTTCAAAAGTTGATAATTTTCGAGTTAGAGGTGAACTAAAATATGAAAAATGCGAAGATAGACATTTTCGAGGCGTAAAAAAACTCATATTTAAATTATTATATTTAAGGTTGGCAAGTCCTTAAAGTGAAGTTTAAACATTCATTTTTGAAATTCTGAGTAGTAATCGGGTCTAACTTCAATTTAGACCGTTGTTTTTTAATTGTTAATTATGCGCGTCGATCCGATTTTAGCCAATGCAGCAGGGTCTATTTCAACAATCTCCTATTTTGCACTGTAACTCTTTAGGTTTTTTGGCTTCTTCTAAACAAAAAAGATATCTTCTCATTTTTCTGAGAAGTTAACAGTTTTCGAGTTACAAGGGATTTAAAATCTGAAGATTGCGAGAATACACGTCGCTTGCTGAGAACATTAGTGACGTAACTTCAAAAACGTAGTTTGTAGCGCCTTAACTGTATCATGTATGGATATTGCACGTAGAATATAATATGTTTTAATGTAATACCGCCACATGTTGCGAGTGCTAGGGGTATTTTACAGAAACGTTTGCACAATATTCCGAAGTATGGGAGAGTTGTAGAAGGAAGTAATAGGACAAACAATTTATGTTTTTATTTAACTATAAACAAATTAAGGAGAAGAGCATGCAAAATATTTTTATTAATACCCTTAATATTGGAGATCGATTTATTCGAACAAGTTGGGCTAAGTCAAAAGAGTATAACATCGTTCAGAAAGATAATAGAGGAAATCATCAAAACGCACAACTATAAACGAGAAACTTAAGGAAACCGTAAGAAAACACATAAATAGCTTTGAGCGCGTAGAGTCTCACTATTTAAGAGCTCAAACTCGTAGAGAATTCCTTGATGGATCATTAACCTTAGCTTAGATGTATAGATACTACAAAGAGTAACGAGAAGAAAAGCAGTTGCCATCTGTCAAAAGATGTACATATGAAACATTTTTTAACACAGAATGTAATATTTCTTTTTTTAAACCGACGAAAGATCACTGCGCAACTTATGAGGTGTATAAACAATGCAATCAAGAAGAAAAATAAAAAGGCCAAGAACAATACACACGTCACATTCGTAGTAAAGAAAGAAGCCGAGAAGAAAAAGCAAAAAATATTACAAATCCTACATAAAAAATAATAAACTCATAGTAGCTTGCTTCGATTTGCAAGCAGTATTACCTACACATTGCGGAGATATTTCTACATTTTTTTATAAGTCCTGTCTCAATTGCTTTAATTTTACGATTTTCGAAGTAGCATCGCAAACAGTTCCTGCTGTTTTTGGCACGAGGCCATTGCTATGCGAGGAGCAAATTAAATTGCAACATGCCTCTCTAGCTATCTATCTACTTTACCTGCAGGAAAAGATATTATTTTTTATTCCGACAACTGCGTTGGCAAGAATAAGAATAAGGCGGTTTTGGTGGTACTTATGTACTTATATGCAGTTACGCATGCTGAAATAAATAACATTACTCACAAATTTTTTACTGTTTGTCATACCCAAAATGAGGGTGATTCGATGCATGCAGTAATCGAGAAAGCAAAAACACAGTTTAACTCAATTCATGTCAGTGGCCACCTCTAATAAGTGCTGCAAAAAGAAAAACGGTAGGCCCTATAAAGGGAATGAAATGGACGCTGAAGACTTTTTGACTCCAAGTACCTTTCAAAAATTTTTGGGCAAAAATTCACCAAAAATTCGGATAACGAGAAAGTAATATGGAATAATATAGAAATTCTTAAAGTAGAAAAGTGTTTTCCTACAAAATTTTTTTACAAAGTTAACTTTGCCTATACAACCTATAAAACTATTGACCTTTCTACTCGTCATTTTTCTGATAATAATAATATTTTAGAGCAATATAACTCAAAACCAGCCTACGAAAAGCCTCCTACTGTAGGAGAGAAAACAAAAGAGCATTTACTGGAATTATGCAAAAAAAATCTTATTGCAAATGTACATCAATCATTTTATTTCAATTTGTTGAGTTAATTTCACTTTGTTGTGATTTATAATATACAATAATTATAATTATTAGATAAATTTATCTAGTAAACTACCATTTATAACTTTGTCTGGTTTTTCATTGTTAATCTGTATAATCGTAGCAGTTATGGTTGATGAGTTATTTAAAAATATAATGCAATACCGCCATATCTTACAAATATTTATAATGGTTAAATATTGCTTGTTTTTCAAAAAAGATATCCATTCGTGTGCTATTGAATTACTAATATTCTAATATTCAATTACTTGTCTTAAAATATCTATTTTGTAGAAGAAGAAAACCGCAGTTGTATCGGTATTGAATGGGATGTGCGATATATTAAGATAAATGAGCTTTTAAGCTTCGAAAATGCGTATTTTCGCATTTTTCAGATTTTAAATCGCCCCTAACTCGAAAACTATCAACTTTTGAGAAAAATGACAAGATACCTTTCTTTCCAATTTCTGGCCAAAAATTTCGCCCTCAGATTTCCTTCCGCAAAGAAACCGAAACATAATTTTCTTTCAGACGGGAGCGGCCTCACAACATGGACTAAATGTTTCTTGCTATTAACATTGTTATTAGGCGTTGATAAAATTACTGTTTAAACAATTTGGCATCATATCCAATTGAGCCGATGGGTGTAACGATAAAAAAGTGTTCAGGTTTCTACATATTACTGAGTCATCATGTAGAAATCTACAATTAAGTTGAAAATGTTACCACAATGGCATGCTACAGTAGAGCCATCTCTAGGATCAGAAACAAATTAATTGAGGGTTCATATCAACCTTAACACTAATAAGAATACCATAATTTATAGTTGAATATATTCTAACATCCCCTCGCAACTAAAATTATTTTTGAATTAGTCAAACAGACCCCCTTTACTACTTAAGTACTCTAACTTAACCCTATTCAGCGGCTTAGTCAACATATCAGCTATCATATCCTCGGTAGGACAATACTTAAAGTTAACAACCCCTTTTTCATGCAATTCTTTTACGAAATGGTACTTTGTATCGATATGTTTTGTCCGATTACTGAATTTGTGATTTCCTAAAAGTTTTAGACAGCTTTGATTGTCTTCGTATATAACTATTTCCGGCTCTAAACCCACAAATTCCTTTATAACCTGTTTTAACCAAATTGCTTCCTGACAGCCTTCAGCCAATGCTATGTACTCTGCTTCAGTTGATGATAGAGACACGCAACTCTGTTTTCTACATCCCCAATTTATAGGCGAACCCCGTAATAAAAATATATACCCGCTATTGGATTTTCTGTTCCCCTTGTCTTCTGCCCAGTCAGCGTCTGCATAGCCGTATAATGCATTATCTGTTCCTTCTTGTCCTAAAATAAGCTTTTTATATTTAGTTTTCTTTAAATATCTTAACACCCTCTTTGCTTCGTTCCAATCTACTTCTTTTGGATTTTTATTCTGTTGACTTAGTATGGTGACGCTTGCCAATATATCCGGTCTAGTATTTACCGCAATATATAATAAACCACCAATCAGTTGTTGGTATATTTCACTGTTTTTCATCGGCTTCTCTCTGCTAAGCTTATAGTATCCAACATCCAGCAGTATATTGGACTCTTTTGCATCTTTCATCTTAAACTTGTTCAGCAATTTGTCAATATAACTGGCTTGATTTAAACTATATATCCCTTGATCGCACCTTTCAATCTTCATACCTAGATAATTTTGTAATAATCCCAAACTCGTTATTTCAAAATTACATTTTAGATTCTCTTCAAATGTATCAATTACCTGTGTATCCTTTGCTGCTATTAAAATGTCATCCACGTATATAAGTACGTAAACCCTTTCACTATTTATTACCTTGATATATAAACATGTATCAATATTGCTTTTACAAAAATTCTCTTTAGATAAAACTTCATCAAGCTTTTTGTTCCAAGTTCTGGCAGATTGTTTCAAACCATATAAACTTTTATTTAATTTGCAAACACAACTTGTATCCTTTTCTTCAAATCCCTCAGGCTGTTTCATAAAAATTTCTTCTGACAGTTCTCCATTTAGAAAGGCTGTTTTTGCATCTATATGCCTTACTATGAGATTTTTTCTCCATGCCTCTGTCAATAAAATTCGAAGAGTAGCTTGCCGCGCAACCGGAGCGAACACTTCATCGTAGTCTACGCCGAATTTTTGGCTAAAACCCCTTGCTACCAGCCGTGCTTTGTACTTCTTCGAGCTTTGATCTTCGCCTGTTTTTAACTTGAATACCCATTTACATGAGACTATATTCTTTCCCTTTGGTGCTTGTATTAAATCCCAAGTTTCATTTTTCCTTAATGACGTGATTTCCTCTTCCATAGCTTGCTTCCATTTTTCACTATCACTTCTTTTAAGCGCTTCTTTAAAGTTTCTAGATTCTACTTCTTCGAGTTCTGTCAACTTTGCTATGTAGCGCTCAGGTGGAATACCTTTATTTATTCTGCTAGATCTACGATCACCTGAATTCTCTATATCGAGATCTGTATCTAATTGATAGTTAGAATCACCGTCATCGTCATGGGATTCTTCCCAACTTAAGCTCTCATACGTGTTAGATGTGTCCGTAGAATTTTCTATTTCCTCCGTGTTTTCAAAATTTGCAACCTCTCTGTCTTCTACGTCGTTTGGCTCTATTTTTTGCCGTTCCATCATGGACCCAATGGATATTTCCTCACTTTTTGCCTCCTTTTTCTCGACGCATATATTTCTCTTGGAAAACACCACACTACGGCTAATTGTAATACGTTCTGTATCTACATTTAACAATCTATACGCTTTTGATTCATCAGAGTAACCTACAAATATCAGTGACTCACCTTTTGGATCAAATTTATCCTTCATTTTTTCTTTGGGAATGTGGCTATAAACCGTAGACCCAAATATTTGCAAATTCGACACATTCGGTGTTACTTTATGCCACAATTCATAGGGCGTTTTTTCTTTCGACTTAGTAGGTAATCGATTTTGCAAATAATTGGCTGTCACTATCGCTTCCCCCCAAAATTTCTTTGCTAAACCCGCATCGATTAACATGCACCTAGCCATTTCAACTAGAGATCGATTCTTTCTCTCTGCAACCCCGTTTTGTTCTGGAGAGTACCCCGCTGTATATTGAATTTTTATACCTTTACCCTTTAAAAATTCCCTTAAATTATTATTTACGTACTCGCCACCCCTATCCGACCTAATTACTTTTGGAACCCTACCTAACTGATTATTCGTAAATTCTATAAACTCTTTTATACATTTTACCGCTTCATTTTTATGATTTAATAAATATATAGTTGTATATCTAGAAAAATCATCAATTAAAGTCAAAATATAACGTTTACCCCCTGGAGTAACAGTCTTCATGGGCCCGCAAATATCCGAATGTAATAAGTCAAGAATATTAAATGTATTGCTATGAGAAAATTTTGGAAAACTCTTACGTAAAATTTTACCTTTCATACAGCATTCACAAGTTTCCCTAATCCTACAGTCTGTCATATCAATCCCGACTGCCATTTTCTTTTCCATTAAGTGTTTGACTGCATCCATGTCCCTGTGTCCAAACCGTCTATGCCATGCATGTTGACAGTTGCTGGAGTGCTCCACAGCACTCAATCCATGGTCCACAGTTGAAAGTTTGTATAAGTCCGGTGAAGGCACCGCACTCGCGACGACTTTTCCGTGTAAAGCGATTTTACACTCGTTTTTATCCAATTGCACATTATGTCCCGCACTTGTTAGCTTTTTCACCGAAAGCAGATTTGAGTCTAATCCCGGCACATACAACACTTCGTCGATTTTTAAATTTTCCACTCCCGATCCAGTCACGCACTCAATAAGTCCTGTTCCTATACCCTGAACCTCGGAGTATTGCCCTTTCTCCGCCAAACTTACAACGCCTTTTCTGCTACCGTCAAATTGGGTATAGAATCCTTTGTAATTAACCATGTGGCTCGAAGCTCCTGAGTCCACATACCACGAAGCAGAATCCCTTTTTCCGTCCCTTGAGCTATAATTGACCATAAAACATGCATCATCAGTACCTTCAGTGACTTTATTGGCCTTTTCCTTCTTAAACGCTTTGTACTTAAAGCAATCTCGTTTAAAATGGCCCTTCCGGTTACAAAAATAACACTGCCTTGCTTCTGCCCTTGCAGTACCATTATTTTTGTTACCCTCGTATACTGACTTCATCACCGACTCCTCCTGATTTCTTCCCAAAGCTCCCTGACGTCTCCTGTACTCATCTATTAATTTACTCGTAACAAATTCTAGAGTAAATTCACTCGATGGCCTACTTTCCAGCGCTGTAATCAAAAAACTGTATGAGTCTGGAAGACTTCCCAGCAAAATTCCTGCTGAGAACCTGTCCTTAATTTCTTCCCCTAAGGCGGCCAGTTTATTCAACGATTCTAGGAATAAACTAATGTGTGCTTCCATATCACCATTCTCCTCTAGCGATAGCCTACAGATTTGCTTTAACAAAAACACCATACTAGACAAACTTAATTTCTGATGATACTCCCTTAGCGCTATCCACGCATCGCGCGCGAGTTCCCTGTTCCGGATATGCACTAATTGATTAACGTCAACAAGTAAGGCTATAGTTGACAAAGCCTTATCATTTTGTTTTTTCCAAGAACTGCTTCGATCTGCTTCTAATGGTAACTCACTCGAAACTATTTCCCATAGATCAGCATTGATGAGTAACATTTTCACTAAATAACTCCAAGATTGATAGTTCTTGCCGTTCAACTTTTCGACGTTATATTTCGCACTCTCCGCCATTATGTATTCGGTTAACACGAAAATTTCGCGACTGTACACTTTTAATTATTATCTTAATACAGGTGAGCTAACAACGTAACTGGGCCCATAACCTATTAGAAATAGTAGATAATAAAAGGTACAAATAATACTAAACAACCTATTTATTTTAACCGAACCGTATTATAATAATATACAAACAAAGAAATTAAGATGTGTCTTCTACAACGTATACTTCCAGACTACTGTAAAAATATCAAATACAAAACTACTAAAATCGCTTTCACATCCATATGTCTTGTAACACGATACTTTCATGTAATCAATCCTAAGTAAGAGTTTTCGACCTAAAAAGTTCGGGGAATTAGCCCGCCCACTTTGACTGCTATGTCCATTTTAACACTAATAAGAATACCATAATTTATAGTTGAATATATTCTAACAGTTATCACCTAACTTTATCCGCAAAAATCTGTATGCCACCTCTCACATCCACCTAAAAACAGATCCTTACTGGTCTAATATGCAATATAGTGAAACTGTCGTTTTTGTGGTTAAATCTCGAAAACCCCCCTTAACAAGTTTTGGTTAATTATCATCAACATCAAGGCTTTTCGTTCCGGATTTTTTCGTTTCCTGCTTCGCTTATTGCGGTGAATCACTCCGTATTCCTCTTGTGTATTGTCAAAGTTTGTTGTATGACTTGGTTTTCGTTACAATTTTCTTCCACTTATTTCGATACGCGCGTAGTTCCCTCCAGTTTCTCACTTTCAGGATGTTGGTATCTCTCATAACCTGGTCCTCCCATCTCTATCTGAGTCTTCCCCTTCGTCTTTCAGTTTCTGGCTTTTATCTGGTAATCTTTATCAGTAGGCCGGTTTTCCTTCTCTCTATGTGTCCCAACCATCTCAGTCTTAGCGCTTTAATAAATCTAACTATATCTCCTCCAAGCAATTAACGCATCACCTTAAAAATTGGTCATATTTAATGTCTCGAATTTCCTAAACCTATTGTTCGATTTAATTGAATTTTTAACATGTTAGAGCCTCATTCTTTAACAATATCGCTGTAATAAATCACAAACTGTGATTTTTTCCCAAAGTCACCCTCTGGAATATTCTAGCATGTAAAAAATACTGAAATTAAAACCCAACTATAGCCTCATGTTTTCTTAACATTTTGTTTTTTGATTCAATAGTTTGTTTTGGATAATAAAAAAGTTAGGTACTTTAACGACTAGCCTTGTTTTTCATCAATACAGGCTGTTTTTAAATAAATATGGTAAACTTTAATGGTAATTCTGCATGAAAAAATAATGACAGTTGGCTTTATAAACGTATGTCCGCAAATGCTTCGTTTCCGAGATAGGGGGTGTTGAAATTTTTGTTACAAACTGACGATTTATTTATTGTTCTATAACCGGTTAAAATATGCAAATGGAATTTGGTGGGTTTTAAGAGGTACTTATTGTGCATTTTTTGACATAAAATTAAGAATTTTATGTTCACCGTTGGCGCACATAAGGGTCACATTACCCGTATGCGCGCCAATGATGAATATTCAATTCCTAATTGTATATCAAAAAATGCGCAGTAACCACCTCTTAACACCCACTAAATTTCATTAGCATATTTAACCGGTTTTAGGGCAATAATTTAACCGTCAGTTTGTAAGAAACATTTCAACACCCCATATCTCGCAAACGAAGCATTTGCGGGCATACGTTTATAAAGGAAACTGTCATTATTTTTCATGCAGAATTACCTCTTAAAGTTTGCCATACTTATTTAAAAACACCCTGTATTGACGAAAAATAAGGCTAGTTGTTAAGTACCTAACTTTTTTATTATCCAACATAAGCGAATGAATCAAAAAACAGAATATTAAGAAAACGTGAGGCTATAGTTGGGTTTTAATTTCAGTATTTTATATATGCTAGAATATTAGGGCACAGGGTCACGCGAACTTTGAGAAAAAACCACAGTTTGATTGGTACACCCGGTATGCAATGACAATTTACCTGTCTAGCAATAATAATATTACAGCGATATTGTTAAAGAATAAGGCTTATTAAAAAAATCACTTAAATCGGACAACAGATTTACGAAATTTCTTGGAGAAGTGTATATTTTCTCCCTTAATTATGTCTCTTAGTTCATGGTTCATTATTGTTATTATTTTTCTGTTTTCCGTTCTTATCGGGCCCATAAATCCGTCTGAGGATTTTCCCTTCCGAATATTCTTAATTTTTCTTCGTCTTTTTCTGTGACGCACATTGTCTCAGCTGCGTATGTAACTACTGGTGTGATTGAAACTCTGTATATTCTTAGTTTTGTATTTCTAGATAAGCTCTTGTCCTTCATTAGCCTCTGATATATCCAATATGTTTTGTTGCCTGCTAGTATTCGCTCCGTTACTTCTATCTTCACTTCTCTTATTTTTGTTATTCACAATTATTACTATCAAATATTTAAATTGTTGAGCTCTTTCAAAAGTGTAGTTTTCTACTGTGATTTATATCCTCCTGACATCTTCTCTTCTAGAGCAAAGTAGATTTTGTTTTTCCTTCGTTAATTTCTAGGCCTCTTTTCCGTGCTTCCTTTGCCAGGATTGTTACTGTTTCTTTTAATAATTCCTTATCTCTTCCCATAAGAACTATATTATCTGCACATGCAACTATTTGTGTTGAGGAGTGGGATATAGATCCTTTAATTGCGTTTCTCTTAATTGGTCAATAACAACAATTCGACGGTTGTGATTGCACACATCGTATTAAAGAATTATATTATTGTTTATTAATAATTTTTGACAACGATTTTCAAAGTGAAAATTGAAACTTTAAGCGTTTCAGGTAAAAATATGTACCTATAAAAAATATAATACATAATCATTTCGTCAATAATAATATTTTTGATATTGTTAATATTTTTGATATAATTAAGTAAAACTTTCATTCGTCTTTAGCAGATGCCGCCACGGCATCCATGCCATCATTGCTGCATGGTATGCGACTCCCAGCTACGAACCATCTCCAAACAGAAATAATGTGTCTCCCACAATTAAACAAAAAATTTTAGAAAAACGACAATTACGTAAAAATTGGCAACAGTCAAGAACGGCAGAAAATAAGAAAAAACTCAACAAAGCAACAAAGGAATTAAAGGAATTAATCAATGAAGAAGAAAACCATGGAATACAAGAATATTTAGAAAATTTAACACCAACTGAAGCTACAGATTATTCACTCTGGAAAGCCACGAAAAAACTCAAACGGTCCCAACAGCATAACCCACCAATCAAAGATGAGGCAAACACCTGGGCTAGAAACACAAAGAAAAAGCTGATCTTTTTGGCAAGCACCTACAAAAAGTATTCACGCCATACCCTTCTACAGTATCTACAGAGAAAGAAACAGAACTAACCAGTTTCCTAACAGCACCGTTTCAAATGGATCTGCCCCACACGAAATTTACAGGCAACCAAGTAAAACAAACAATAATAGATGAAATCAACATAAAAAAGCCACTGGATTTGAACTAATCTCTGGCAAGATTCTAAAAGAAGTCTCGGATAAGTGCATAAAACTAATCACCTTTATATTTAATGCAATTCTGCGCCTAAACTACTTCCCTAGTTCATGGAAAGTGGCACAAATCCTAATGATCCTTAAACCCGGAAAAAGACCGGAAAATGCATCTTCATACCGGCCTATAAGCCTTTTGCCTATGATTAGCAAAGTCTTTGAAAAAATGTACGTAAAAATGTCGAAATCGATAATAGACGAACATAAAATAAGTCCAGAACATCAATTCGGTTTCCGAGGCAAACACGGAACCATAGAACAAGTGCATAGGCTAGTCAACCAAATAAACAAGGATTTTATTAACGCCAAAAGATACTGTTCTACTGCTTTCCTTGACATATCTCAGGCGTTTGACAAGGTATGGCACATAGGGCTACAAATAAAATTAAAGAAGCTCCTACCCTATCCTCACTTTCAGCTTTTAAAATCCTACATAGAAAATAGACACTTCCTTGTGAAGCAGGGTACCGAACACACTAAGATATATCCTATTCACTCAGGCATCCCACAAGGCAGCGTTCTCGGCCCAATTCTATATCTTTTATACACAGCGGACATTCCAACATCTAGTACAACTACAGTTGCAACGTATGCAGATGACACTGCTATCCTGGCATCCCACACAGATCCAACAACATCAAGGAATCTTCAATCAAACCTAAATAGAATTCAGCAATGGATGAAAGTATGGCGCATCAAATCTAATGGAACTAAATCACTACATGTAACATTCACGCTACGTAGAAAAACATGCCCCCCTGTATATATTGATAATTGTCTAATTCCTTAATCCGAGGACGCTAAATATCTTGGCATGCACTTGGATCGCCGTCCAACTTGGAAAAAATTGGAAAAAACATATTTTTACCAAACGAAAACAGCTTGGACTTAAATTGAGAAATATGTATTGGCTCATTGGACGCAATTCCAAACTATCTTTGGAAAACAAAATCTTACCCTACAAGTCCATCCTCAAGCCCATATGGACTTATGGGATTCAGCTATGGGGCACTGCTAGCGTCTCCAATACAACCATCTTACAGAGATTTCAAAACAAGGTGCTGCGTGCCATAGTCAATCCGCCATACTATGTATCCAACGAGGTGATTCAACACGACATCCTCCTAGAATCCGTGAAAGAAGCCATACAACGTGTTAGTGTTAAATACTGTGAACTAGTGCTAGTGCATCCTAATGCGTTTGCCAGACAATTAAATGTGCGGGACGTCTTTGAAGTGCGTTGACTAAAACGTCAACTGCCGTCCGACTTGACCAACTCAGTGTATTCAAGTGTATTCAGACTGATAAAATTTTAGTTTTAGAATTGTAAAGAGGTTACTCACTGGAGTAACTCTCTACATGTCTGTATTTTTTTACCACAACAAAGGCTTAATGCCCAATGGGCAGATTGCTGTACTCAATGGAGTTAATAAAAAAAATGTTATTTCGTTGTGAACCGATACCGGCAGCCCGAATTTTTGTGGTTTAGAGAGAATCAAATATGCACTCTCTGATGAGACCCTAAGGAGGGTTGAAACTAGTTAGAGTGCTTTTGGCGCTCTCTGAACTAAATAAAATAAGACGAATCTTGTTTCGCTTCACAACGAAATGATTATTGATGGATTCGACCGTTACTTGATGGAAGTTCATTTTATCAAACAATAAAACACTGAAAACGTTTGTTTTCTATACTTCCACAAAATTTATTACAACTATGTGACTACAGCTGTTTCGGCAGAGTGCCTTTCTCAAGTGATTTAGTTTACTATGTGTTTGCCTTTTTAAAGTCTTTAACTGAAGAGGTTGAGGAGTGGGGAGCAGCTGTTTGTCTCGAGTTGGTCATTCAGAATTATATCTTTATTTTTCAATTTATTAATTTCCATAGATTCTAACAAAGAGAGCTTAAGGCCTTTATTTTGAATATGCAGAATTTGAAACTGTTCATTAAAAGAATGATTATGATCTAGAAGGTGAAGTGCGTATGTAGAAGTGTCTGTTTTTCTAGTGTTGAAAGCCCTTTTGTGTTCTGCTATCCGCTTGTCAAAGGTTCTGCCAGTTTGACCGATGTAAGTTTTCGGACAGTCGCCACAAGTTAGTTTGTAAACACCACTCTGTAGTTGTTTTCTCTTTCGGCTCTTATTGTTCTTAATATATTTGCTTAAGTTGTTGTTAGTTCTGAAAGCTGGTGTTATTCCTTTCTCTTTTATGTATCTAACTATTTTTGTTGTTATCTTGCCAGTATATGTGATAGAGCAGAAGGTACTGGGTTCTTTCTGTGGTGGTGGATAAACTCATTTCAGGGCTTTCTTATGGAGTTTTTGGTTTAAAATTTTGTTAATTGTTTGTTCGTTATAGCCATTGTTTACTGCTATTTGTTTAATGATCTATCATATATACTGGCAAGATAACAACAAAAATAGTCAGATACATAAAAGAGAAAGAAATAACACCAGCTTTCAGAACGAACAACAACTTAGCAAATATATTAAGAACAAGAAGAGCCGAAAGAGAAAACAACTACAGAGTGGTGTTTACAAACTAACTTGTGGCCACTGTCCGAAAACTTACATCGGTCAAACTGGCAGAACCCTTGACAAACGGATAGCAGAACACAAATGGGCTTTCAACAATAGAAAAACAGACACTTCTACATGCGCACTTCACCTTCTAGATCATAATCATTCTTTTAATGAACAGTTTCAAATTCTGCATATTCAAAATAAAGGCCTTAAGCTCTCTTTGTTAGAATCTATGAAAATTAATAAATTGAAAAATAAAGATATAATTCTGAATAACCAACTCGAGATAAACAGCTCCCCACTCCTCAACCTCTTCAGTTAAAGACTTTAAAAAGGCAAACACATAGTAAACTAAATCACTTGAGAAAGGCACTCTGCCGAAACAGCTGTAGTCACAAAGTTGTAATAAATTTTGTGGAAGTATACAAAACAAACGTTTTCAGTGTTTTATTATTTGATGAAATTATTATTCATTATTTTTATTAGTTCTACTCCTATTCTGAGTATTGGGAACTACTCTTTGTTGAAATTTCACCGTGCTGGACAGGCGGGAAGTGAGATGCAATCTGATAGATCTCTCTCGGCCTTCTCAGCTCCGGCAATTCGTTGGCTTGCAAATTTTAGAAGCCACGAATGGTGTAATCTGGAGATTAGTTCTAATAAAGTTTTATTTTTGATATTGTTAATATTAAAAGTAAAACTTACATTCGTAAAAATATGTAATTTTCATTACAACCTAACTGTGGTACCTAATCCCATATAAACATAATTTTTAATCCAAACATGTCAAAAGATAAGAGTTGCTGTAGAACCCTTTCACACATCTTATTACATACATATTAATATCAAAGCTAACTAACAAGTGATGCAAATTGAAGTGATTGAAGTGAACAAATTCGAAACATATTTACCGTCAACATCGACATACACATTTAGATTTAATGTTGGTTCAAATTATGTATTTCCAAGATTTTTTGTATCTGTTCCGCTGAAACATACGCTTCAGTTCACACATGCATTAAGTTGTCATCGTAAAGGCGTGAATATAAAATACGACGTTTATAATAAACGGCCCTTAATAAACATCGTAAAACTATTCGTTCAGTTTTTTGGGTAATGAAAATAAATATAGAAGCCGTGGTGTTGGAATTTCATTTCCTTGTTATTGTTAGTTTTCCCAAGAAGTGTTTATATTTGGGAAATTAATCATTTTATTTCCAAAAATTGCTTCTAAAAGTATAAAATGTAACATATTAATCTACAGTATACGAGCCCCTTCCCATTTCAGTTGGCCCACCTTTGGAATTTGCAGTTTATGGCAATTACCACAAACAAATGATAATCTACATATTTTTATAAGTTCGCATATTAATTAATATTGCATTTTTTATTAATATTTATTGAAATCATTACCCCTGTGATATTCTTATTTAGTTCAAGCACTAATAATAAAAAATCGCTAAATCGTGGCCTTTGATCATTTACATCAACGTACATTGATTTTTTTCATAATTATCTTAAACTCAGAGCTAGCTGTGCAAACTTATATCAAAACAATTGTCAATTAATGTCAAATAGATTTTGTGATAATAAAGCCTATTGGACAGTGGCGTGCGGTGACTTTTTCGAAAGGGGAAGCGATTCAATAAGGATTTAAAAATATTTTCTTAAGGGTCGAGGGTCGAGCAACTTTCCACCTGATAACACTCTGATTCAAACAGCCCACATAAAGAATGGACATATGGTGAGTGAAAACATATCCATTTCTAGAGGGGTTAGACAGGGCTGTATTCTTTCGCCACTGCTTTTCAACGTGTACACGGAACAAATATTTCTAGAGGCACTAGAAGAGTACAATGAGGGCATCAAGATTAATGGCGTACCAATAAGTAATTTTCGATATGCAGATGATACTGTTATGCTAGCCGATAACATCGAAGATTTACAGATGATGCTAAATAGAGTAAATACAACTGGCAACCAATTTGGACTGAAGATCAATAGAAAGAAAACTAAATTTATGGTGATCAGTAAAAAGAATATTCAACATATCGACCTGAATATTGAAGCCGAACGTATTGAAAGAGTACACCGATTTAAATATCTGGGATATACAGTAAATGATAAGTGGGACCCAGACGTAGAGATTAGGATCCGAATTGAAATAGCAAGATCCAAATTCATAAAAATGAGAAAGCTCTTAAGCAACCGCAACCTAAGCGTTAACCTCCGATGGCGCGCCACAAAATGCTATGTACTCTCTACGCTACTTTACGGAGTAGAAGGGTGGACGTTAACAGCAGCAACTATAAAGAAGTTAGCGGCTCTAGAAATGTGGCTGTATCGACGCATACTGAGAATTCCTTGGACAGACAGAGTGACCAACACAGAGGTATTGAGACGAATGGGTAAAGAGTTGGAATTGTTAACAACTGTTAAAAGGAGGAAAGCGTCATACCTGGGCCATGTGTTCCGTAATGATAAGTACAGTCTGCTACAGCTTATCGTCGAAGGCAAGATTGAAGGTAGAAGAGGTTTGGACAGGAAGAAGAAATCCTGGCTGAGAAACTTGAGAGAATGGTTTCAAATACCAGAAGCTGCGAACATAATACATGCGGCACAAAACAGAGAAACCTATCGTTTGATGGTCGCCAACCTTCGGTAGAAGACGGCATATAAAGAAGAAGAACACTCTGATTCGCAGGGGCTCTCTATCAGCAAAGTACTTAATTATGTGAGACGTCCTGCGTACAAGGACTCACACACTAAATCCGTGACGCGTGAATGCGTGAGGCACTCTATTCCCGCTATTTCTAGTGACTAGTGACCTATCATTGATCTGTATTGCTAGCTCGGGCCTTGAGTCCTCGCGCCGGGCTTGGTTTTCTAAAGAAGAATCATATTTAAAAAAAAATATACTCCGAGGCATTTTCCACAACACACAACTTTCACTAAAATGACACTTATTTATACTCGAGGTCTATTCTCCTATCAACTTCTGATAATTGTTGAATGCAGTCTTTTTTAATGGATAATAGGGCTAACTTTCAAAGTCTGTCTTCGCTTGTTGAATTTCTTTTAAACTCTTAATTTGAAACTTTTAATGCATCTTAATACTGCAAAACTTCGTTCAACTGATGCACTTGTGGCTGGGATAGTTAGTACATAGTACGAATTCACACAACTTGACCACTTCACACAGCGACTTGTTTATTATTTTTTTTTATATGCTTTATTGCCATGAAAAATTTTACAATTTTATCGACAAAGCTTATAAATAGTAAAAAAACAAAACAGTAACAATCCAATTTACTAAAATTACATAAATCGTCAATAAGTTAAATAAAATAAATAAATAAATCGAAGTTTAAACCAGTAGTTATAAAGAAATCCCAGATTTCTGTGTATTTCTTTATCATTCATGTCAGTTGTTTCATAAATGATACTTAACTGAGAA
Source organism: Diabrotica virgifera virgifera (assembly GCF_917563875.1). NCBI lineage: Eukaryota > Metazoa > Arthropoda > Insecta > Coleoptera > Chrysomelidae > Diabrotica > Diabrotica virgifera. Next base: position 177,945,797 of record NC_065449.1, on the reverse strand, counting down.
TGCAAAGCTGGGATATCAAAAAATTTTCATTATTTAATCGTAATGACATAAATTCGTCTGTGGGAAATTTTGATGAATTATAATTAGAAATATTAAGATTGTATTATAATTCTACAAATTTTAAATCGTTAAAATTTTGAAAGCTAGAATTCATTTATTGTAGAATATTATCAAAAGGTCTCTTTGTTTCCTCTGTTTTCTCTGTCTCTCTGTCTCCGAAATTATCAATCTTCATTATTTTTCTTTCATGTTCAAACCCCATATGTTCAGTTTTATCCCAAATATTTTTAAACTGCTTTGGTTTTTTTAATTATCGTATTAATAAAGTCATCAATTTGTCTTATACAAAATGCAATACCATTTGATTTCTGTAAAATGTCAAATAAAAGATCAGTAAAAGGAAATATCTCTGCAAAAAATTTAAATCGAAATATTCTTTAAGCGAATGTATATAATACCTAAGCACCCTTTAGCAGCAGTAACAGTCGGAGCATCTCACTTTCGGGAAGGCAATACGACGAGCGCTTCCATGGCATACCAAAATTCGCACGACTAGTGGCTGCGGTAATTGAACCCTGACCAATTTTAAAAGGGACAACTGCATGACAAGCGGCGATTTTGAGATGCGCTTCTGCCAGGATTGGACTAAATAGTTGAATTGTGTGCATATTGAGTTCGTTCGTACGCAATTAATTTTTAATATTTTTTAATGCCTATTGGCTAGGTAATATGTAGATTATTTGGATTAGGGAAACAATTTTATTATTAAATATTAATTAATAATATATTTTCTTATATCAACGAATAAATAGGGAAGCGGCGCTTCCCCCGCTTCCATGAACCGCACGCCTTCGCTATTGGATAATATAAAGCCTGTTTGTCGAGATAAAATTATCAATAGGAATCGGTGGAGATGAAGTGATGGATGAGAAAACAATAGATTTTTGAATTCTGGAAAATCGAATTCGGAAATCGCGAATATGCTTCAATTGTCACAGTACAGTGTAAGAAATATTAGAAGATACAAAACCTCAGGTTTTGGAATTACCAAACCTATAAATGTACGAAAAAGTAAAATAGACGAAGCAGATCGAAGGGAATTAAGACGCATTATAATGAAAAAACGACGTGCAACTTATCTAGGTTTAAGTGTTTTGTGAAGTAACCTCGTTGGAAGGCACGTTTTTAGATCAACATATCACCGAGAGGCCTACAAATTATTATTTGCTTACTTACAAATTAATTAAATAAAGTTAAAAAATCAATATGAATTGTTTTTGAAAACTTTCATTTTATCTCAGACTAATAACAATCCAGTCTTAGCATTACAACACCAGAAAAATTAGGTTAAAATGGTCAAAAAAGCATTGAGGTTGGAAAAATTCACTAATGTATGCAATACAATGGAGTGATGAATCCAGATTTGAAGTGTGTGTATTGGAGTCGAATTGAAGACAATAGGAGTCGAGTTATTCGCAGAAAAAATAAAGATTTTCAGCCTTACTCTCTCAACGTCAAAGTCAAATTTCCTACGTTTATCGTGATCTGGGGCAGCATGCCGGCGAAAGGTGTGGAAAAGTTGCATTTTATCGATAGAATTTTAAATACGGGCAAATAATATTTGAAGGTTTTAAATAATCTCTTACCGATTTTGGAACAAAGTCCTTTAAATAAGTTAAAATCAGCGAAACATTTTGTCTTCCAACAGGATGGCTTAGGTTGCCATACCTCAAAAGAGTTTAAACTGGATTGGAGACAATGATATACTACTTCTGGAATCCGTTTCTAACAATCCCGACTTGTCCCTGAGAGAAACTTTCGCGTCTCTTTGTGGCACGAAATAAAAAAAACATTGGGGAAACATCCTGCTAGGTCCGTCAAAGAATTGAAGCAAAACTTGCAAAAAATATGGGATTCATTTACACCAGAGCGTTGCCAGAACTTGTTAAAAACTATGTCTCGAAGAATTTTGAATCTAATTAAAAATAAAAGGGATGTCACTGAGTTGTAAACTTTTACATTTGTTTTGTTAAAATTAGATATTGTTTACGTTTTTTTAATTTGTTGTTATTCTGTTTATTTATTGTTTTTATTAATTTAAAACACATTTTGTGTACTTCTGGAAATCCACAAATTATCGATGAATTAAAACTTTCAAAGTTTAGGTTGCTTGACTTTTGTATTTGTTCTATAAAATTTAATTTTCTTTTCAATCTGCATTGGGCCAACTAATATGGGAAGGGGCTCGTATAATGGGGCTAGTACACGTTGGGCCAATGCCAATCAGTTGGGCCAAGGAGTTGGGCCAACGTGTACAGGACCACTTGGCATGAGTTTGCGATTGGCCGTCAGCGTTGGTCTACAAACCGAATTTTGTCGGTATTTGGTGCACAAATCAAAGGATTTTTGAGACTTGCGCGATCTGCCAAACAGCTGTTTGGTTATGAACACGTTGTTGTCGTTGAGTTTAAAATATTTGTTTTCTCTTCTCACAATACTGATACTGTTTATAAGTATTAATTTTTAATTATAAGGTTGTGTTTTAATATGAATACTTTTTTCGGTGTAAAAGCACCGTCGTTTGCGCCATTGTTTTTAATCACTCTTGTTTGGTACACTTTTCTATAAGCATTGAACGCGTTGTACAAATTAATTGCGGCGGCTGCTACAGTCTCCACATCCATATCCATAATCAGAATTTGTTTTTAGTTTATCCACCAAGAAAGGTTAATGCAGACTGATAACTCCACCAACGTGTAATCACCATGTATTCACTGTTCTTACTTGGCCCAACTTATTGGCCAACTAGTTGGCCCAACGTGTACTGGAGCTATAACATGTATATTAGTGTGACCAACTCCAATTCAGTCGAATTCGGGACAAGGCTGAAAAAAAATCCTAAAATCCGGGACTTTTGAATGAAAATCGGGCCATTTTTTTAAATACAAGTTTAACAACATCTTTTAATTGATTATTTAACATTTTTATGTTCACAATGATATTTTGATGGGATTAAGCGGATTAAGCCAAAATTGGTTGTAATGACAATTATATTTTTGTTAGTTTTTGACGTTTCGACTTCCAATCCGAAAATCGTTCTCGAAAACGAAAAAATAAAAAAATCAACAACTGATGTGGATTTCCATGCAAATATTAGGTTAATATAAAAATATAATGTGGCTTAATCCCATCAAAAATATAATTGTCAAACATACAATAAAAAAACAGTTTCTGAACATTTTTATGTTGATTACTTTCTTACTATCATATTATTTGTCGACTGATTGAATTTACGTAAAAATGAGAAGAATTCATTTTGATGTGAATTCTTAAAGAAATAATTTAGGGGTTCAAAATTTCAAAAGGGAATTTTGCCAAAAACGTTGAAAATTCGGATATCCCGGAAGCATTGTCCGGGACGCCGGGACACGACTTCGTAATTCGGGCCATGTCCCGGATTTTTCGGGCTAGTTGGTCACACTATAGTATAATACATAAGCCATAATAAAAGACTATTCAGGAGACCAGTAGCCTGTAATATGTTTATATTTGTTGGTTGGTCGGTAGCTTTCGAGTTTCCAAGGAGTTCGGTACGTTATTCAGGTTTTCTTGCAGTCTATAATATCCCATTCTCGCCTACCTCTTAATTATAAGTAAAATTATAAGTAAAAGATCCAATAGGACCTCCATAGTTGCCGTTGGTGTGTCCGTCATAGTCCCTGTAATTCCGAGTCAAGCAAGTCTTTTTATCTTGGTTAGTTTGAAGATGGCACTTTTTGCTGCAGATTTGCCCATCATACCACTGATGCATATAATTATTAATTTACCGCCATATTATAAAACCAATATATGTATCACCAAATTTTACAATTAACAAACTCATTTACTACATCTCTCTCTTCAATCTTGACTCACCGGAGGGAGTGCAGTGTCGATGTGATGTCGTGTATTGTCCGTTTTCAAAGATCTCTGTATCTGTAGTCCAGGAATTGAAGCTTTTCACCTCGCAATTTTTACAGAATGGATCGATTTGCTTGAAAATTTGAGAATAAGTAGTGAATAGTCCAAGGATCAAAATCTATACGATGCCGAAAGGCGCTTTTGCCATGGGGGTGGTTGCCACCCCATCTGTGGGGTGGAAATTTTTTATTATATTTTGACCGCAAAAGTTGATAAAAACGTTCATCCTAAGCAAAAAATGTTCTATACATTTTTTTGATAAAATTAACAGTTTTCGATTTATTCGCTATCAAAAGTTTTAGTTTTATATCTAAAAAATCAATGTTGTTCGATGGTATACTATATTTACAATTTACAATATTTGGTATATTTACAATTTACTCAATTTTCGCCGTAAAAAAATTTTTTTGAAACCAAGTTCTTCGAAATTAAATACCCTACAATTTCATATTTAAACATTTTTTGGTATCTCTGATGCCAATCTTTCTATTCTGAAGAAAATGGCATTTTTTACCAAACTACAAAAATTCGTTATTCGCTTTTAACTCCAGTTTTTTAAAAACTAGTCATTCTAAGCCAGTTAGACTTCTAGAATCTACTAATAATACATAAATAAAGAAGAATGAATAAGACCAATGACTAAAAACACCGCTACCTTATATTATTATGCTTCCAATGGGATTTTTCCTTTTTTTTTTCAAAAAAATATATTGATTTTTTAACCGTAACTTTTTTATTTTTAATCTTAGAAAGTCTGATAAAAAGAATTTTGTAAGTTTTTATAAGATCTATAAGCCTATTAATATTAAATCTTTTTGAAATCCTCAGCCGCAAAAAGAGGTGACTTTGAAAGGGTTGGTAAAGGTGGTTTTTGCATGTTATTACAAGTTTTAATTGTCAATAGCTCACTTAATTTTTGCCGTAGAACAATTTTTTGCAATACAGCTTCTTGGGAATTAAATAAGGTACAATTTTATAGTTAAACATTTTTTCGTGTGTCTGATGGTAATCTTTCTATTCTGAAGAAAAGGCCATTTTTTTTCAAATTACAAAAATTCGTTATTCACTTTTAACCCCATTTTTTTAAAAACTAATAATTCTAAGCCGGTCAGACTTCTAAAACCTATTAGTAATATATATAAATAGAGAAGATCAAATAAGGTCAATAACTAATTTTAAATAGGGTGGTGATTAGGGGGTTGCTCCCGATCACATTTGCGCTGAAAAAAATAGGGACTGACCTTCTTTTCATTATAAGTCACTTAATTTTTGAGCTAGAGACTTTTTTTATTTGTGGAGATAGATATTTTTAAATACTTTAAATTAGTTTAAACAAGTTATCCTCGAAAATGCATAGTTTTCCCGTCTTTTGACTTTGAAACTACAATATTTAGCATTTGACGAAGAAGAGCTAACATATAATTAAGTATAGCTCGATTACTATTGGTCTTAAAGAAAATTAAAAAAAGACTTTGGTTATTTTTTCAAAAGGTACATTTTTGTTAAATAAAGTTGTTTTGATAAAACGAAAACTTTTGGAGTTATTAGCAGAAAACTTATTAAAAACATTGATTTTTTCGATATAAAACTAACACTTTCGATAGCGAATAAATCGAAAACTATTAATTTTATCAAAAAAATGTATAGAACGTTTTTTGCTTAGAATGAATGTTTTTACCAACTTTTGCGGTCAAAATATAATAAAAAATTTCCACCCCCGAGATGGGATGGCAACCACCCCCCTGGTAAAAGCGCCTTTCGGCATGATATAGATTTTGATCCTTGGACTATCCACTACTTATTCATCAATTTTCAAGCAAATCGATCCATTCTGTAAAAATTGCGAGGTTTTGTCCTATTTTAAGCTTCATTACTTGGACTACTGGTCATTTCTTTCAACTCATGCATAGGTATTTTGCATATTCCTGTAATTTGATCGACCCATCTTGTTGGGGATCTTCCTCGTGATCTTCGGCATTTCACCTTTCCTTATGTAATGTGTCTCTCCATCTTTTCTGTTTGCTCTCATAACATGACCAAAGTATTTTCATTGTTGGAGATGGACTTTACTGGAAAGTCGTTGACTAACTTTTAGCTCTCTTAAAATTTAATTATTTGTCCTAAAGTCGCGGTCGGTCCAAGGAATTCGTATCATTCGTCTCCAACAGAACATTTCGTGGCGTCTGAAGCACTGTGGTGTACTGACCACCTCCGTAGGTAAGTCTTGGGAATATTAAGCAGTTGATCAACCTCATCTTTAATGCTCTTGAAATTTGACAGTCCTTCCATATTTTGGTCATTTTTGCTGTGGCAACTTTTGCTAGGTCACATCTACGTTGAATCTCTTCCTGTAATGACCCTGTGTTTGTGATAATTGATCCTAGTCCAGAAAGCCACTGCGCATCCGCTAGGAAAAATATTCTAATTCGGATTTTTTGCACAATCTTACTCAAAAAGGACCCCTTTTAACAAATTTGCATGTTGCCAGGACCAATAGTTGGTAAAAAAATTTTTAAACGTTTTTTTTTGTTTTTTTCCTAAAATTATTTTTTTTTGCATGGAACAAAATATTTTTTTAGGTTTTTTGGATCATTACAAACAGAAAAGGTCCTTAGTGATTTTTCTCTAAAGTTGATAGTTTTTGACATATAAGCGATTAAAAATTGAAAAATTGCAAAAATCGGCCATTTTTAACCCTCAAAAACTATGTGAAAAACTGAAAATTTGAATGTTGCCAAGGTAGGTAGGTATTCTTTAAACATCGATTGATGAAATCCCGAAGAGTTTTTTTGAAATACAGTATTCAAAACTCCTTTGTTTTTTAATTACTAATCAAGCGTGCGCGACACTATTTTCCACCGTTGCATGTGTATGTATATTGTATGCAGTATGGTGCAAATGAAAGGAATAAATTCGTTATATCGTAAACCGGCGACTTTAAGGAAAAATCCCAAAACAGGTCGATTTTTATTTTTAAGTTATGTTATTGTGACATATATGGTATACTAGTGACGTCATCCATCTGGGCGTGATGACGTAATCGATGATTTTTTTAAATGAGAATAGGGGTCGTGTGCTAGCTCATTTGAAAGGTTCTTCAATTCTCTATTCAGTAATATAAACATTTACATAATTATTTATACAGGGTGTCCAATAATTTAATTTTTTTATCAATTTGTCAAATGATTTAATTTAATAAAAATTTTTTGGACACCCTGTATAAATAATTATGTAAATGTTTATATTACTGAATAGAGAATTGAAGAACCTTTCAAATGAGCTAGCACACGACCCCTATTCTCATTTAAAAAAATCATCGATTACGTCATCACGCCCAGATGGATGGCGTCACTAGTATACCATATATGTCACAATATCATAACTTAAAAATAAAAATCGACCTGTTTTGGGATTTTTCCTTAAAGTCGCCGGTTTACGATATAACGAATTTATTCCTTTCATTTGCACCATACTGCATACACATACACATGCAACGGTGGAAAATAGTGTCGCGCACGCTTGATTAGTAATTAAAAAACAAAGGAGTTTTGAATACTGTATTGCAAAAAAACTCTTCGGGATTTCATCAATCGATGTTTAAAGAATACCTACCTACCTTGGCAACATTCAAATTTTCAGTTTTTCACATAGTTTTTGAGGGTTAAAAATGGCTGATTTTTGCAATTTTTCAATTTTTAATCGCTTATATGTCAAAAACTATCAACTTTAGAGAAAAGTCACTAAATACCTTTTCTGTTTGGAATGATCCAAAAAACCTAAAAAAAATTGTTGCATGCAAAAAAAATAATTTTAGGAAAAAAACAAAAAAAAACGTTTAAAAAATTTTTGACCAACTTTTGGTCCTGGCAACATGCAAATTTGTTAAAAGGGTTCCTTTTTGAGTAAGATTGTGCAAAAAATCCAAATTAGAATATTTTTCCTAGCGGATGCGCAGTGGCTTTCTGGACTATCCCAGATATAAGTATACGCTCACAAGCTCAAACCGGTCAATTGTAGTTATGTGTGGATGATTATTATGTAGTCTATCCACTATGATCTGTTTATTTTGATATATTTAATTACAGACCAAATATTTGACTTTCGTTTTCGACCAGTCGTATAAGAACAATCAGCTCTGCTTGACTATTTGCAAGAGGGCTGTGTTATCTGCGAAACGTAGGTTGTTTATTTTATGACCATTTATTGAGATGCCCTTTTCCCATCGTTCAAGTGCTCTTCTCATAATATGCTCCCATATATGTATATTGAATAATTTTGGAGATAGTATACATCCTTGTCTGACACCCCGTTCTGGATGAAATTCGTTGGAAAGTGTGGTAAAGACTTTGACTGATCCAGTAGTGTGTTCGTATAGTGCAGTTATAAGCGAACTCAGATGTTGTGGTACGCCTACTTCTTTTAGTATTCGCCATAAGTGTAAGAATCAGTTATAAAACATATGTATATAGAATACGGAATTTCCTAGATTTTTCGATTAGCTGTCTTATATTCAACAAAACCAATACATATATTGAAGTCAAACGGTGTAAGTTTATTATCCCTAAAAATGACTTATTGAAGTTTAACACACATTACTATATATAATAATATTATTATTTCCTTGTTTGTATTTATGAATATGTTACCCATATTATGATATTATAATATGTTACCATATTATGATAAATAAAGACGGTTTATTTGTTTTTAATAATTACTTCTATTTCTGCAACTACATTCAGAAATATCTTAGTATCTCATTTTAAACACTTATTGACTTAACCGATTGGCTTCTGAGGCATCAATATATATATCACCAAATTTTACAATGATTAACAAACTTATTTACTACATAATACGAGTATACCTATTATTATTAATATAGTTCTGAAGCTATTTGCTTGTGGCATTTTAATAGTATTAATGTCGGTCAAAGCGTTGATTGAATATCCAGAAAGTCAAACTAAAGTCAATATTCTTTTCTTCTCATCATTTCCCTTGACCGGAAGGCTAACCTAAATAATTTTCATAAAATATCCCTCTGTCAGGGTCTATTAATTTTTACTTATATTTAAAGCTCAGAAAGAATACATAAACCACTTTATTTCTAGTCCAGAGTAATAAGGTTTTTTCCATGACACTTAAACAGCCAGGGTACTGAAGCGTTTTTTCGACAGGTAATACCTATAAGAGCAAATTGTAACTATTTCCTGCGTAGGATCTGGCGGCCATTTTTATTTATAAACAATTAAGTGTCAAAAATGGCATTTTTCACTTTTTTTCATATCAATGGAAAACAGGGAAATTTATGGTTATTTTAGTACAAATATCTTCGAGATTATGGAAAAAGCTTTAAAATGACGTATTAAAAAGTTTGATGTACTCATTTATTGTTAATATAATTGCGAAAAAAGGTCGGAATTGCAAAAAAAAAATATTTTCGCAATAACTGTTGCAATTAGTGTTCGGCTTTGAAATTTTTGTCAAATAAGGGTTTTTTTGGTGTTTAATATGTGATAAAAATTTCAAAGCGATTCATTCAATTGTTTAAATTGTATTCAAATTGTTTATCCCAGAGAGCATTGTTTTTGTGATAACATAAGTCAGAAGAAAATCACGTTAGAACCATTCCACATGTGTCAAATGAAAGAGCATGAGCTATATTTTCAACTTGGTTTAAAAAAACGTGAATAAAAAATGCATTAATTTGTAATAAATAATTATGCAAAAGTATTGTAAATCTTTCCTTATAAACTTTTTATTTTGTTACATAAGAAACTATACATATTTATTACTTTTTTATCAATTATGATATACCAGCGGTTCTCAACCTTTTTGAGTGATGTACCACCTACAGTTATTTGTATTATTTTTGGTACCACCTATATTTTTAAATTGTATTATCAATACTTACTAAGTACTACTATTTTAATTTTTTCTGTGTTTTGTGTACCACCGCCATTGACCGCCAATAACGATATGTACCACCAGTGGTACATGTACCACAGATTGAGAACCTCTGATATAGATAACATTACTTGGTAGTTGTGCATTTAAAACAGGGTAAAAAAGTTATTTTTTTTTGGAAAAAGTTTTTCAAAAGTTTATAAAGAAAAATTGACGATACTTTTGCATAATTATTGATTACTAATAAAATGCCTTTTTAAAGTGAATATTGTATTCACTTTTTTAAACCATGTTGAAAATGTAGCTCATGCTCTTTCATTTAACACCTATGGAATGCTTCTAAGGTCATTTTTTTCTGACTTATGTTATTGCAAAAAAAATGCTCTCTGGGATAAACAATTTGAATAAAATTTAAACAATTGAATGAATCGCTTTGAAATTGTTATCACATATTAAGCACCAAAGAACCCTCATTTGACAAAAATTTCAAAGCTGTACACTAATTTTTACAACAGTTATTAAGAAAATATTTTTTTTTGCCATTCCGACCTTTTTTCGCAATTATATTAACAATAAATGGGTATATCAAACTTTGTAATACGTCATTTTAAAACTTTTTCCATAATCTCGAAGATATTTGTACTAAAAAAATCATAAGTTTCACTGTTTTACGTTGATTTGAAAAAAAGGGGAAATGCCATTTTTTGACAGTTAATTGTTTATAAATAAAAATGGCCGCCAGATCCTACGCAGGAAATAGTTATAAATGAAGTAAAAGTCAGACTTACTCTCAATCTTTATTATAACTTCCGACGACCGGTTTCGCTCTTTAAACTTTGTAGAGCATCTTCAGGTCAAAGGTAACAAGTTACAAAATGCTACAAATAAAAACCAGAATTAGAACATTGTCTGGTTGTAAAAGATGCTAAAGATCCATACGATCAAGCCAATGTTGAATAACATACATAAAAGTAGCGAAATAGCATACCAATGCACATGCAAGCATTCTTGGGGGTGGTGATACAAAACTTCCCTCAAACGCGACAACATGCGCAGAAGTATGCTATACATAATCATGCAATCATAACGTGTCGTACTTACATTCGGATACAAGGTGCCATCAACTCAGTTTTCATTATCATGATGTTTCTTTTAAAGTTATGTTAACGGGATATGGTGGAATAGACGGGCGATGCAGCAAAGGTAAACAAATCTATGGGAATTAGGAGTTCTTGAGGGTGATGAGATAGTTGGTGCAAGTTAACCAGCAAATCTATGTCTGTTGTTATGTTTGTGTAAATCAAATTAGTGAATGACTTTTTACAATTTTTAATGTGTGTTGATTATAAAGGTTTTATTTTATTTTATTTTATTTTATTTTAATTTTATCTATATTTATATGTATATTAAAGAATTCTATTTATTATTAATGTAAGATTGACAACGTTTGGATCGTAAATGTATTGAGTAATTATTGTGTATGTTAGAATTTGATTGTGCAGTTGTAAAAAGATTATTTTAAGGTCAAAACCAGATCTGTGACGTGTACTGCTCGTGTGGGACTATTGTTCTAATAAGAGGAGTAGGGTGATCGAAAGCTTATTAATTGTAGTTAAAATGCCATATTGGCAGTCAAATAATAAAATAATAAATAGCAATACAAAAGGTGGATTTAAATTAAATTAAAAATTAAAACAGCAATGTAGGCAAACAAAACATTACAATCTAATGGTGGAGAATTGGAATAGAAATTAAATTGAAATATAATTGTAATAGGAAGTAATTGTTTGTGAACAGCAACTATGTTATAAGTGATATAAGCTATGGATAGATATTAATAAACTATTGAACAAGATAATAGAAATTGGTAGTAAATTATACTTTCTTGGTATACCTACATTGTGCTATAAAATTTGTCAATAAATAAATACTTGCTAGTTATGTAAATTCACCTCACATAGAAACACACAGGACAAAGGACGATACAACAAAAAGAGGGATTGTTTCTGGAGCACTACATTTGATTATTTTACTACATTTACTTTTTAATTTCTTAAAATCTTTCTTCAGGTGTCAGTTTTTTAAATTTGTGTTTTTTATTTATAAATTATTGAGGGAATTATGAAGTATGAAGTGTCAGAACAAGCTAGGTTAGTTGTCTAATTCTTCTTCTCCATCATGTGTTGAGGGTTGCCAACATTCTGTTTCAAATATTCATGAAGTAATACATTATACAACCACGTTAGTATTGCTGATTCTAAATATGAATTTAATATAATATTACAACCACAAGCAATATACATTAACTCTATTAGAACCATCAACCAAACAAACATGCTGTAATGAAGTAACAGATGATTCAACTTTGACAAATTAGACCAATTACCATGTCATGGTATGTTATAGTTGGTAACTCTAATTTTAAATTTGTAGAAATTCGAAAAACGAAACCAGACTCGTTGAGAAATGATAACTGGAATGAAATAAATAAGTAATTTAAATTAAACATGAATAACAAATAAAATTAAATGATAAAGGGAACATTAAACTGTAGTTGTAAATAAGTTAAAGAATAACTAAGACATTTTAAATTAAAAGAGAGAGTGAGAGAGAAAACCGGATTGTAAATGAAAGATAAAGAGAAAAGAAAGAAATGTGGAGTTATCACGACCGTCAACAGGTGTTCATTTGGTAACCCTTGTCTATGACGTTGACAAATCAGCGTGTTAAGGAACCGGAAGTATACCTAATTCTAGTGGAAGGGCACAAGTTTGTATTATTTAAATGCAAATGTACTTTAACAATACCCTTTTTGATAAAAGATTTTCAACTGTTCAGATCTATTACGAATCACCTATCGACGACCTCGTGGTAAGTCCAATTTCAAATTTATTACAAAAAGTGATGTTAGTAGATCTTAGTACGTGTATCAACTGTCTGAAGGCGTTATTCGAAATTCCTCACAATAACTTGATTTTAGATTGTTTAAGAACATATTGCCGGTTTTGTAAAATAGTCTGAATAGTAAAAATTATCAGAAAATCAGAAAATTTGGGAGTGTACGATTATGGACGCTCATATTAATAATCTCAAATAATTATTGTTAAAACAATTGGTGATATAACTCAACATAGTGTTGTATAAATTAATTCAGATATAAATTTTGGAGTGTGTGTTGTAATGGATCAAATTCTGTACTAAGTTTTGTGCAAACGGATGCAATTGCTGTGGGTTAATAAACAAGCTTAGCTATCATACCAGAATTTTCTGACTTTTTTAAAAAATAGTTTTAGATACCATTGAGTGGGGTATTTTGTCCACCACGTGGCTAGATGTTTGGTTAACCAATAGAAGGCGGTACTATTCTACGGGAGAGGATTTGTAACCGATTATATACAAGATTATGGATGATACTGATGTGAGTATCAAAAGGATATGAGAACTAAACTGTGATTGATGGGGTTATTGGAGAATGGAGAACTATTAAGGTGAGCTAATTAAATTAGTATTATAATGTGTAGTATGTGAAAGTCCTTATAAATTGAATTAAAATTGAAAAAGAATAGAAAATGAAATGAAACTGAAACTATTGTCTACAGTACCGGTTTAATGTAGTACTTCAAGTGTATAAAAACAAGGCTACTGCAATTTTTGGTTTTACAAATTGATGGACTATTGTTTAGATATTAATAGTAAAAAGTATTTTGAAGATTCTCAATTCAGAATCTCAAAACAATTTTTCAAAAATAACTATGTTAAGTGTTATGTTATGCAATGAATTAAATTGTTTTTTTGACTTTTGAAAAGTAATGTGGTATTGTTTAGAAATTTTAACAAATTTTATTTTGAAGACTCCAAGTCTGGATCCTCAAAATAATCACAAACGACTAAGCTGCGTGTTTGATAGAAAATTCAATATATTATAAAAATGTTTCAAAATTATTCAAAACTGACAATTATTTTAAAGTTAAATTAAAACAGAGTAGGCAGGGATAAATTCTAATTCTAATTGTGCATTTAATGTATGTGAATCAGGGTCTTTAAGAGATCGTAATATTTCTAAGTGTTCCAGGTTGTTCAGAATGAAACCTCGGTTACTGATGTGGAGGATATTGAAATCAGTGTTTGGGTCAAATGTATGGTTAGAGTTGCGGATATGCTGAGAGAAGTGTGATTGGCCAGATGATGGGCGTTCTATGTATCTAAGGTGTTCTTTCAGCCTAATGTTGAATGACCGATACGTCCTACCAACGTAACAGGAGCTACATGTATGACAGTTCAGCTTGTAAATTCCACTACGCTCAGATTTGTCACGAATGTCCTTGTTATTAAGGAAAACCAAACCTAAATTTGATATTGTTTTAAACGAAATGTTACAGTAGTTTTTGAACAGTTTAGCAAGTTTATATGAGAACTGACCTGTGAATGACAGCGATCTATATGGCTTTGGTTCTACTTCAGCCATTGTAGGTTGTGTATAGACTTGATATTCTAGAAGTCTATTCGTCTTTTTATGAAGTAATTTATTCACTAAGTTAACGCTATAACCATTATTAACTGCAATCTGTTGGATAATTTTTAATTCTTTATTAAATGAGGTGGATGTTAATGGAATAGAGGTAAGACGATTGATGTAACTGTAAAAGGCTGCTAATTTATGTTGTATTGGGTGATGTGAATCTGCTGGTATAATTGTGCCTGTATGGGTAGGTTTCCTAAATATACCAAAGTCAATCGTTCCATTTCTGAGCGTTAAAGTAAGATCTAAGAAATTTAAACTATTTGAATCATCTTGAATCTCTAATGTAAATTTAATAGAATGATGTAGTGTGTTAAGGTAATCCATAAAATTGTGAAGGGTGTCAATAGTACCATTCCAAACTATTATAGTATCATCCACATATCTCGAGTAAAATTTGATGTAATCTGTGAAAGGATTGTTCTTCAATCGTTGGTAGGACGTATCGGTCATTCAACATTAGGCTGAAAGAACACCTTAGATACATAGAACATAGTTTTGAATAATTTTGAAACATTTTTATAATATATTGAATTTTCTATCAAACACGCAGCTTAGTCGTTTGTGATTATTTTGAGGATCCAGACTTGGAGTCTTCAAAATAAAATTTGTTAAAATTTCTAAACAATACGACATTACTTTTCAAAAGTCAAAAAAACAATTTAATTCATTGCATAACATAACACTTAACATAGTTATTTTTGAAAAATTGTTTTGAGATTCTGAATTGAGAATCTTCAAAATACTTTTTACTATTAATATCTAAACAATGGTCCATCAATTTGTAAAACCAAAAATTGCAGTAGCCTTGTTTTTATACACTTGAAGTACTACATTAAACCGGTACTGTAGACAATAGTTTCAGTTTCATTTCATTTTCTATTCTTTTTCAATTTTAATTCAATTTATAAGGACTTTCACATACTACACATTATAATACTAATTTAATTAGCTCACCTTAATAGTTCTCCATTCTCCAATAACCCCATCAATCACAGTTTAGTTCTCATATCCTTTTGATACTCACATCAGTATCATCCATAATCTTGTATATAATCGGTTACAAATCCTCTCCCGTAGAATAGTACCGCCTTCTATTGGTTAACCAAACATCTAGCCACGTGGTGGACAAAATTCATACCCCACTCAATGGTATCTAAAACTATTTTTTAAAAAAGTCAGAAAATTCTGGTATGATAGCTAAGCTTGTTTATTAACCCACAGCAATTGCATCCGTTTGCACAAAACTTAATACAGAATTTGATCCATTACAACACACACTCCAAAATTTATATCTGAATTAATTTATACAACACTATGTTGAGTTATATCACCAATTGTTTTAACAATAATTATTTGAGATTATTAATATGAGCGTCCATAATCGTACACTCCCAAATTTTCTGATTTTCTGATAATTTTTACTATTCAGACTATTTTACAAAACCGGCAAGATGTTCTTAAACAATCTAAAATCAAGTTATTGTGAGGAATTTCGAATAACGCCTTCAGACAGTTGATACACGTACTAAGATCTACTAACATCACTTTTTGTAATAAATTTGAAATTGGACTTACCACGAGGTCGTCGATAGGTGATTCGTAATAGATCTGAACAGTTGAAAATCTTTTATCAAAAAGGGTATTGTTAAAGTACATTTGCATTTAAATAATACAAACTTGTGCCCTTCCACTAGAATTAGGTATACTTCCGGTTCCTTAACACGCTGATTTGTCAACGTCATAGACAAGGGTTACCAAATGAACACCTGTTGACGGTCGTGATAACTCCACATTTCTTTCTTTTCTCTTTATCTTTCATTTACAATCCGGTTTTCTCTCTCACTCTCTCTTTTAATTTAAAATTTCTTAGTTATTTTTTAACTTATTTACAACTACAGTTTAATGTTCCCTTTATCATTTAATTTTATTTGTTATTCATGTTTAATTTAAATTACTTATTTATTTCATTCCAGTTATCATTTCTCAACGAGTCTGGTTTCGTTTTTCGAATTTCTACAAATTTAAAATTAGAGTTACCAACTATAACATACCATGACATGGTAATTGGTCTAATTTGTCAAAGTTGAATCATCTGTTACTTCATTACAGCATGTTTGTTTGGTTGATGGTTCTAATAGAGTTAATGTATATTGCTTGTGGTTGTAATATTATATTAAATTCATATTTAGAATCAGCAATACTAACGTGGTTGTATAATGTATTACTTCATGAATATTTGAAACAGAATGTTGGCAACCCTCAACACATGATGGAGAAGAAGAATTAGACAACTAACCTAGCTTGTTCTGACACTTCATACTTCATAATTCCCTCAATAATTTATAAATAAAAAACACAAATTTAAAAAACTGACACCTGAAGAAAGATTTTAAGAAATTAAAAAGTAAATGTAGTAAAATAATCAAATGTAGTGCTCCAGAAACAATCCCTCTTTTTGTTGTATCGTCCTTTGTCCTGTGTGTTTCTATGTGAGGTGAATTTACATAACTAGCAAGTATTTATTTATTGACAAATTTTATAGCACAATGTAGGTATACCAAGAAAGTATAATTTACTACCAATTTCCATTATCTTGTTCAATAGTTTATTAATATCTATCCATAGCTTATATCACTTATAACATAGTTGCTGTTCACAAACAATTACTTCCTATTACAATTATATTTCAATTTAATTTCTATTCCAATTCTCCACCATTAAATTGTAATGTTTTGTTTGCCTACATTGCTGTTTTAATTTTTAATTTAATTTAAATCCACCTTTTGTATTGCTATTTATTATTTTATTATTTGACTGCCAATATGGCATTTTAACTACAATTAATAAGCTTTCGATCACCCTACTCCTCTTATTAGAACAATAGTCCCACACGAGCAGTACACGTCACAGATCTGGTTTTGACCTTAAAATAATCTTTTTGCAACTGCACAATCAAATTCTAACATACACAATAGAGGGATATCGCAAATGCATTTTTATCGCACGCTAATAGCGGAATACACTATTTTGACATGTACGCAAGCGCAGAGTGAATGTTACGCTAATACCGGATAACGTGTCCCGCTATTTAGGTTGAAATAAGGGACGGTAATAACGTTAACGCTAATTTGACATTTGGGATGAAACATAAAAATAATTTATAGAATACAAATTTTATAAACTAAAAACTGTGAATCATCTTGTTTCTTGTGTTGAGAAATACGTTGCGTTCTTATTTTGTCTACAATAGACTACTTTTTGTGGTTAGGATATTAGTTATTCAGATATTTTATATTATTTTGATACTGATTATTTATATTTATTGTTTGTCAAATCATTAAAATTAAAATACATGTCAACCTGCTCAATATCCAAATTCATTTTTCAATAAAAAACTATTACAGTATTATTCAACATTAATTTCTAGGTTACATTTTAATCCCAAAAGTCGGTTGTCATAATAACGTTAAGGCCCGCCCCCAGAACATTTGCGATAACTCTCTTGATGCCTGTGTTGGAATACACCGTTATCGCTTATTTACGTCTTGACACACTAATAACGTTTACCTTTGCGATATCTCTCTAATAATTACTCAATACATTTACGATCCAAACGTTGTCAATCTTACATTAATAATAAATAGAATTCTTTAATATACATATAAATATAGATAAAATTAAAATAAAATAAAATAAAATAAAACCTTTATAATCAACACACATTAAAAATTGTAAAAAGTCATTCACTAATTTGATTTACACAAACATAACAACAGACATAGATTTGCTGGTTAACTTGAACCAACTATCTCATCACCCTCAAGAACTCCTAATTCCCATAGATTTGTTTACCTTTGCTGCATCGCCCGTCTATTCCACCATATCCCGTTAACATAACTTTAAAAGAAACATCATGATAATGAAAACTGAGTTGATGGCACCTTGTATCCGAATGTAAGTACGACACGTTATGATTGCATGATTATGTATAGCATACTTCTGCGCATGTTGTCGCGTTTGAGGGAAGTTTTGTATCACCACCCCCAAGAATGCTTGCATGTGCATTGGTATGCTATTTCGCTACTTTTATGTATGTTATTCAACATTGGCTTGATCATATGGATCTTTAGCATCTTTTACAACCAGACAATGTTCTAATTCTGGTTTTTATTTGTAGCATTTTGTAACTTGTTACCTTTGACCTGAAGATGCTCTACAAAGTTTAAAGAGCGAAACCGGTCGTCGGAAGTTATAATAAAGATTGAGAGTAAGTCTGACTTTTACTTCATTTAAAATGAACTCTCACATGCAACCCATTCAAGATTTGAAATAGTTATAATTTATTCCTATATATAGGTATTACCTGTCGAAAAAACGCTTCAGTACCCTGGCTGCCGAAGTGTCACGAACAGGGTATATTTTTGTCTTATTACCCTGGCCTATTCGTATATTAGTATTAAAAGTATTGTACATAGTAACACGTTTTTGTAAACTTTTAATTATAATTCTTATTAAGAATCAAAGCCGTAAAACTTTGGAATTGGAATTGGATTTTAATTGAAAACTAGCGGTATATTTTAAAGTTTGTCTGCGACATCCTAGTTTTGTAATAACCTTTTGTGAAAAATCCCTTAAAATAAGTGCCGACAGAAGTGAATGCTTCTTATAGATTCAATTATATTCGATTCGATTCAATTCGTTTTGATTCGATCCGATTAGATTATTTTTATTTATTTTATTTAATGTTATTTAATTTGATGTAGTTTAAATAACGGAAAATATTGCGTATTGCTTTGTATGAGAAACTAACGATCTCAATAAACAAAAATAAAGATTCCACCGTATACAGGGTTTCACGGAAAAGTTATATGACAGGATTTTTTAAAATCATTATATAATAAGGGGATGAATTCTTCCAATATTTTGGCGACGCTAGACTTTTGTTTTTGTTCTCTAAAATTTAATTTTCTTGTCAATTTAACGTTGGAACAACTGACATGGGAAGAGCCTTGTATAAATTTATATTACTTAATTATAAGATAATAATTATTACTCAAATGCAAGTGCCCTTTTCTTAAAGAACTTAAAATTGTAATAAGTACAACCTGCCATATCCGGACCTGCCATATCCGGACCTCCCCATATCCGGACGGTTCTGCGCCGTCCGGATCTACCGAAATCTACCGAGAAAGGCAATCCTGCTGTTGGACAATGCACTAAAAAAAGAACTAAAAGATGGCGAAATAATGTATTATAGAATCTATAAAACGTGTCTATCGACGAAAGTTATTGACGGCGTTGATTACTGGAATGTATGAAGGAGAAAACATTTCAGAGACTGTAAAAGAAGTAGTGGTCTTGATATCCGGATTTTTTCATATCCGGATCGGTCTGTCGCCACATTGATCCGGATATGGCAGGTTTGACTGTATATCGAGATCATTTTAAGAACAAAACGTCAAGCTGTGTAGGTCAATGTATATTAAAAACAAGAATAAAAAACCGCTAAAGGCCGTAAAAATGAGTGGCGCATACAATATTCCAGCTACAAAAGATCTGATATGAATATTACGTGGCGCGAAAATGTATTTTCATTTTGATGCAAAACAAAATTCTAGTTTTATTTTAACAGATTTTTTCATAATATTTGCCCAATTTGAAGTAAAACGCGAAACAAAAGAGTAACTTTGATACAGTTTGAATTTTGAAACTCTTTTGTGGCGCGTTTCTTCAAATTTAGCAAATATTATGAAATAATATTTTAAAATAAAACTAGAATTTTGTTTTGCATCAAAATGAAAATACATTTTCGCACCACGTAATATTCATATCAGATCTTTTGTAGCTGGAATATTGTATGCGCCACTCATTTTTACGGCGTTTAGCGGTTTTTTATTCTTGTATCAGGAGTTTTTCAAAGTTATTTATAAATTAAATGTATAAAGTTGAATGCAATGTTTCTCGATTACACGTTAAGCTTTATAAATGGTCGCCTTTGTCGCATTATCTCCCAAATGATCTAGTGTTCATCGAATGTACACTAGATTTTTTTTTCTATTCGAAATAGATTGAAAAAAATATTGGGATGGCCGGTAAATGAACTCGGATTACCCGTTGCCAGATCAAATTAGCGTCGTAACCACTACAACTACATAAACCATTTAGAGAATTATCGTTAATTGGATTATACTTTTGTAGCTTAATAACTTCTAAACGGCTTAACCGATTTTGTTCACTAAACATGAGTAGTTTGAAACGTATTGACAAGTAGTAGGTATCTTATGCATCTAAGGTCAAGTATGATAACTGAAGCTATTACAGGAATTATTGAGCTTGAAAAACCGTTTTTCCCATAAGAAACAGATTTGATCATACTTATGAAGCCTATAACCATTGATTATAGACACGGATATCCGTGTCTATAATCAATGCTATAACTTAAAAATTCGAATTTTCCCGGATATAAGGTATACACCGTTAGACTTGTCTAGAGTCCTTCTACAAACGCTCAGTTATTGGCGTAATTCGTAGGTTGAAATTTTGAGTAATTGTCGAAAAACCAAAATTTTCAAAGTTTAGTTTTTCAGTTTTTCGGCTATACTGAGCCGTGTGTATGTCTGATCCTGACAGCTTATTAGACACCATTTGAAAGCTTAACTCAACGCTATTGATTTGGTGTATTTACTGTTCTCCTGTCTCTTTTTGAACCAAGATATATACCGCCAAAAATATGCCGTTTTGTACCTACCAAGTCTTATAGCTGGCTTATGGGTAGTCAAAACTCACAAACTACACCGGTTCTGAATCGGCCCTCACCCCCTCTTCAAACACAGAAAAAAAATTCAGATCGGTTTAACTTTTCCACACACATACATACATACATATCCACAAACATTTTCCTTTTTTTAAATAAAAATTGACTCATATTTCTGAGCTCGGTAACTTTTGAACGGTATAACCGATTTTCAAAATAAGACATGCGTTGGAAAGATAATGATCGCTTCTATTAGAAGCCGCAAAGGTCGGAGTTAAATTTTCGAAGCTTTTGGGAGTTTTGGGGACGAGAACGAAAAACAGACCCTAAATAGGAAGGGCCGTAAAATCCACACCCTTGGACCAAAATGGATGGTTGAGATATGCATGGGTGAGTCTTTTCCTGAATTTTAAGATGGGAGTTGGCCCAATTTTCAATTCAGTCAGAAAATCGAGAATTTCGTGTATATATAGTGTCGCGTGTAGGGGGTGTAGGTGTGCGCCACTGGCGAGAACTGCCGCTCTCTGGTAATTTAGTACACATCAATTAGTAACTTATTACACAGAAGGCAAGTTTTTATAATAATTCCACATGATCTTTGAAATTTTTTTAAAGAAACATCTTTCAAATTATTCAGATTTATCCCATCTCCTCGCTTTTCGTTCATTGTTACCGAAGAGGGGAAGTTCGAGCTCAAAAGCTTACTGGAGTTGATATTTTCTCCCTTTGACGTTCGTAAAATGCTATTCAATATCGTCGATGAATGCAAAATTCACATGTTCTACATAGTCTTACACAGTATTTCATGTTTAGTTTGGAGAGATAATATTTCACTCAAATGTCCAATTACATGCATCTTGTATTAAGCCATTTAACACCGGAATATCAAAACAGAACATGGTCGGGTTCGGAAATTTACAATTTCCGGCAAAATTTATGGAAATAGACCGACCTTGCATCGTCCATAATTAACACTAAATCGATAAGAACCGTTCAGTGTGAGCTTCAAATAATTTTCATAATTTAGTGTTCTATAAATGCACGTTATCAACAAAGCACAGAGTTGAAGTGATTCTATATTGATATTATATATCTAAAAAGCTCCTAGTTCTGGAATTTCTGATCTCTCATAACTTATTGCTTCGTATAACCAATATCATTGCGACGGATATTCATCCGCGTAGTTATTGATCATTGTACATGAAGTTCGGACATTTCCAACTAAAACTTCGTTTTCATTTATAAATTCACAACATCTGTTCTTTCGTTCGTTTGTGCGTCGCTACCCCTGCAATAGTTCGCCGCTATAATTTCTTAAGGGCGCTTTACAGCTTGCAATTCTACCTGCAAGACGCAATAAAGTTGCCTAAAGGCATGCGCAGTATGTCGTCAGTTGATTATTGCATGCAACTTCTTGCAATTGCGCGATAATCGGTTTGGTGCCATTTTTTCTGCAAGTTTTCATGCAAGTCTAGGGGAATTTGATTTTTCCACAATATCAAATGTCATTGACGACACGGATTCACGAATACATGCCGATCAGCTGTTTTCTGTTTATTTGTGAAATATATCAAGGATTAACGATGGAAATGAATGAATAATGAAATGGCACTTTCTGAGATTCTATAATGATTGTAAATTGTATATTAAGTTACGGAAGCTCTCTCTCCTCTAGCTAAGTACCTTAAGGATAATAATTAATTTGTGTTTCGCAGAAATAGTATTTCGAAATATAGATTTCTTTGTAATTGTTCAATTTTTCCCAAGGGTTTATTAAAATGTACATTCATTCCTAGAAAATTAGAGTCATTTTCATCATCTACTTGGATAAATTCTTCTGTTGGAGATACATTATTACCACTCTTCTTGTTCAACTAAGATCTTACTCACCATCTCCGATCTCGGCGTTCTAAATTAGTGACTAAAAGGCTGGCTGCAGCAATAATAATACTTAAAGTTGCTGCTACCGCCTTTTCCTTTTATATTTGGTTATTTCTGATAGTCTTGGCATTTCGAAATTTACCAAGTTAAATAAACAGCAATAAAGTAATTAAAAACAACAAAAGTTTATAAGTTAGGTTAAGGGTAAAACTTTCAAATTGCATGCAAGCCGGGTTGCAAGCTGTAAAAGACCATGCAATAGACTTGCATGAAAGTCTTGCATGCAAGAAATTGCAGCAAGTTTTCTTGCAAGCTGTAAAGCGGTCTTTAACGAATTTGACTGTGTATATTTCAGTGGTTCCATGACATCTCGTAACGCGACAGTTCATAACCGGACAACTGGTAACGGACAATTCGTAACAGCGACAGTTCGTAACGGCGACACTACGTAACGACGACAGTTCGTAACTATACAAATTCGTAACGGAAAATTCGTAACGTCCAAATTGAATTAT
The DNA here is from genome assembly GCF_917563875.1 of Diabrotica virgifera virgifera. Lineage (NCBI taxonomy): Eukaryota > Metazoa > Arthropoda > Insecta > Coleoptera > Chrysomelidae > Diabrotica > Diabrotica virgifera. Next base: position 177,922,258 of record NC_065449.1, on the reverse strand, counting down.
TCTGTTTATTTTTGTTAATATTTTTAAGGCATTTCATATTTCGTGTTTCAAAATATAATAAAAGTATTTAAACCAAGTAGTAAATTATTAAAAGCCATCCCTCGTATCAACTACATATAACCGTTGATTGAATACCCCAACGCTATAACCAATCACAAGGTTTATTATAATAACAGGTAATTATAATCTTTCCTTTACAAAATTTAATGTTTACTAGAAAATTGGTAATGTCTAAAGACGGTTTTTGGCGAAGTATTTCACGAATTACTTCATTATTCCTTCGTCTAGGTATATGCAAATTTAAGGAACAATAAGAGGGATAAACTTTTAAAAATATTGTTAAAAGTTTGTATGTACATATTTAAATATTTGTTTGTGTTTAAAAACTTTTAATATATTCTGAAATAAGATACATAAAATGTGTTAAACATGTTTATCCCGGTACTGATTCGTTAAATTAATAAACATAATTTTAATTCTAACTGTAATAACAGTTACTTTCCACGTTAACAAAAATAAACAGAATAATTTAATTTCGCCGTTACGAACTGGCGCTGTTACGAATTGTCCGTTACCGGTTGTCCGGTTACGAACTGTCGCGTTACGAGATGACTAGTCACGATTTCAGTACCCAACTTGATCCTGCCTGATCTTACACTGCCTGCGTTATTTCATCATCTCTAATACTTCTTCCTTCTGTCATCCACTCATTCGTGGTAGTTGTTTTATTTTTGAGAAGAAAAGTGTTGTTCACATCAGCAAATTATTCTTTTATGGTGGTCCATGACTTTTCAACATCATCCTCAGTTGCCATATTATAGAACCTATTGTTTATTTCTTCTGTGTGCGCTTCTCTTGTATCATGTTTACTAATGCCTTCTGGCTTTTTCTTTTAGCTGTAGCGAGCCTCATTTTAATATCTGCTACTAAGGGATTGTGGTCGGATCCTATGTCTGCTCCAGATAATGCAGAGACCTTAGTAATAGTATTGATGTACCTTTTGTTAATTGTCACTTAATCTATTTGATTCCTTATAATGCCCTGATCTCTGTCTAAAGGCTACCTCCATCCATGTGTAAAGCCTCCTGGGTGGTAACTTATACCAAGTAGTCGTTATGACTAGATCTTTGTCTTGGCAGTACTGTATCAATCTGTCACCTCTGTCGTTTCTCTAACCAAGACCAAATTTTTCAACTATATGATCTACGGCTCCTTCCTTAACTTTTGGGTTAAAATCTCCTAATACGATGTTAATTTCGTGATTCTTAGTCACCTTTAAGGCTTCGTCTAGCTGTTATCGCTTTAGTTCTTCTTCTGGCTTGTCTGCTGTAGGGACGTAGGCTTGTATAATATTTAATATTGATATAGTCGGTTCGCTAAACTCTGACACAACTGGCTAGTGATTTTAGTACGTAATTTTTTTGTTTTTGGCCAGTTTGGCCAAAATTGGCAAAATTACTAATAATTATTTAGTAATTATTAACTATTTAGTATGTAATTATTTTTTGCAAATTTTACCAAATTGGCAAAATTACGTACTAAAATCACTAACAAGTTGTGTCTGAGTTTAGCGAACCGACTATATCAACTTTTCTATGCAACTGAATAAGTATGACTGTTTCGGAGATATAAACAATGTTCTTCATGGAGACGCGCAAATTTTCGCTTATCAAAACTCCCACCTCATGTTTGTGATGAGGATGCATGAGTAGTAAAGGGTTTTACCACTAGTATTGATCATACCTGTGCCTTACCATCGCAATTGGCTTATGCCAAGAATATCAATGTTAATTCTGTTCATTTCCTGAATTATATTTTGTAGTTTTACTGCTTCACATAAGCTTTTGACATTTCACGTGGCAATTTTGTTTACCTTATCAAGTTGAAACCGGAAGATTCTTCTCATTCCTTGGCCACTTAAGGCCTGCCCCGGACTAGGTGCCGTTTGTTTTGGTTCTTCCAACATGACATGAAAAAATCTACGGACGGATGTCCTGAGGAATATATGCGGTAGTTTCCTACGTGCTTTCTACATCGCAGTACCGTAGCCCTCTAACTGTTTCAGTCTCCCCTACGATATTCTAATAAGAAGCCGGTTTAACCCTGGATTGCTACACTTGGTTTGGTTTGTTATTTTTCGTAAGATTTTCATTTCTGTTGTTTCCAGCAGTGTTTGTGTTTTACCCGTATCTGCTCTTGTTTCCGCTGTGTACGTCATTATCGGTCTTATTGTTGATTTATATATCCTGGTCTTCGTTTCCGTTGTGAGGTATTTGTTTCTCCAGATTGTGTTGTTGAGATATTCTGCTGCTCTGTTCACCATGTTCACTTGTTTTTGTACTTCTTTTTTCAGTAGCTTGACAGTTTTATTCCCAAGTAATCCGTTTCCAATCGAAGGTATAAAAGCGAGCCAAGGAGGAATAACACGCAGTCTTGTACCACATTGAGCTCTAGACTGCCTTGCTAACTAAGGTACTGAGTTGGTGAGCCAATTGAAATGCGACGTTTTGAATCGTTTCCTACCATCGAGCGGTTCTGCATTGAAGGATTGCTTCGTTGGTGGCCATGCATTGAGCGATCGCCCGTGGAGTCGAGTCGTTATATGGTTCTGCGTGTGATTGTTGATATTTTGATTCCGTATTGAGGAATAGCGTGACTGCGAGTCTGTGCGTAGATATTTTGATTCCATATTGAGAAATAACGTGAATGCGAGTTTGTATGTGATTATTAAGATTTTGATTCCGTATTGAGGAATAGCGTGATTGCTTTTTGTATTATACTAACATTGTCACTGCATTTTGATAGTAGTAAATACAATTTTTTTCTTTTACAGACAACCGCTAAGGGGGCTTTCTTCGGGAGCGGAACGAAGACCAGAGTACTGTTTTATTTTTGATTTTACTTTGTATTGAAAGAGCAAGAATATATTTGTTATTTTTAAATAAACCCATGTTTTACTGAGTCTGTTGTTCGAAAGAAGTCCGTTACAAAATTTGATAAAATCGGGAAAATCCTGACCTTATCTTATAAGAAATGCTCAATCAAGTACAACGATCTTAATAGGACTTCAATAACTTCGGCTTCCGCCTATATCCAAAATTTGCAAGAAACGACAAAGCTAAACCGGGAAACTATAAAGTAATTTGCATATAGTAGGAAATTTAAATTGAAATAAGCAGACTCGAGATTTGTTGAGGCCATGCAGTTTAAAATTATGTCAAAAGTTTAATCTTTTTATGGCATTTAAGAAATAAATGAAAATAAATCTCGATTGATATTTTTATTCATGACTAAGATATTGTTTTTGATCTTCGACTAACTTTTCCAGAGGTTTATAGAATTTCCTGCATCCACTAATAGGCCAGGGTAATAAGACAAAAATATACCCTGTTCGTGACACTTCAGTAGCCAGGGTACTGAAGCGTTTTTTCGACAGGTAATACCTATAGGAACAAATTAAACTATTTCCTGCGTAGGATCTGGCGGCCATTTTTATTTATAAACAATTAACTGTCAAAAAATGGCATTTCCCCCTTTTTTTTCAACTCAACGGAAAACAGTGAAACTTATGATTTTTTTAGTAAAAATATCTTCGAGATTATGGAAAAAGCTTTAAAACGACGTATTACAAAGTTTTATATACTCATTTATTGTTAATATAATTGCAAAAAAGGTCGGAATTGCAAAAAAAATATTTTCTCAATAACTGTTGCAAAAATTAGTGTACAACTTTGAAATTTTTTTCAAATGAGGGTTGTTTGGTGCTTAATATGTGATCAAAATTTCAAAGTGATTCATTCAATTGTTTAATTTTTATTCAAATTGTTTATCCCAGAGAGCATTTTTTTTGCAGTAACATAAGTCAGAAAAAAATGACCTTAGAACCATTCCACATGTGTCAAATGAAAGAGCATGAGCTACATTTTCAACATAGTTTAAAAAAGTGATTAAAAATGCATTTATTAGTAATAAATAATTATGCAAAAGTATCGTCAATTTTTCTTTATAAACTTTTTGAATAACTTTTTCCAAAAAAATTAACTTTTTTACCCTGTTTTAAGTGCACAACTACCAAGTAATGTTATCTATATCATAATTGATAAAAAATTGTAATATGTATCATTTCTTATATAACAAAATAAAAAGTTTATAAGGAAAGATTTACGATACTTTTGCATAATTATTTATTACTAATAAATGCATTTTTTATTCACTTTTTTTAAACCAAGTTGATAATGTAGCTCATGCTCTTTCATTTGACACCTGTGGAATGGTTCTAACGTCATTTTCTTCTGACTTATGTTATTGCAAAAAAAATGCTCTCTGGGATAAACAATTTGAATAAAATTTAAACAATTGAATGAATCGCTTTGAAATTTTTATCACATTTTAAGCACCAAAGAACCCTTATTAATTTGACAAAAATTTCAAAGCTGTACACTAATTTTTACAACAGTTATTGCGAAAATAATTTTTTTTGCAATTCCGACCTTTTTTCGCAATTATATTAACAATAAATTAGTATATCAAACTTTGTAATACGTCATTTTAAAGCTTTTTCCATAATCTCGAAGATATTTGTACTAAAAAAACCTATTTTCCATTGATTTGAAAAAAAAGTGAAAAATGCCATTTTTGGACACATAATTGTTTATTAAAAATGGCCACCAGATCCTACGCAGGAAATAGTTACAATTTGCTCTTATAGGTATTACCTGTCGAAAAAACGCTTCAGTACCCTGGCTGTTTAAGTGTCATGGAAAAAACCTTATTACCCTGGACTATAATAATGTTTTCTTTATATCTTTTTGCGTTGTTTTAAAACTGAAAAGCCACTATATGTATATTTCAAAAGGTTTTGATACTTTTTAGGTACATTTTCATTTTACTTTTACTCCTTGGTAAGTAGTAATAGTTATAACTCGAGCCTGGCAATTATTTGAAACAACGTTATTTTTACTCGTAATACTGTTGAAAAAACTAGACAACTTTTAACATTATTCAATATCAGAAGGACATCATACCAAGGGCATCTACATCATTCAACTCATTCAATTTACGTACCGTTCTGAGAAAGGCACAAAGCCATACACAATTCACCGAAATTGTTGCTAATTTCCATTGATGGGGACGGAACTTGAAGAGGAGGAACGAAACTATCACTGTGAATAAACTAAAGACCACCATAAAAAAAGAGATTAATTCCGTGATATAAGTCTGGATTCAGAGTGAGTGAGTGAGTGAGTGAGTGAGCGAGAAAGAGAGAGAGAGAGAGAGAGAGAGAGAGAGAGAGAGAGAGAGAGAGAGAGAGAGAGAGAGAGAGAGAGAGAGAAAGAGAGAGAGAAAAGAGAGAGAGAGAAAGAGAGAAAGAGAGAGAGAGAGATAAAGAGAGAGAGAGAGATAGAGAGAGAGAGAGAGAGAGAGAGAGAGAGAGAGAGAGAGAGAGAGAGAGAGAGAGAAAGAGAGAGAGAAAGTGAGTATAATATCGACTAGGTATACAGAAAGATCAAAAGCATTAAAAATAATCTAGAAAAAAACCTGCCCATCCATCTTTTTCGATGTGGCCCAATCTTTTGATTAGGCTTACCATATGTCCCGGTTTGAGAACCCTGTCCCGGCCGATTTGCATTAGCGTCCCGGTCAAACTTGAACAACATCAACATCCCGGCCATTGATCAAGGACCATATCAAGTGCTCGAAACACAATACCAGTGCAACTGCCATTCTCTCTTACCAAGCTCGTTTTTCAAATTGTCGAACCCGCAAAAAATTAACTTCCCATTGCTGCTAAATAAGCTATTTGCATTCCATGCAGCAATGCACGATTGCTCCTCTAAACTAAACTAAACTTGCTAAAACACCTGATTGCTTCTCTAAATTAATATCGAATCTTTTTGAGCCCAAATTCGGGTCTGTGCATACGCAGTGCGAAGCGATCATGACGAGTGTGATCGCACTGACGCGATGTAAAGAGATCACAATGAAAGAATTACACAACGAGCTAAAAGAATGCAATTTTTTGAGCATTTCAACAGATACATCAAACAGACATAATGTTAAATTGGCACCAATAGTTGTTAGGTACTTTGTACCTGAGAAAGGCATAACTGTAAAGTTACTCGATTTCGTCTATTCCAGGCTCAAGGAAGGTTAACAAGTATACAAGGCATTGGTTGCAGCGCACACATCGTCCACAATACAATCCAACATGCAGTTGATGGTCTTCCTGCCGAAATAGAGGCTATTGTAAAAATATACAAATATTTTTGTATATCGTACCCACGCGTTACAAACAAAGAGTTTTGTGAGACAGCTGACATCGAGTACAAAAAATTAGTGAACATGGAAATAAAAGATTTCTGTCTTTATTACCAGCTGTGGAAAGAATCCTGCAGCTATACGGAGGCATGAAATCTTATTTTCTTGCTAAAGTAAACTACCCTCTCGACAGTTCTTCACAACAGAAATTGGAGCACTTTACTTTTGGTTTGTGCTGGGACAGTTACATGTATTCAACAAAACCATTGAGTCTATGGAAAAGACTAACTCAACTGCGACAGATGTATGGTATGGAGTTGACAAAGTTAACTAATCTTCAGAAAAGAATGAAAAACAAATTTCTTCCCCAAGCAGCTAAACAACTCTTAAATAAAAAATGTCAAAAACTTTATAAGTGACGTTCACACTTTTTATGAGCGCTGCATTTCGAATATATAATTGTAGGAAAAGAGCTTCGACGGAGCCGAAGATTTTGAGTGGATCTGCTTGAAAAATTAGCTTACTGGAGTAAAATGAAAAAAAAAACAGCAGGAAGTATAAATAAAATTAAAAAACTTCAATCGAAAACCCAAATAATGATTGATGAAGTGTTGGCAAATGGCTTCTTCCAAAATTCTAATAGTTACTCCTGAGAAATGGGATGCCAAAACCATGAAAAACACAAATTAAGCGAAAAGCAAAACGAAAATGAGACTATTCCTCTTCTGCGTCCCGGTTTGGCTCTTCGGTTATTATGGTAAGCCTATAGCATAAAGTAATACGGAGACAATACTCGGAATGGAAAAGGGCTATTGAAGGAGAAGGACTTAAGTTTAGCAGATCGAAAACGGAGTAGGTATATGTGGTTGGGAGGAGCAGAAATGTTTGGGGACATAAAATTGCTTGGAAAAAAACCAAGACGAGTAGAAAACTTAAAATATCTTGGTTAGAAGCTGAAACACTAGATCTAAAAATTACCCACAAGATAAAGGCTGGTTTGGTTTAACTGGAAGCGAATAAGTGGGGTACTCTGCTGTGGTCGAAAAATTGGTGAAGTGTTTTTAACGAAAAGATACAAGAATGTGATGAGGCTTGCGCTGGTGTAAAGCGGTAAAGTGTGGCTTATAATAGGGTTCAGGAAACGAAGATGGAGGTAGCTCAAATGAAAATTTAACGGTGAATGTTGGGTAAGACTAGAATGGACTAAATCAGGAAAGGCGTGATTAGGAAAAGAGCAAGGGTCACTACAGTCTCAAAGAAGGTTCAACAACAAAGATTGCAATGGTTCGGTCACGTTAGTCATAGACATGAGAACTATGTTGGAAGAAGGATAGAGCTTTTAGAAGTTGAGGAAAAGACAGGTGACGAAGAACCGCGGAAAAGATGGAAGGACTGTGTGGTACATGAGTTGAGAGCGAAAGGTGGATTTTGAAGAAGACACGTTGGACAGAAATGAGTGGCGAGGAAGAGTAAGGAACACCGACCCCTGAGAAGAAAAAGCTGAAGAACAAGAAGAAAAAATACCGGAATTATTGAAATAGTACTTAAAGAAATAAAACAGACAGATTTTTACTCTAAAAAAATCATGAAGTGAAAAGTGACAGCATATTTTAATCTCAGTTCTAATAGAAATATAACACTAATGTCAACATTGATGCATGTAAAACCCAAACAACCATGTGACAACGTCATGTGACAGGGTACCATGGTTATAGGATATCTACTTATAGTCTTGATCATAGACATAACAGGCTAGTACATATATCAAGTACGGTGGTCTAGCTATCTTTGTCTGTCGTACGATTATGGGCGTATCTAACGATTGAGGTGGGAGTAATGAAACGACTCAGATAGAGAAAGTTTAATTTGTCCCAAAACCAAAATTTTCAAAGTTTAGTTTTCCAAAAGACTAAGTTTTCAATCTAATAGCACATAAAATAACACTAAAAATATTACTCTACATCCCACCAGATTGAAAACAATGCCATAACGGATGCTGAGACTAAGGAAAATGAGGGAATTTTACAATTTATAATTCACGTCCCATCTGCTCAGCGCGGTAAAGTTCCAACGAGAATGGTTCCCTTCGTACTCCAATCAGAGTAAACATGTAAATCAAAAATGAATAACCATTTTCAGTTTCGTTGCAACACAAAACTACAGCCGCATCATATTCTAGTTCAATCAGAGAGTGCAGCAAGCACCTCTACCGGTTTCGAAACTTATTAGTCCCTCATCAGGAGGAAAATATGCTGCTCTCTCTGACCCAACTAGGACAAACCCCGGCGTGCAGTTACGGATTGCAACGAACGAAATTGCAGGGATACCCTAGCGGCAACTGCTAGCAAAAGACTAAGTTTTCAATCTAATAGCACATGAAATAACACTAGAATTATTACTCTACATCCCACCAGATTGAAAAGTTTAGTTTTTCAGTTTTTCGGCTATACTGAGTCATGTGTATGTCTGATCCTAACCATTTAGGCACCATTTGAAAGCTTAACTCAACGCTATTGATTTGATGTATTTGCGGTTTTCCTGTCTCTCCTTGAACCTAAGATATATACCCCCAAAAAATATGCCGTTTTGTACCTACCTATAGTTCGTCCGCTATAACTTTTCCCATCCGTCACGATCCATTTTCAAACAAATTAAGTCAAAACATAAAGTGAAATGTACGCCGATGTGTGTAGTATATAGTATACAGTATACAAAATGTACATACACATCGACGTTCGCTTCACTTTATGTTTTGACTTAATTTGTTTGAAAATGAATCGTGACGCATGGGAAAAGTTATAGCGGACGAACAATAGTCGTATAGCTGGCTTATGGGTAGTCGAAAGTCACAAACTTCACCGGTTCTGAATCGGTCCTGACGTCCTCTTGAAACATAGAAACAATGATTCAGATCGGTGTAACTTTTCCACAAACATACACACATAGACACAAATAGAAATTGAATAGAACATTTCTGAGCTCGGTAATTTTTTAATGGTATAACCGATTTTCAAAATTAAACATGCGTTGGAAAGGTAATGATCAGTAGTATCAGAAGCCGCAAAGGTCGGACCTAAATTTTCGAAATTTTTGGGAGTTTTGGGGACGAGAACGAATGGGAAGGGCCGTAAAATCCACACTTTTGAACCAAAATGGATGGTTGACATATGGATGGGCGAGTCTTTTCCTATACTTTAAGATGGGATTTGGCTCAATTTTCAATTCAGTCAGATTTAGAAAATCGAAAATTTCGTGCATATATAGTTGTACGGAGGTTATGCGCCACTGACGAGAACTGCGGTTCTCTAAGACACATTTTGTCAACCTGTATCAATTATAAAAATCTTGCGCCGAGTGTTTCCTTCAGGATCGATGCTCCATTTCCAGTATACGTGCTATTCGTTTTATTACAAATTCAATTTAGAATTTATGGCTCATAACTTTTTAGTGTTCTTTTAAAATTAATACTTTGGTCGTTCTTTAAACTTTCCGAAGTAAAATAAATATCCTCTCTATTGGCATTTTACTTTATAGTAAATGCCAATTCTTCCCTTCCTGTCATGTTTTTTAATTGCCACTTTACGTAAGCACGCAATAAAATTCAGAAGTGATATGGATTTTGGTTAGCTAATTTGAAGCCACATGAGTATTTAGTTCCGCGCTACACAAGATTTTTTTATAATTTAAATTTTTGCAGACAAGTTGAAGGTAAGTCTTCATTACAATAATTAACAATAATTAAGTAGGTAATTCTCCTATATACGTTGAAAGCTACAGGAAATTGACAACGTATGAAGACCAAATGTAAAAAAAAATAAAATACCACCAATTTACGCTAGGGGGGGGGGGGTATTTTCGGCTACAATGCTATTCAAATGGGGATTGGATTTTTTCGAATCCTGAGAAAACTAATAAGTATTTTTGAAAAATTTAAACGCAGAATGAAAGATTACGTTCTTATCGAGGGCCGAAAGTCCCTGAAAACTTCTATAATGTTTATTTTAATAAGTCACTGGGGTCACAAAAAGAGAAAATTTAGTCTGATTTTTAATTTCAAATATCTCATTCAAAAGAAAATTTCTATTTATTCTAAGGGACTTTCGGCCCTCGATAATAATTTAGTCTTTCATTCTGCGTTTAAATTTTTTAAAAATATTTATTAGTTTTTTCAGGATTCGAAAAAAATGGACACCATGTCCGTGGTGATATTTTCCAAATCGAACATTCGTTATCTTTGTCATACAACGCACTGAGTCAAATAGAATATGATGACAAGACAGTGACAGTTTTAAATATTTGACATGGCGTCGGGAATATTTTGAGTTCTTGATTAAATAATATTGATAGTGTATTTGATAAATAATTGATTGAAGACGTGAACTTAATAAAAAGTTATTTATTGTTTATTAGTCATGGAAGATCCAAGCAGAGAATACATCAAGATATACATATTCTGTGATCCAAGTATTTTTTTGTTAAAGATTTTCAAAATTGTAAGCGTTCCATAGTAACAATATATTATTAAAAAATCACTTTAAAACTTTTCCTCTTTTCTCGATTGAGTATTAGTTTTTGTTGTACAGGTGGTTCCAAAAAAAATGATACGACTCTTAAAGCGTATTTTGCAGAAAATTGAGCAGTGTATTTTGAAGGATAAATACTTATTATTTACATACTGTCACTGTCACTGCAAAATGTTAAAATTTGTCGGATAACTTATTCTGTTCAACCTCAAAAAATGGCTCCACATGCTGGCAAAAAACTAAAATCAAGAATTGTAACGAAATTAGAAGATGGTTGTTCACTATTTGCCGTAGCGAACCATTTTAACGTAAGCAGAACAACCGTTTTTAATATTAATAAAAGATGGAGAGAACAAGAAACTCTCGAAAGAAGAAGAGCTCTCTGGAGAAGACAATTTCATAGTTCCTTTCACGCAGATGGACCGAAGACTACAAGCTGTGATCACTGCTGATGGAGATATTACAAAATATTAATTTTATTTTTACATACCTAAATTTAGTATAGTTTTGGTCTTCCAGACCCTCGCTTTCTTTCGAGAGTTTCTTGTTACCTCCATTTTTTATTAATAGAAAAACTGTGGTTCTGCTTATGTTAAAATGTTTTGCTGCCTCTGATAGTGCCCAGTTATCTTTTAATTTGGTTAAAATTCTTGCTTTAATATACATATTGCTGAGTTAAGTAGTTTGTTTTATTCCTTAATAATAATAAAAATTGTAACAAACAAATTGTGTAAAAACTATCATTTATATACTCTTTATAAAATGCAGAAATTCAAAATAATATGAAAATTAATTATTACAATTTATGAATTAACATTATGTAATCAGTTGTTTGTTTGTTTATTTTAACTGACTTTGGCAGATTGACAGTCTGTCGTAATAAATATAATATAATGTCAGACCAATCAAATACACTGCTCAAAATAATCAAATCTTACTAAGAGTCGTATCAGTTTTTTTAGGAACCAGCTGTACATGTAAATTATTACAATCACTGAATACATATAGTTAGTGAAAAAAATATCACATTAATTGTAACTAATAATAGCTAACCAAGAACATTCAAAAGCCATCTCTTTAAAGTAGAATGACAATCTAGTAATGTTTACATATCCATACCAGTGTGAATTTTACTACACGTAATTTGCCGTTGAAATACAGAAAAAGTAGGGATAGCCGTAAAATATTTGCGAATTATGTACCGATGGCCTTAACCTCCTGAAACTCTATTTTCCAAGGTCACATATTACATGGATTCAAACCTTCCAGCAGTATTACCAACAAAATAATTAAAGGCAAGTGGCCTATATTTCAGTATATATATTTATTCACGGTTCCAAAATTCAAAATAAAACAGGTTGTGCAATATATCACTGGAACTCTGAATGCAAAGATCAAAGAATCATGCCGATTACCTAATGAAGCTACAATACAGAGAGAGTCTGTAAAGTGGAATAAATTCAATATCTCAAATACTAATTGTTTTTTTGGAAAATGCTCAGACCCGTCGATTAGTATTTCAAATTGTCCTTTTTGACATTCAATAATAATGTATACAGGGTGTCCCAATTTAGAGATATGACGTCATCGTCGATTTTCTTAAATGGCAACACTGTCATTTTGATAGCTAATTTGATAGGGTTTGTAAAGTTATACATAACTGCAAAATATCAAATTTTTATTCTCTACCATTTACAAGATAATAGAAAATAACAAAGTTATATCTGTAATTTGGAATATGTATATTCAATAATTAAAATACTAACTGTTTTTTTGAAAAATGCTCAGACCCGTCGATTAGTATATCAAATTGTCCTTTTTGACATATAATAATAATGTATACAGGGTGTCCCAATTTAGAGATATGACGTCATCGTTGATTTTCTTAAATGGCAACACTGTCATTTTGATAGCTATTTTGATAGGGTGTGTAAAGTTATACACAACTGCAAAATTTCAAATTTGTATTCTCTACCATTTAGATGATAATAAAAAATAACAAAGTTATGAAAAAGAAGTAATCAACTAATAATTGAATTTAATTATTTCAATAAATTAAGCAAAAACTCATAATGTTGCCCTCAATTATTGTCAAATTGTCAATGGGCAACGTTATGAGCATTTGCTTAATTGAAATAAATAAATTCAATTATTATTTGATTACTTCTTGTTCTTCATAACTTTGTTATTTTTTATTATCTTGTAAATGGTAGGGAATAAAATTTTGAAATTTTTCAGATGTGTACAACTTTACACATGCTATCAAAATAGCTATCAAAATGATAGTGTTGCCATTTAAGAAAATCAACGATGACGTCATATCTCTAAATTGGGACACCCTGTATACATTATTATTATATGTCAAAAATGACAATTTGATATACTAATCGACGGGTCTGAGCATATTTCAAAAAAACAGTTAGTATTTTAATTATTGAATATATTCCAAATTACAGATATAACTTTGTTATTTTCTATTATCTTGTAAATGGTAGACAATAAAAATTTGATATTTTGCAGTTATGTATAACTTTACAAACCCTATCAAATTAGCTATCAAAATGACAGTGTTGCCATTTAAGAAAATCGACGATGACGTCATATCTCTAAATTGGGACACCCTGTATACATTTTTATTGAATGTCAAAAAGGACAATTTGAAATACTAATCGACGGGTCTGAGCATTTTCCAAAAAAACAATTAGTATTTGAGATATTGAATTTATTCCACTTTACAGACTCTCTCTGTATATATTGCCGAATTATCAGTAGTAATTGCACAAGAGCTCTAAAATTATTGAATTTTTCCCGAGTGTCACTTTAGCAGTTTTAATTTTTATTAATTTTATTAATTAATAAAATTATGTCAAAGTGTCACGAGGGCAAAAATTCTATATTAATTTTAGAGTGCAATTTGTTGCGATTATTTCATGAATAAAACTGTTCAAAACCAAAATTTTATTGTAATTTATATATGTAAGTACCAATTAGTGAAATTAAACACACAGTTGTTATAAATATGTATTTGACGGTTGAAAGTCATCACTTTTATAATTTTTAAAACATTTGTCATTAATGTCACTGAATGTATTTTTTCGTAGCAACGAAGGGCATCTGACGTAATATGCTTAACGACGGGAGATTATCAAAAATTATCACCTTAATTTGCATGTCTGTAGCTTTCTATTGGTCAGAATCTCCTATGAATGAAATAATCAGTAGTAATTACACGACAGCTCTAAAATTATCGATTTGTATCCCGAGTGACACTTTGACAGTTGTCTAAGTGTTACGAGGGCAAAACAAATCGATAATTAAGAGCTAGAGAGTAATTCGGTAAGATTATTTAATGAATAAAACTATCTTTTTAAATCATTTTAACTAATATTATATTGATATCTTCGCCTGAATATTTACTAAACCTGTTTCTTGGTTCTGTGACAAGTTGCAAAACATATATTATCATTAACGTCACTGAATGTATTTTTGCCTAGCAACGAACTGCATCTGACGTAAAATACTTGACGACGGGATATTATCAAAAATTACCGCTTTTATTATTGTAGGTTTCCATTGGTCAGAATCTCTATGAATGAAATAATCAGCTTTATTACTTGCTTTAAAATATAATAGCCTTTATTGGTATTATATGGACAGTTATATCATTTTCACCGATTGTAGAAGCATTGTGGCTAACTTCTATCCAATCCACAAAAAACCTGGGTTGGGTTAGTAAGTCGGCAAATTAGCTAAATCTGCAGCTTTAACCAAACTTAACATAATGGTAGGGGAGCCCAAGCGGGGATTTTTGCAGTCACTCGAGCGCGTCAGATTATCATATGGTGAGAAACCTGGTACCCTGCAGATGCACCTCTACCATATATTGGCTCTTAACACAGGGGTGTTCGTTAAGGGGGGCCCGAAAATAATAATATATCCTTAAAAAAACTCGAAATTGTCAGATTAAGATAAAGTAAGTTAAGTACATGCAAAAGAGTGTATATTTCAAAAATCTGACGATTTGAGCCGGGCGTAAGGAAATGGGTGAGTCCCAAAGTTTCACAAGAAAAAAAGCGAATATTTCGCGAAATGAATGACAGATCGAAAAACTAAAAAATATGTGCTCAATATTTTTTAAAAATATATCGAATGATACCAAACACGACTTCCCACGGTGAGGGGTGGGGGGTAAATTTAATATTTTAAAAACGAATCCCGCGATATTTCGCGAAATGAACATCAGATCAAAAAACTGTAAAATACACTTTTTTAATATTTTTGAAAAATCTGTCGAATGGCACCAAACACGACCCCCCATGGATGTGGGGTGGGGGTTACTTTAAAATCTTAAATAGGAACCCTCATTTTTTATTGCAGATTTGGATTCCTTACGTAAAAATAAGTAACTTTTATTCGAAACATTTTTTCGAATTATGGATAGATGTCGCTATAATCGGAAAAAACGATTGTTGGAAATGGAAAATTAAATTAAAAAATGGCAAGCGCCCACTAAAATGGAAAACTTTACTTAACTTTTTTTGGTTTTAGGACCTACTCTTTACAACCCAATAGGTCCCCAAAGCGCTCGAGTGACTGCACATTTAGCATACTTTGCTCCCCTACCATAAGCAACATACTTCTTCCAGTTCCAGTAAGTAACCGATATACACTGTGGGCCGAAATAAAAAAGTACATTTTTTAGTTGAAAATAATTTTTTTGTTTTTCGGGCTATTTAATTTCTTTTTACAGGACTAATAGCCTAACATGTCCTCAGTATGACTGCAAATTTGAAAGCAAAAATAAGGTGCAGGGTCGGACTTATAAAAAAATTATGTAACGGTGCATTTGAGCTCGTTGCAAATGAAAACTGTCTTAGCTAAAATTGAACTGATATACTCTTTTGGTAGGTTAACTATCCAGAACACTTCAGTAAAAAGGAAATTTTTCAAAATTATCGGATTCGCAAATTATCATTTTTTTATTAAATTAGGAAAATATAACATTTTAACAAATAACACATTTATGAAAACAGTTTAATAATTTTAAAATTTAGACTAAAATATTATGAATGTGGCCACCATTATTGTTTACCACTTCTTGAAGTCGTCTGCGCCGTAAATAAATTCATAGCCCCTTTATATTTATTTATATAATATATATATAATATATATCATACATTCTTTCTTTGAGCTGTCCGATGGTTTCAAATTGTTGTCCGTCATACAAATTTTGTTCGAAAATTACCCAAATAGAATAGTCAACCGGATTTAGTTCTGGGCTGTTAGGTGGCCACATCTCTGGCTCAATATAGTCCGGGCAATTTTCACTCAAGAATATCCTTGTATTGTGGGAATACTTGTACCTTGTATCCTTGTATTGTGTTGTTGTAATGGTGCTTTAAGATTTATTCTTGATATGTTTCTGAATTGAGTTTTACCCTGACATCAACAAAAATCAGACGAGATTTTCCCAACATCGATACTGTAACAGAGACTATTACACCTTTTGAGAAATGACTTTTTTTCAAATGAAATATGCTCTAGTGGAATTTCTCTCTTAAATTAAACGTCAGAATACACCCTATTATTTTGGGTATTTTTAGGAGGCCGTAAATAAAACATTTTTTGATCTGTTAACCATATTTTTCTAATGTCTTCACGAGAGCGGAATCTTCTTAGTAGCAAATTACATCCTTCCAGTCGTTTTTCTCTTACATTGGCAGTAAGTCATTGACAGTAAACTTTTTTAAATACTTTAAGATGGCAATCTTCTTTAATTATTCTTCGAACTGATGTGCGGGAAATCCTAGTTTCTTTTGCAATTTTCCTTGTTCCAACAGATTGTCCAGGTTGTGCATATTTCCTAAAACAACTCTAGCAATATTTTCTTCAGTTCTTGAGGTTCGCTTCCTTTCTCTTCCACTTTTATGTTCAATAGACCCATGGGTTTCCCTTAGATGTCTTAAGAACTTTCCTATCGTTCCAATATGCCAATTTTTCTCAGGAAATGCATTTACAATTTTTCTTGCACCATAATTATATTTTTCACGGTAATATTTAATTAATATTCTGTCCTCTTTGCTTAAAAGTAGCATTATGAACTGGCCAATTTACTTATTTAACTATAAATGTCAAACAAATTCCATGGCAACCTAAGCAGTCATGGCTTACTAAGTAAAATGGACATATTTGATCGTTTGAGAAATTCTTAAGACATTTAACAAAAATTACTGCTAATACGAGGCAAACACGATGGAAAAGATGTAATTTAGTGTTAAGAGGGTTTCGTTCTGTTGAACATATTAGAAAAGTACACGAATAAGATTTCCCAATTTAAGAAAAAAATGATCTTTTACAAATTCGGTATTTATTAAAATTTTATGGCGAATGCGCATTCTGAACATTATTTAAATTAAAAAATGATATTTTGCGAATCCGGTAATTTTGAAAAATTTATGTCTACTGAAGTGTTCTGGATAGTTAACCTACCAAAAGAGCATATCAGTTCAATTTTAGCTACGGCAGGTTTTATTTGCAACGGGCTCAAATGCAACGTTACATAAATTTTTTTATGAGTCCGACCCTGTACGTTATTTTTATTTCCAAATTTGCAATCATGTTGAGAACATGTTAGGCTATTAGCCCTGCAAAAAGAAAATAAATCTCCCAAAAAACAAAAAAGTTGTTTTCAACTAAAAAATGTACTCCTTTATTTCGGCCCACAGTGTACATAATATCAGTAAAAACAATTGCAAACAAAGTAAAACGGGAATAAATTTTAGAAATTGCCAACCACTAATTCCCAAAGAGAGACGGTTTAAACATGAGTAAAATAGGTTATTTATAAAACCAATAAACAGAATAAGATCAAATCACGCACTCACCCAGCATACAAATACAGCATAGGTATCAATGATAATAACCCTGCACCTGTGGCAAAATGGGACATCTACAGCACCTCATATTGGAGTGTGGACAGTAGGTACAGACAAAATGTTAAAATAATGTATGAAAAGTTAATTGATCTAAATTGCCCTTTACCTGTCAATTGTGCTAACATTACTTAAACATAAACGTTTTAAAACTTTTTAAAACTTTTTTGCGTATTAGTAATTTTTCGATAAGCCAGTTTTTATCGAGATATTTTGAACAGTTGTACAATCCACCACATATTTTAAGTGGTTAACTAAAGTTATAAAGACATATGAAAATAAATTCTGGTATGAAAATAATATTCTATAATCTTACTCAACTATTTACAAATATATGCGTTGGATTTGAGAATGATCAAAATATCTCGATAAAAACGTTTATCAAAAAAGTACTAAGAGGTAAAACAGTTTTAAAAACATTGTATTTACCTAATGGTACCATAAAAATGATTTAATTGGAACGTACAAAAATATTTGCCCCCCAAATAAATCTTCATAAAATTTTTATGAGGTGCACAAATTTCACTGTTCATTTTTTTTAAGACGGTCCTGTCATAAAAATCCACATGTCTATTTTCAATAAAAATTTCGATACATTAGATATACATATAAATATAATAATAGTTTTCGACACATTGGAAAAAATCGATTTTCATTTTGCAACATCAAAGGGCTGTAACTTTTTTTATGTGCACATTTGTCCTAAGGTAAATTAGGTTCAATGGAACTATTTTGGGGCCCAGAATATGTGATTTAATTTATGACCTACATTTTTGTTACAACCTGTATAGAACGGTATAACGCCGATTCTATACAATATTATAATAATTTTTTTTAACATATACAGGGTGTTTGGTAAAGAATGAGCCATAGCTTAACCTCAGGTTCCTGAGGTTAAAATAGGCCGATTTAAGCTAATTTACCTTAGTACAAAGTTTATAATAACCGAGATACAGGGTGTCAAAGTTAAACTTTTTTTTGATTTATTTTTGAATATTTCCTGACAGGTCTGAGATAACAACATGAAATTTGGTATGTGGGGGTTCTTTGGGTCGAGAAAACTAAATTTCCTACCAACAATTATGTATTGCGCAGAGGGCGCCACATTCGCTTTTCAGCACTCATTTATTACGTTCAATTTCTTTTATCCCTCACTCTGTATAATTTTGACATTAAAATTTTTATTCTCCTATTCTCCTATAAACGCAATTTAAATCTGCGATACACCATCATTTTTAGCATAATATCATTGTAGTTCCACCCGAAAAATAAGTGAAAACCATAATAATTGTGCCAGTTCTCAAATATATGTCATTGCATCGCAAATTCCATTTGAAGAAATTTGCGATACATTTTTGGATAATTTTATGGTTTTAAGTTATTTTTCGGGTGTAACTACAATCACAGCATAATAAACGAAACCAGCAAGGACACTCCCTGATGCCGCCTTTGAAGTTGAAAAGTACAGGGTCGCCATTTTTCGCGTAGTACATCTCAGTGGTGATGTGATGTGTTGGTTCATCAGTGTTGCCGATGTCACCAACTATATTACCCGTAAGAGATTCTTTTTGAATAATTTCTGGAATTTATGCAAAAGATTAACAATACAATCGCCATTCATCGTCAATATTTTGTGTTATGTCCCAATTATTGACATAATTCCCACAGGCATACGTATAAAATTATGTTAAAAAATATGAATGTCATAAAAGTTAAGTAAATCTGATAATTATGTACAAATCGGCAAACTGTCGATTTTCTACATTGTCTGTACTACGCACAAAATGGCCGACGATCTGCGCAGTAATAGTGCGCGAACTTTTCCCGCCTACTAGTGTGTCACTGCTGTTGCGTTTTCTATGCTGTGCTACAATGATATTATGCTAAAAATGATGGCGTATCGCAGATTTAAAATGCGTTTATCTCGAAAACGGTCGAGTTTAGGGAGATAAAATAAGTATACCTTTTTTTAAGTAAAACTAATAGGAGAATAAAAATTTTAATGTCAAAATTATACAGAGTGAGGGATAAAAACAATTGGACGTAATAAATGAGTGCTGAAAGGCGTATGTGGCGCCCTCTGGGCAATACATAATTTTTGGTAGGGAATTTAGTTTTCTCGACCCAAAAAACCCAAACATACCAAATTTCATGTTGTTATCTCATACCTGTCAGGAAATATTCAATAATAAATAAAAAAAAAAGTTTAACTTTGACACCCTGTATTTCGATTATTATAAACTTTGTACTAACGTAAGTTAGCTTAAATCGGCCTATTTTAACCTCAGGAACCTGAGGTTAAGCTATGGCCCATTCTTTACCAAACACCCTGTATATAAATCATCCACAAATATCGGCATCTTTGACGAAATAGTATCTAAAATCTAAAGTATCAATGATGCAAACGTTACACTATGTATGTTTTTAAGAACTCATTATAAGATTCGGATCAAATCCGTCATGTTGACCTGTCCAAGTTTCCAAAATCGAAAGACAGTTTTGTATACCCTTTTCTTTTCTTTTGTTTCTTGTATAGAGGACAACAAGCGAACCTACTACTCTGATCACTCTAAAAGTAATTTTTGCTTGAGTGCAATTTTTGTTGTCAGAACACAATTATCTTTTCATTAATCGAATCTCTCTGTTTCTCTTTCTCTCTCCCCCGATGTCTCTGTTCTGATTGTGGATATGGCGGAGCGGCGGTCCATTACGGCCGATGATAAATAGGAAGAGGATCGTGAAATTGCAGGTGTATGGCAAGAGAGCGTGAAACAGGATGTCAAATTTGTCTGAAGAATGTCCCTGAGATACCTTTTGTGATTTTATCGCTAATCGCTTAGAGGCGGCGTACTTAAGGTGGTGCAGATTCGAGATATTCTCGCCCACTTTTTAATTTTCTGTTCCCTCGATGGTAATGAGCGGATAAAGTTACTTTGTTAATATATAATAGGTAGAAAATAAAGGTTCGGAGAATGACATCAGATAACATTGAAGTCGAGAGTGGTATATAGCTTGAAGATATATCTATAATAATAATTATTGTAATATGCCTTTAATATATATTCTTTATAGTTATTATATAGAGACCACATAATATGTGATATAACCATGATTTTATATACAGGTATGTAACTTTATTTTCTTTCATATTATCTACCCGTGTTGTACCTATCCTCGTCAGAATTATTTTAATGTTTCAAAATTCTTGAGGTTGGTTTCTACGCTAATCGTACTACCAAAAGTATCACTGAAACTGGAGACTTCGTATTATTATACAGCAGAGGCTATTGCAATAGAAGCTTTTATTCTACAGTGTGTCAAAGCAAAATGGAATAAATTTATTATTTCGTAAACAAGTGATTTTGGAAATAAATCTCGAAACAGGTCGATTTTTATTTTTAAATTATGATTTTTTGACATATTTATATTTATATATTATACTAGTGACGTCATCCGTCTGGGAGTAATGACGTAATTGATTTTTTAAATAAGAATAGGGGTCGTGTGTTATCTCATTTGAAAGGTAATTTATTTCTCTATTCAGTAATAATATAAACATTAACATAATTATTTATACTGGGTGTACAAATTTTTTTTTTAATTTAATTAATTGACACAAAAAGAAGAATCTGCGAAATTTATTTAATTTAAAATACATTTTACTGCTGTCAGAAAAAAGAAATAAAATGATTATTTGACAAATAAACATAGCTTTTCGCTTAAATTAAATGTTTAAGCTGACTATAAGGCAGGTAGGTGGCAGCTTGAACATTGGATTGAAGCGAAAAGTAATGTTTGTTTATCAAATAAACATTTTATTTCTGGTAGCAGTAAAATGTATTATGAATTAAATAAATTACGCACATTCTTTTTTTGTGTCAATTAATTTTTTGGGGACCTTTTATAAATAATTATGTTAATGTTTATATTACTAAATAAAGAATTGAATTACCTTTCAAATGAGCTAGCACACGACCCATATTCTTATTTAAAAGAATGATCGATTACGTCATCCCGTCCAGACTGATGAGGTCACTAGTATGATATATGGCCCAGGGGTGGCCAAACTGTGGCTCGCAAGCCACATGTAGCTCTTTAAAGGATTATCTGTGGCTCTTAATAAATGTACTCTGAATTACTTTTAATTTTTGTGTTTCAAAATGTCTTAAATTACTTAAGAGTTAAGTGGAGCATAACTATTAATGACCACAACTTCGAAGTAGTAAAAGAGTTTAAATATCTAGCGGCGGCAACCACAGATGACAACCACATATAAAAAGAGCTCTCAGCAGCAAGGATAGCTGCGTGGAATAGAGCATTATACTCCCTATCATCATTATTAAGATCCAAGTTGTTAAAAAGAAAATTTAAAAAGACTGTACAACTGTACATGCCAATTATTCGCCCAATTATTACATATGAAAGTGAAACATGGACTCTACATCAGCGGAAAATAGATAAGCTGCTGGTATTTGAAAGGAAAGTTCTCAAAATGATATTTGGCCCTCAAAGAGATGAATTGACAGGAGAGTGGAGAAGGCGACGTAATGCTGAATTGGTGACTAAATATGGTACTGAAAACATCGTCAGACATATAAAAGCTAAGATAAGATGGGCAGGTTATGTGGTAAGATTAGAGGAAAACAGAGTGTTAAAGACAGTGTTTTTTGAGAGACGGTAGATCAGTAGGCCGTCCCAGAAAAAGATGGAAGGATGATGAAAAATCGAAATATCCTGAATTAGTAATAAGACTACTTGTAGATTTATTGGCCTAGTTGAAATAACGATTTGAACCAATTTATTCCACTTTAAAATTCTTGTAGTCCAAACAGTAAGAGAAAAATTTAATAACTTTCTTACACTTCTTTTTAAATAATTGTTTAATTGTGGCTCGCGAAAAATTTCAAATTTTGAAATCGGACTATCAAGGAGTTTGGCCACCCCATGCCAAAAAATCATAATTTAAAAATAAAAATACACGTGTAATACAAATAATATGTAGGTGAACCGTAACCGTATAAGACTGCCCATACATTTATAGAATTAAACATATTATGTATTAAACAAATTATTACGAAAAGAATTAATGTACACTTTATCTGGATTAAATCACATGAAGGATTGGAACAGAATAAATATGTCTACTTATTAGCCAAAGGAAGCATTTCAACCGATACCGATATTTTAAGCGTAGTGTAGAGAGACATACATCACTTAAGAAAGGCAACCTGCCGAAACAGCTCGAGTGAAAATAAATTGTAATAAATTCTGTGGAGGTATAGAAAACAAAAATTTGTAGAGTTTTATTCTTAGATAAAGTGAAACTCCATCAAGTAACGGCCGAATCCATCAATATTATATTACCCCTTGATTTTATTTGACTTAAAATATTCTCCTGACAATTAAAAGTTAAACGCAACTGAAACTTCCTACAAATACATTTTTTTATTTACGTAGTTTAATGCCTCGACAACTAATGGCCATGGATATGATACAGTTGATTTCGCAATCAGATAGTGTCTGTCTTGTGTGAAACGAAAATGTTCCTGCTCAACTGAGATTCGAACTCACAACCTTTGGATCCAAATGTAGGCTCTCTTACCACTGAGCCACAGACAAGGTACAAATCCTTCAATAACGAAAATAATGGGGAAAAAATTTTCTTAGTGCACGATTATCAAGCTAACAAAACATTGCTTTAATTTGGACAAAAATAGCAAGGCGTAAACCAAAAATATACACGAAAATAGATAAGGATATTTTACACAAAAGGGCGTATAAAGCATACAAATTAATTAGTATAATATGTTAATTAATATCAATTCGAATAAAATAAGCTAACCCATAGGAATACTCGTACAATATAATTACTCAAGTTTGACCTCATTATTAAAAATGTACAAATTATTGCACGGTAAACGTATTGAATATTAACAAATAAATCTTTTTGTCTTTGATTATTGATACAGAACAAGCAATACACTTTGTTTTTCTTTGTATAAAAGACAAGATATGCATATTAACTCCTTTGTATCACTGAAAACGGTTACACACATCGTTAGCTACACAATGAGCGGTAAATTTGAATTTCGCAAAAGTCACACCTCGCCAGTAAACACGAAGAATTAGTAACTTTGAAAAAAAAAACTAAGTACTTAAATTTGTTATTTACTACAGGTTTTAAACATTGTTAATAGTTCTGTATTACAGGGTGTAACAAAAATACGGGTCATAAATTAAATCACATATTCTGGGACCAAAAATAGTTCGAATGAACCTAATTTACCTTCGTACAAATATGCGCAGAAAAAAAGTTACAGCCCTGTGAAGTTACAAAATGAAAATCGATTTTTTCGAATATATCACAAACTATTGGATATTTTTTATTGAAAATGGACATGTCGTATTCTTATGGCAGGAACATCTTACAGAAAAATTATAGTGAAATTTGTGCACCCCATAAAAAATTTTTGTTTTGTTTCCTTAAACCCCCCAACTTTTGTGTACGTCTCAATTCAATTATTTTTGTGGTACCATTAGTTAAATTCAATATTCTTAAAACTTTTTCGCCTCTTAGTATTTTTTCGATAAGGCAGTTTTTATCGAGTTGTGGCTTATTTTTTAATATGTTTACATAAAAATTTTATGGGGGCTTTGTTGTTTTACTTACTTTACTTAATCAGTAGACCCATTTGTACCATTCGGTGTTGGGCCATTTGTAATACAATTCATTAAATTACAATATTTGTCAATCTTCTGAATTGTCCTAGCTCTTAACCAACTTTCTCCATTCCTTCCTATTGAATGCCATCTGTGTTGCTTCCTGCCAAGTCTTACCCTTACTCTGCAGTATCTGCGAAATGTCACTGTTCCATTCTTTAATGGGTCTTCCTCTTCTATTCTTCCCTATTGGTTTGACGTCCCACACTCTTTTTACTTGTCTATTATTGTCCATCCGGGTTAGATGTCCGAACCATGCCAATTTTTTCTCCTTGATTGAGTCGAGTATCGGTTTGATTTTGAGTCTTATCGCTCCATATGTAAACCGTAGGTTACATATGGAGCATTACTATATATTGTTTTGTATATTGTCATCTTGGTCTTCGTTGATATTTCTTTGTTATTAAGGAATCCTCTATTTAGTGCTTGGAATAGCTTTCCTGTGTTTTCCATTCTGTTGTTAAGATCGTCCTCGATGTCTCCTTTGTTGTTGATTACTGTTAATAAGTATTTGTAAGAATTTGTTTGTATTATTTTTTGTTGGTCTATCATTACTTCTATTTGATCTTCCGTCTCTTGTTTCCTTGATATTTTCATTATCTGAGTCTTCTCTTTGTTTACGTTTAAGTTGCATTTGCTTGCTTCTAGGTTCCAGTTCTCTAAGTCGTATTTAAGTTTTTCTGCTGTTTCCGCAATTAATACTATGTCGTCTACAAATATACACATCTCAGCGTTTATCATTTGCATTCTGTTCCAACCGATGCAGTATTTCTGGAAAGTTTTCTTACATTCTTTCACTATCTCATCTATTACATTTATGAATAGCACTGGGCTGAGACTTCCCCCTTGTCTAACTCCTTGAGTTGTTTCAAATAGTTCTGACTGTATATTTAACATTCTTACTGTATTTGTTGTTTTCATGTATCTCTTTGTTGCTTCTATCAGTTCTTCACTTACTTCCTTCTTCTTTAGGCTTTCCCATATATCTTTTCTTTCCACTGAGTCGAATGCTTTTTCCATGTCTATAAAGCTCAGATATATTTCTCTATTTTTCTTTAATGCTTTTTCTATTACTTGTTGCATGGTGAATATATTGTCTTGTGTGTTGTGTCCTTTCCTGAATCCACTTTGTACGTCCTCTAATTTATGTTCTATTTCTTTTCTGATTTTCCTTTCTATTATGGTTTCGTATACTTTTGCTGCTACACATAGTAGTGATATACCTCTATAGTTCTTACAGTCTCTTGTGTTTCCTTTCTTGTATATAGGTATAATTACTGCATTTGTCCATTCTCTTGGTATTACCTTCCATATTAGGTTATATATGTATGTATAACAATTTTTCTTTTGCTTTTACTCCTATATATTTCATCATTTCTGGTGCTACTTCATCGCTTCCTGGTGCTTTTCCAATCTTTATCTTTCTTATTGCTTCTTCTAGTTCTTCTTTTTCTATAGTTTCTGGATTTTCCGTGTTTCTCATGGATACGCTCTTGATGTGGCTTTCCTTCTCCATTGTATTCACTTGATTTCCATTTAGTATCAGCTGGAAATGTTCATTCCATCTTTCCATTATTGTCTTATCGTAATTTATTATTTTTCCTTCCTTGTTCATTATTTGTTTCAGTTTCGTTTCTTTGTTGCTTCTTAGGTTTTTCAGTGTTCTATAAAATAATTTTACGTTTTCTGTGCTGTTTTCTGCCATTTTTTCTCCGAATTTTTCCCAACTTTTCTTTTTCTCTTTCTTAACTATCTCTTTAACTTTTGTTCTTTGTCTCTTATAATTTTCATATTTTTGTTGTGTGTTGTCTTGTAAGTATTCTTTCCATAATTTCTTCTTTTCTTTTATTTCTCTTTTCACTTCATCTTCCACCAAGATGTTCGTTTCCCTCTGTTGTTATTTCTTTGTTGTTTTAAACCGCCCAAATGTTTGTGTACGTTCCAATTAAAACATTACTGCGGTACCATTAGTTAAACACAGTGTTTTTAAAACTTTTTTGCCTCTGTATTTTTTCGAGAAGGCACATTTTATCGAGATGTGACTTATTTTCTAATATGGTTCAAAATATACCTAAAAATGTAAATCATAAATAAATTTTCACATTATTACCAAGTTTCCATAATCGTACAACCATATACAAATATGTGGTGGATTCGACATATATTCAAAATATCTAGATAAAAACTAACTTTTCGAAAAGTACTAAGAGGTAAAAAAGTCTTAAAAACAGTGTGTTTAACTAATGGTACTACAATAATAATGTAATTGGAACGTACACAAAGTTTGGGGGGGGGGGGGTTTAAAGGAAAAAACCCCCACAAAATTTTATGGGGTGTCCAAATTTCACTGTAATTTTTTCTTAAGATGCTACTGCCATAAGAATGCCATTTTCAATGAAAAATCTCTAATAGTTTTCAATATATTGGAAAAAATGGATTTTCCTTTTGTAACTTCAAACGGCTGAATTTTTTTTATGTGCACATTTGTACTAAGGTAAGTTAGGTTCAATCGAACTATTTTTGGTCCCAGAATATGTGATTAAAGTTATGACCTGTATTTTTGTTACACCCTGTATACAGTAATACGAATCATGAATCGTATTAATAATCTAACGCTAACGGATATTATAATATACGTCATATACACTTATCACAAAAAGTATCGCATAATATTTGAAACAGAAAAAAAGTTTTTAAAAATAATTTTTGTTTTTTAGCAGAATGTTATAATACTCGTCTATCGTTTCCTTTAGGTGTCTACAAATCCATAACATTTCAAGTTGAAGCATGTTGTTGCCGAAAAAAAAAACAGTAAACAAAACGTTGTTATAGGAAAATATTTGTTTTGGACATTTGTGTTCGTTCGAGAATTTGATCTGTGCACTATGTTTGCTTGAGTTTTCAATGAGGAGGTGCGTTCTTACAAAAAATAAGTAACATAACGTCAGAACAAGCAACCCAAATTGTAGGTTTAATTGGAGATGGACGATCTCAGCAATATATTGCTGATGTGGTAATCCACTAATTCAGCGTTTCAAGAGCTTTAAGAAGGTATAGAGAAAGTGGAGGACACACAAGAAGATCAGTTCCAGGACGTTTCAGGTGCACGAACCCCGGACCGAGGACACACCGTATGGCATGTTTGGCAAGTGCAAATCTTGTCTCATCAGTAAAAAGAATATTAGTCCAGTCGTTAATATCCCAATCGACATGTTGTGGTGCAAAACTCAAAAGTGTTATACGGTGTGCACTCTTTAACAGTGGAACAGTAGCAGACATTCTGACTCTGATTTCAAATTCCCTTAATATTTTTCTAACCGACTTGGCACTTAACGATACCAATATTACGAACCACGGGCTGTGTAAGGATCATTTCGCTGTTGTCTAGATGTAAAATTATGTGTACGCAAAGTGTGCAGATGTAAATAACCAGGGTTGAAAAAAAATTATGTTTTTTAATTTTATACAAAACAACCGTTTTCTTTTGTTTTAAACGGTTTTTTTTTTGTTTTAAACATGTTTTTTTTTGTTTTTATATTACATGTTTTAAACAAATAAAACGTAGGAAAACACATTGTTTAAATCATATTTCTTAAAATGA
The DNA here is from genome assembly GCF_917563875.1 of Diabrotica virgifera virgifera. Taxonomy (NCBI): domain Eukaryota; kingdom Metazoa; phylum Arthropoda; class Insecta; order Coleoptera; family Chrysomelidae; genus Diabrotica; species Diabrotica virgifera. The sequence goes on along the minus strand of NC_065449.1, from coordinate 177,894,224 downwards.
GAAGGATCCGTTTGAGGAATTAGGCAGTACATACATATTATAAAAACTATGGCTGTTCAGCCCATGTATTGAACTTACTTGCCCATGATATACAAGTGCCAGGAATAAAGAGTAGTATAAAAAATTGCAAATATTTCAGAAATGTACATTTTGCTAGCGCAAAAGAGAGAGGCTGGTGATTCTGCTCTTGTATTGCATCAGGATGTTCGTTGGAATACTTTATCAAAATCCTTAGAAAGTTAGTTGAGCAACTGGCCAATATTATTTCATGTTTAGTCAAACAACAGAATAAGTATTGATAAAGATGTAATAAAGCTTGTAAATGGTACAAAAAAGGCAAATGCCTAAGACTAGGTATTTATAAAAATTAAAGTATAATGCAGAAACAAAGTCCAAACAAATACTTTCACTAAAGAAGAGGCTATAGAGTTATGGCTAGAACTTCTGGAAGCATTCGATACTGAACATGCAAATGGCGAATTTTTGGTAAATGGCACGAATAAAGTCAAGAAGATTATGGAAATGGCTTTGATCCCGGCTGATTTATTGGCAAAGTTCATCGCTTTAGTGGAAATAAATTTAGTACAGAGCAAATAAAAACTGTCACGGAATATGTAGCAACTTATTATCCAGAAGCACTGCCAATTATTATTAATTACCAGGCAAAGTATGTACCCTTTAAACCATATATTTATGTGGTGGCGTTCTACGGTCATCCAACATAAAAATATTCTTCTCACCATACACTTTAGTCAATTTCAAACTATGTAATCGGCTAGGCATTGTCAAAGCTGCTAAGTTGGTTTCAATTTTTAAAGAGCTTCTTTAAGTGATCACGTCGCTGATCATATTGATGACTTAGATTACAAGATTATTATGAGACTGAAACAGCTTGAGAAATTTATTACTATTTTATGCAGTGTTTTTAAGTTTTCCAATTTTTGTTGTGTTCTGATTATTATTAATAAATAAATAATATATTTGTTAAAAAGTCTGTATAATAATATGTATGAGATTTTTTTTTCGTATTTATGTATTATATTCATAAAGAAAATGAAAAAAACGCTTGTTTAATTTAAGTATTTTAAACATGTTTTAAACTGTTATAAATAAAAACTGTTTTAAACATAAACAAATGATTAAAACAGTTGTTTAAAACAAAATGTTTAAAACAAAACAACCCTGTGAATAACGTTCATCTGCGGGGTACGTGCACCTGGAAAGTCCTGTAACTGGTCTTCTCGCGTATCCTCCACTTTCTCTACTCTATACCTTCTTAAAGCTCTTGCTTGAAAATAACTCAAATAATAATATTTGAGTTATCCTCCAACTCAAAATGGTCCGGAACATTGTTTAAATAATCAAAATGTCAAAATATGAAGGAAAAATTCGATTTTTTATTGGTCTTCTGATTATAACTTTAAGACTGTTCATTTTTGAGAAAAGTTGTACTAACAGAAAAGTTGTGTAATTAAATTTCCTACAATATAGAATTGGTTAGAAATTTAAAAAATAGTCACCCTTGTTGCAAAATAGCAATAATTGCAAAAAAAAACCATACAAAAACAAGTATTCGCATTTTACGTTTTTCAAACAATTATGCTACACTTAGAAACTTAATATTTTACCCACAAAAACTTTATAGTATAGTAAAACAACACTGTAAAGGGCCTAGCCGGGTAAGATGGTGAAAAGTGCCCCCAGCTCGATTTAAATTCCATATGGGCCACTTTTTAGCACATATAGAGGAACTCACTTTCTGAAATTTTTAGCCCCCTAGGTGGTCACGTGACCCCCCTAGAGCCTAATTAGGCATTTTATGTTTTTATTTTTTATCTCAGCCGCATCAAGAGCTAGCCAAAAACTTTATTTAAAAAAGTTGTAAGTTTCAAGAAGATCTATACGAAAAAATTTTTTTTTTATTTTTTGGCGGGAAATTCGAATTTTTAGAACAATTTTAAACATTTAAATAACTCTGAAAAAAAAACTAAGACACTCGTTTTTACGAAAATCAATTATAATATGTATTTTTGCACAATCTTTCACGCTGAATTTTTTCAGATTTTTAAAATTGGTGAAACGTACCTTTAAAAATAAAAAACCGCGTTTTTTTCGGTTTTTTTTTTCGTTTTTTGATACAATTTTATACATATTTTTCAAAAAAGGTAACACTGTCACTAGAATAGGTAAAACCTGAAAAATAATTGGGGTTTGCTTAATAAAAATTTTTTGTAACGCCATCGATTTTCAAGATACAGGGCGTTGAAGAAAATAAAATTTTACACATTTTTTACGATTTTGCTGAAACTACTGGCAACATTGTAATAAAACTTGGCGGGATTTAAGAGGTAGTTATTGTGCATGTTTTGACATACAATTAAGGATTTGATATTCATCATTGGCGCGCATAGGGGTAATGGTCTGAACTTTTTAAAGAATAAAGATAGTACGCCACTGACATATTTCAAATTAACAATAGTTTTTGAATTTCTCGTTCAATTTGTGACAAAAAATGTATCTTCTTATTTTTTCATCGGACGCGCCATTTTTATTCAAAAAATAAAAGATCTTAACCCTTACAAAGTATTCGAACTTCTAGCACTTTCTACATCTACATAATAACATCCATTATTATCAAAATTAATTCGAATACTTTGGAAGCGTTAAGATATTTTATTTTTTGCAGCAAAACAGCGCGTCGTATGAAAAAATGAGAAGATAGATTTTTTATTGAAAATTGAACGAGGAATTCAAAAATGATTGTTAATTTGAAATATGTCAGTGGCGTACTATCTTTTTTTCTTTGAAAAGTTCAGACCATTACCCCTATGCGCGCCAATGATGAATATCAAATCCTTAGTTGTATGTCAAAACATGCACAATAACTACCTCTTAAAACCCGCCAAGTTTTATTACAATGTTGCCAGTAGTTTCGGCAAAATCGTAAAAAGTATGTAAAATTTTGTTTTCTTCAACGCCCTGTATCTTGAAAATGGATATCGTTACAAAAAATTTTTATTAAGCAAACCCCAATTATTTTTCAGTTTTTTACCTATTCTAGTGACGGTGTTAAATTTTTTGAAAAATATGTATAAAATTGTATCAAAAAACGAAAAAAAAAACCGAAAAAATGCGGTTTTTTATTTTTAAAGGTACGTTTCACCAATTTTAAAAATCTGAAAAAATTAAGGGTGAAAGATTATTCAAAAATACACATTATAATTAATTTTCGTAAAAACGAGTGTCTTAGTTTTTTTTTCAGAGGTATTTAAAAGTTTAAAATTGTTCTAAAAATTCGAATTTCCCGCCAAAAAAATAAAAAAAATTTTTTTCATCTAGACCTTTTTGAAACTTACAACTTTTTTAAATAAAGTTTTTGGCTAGCTCTTGATGCGGCTGAGAGAAAAAATAAAAACATAAAAAGCCTAATTAGGCTCTAGGGGGGTCACGTGACCACATAGGGGGCTAAAAATTTCAGAAAGTGAGTTCCTCTATATGTGCTAAAAAGTGGCCTATATGGAATTTAAATTGGGTTGGGGGCACTTTTCACCATCTTACCCGGCTAGGCCCTTTCATTAAGATCGGTTAACAGATTCTGCAAAATAAATTTTGCAATCCAGCTTTCGCAAAAAAAATTCATTTTTTAAAAATGTTGCAGGATTGAAAATAAAGCAGATAACAAGTTGAATTTTTTTTTGCTTATAGAAGTGTACTGTACCTTTCATTTCCAATTTGCAAAATTAAAATTTAATAATTACCACGGCGTCAGGAAATTTTTTAAATAAACATTAATTTTTGGTGCTACGCGCAGGACAGCGGTGTTCGATTCACACAAGTTGATTTCCATCATAATTTCTTCCAACCTTTATCTAATATATTATTTTCTTACTCTATATTTTGTTGTATTTTAATATTTTAATTAGACAAAAATCAAACTAATTTTATTATTGTTTGTGAAATATTGTTTAATCAATTGCATATGTTTAAAAATAATAAACTTTTATTCTCTAAGTTAAAATATATGAACAAAGAAAGTTTTTGCTAAAAAAAGTGTTATTTCAAAGGATAGAGTATGTGTTTTTATTTTGTAATAAACAAATTTATTTATTTATATCGAAATGTAATAAAAATTAAAATATATCAATAATTATCAAAGGTCATTGGAATGCCCAATCAGAGCAAACTATCCGCTGTCATGCGCGTAGCACCAATAATATAATTAATGTTTTAAAATTAAAAAAATTCCTGACGCCGTGGTAGTTAATCAATTTTAGTTTTGCAAATTGCAAATGAAAGGTACGGTACACTTCTATAAGCAAGAAACATTTTAACTTGCTATCTGCTTTATTTTTAGTCCTGTAACATATTGAAAAAATGAATTTTTTTTTGCGAAAGCTGGATTGCAAAATTTATTTTGCAAAAGCTATTAAACCGATATTAATGAAATTTACAGTATTGTTTTGCTGTATCATAAAAGTTTTTTTGAGTAAAATATGAAGGTCCTAAGTGTAGCGCAAAATGGTTGAAAAACGTAAAATGTGAATACTTGTTTTTGTATGTTTTTTTCAAAATTATTGCTATTTTGCAACAAGGGTGGCTATTTTTTAAATTTTTAACTAATACTATATTGTAGAAAATTTAATTACGCAACTTTTATGTCAGTACAACTTTTCTCGGAAATGAAGACTTTTAAAGTTATAATCAAAAAACGAAGAAAAATATCGAATTTGTCCTTCATTTTTTGACATTTTCATTATTTAAACAATGTTCCGGACCATTTTGAGAGGGAGGATAACTCAAATATTATTATTTGAGTTATTTTCAAGCAATTTCTGCAAAAAAATTTGAGTCACCTCTCAACGTCCAAATGTACTAATATTTTTACAGATGCGCCCTGGTCTATAACATCAGCAAGATATTGCTGCGATCGTCCATGTAGAATTAAAGCTACAATTTGGGCTGCTTGTTCTGACGTTATATTACTCATTTTTTTGTAAGAACGCATCTCCTCATTGAAAACTCAAGCAGACAGTGCACAGATCAAATTCTCGAGCACAAATGTCCAAAATAAAAATATTCTCCTTTAACAACGTTTTGTTTACTGTTTTTTTCTGCAAAACACGCTTCAACTTGAAATGTTATGGGTTTGTAGACACCTAAAGAAAACAAAAGACGAGTATTATTATAACATTGGCCTAAAAATTATAAATTATTTTTAAACTTTTTTTCTGTTTCAAAATTTATGCGATATTTTTTGTGATTAGTGTATTTTCTTTTCAAGAATCTTATAGTGTTAACAGTATCAAAGTAAAATGTTGATATTGCGTAAGTATAGATGAAAAAACTAAAATTTGACTTCAATGACTAATAATTCTATTAAAGATTTTTAATCGCTTAGGAAGTAACTTCCCTTGGAAAATTTATATGGAAAATTGAAACAAAACATAATTTTTTGTTATGTTAGAGAAAATGAAGTTTAGGTCTAGACAATTCAGTTAGGTATATTTAATTGTTCCTGTATTGTATCTTACATAAAAGATAATTACAAATAACAAACTATCCGTGTGAAATATACTGAGAACTTTCGTTGAATGAAAAAAATCGTCATTCGTTCATCAAAGCTGTTTTATTGTCGTTTTTATTTAATTGAAAGTCAGTATCACAGGCTCCAAGAACACAAAAGAATTTAGTTCCAGGCCCATTCTTCAATGAAATTAAATTAATTGACAATATCTGCAATAAAATTAAGCATTCAACGATGCTATGATCCAACAAGTATTGAGCGAATGCAATTATTCCCGATAAAAAATGATTATTCAGCTACTACTTCTGGAATGCAGAGCAGAAATTTTCAATTTCGTGTTCATCGAGTGTGATTCCGCTTGAGATATCGCTACCTTCCGGAAAGACCGACACAACTGGATTATTGCCACTTTTCAGTAGAGCCGATTAAAGAATCCAGAATTTTATTTTTTTTGTTTTTTGTATATTTTTTAACAATGGTATAAAAGTTTAATTATTATTGGAAAAGAACATATATTATGTGTATTTCACTAATTGTATCATTTTTAGTTTATAAGGATTGGCAGGATAATAGCTAAATGTGACGGTCTTTCCCAAAAAATATTATGTTCTTTTTAAGTTATACCTACTGAAGTAATAAAAATACTTAGTCTATATTTAGTAAAAAACGTTTATTATTTTAAATAAAGTACAAACATATTACTATTACTACTTAAGAAAACTAATAAATCAACCTAAACTTAATTGTAATTCTTACTACGTGAACCAAAAAATAAAGTTAAACAATAATAAAAATCAAACTCATTTAAATGACACAAAAAAAAACTTAAACGGTAAATATATTCGAAAAAAATGTGATCTAATTAAAGGTTTAAATAGAAAGTGTGGTAGAAACTTGGGATTATATTTTTTTCCATTAGTGATATAATTCCCTGCTTCTTTTTATCAGATATTTCAAGTTTCCTATTGTATAATTTTTTAAAGTGTAAATTCTGCAAATTCCAATTTGATCTTCTACAAAGCATATTAATGTTCAAAAAATTATCTTCTGCGTAGGATATTTTACAAAAGAAATTGGCAGGTGTGTCTTTTCTGACCTCAAATACCTTAATATCAGAGATTTTTACGTTTTCCCCATTTGAAGTCTTATAAATTTCTTTCATGCCCATGCTAGCTGTTAAATCTTTAATGTCCAGAAAATCATCATGGCTAAACTCGTGAACCTTGTAAGGTTGGCCTGTTTTTTTCGCTTGTCGGATAAGTGTAATGTACTGTTCTGGTACATAAATAGCTGCAGCCTTTTTGTATCGTGTTATTTGTCGCTCTATTACCGAATGAACGTTATCAGCATCATTTTGAGTGTGGCCTCTTATTAAATATTTATGTGTGATAACGTTTATGTTGCTCAATGTGTGTACAGCAAATGAATATAGACCGAAAAGAAATCTGTTTTTGTTCTGCCCTGTGCAATTATCAGTATAGAAAATAATATCTATCATTTTTGAGTCGTTGATACCTTTTTGATTTATTTCATTTAAAAAATGCCATATACAAGATCCAATCTCATTTGCACCTCTTTTAGCTTCCCCCTCGTGCCAAACGTAACACGACACGTCTTTGTCAGGGAAACTGGCAAAAGTTAAATTATACGTATTCAGTTTCGAAATATAGTAGAAGGAGGATGCATTGCCAGTGGGACATGGTAAGGTAGCTTGCAAATCAAAAGTTACTATGTACTTTCCAGTTTTTTTATCGTTTTCCCTTTCTATTCTTGAAAGATCTTTTTCCTGCAAGTGGGTCTCATACCTGTGTCTTATCAACTCTTTAGCTTGTTCAGAAGCGTTTCGAAACTCTAGGCATAGATCACATTGATCTTTTTTTGGAAAATAAAAATCTATATTAAACTGCTTTGTAAATACATCGTAGTATGTACGGTATGTAGCACATTGTACTTTTTTATTTTCACATAATTCTTTATAATCCCTGTACAATTCGGCTATTGTCCTCGTTCCCTCTATATATTCTTTTTGGGTCCGTGCACGGCAGTAGTGGCTCTCAACCCGGGGTATTGATTGAATGTGAACCATTATTGCTTGCAAAATATCATGGTCCCTAGTTTTGTGTTTTTTGTGTTTTCCTCTTGCTTCGTTTGCAATAATACCGTGAGTTTGTTTTTGCTTTTGTTTTTCACATACTGTTCTTATAGTCCTTGAAGTGATTCCTAAGGTAGACATAAAAAAAGTTTTACAAACACGGTGTTTCCTTTCAAGTACATGAAAATAATACGCATTATTTAGACTGCGTTTAGCAATACTGTACTTTGATTTTGCTACGGGACTCAATGATGATGCAATAAAATCCCTTTGCCTTTGTAGATCTGCTAGGTTCCAATATTCGTTAAAAATTACTAGTCGTTGTTCTTCCATGATTTTTTCCTTACATTTTAGCCTACATTTTTCAGTACAAGGTTGTAACACTTTTTTTGCATCTCTAGTTATTTGTGTTTTTATTTTAGTTCCATCTGCCAGTTTGGCAATTTTTACTGATGTGTAACTTTTTCCACTGTTTCTTAAGCGTCGAGTCACATTTTTTTTCCAGTTGGCCTCATTAAATGTTCTCTTTCTTCCTCTTTGTTTTGTTGAATCATCCTCTTTTTGTTTCTCGAGTAATACTGTTTGATCTTCTTTCCTATTAACCACCAGTTTTGCTGTGTCGTTTTCATCACCCGAATCGGAAGAATCTGACGCGACGTCTGCGCTTACATCATATTCTGGATCAATATCTGATTTTCCTGAGCCAAATGGTTCAGAACTACTGAAGTGGCTGCTAACACTGGATGAACTTAAAACACTGGATGAACTCGAAGAACGGGAACAATCATGATTTGACGGCTGGGTAACAGCAGGTACACTGGACGTTGAAGGATTTGTAACTGAAATGTACATAAAATTGAATAACACAAAAATAAACAAAAATAAAACAATATACCTTGACATTCAACCATCTGATTGTCTTCTATTTCGATGAGATTTGTTTCACATTTTGAAGCGGTTATTACATCTTTCTCATTATGGTTCGATGTCTGAGATACACTAGACGGAAATAAATCGTACTGATTTACGTTATATTCATTATCTGGAAAATATAAAAATATTCTTTAAAGTAGTATTTTAAAGGACACAGGAGTATTTTACCTTGTAATGTGGATAATTCGGTATAAGTTTTTTCTGATGTTTCTCCCATGGTTCTGTTCTCTGTTGTATTTAAAGATGATACTACACATGATTCCAAGATAGCTTGTTGTTCTGCATCAGCTTTATTAACATCTTGGATACATTCTAAAAAATATATTTTTGTGTACAAGGCACAATAGGAATAGAAAATATAAACTACAATACCTTTTAAACTAAGGTGATCTTCTGATTCCTTTAAAAATTTTTGAATTGCCCACATTGGCTTATCAATGTTATGAATTTCTACATTTTTCTTTGTAAGCTTCATTATCAGTGAATTTCTGTTTTGCTTAGTTTCCATTGTATGTCTGAAAGGAAAAAAAAACTTAATTTAAATTCACAAAGTATTTCCAGAAATGCACGCATTTATAACTGAATACGGCCGCCGTAACATTTATTTCTAACAAATGTTAATGTTTATTCAAGAAAGAACGTTCTAACTCGAAATCTGATATTTAGCAGACCTTACATCTAACTCTTTATTTCAGGAAAAAACGTCTCAATCATAATAATTCAAAAATTATAATACAAGAAACCTAAAATATTTTAGTTTTTACAAGCCAAACCGTAATTTTTTAAATTATGATCGTTATCTCTGAAATTACGATACATTAAAATATTCACAATTACCTTGAAGACAGGCGTAACTTAAAATGTGACGATGTTACTTGTAACTTTAAAAAACTATCTACTTACCTTTGCCCAGACAACTGGCACAAATAAAAGATATGACGATATTTCTTGAAATAGTTAATAAACACAGACGACACCTCTTATATCAAGACGTTCTTGACTGAAAAACAAACCGGATCGCTGCAATTACAACGCCGTGACTGAAGTGAGTCAGTCTTGAATGGTAATGGAGGGGAAATTCAGAACAGTGACAATTCGTAACAGTGGCGCCGTGTGATTATTTTTTGGACTATGGTTGTGACGATTTTTTTGGTAATAGATTGAGAAATTCTGTGTTCAAAACTGTAACAAAACGAAAAACAGATATTTCAGAGTTGCGACGGTCTTTCCGGAAAGTAGCGATATATTGACCATGGCAAATGAGGGTAATTTTACGCTGGAACGCTATTGACAGGTTGCACCGTAATAGGACTGGAAAAAACATCAAGTCATAAATTATAGGCATATTTTTACTAAGTGTGTTCTATTTCATTTTTATTTAAGCATTAGTTTTTGTTGAATATTTAAATATTATTTTTTTCTTCTTCTTCTTTGTTGTATGTAAGCTTTAAAGCCTGTTTCTCTTCAATATTAGTTTCCTAAATTGTTTAAATTATCGCACAATCTTTTTCTTGGTCTGTCAATATTTCTTCCTTTATTTGGTGACTTATCTCGTGCTATTCGTACTATCCTATCCTCTGTCATTCTACTATCTGTTCGTTCCACTCCTGTTTCCGTTTTGTCACCCATCCATTTATGTCTTCTACATACATGCTCTTCTTATGTTTTCGCTTCTCTCACTATCCAACAGACTTTTCCCTGATATTCGACGAAGTATTTTCGTTTCTGTTGTTTCTAGTAGTCGTCTCGTTTTAGTTAGTCGTCTCTAGTAGTCGTCTCGTATTAGATATTATTCGTGTATTCAAAAGATTACACTCATTTTAAATACTCACAAAAATTAATTATGCAAAAATATTGATGCATCAAAGGATGCATTCCCTTGGCTTTTTTTAAAATGCACAATATATGTTTGGTACTATTCTAGTCATTGTCTATAACTTTGAGATTCTTTTACTTGTATAATATACAATATACATTGAACAAATAAGGTACCTGTTTACAAAAACAAGGGAGATATACAACAATGTAGAAACTACAGGGCTATAAAACTGCTTAGCCACACCATGAAAATATGGGAAAGAGTAATTGATAGACGTATACGTGAAGAGACCGAAATATCCGAGAATCAATTTGGCTTTATGCAGGGCAGATCAACAACAGATGCAATTTTCATTATAACGCAGTTGATGGAAAAATACAGGAGTAAAGAAACAAACGCTCATATGATATTCATTGATCTTGACAAAGCATATGATAGAGTTCCTCGAGAGATTCTGTGGTGGGCACTCAATAAGAAAGGAGTTCCTGGTGAATATGTAAAGATTGTGAGGGATATGTATGAGGGAGTAACGACTAGTGTTAGGACAGGTGTGGGAGAGACTGATAAATTTCATGTGAAAGTCGGATTGCACCAAGGCTCTGTGCTTAGTCCGTATTTATTCTCATTAGTTTTGGACCAGATAACAGCGAAACTACAGGGTAACATTCCATAGTGCTTAATGTATGCTGATGATGTCGTGTTAGTAAGAAATAGTGAAAGAGACTAGTAGGACAAAAACAGAGTATTTGGAATGTTCATTTAAAGATGGAGTTACTACAAATAAAATGGTATCTTTGGATGGTGAACTGATCGTAAAAAGCAATAGTTTTAAGTACCTGGGATCGGTATTACAGAGTAATAGAGAAATAGATGGAGATGCATGCAGTAGAATTAGGGCTGGATGGATGAAGTGGAAAGAAGCGAGTGGTGTTTTGTGTGACAGAAAAATTCTAATGAAGCTGAAGGGAAAATTCTATAAAACAGCCATAAGACCGGCTATGATGTACGGAACTGAATGTTGGGCAGTGAAGAAGAAAGAGGAACAACGAATGCATGTGGCGGAAATGAGAATGCTTAGATGGATGAGTGGAGTGACAAAGAAGGATAAAATTAGAAGTGAGTATATCAGGGGAAGTCTAGGTGTGGCACCAATTGATGCCAAAATGAGAGAGCATTGGTTATAGGTTAAGATGGTTTGGTCATGTTCAACGTCGAGATGTTAATCACCCAATACGAAGAATAGCTGAAGTGCAGATTCCTGGAAGGAGTAGGAGAGGAAGACCAAAGAAGACCTGGGGGGAGACAATAAGGCAGGACATGTTGGTAAAGGGGATTGACATTGATATGACCCAAGATAGAATTGTGTGGAGAAATTCAATTAGGGAACCCGACCCCGCATAGGGATACATAGGGATACTGCAAAGAGAATGATGATGATACATTGAACAAAAAAGATAGAGTTGGCAAAGCTCGGATAGGCAACATTATATACTTAAAAATCGTCCAAAATGTGACTGCTCTAAACAAATTCTATGCAGGTAGGGATCATCGAATGGTACACGCTAAAGTTAAAATATATCTTATCTAAAGACAAGGAAAAACATAGATTATATTAAGAAAAAATCAAAAGCACAAATGGACACAATCCATTGACGTTAAATTAATATACCAACAAGGATTTAAAACCAAATTAAAATAATCAAATATAAAGACACATGTATATCTTATCTAACGACAAAGACAAGGAAAGACATAGATTATATTAAGAAAAAATCAAAAGCACAAATGGACACAATCCATTGACGTTATATACCAACAAGGCATTAAAACCAAATTAAAATAGTCAACTATAAGGACACCTACTAAAGATTTGATTGTTCTGGGTGATATTATGGAATGCGGCCTACCCCGATGATGCGGTCTACCTGTGCATACAGCTCTATTGTAGTGTGTAGTATACCGAACGCAATCTAAAAATTCCTGAGGGATTTGCGCAAAATAATGAAATGCCAGAAAACTCTTGTAAAAAAATATTTATTCACAAGTAATAAACATTTGGAGGAAAATAATGTAAAGAAAAAGGGGACTAATAATTTACGAAAAAAATGCACCTTAACTAATTAGGTACAAAAAAAATTATATGTGCCTAATTATTTACAAAAACCTAATTATTTTCAAAACGATACAGCCAAATATAATTATTATTAAAAAAAACATTCAGGCACCTCAATTTTATAAGAGAGAGAGGCAGTCAATGAAAATGCTTATTACTACTTGGCAATAAACATTTTGCCTACAAACGGTTTTCTGCCTTTCATTATTGTGTGTAAACCCTTCTGAACTCACTTTAGTACTGACTACTTTCAGGCACGCTAGCACAAAAGTCCATCTACATTATATGTTTGAGAATCACCTTATATAACAGCAATTTGTTGGCTAATTATAATTTGATTATGCAATCAATGATCTGGCTTAATGTTAAGACTAACTTTTTCCTTTTGGTTAGAAATTTTTTTCATTTCAGGAGAATGTCCAACAATTATTGTATAATTATAAATGCGTTTATAAATGCAATACAATACTCATATACCTTGTATGAAACGTTTGTTAATTATTATCAAAAAAATAAAATTCGGTTTCATTGTACATTGTATTTTTCTTCACCAAGACCACCGAGTTTGACCCTTTCAATTATTATTATAGTCTGTGTTGTCTGAAACAATGCTGCACATATATATTAATTCATGTAAATAAGACATTAATTCCAGATTGTTTACAGACGCAAGCAACTGTCACATACACAGCATAACCCATAATATAAACTAGTGTCAATTGTTTTCAAATGGGTATGTATAGCTACGCGCCAGTGGCGTACTAACGACAAAAATAAGATCAAAATATCAAGCACGAAAATAGATTAACTGGTTATTACGAAATAACAGTCAAAAGAAAAAATTGAACAGTATTAGTTCAAAATTTTTTTTAGACATAATTTCGTTAGGATAAACTTTTCCAAACGATTCACCTAATCTCTTTCTTAAATTTAGTCTATTATTTCTGTAGATTTCTGTTAAATATGACGATAGTTCAGAAATGATTTCCATTTTATTTTACATATCTTTTCTTAATGTGATATATTTATTTCTTTCTATGTAGGAGAATCAGCAAGACCATTAAGTGTCAGAATCAACGAATGTGAAAAATACATCAAAAACAGGGATCTTGATAAATCAAAGATAGAAAGTATTAATAAAAACATCCACCCCCATACCTTTCCAGCCATAGCTTGCTGTTGCCTACAACCATCATAGGCAAAGAACAATCATTTGTTGACAGAAATGTGACACAGCCTCAATAATCACAACAATTTGGTGGTTGTGGTTGCGCACACCTTATTAACGAAACATTGTTCTTAATAACTTTTGACAACGATTTCCGGAGTAGAAATCGAAATGTTAAGTGTTTTAGGTAAAAATATGTAATTGTCATTACAACCCAACCGTGGCTAATTCCATATAAACATAACATTTAATCCAAACATGCCGCAAGTCAACAGTAGGGCATTCCAACATGCTGTTAAAATTAAATCAATATGGCGGCTGGGAGGCAAACATAAATGTTATTCTGGTAGTTCTTAATGTGTTTTAGTTACGTTTCTTTGTAATTTTGTTTTGTACAAGAATTAATTTAGCATATGCAATGAAATAATGAATTTAAAAAGATAATATGCCTCATTTCTGTTGTGTGTTGAAGTGTAATCGTGATAAAGTTCAATTTTTATTGGTTACCATCAGTACTACATCAGGTTACCACCAGTACTTTTACAAGATAAGGTTTTCATTTTTTGTGATTTATGGTATACAGCCAGTTACAGGAATTTTTCCTTGTGATATTTTTAATCCATAAAATATATATTATACTAATACGTCGTCAAAGAGTTCTAAAAATAAACTGCTTTTTTAAATAAAGGCAGACTTAAAAAAGCAGACTAAAACTCTAAAACTCGAAAGTTAAAGGAATAACGCAGAAAACACAAAAATCGCTGATAGAACTTAATTGACCTATGAAATGCCAATAGTGTTAAAATTTTATAAATGTCATTAGTGTCAAAATTTCATAACAGTGGAGTAAACTTGCCTGCGGTTGGACCAATTACAAACAAGCATTACGGCGCGGTAAATTTGAATTACTCCTCCTGGTTTAAAAACAAACCATAGTATGTAATAAATATGATTTATTTATTTATATACATATAACCATAGTATGTAATAAATATGATATTTTTTAGTATAAGCTTTTAGTTTCTGCCAAATTTCTTATTCTACCGTTTACATTAAGACATGACGTAACTACACCTTAGAAAGAGCTATCTTTGATTCACGTTAAGAATAGAACGGTTACGCTTATGTAGATAAGTGTTGCCAAACCTCTCGGGCACGGGTGGCTACTTGACTGCCGATATAGGATTCATTCTAATCTAAGGGGTCATCCATAAACTTCGTCGTTGAGAAGAGGGAGGGGGGTCTTGCTTATTACGACAAGTACGACAGGGGGAGGGGGTATGAGTGCCCATTCGACGAGGTTTAATAAATTGATATATTTAAATTTGTTGCTATTGTGTCTATAAAAATAATTTTTTACTAGCTTCTACCAGCATTAAAGTATCAGATATTCATATAAAAACGTATAGTTTTTGATATGAAATTGAAAATAAAACAAAACGTTTACGAATAAATATACCTTTGTTAAAATTAAAAAGAATAATTCTATTATAGATACTTTTATCGCATACTTTTCATTTCGTTTTTATCAGTCACGGCGTTAAAATAATATTAGGTAGCACTTTTGTACAGGACAACAAACAATAAGACATTGTTCTTTGGGTTTAAATAATCGCTTCTATATACAGAACAACGTCTGGTAGCAAAAAAATATTAAATTGTTAGTTCATTTATGTGCTGCATACTGTGTGTGAAACAACAGTTCTGAAAGAACGAATGGAAATAAAATATTGTTTTCTATTTAGTTAGTAAGAGTCGTATTTATACTTTAGAAGAAATGGCATCGAAATCAAAACAAAATAAATATAAATATTTATATGATGCAGTTAAGAAAGCATACTCCGCAAAATCTTGGTCCAATGCTATTTAAATACATTCATTTTTTTTTCGAATACTAAGAAAACTAATAAAGATTTTTGAAAAATGTAAATGCAGATTGAAAGACTGCATTATTGCCGATGGCCAAAACTTCCTGAAAACATCTATAATGTTTATTTTAATAAGTTACAGGGGTGGAAAAAAAAAGAGAAAATTTTGTCTGATTTTTCATTTCAAATATTTCATTCAAAAGAAACCTTTTGTTTATTCTAAGGGACTTTCAACCCTCGGTAATAATGTAATATTGTATTCTGTGTTTAAATTTTTCAAATATATTTATTAGTTTTCTCAGGATTCGAAAAAAATTAATGCATTTAAATAGCATTGGATCAATATTTTACGCCTAACCCCTCATATTTGATTAAAAGAAACAGAAATAATATTGATGTTTTTTTAAATCAATGAATTGAGGGGGGTCGTGAATTGCAACGACGACGTCGACATGGGGGGTCGTCCCTAAACGACGAATTACGACGGAGGGGGGAGGGAGGCTATTATAAAGTTCAAATTTTTTACGACGTAGTTTATGGATGCTCCCTAATCAGTACGACGTGGCATCATCGGCGCGAATCTATCGCTCATAAGAAATACATGGGGCAATCTCCGCAATGTTCTATTCTTAACGTGAAACGCTCTATAGTCGAAGTCCTAATAATAAAATTGGCATCTCAAGTGTCGTTTTATACATATGCGACTGAGGTGTCATTTTACATTTAATCAATTGGCACCCAATGATCTACGTCCTATAAGTGGTAACTTTATTGTTACATATTGGTGGCTATTTTGGTATTTTGTTACAAAGGATAACAATACATAAATGGACAATCATCAATCTGGTAAGCAACTTAAAAAATTTATATATAGACCAAGAATATAGACCAATTGACACAGAACAGGCAAAATGAAAAATAAAGATAAAATTAAGTGAAATTAATTGATGGATTCGACCGTTACTTGATGGAAGTTCATTTTATCTAACAATAAAACACTGAAAACGTTTGTTTTCTATACTTCCACAAAATTTATTATAACTAAGTGACTACAGCTGTTTCGGCGGAGTGCCTTTCTCAAGTGATATAGTTTACAATGAGTTTGCCTTTTTAAGTCTTCAACTTTAAGTGAAATTGGAAATAATAAAATTAACGGAGGTATATAAATTTGATTAAACAATTCTGAAAATCTTTTAATGTTAGACATGTAAAAAATTTATTATCATTTAATAATCGAGCAGAAAATTGTTATACCGGCGTCACTGCTTAACTAGATTAGTGAACGAGAGTATTTTATAGCCCAGATGGTCAGCATAGCATGCTCGAGTCTCAAGGGACCGATTTGGTTTTGTTTTTTCCTTTTTTCGTCTTTTTGGCCTTTTCACGTGTGGTCTGACAGCAAATGGATCTTGTGGACAGTGGAATACTATTCAGTGTATTCTATATTAGGTATCTGTACTTGTGTTTTTTCGTTTTCTGCGCGCATGTCGTTCGAAATTGCTTTCCTCTTTTTTCAAAAATCTAATTATAGTCGGAGGGCTGACTCATAATTTAAAGAAAATCGAAAATTGTAAAGAAACTGTTGGTTATATAGACCACTTTCCACGAGGTTATTAGAGTGTTAAAATCGTCGCCTGTCAAAATGTTCAACGTGTTAATTTTTTTCGAATCCTGAGAAAACTAATAAATATTTTAAAAAAAAATTTAAACGCAGAATGAAAGACTACATTATTACTGAGTGCCGAAAGTTCCTAAAACTTGTATAATGTTTATTTTAATAAGTTAAAGGGGTGAAAATAAAAGAGAACATTTAGTGTGATTTTTAATTGCAAATATTTCATTCAAAACAAACTTTTCATTTATTCTAAGGGACTTTCGGCCCTCGGTAATAAAGTAATCTTTCATTCTATGTTTAAATTTTTCAAAAATACTTATTAGTTTCCTCAGGATTCGAAAAAAATTAATACATTTAAAACACAGTGAAAACACGTCAAAATTTTGCATTTTGCTCCTTTCCCCTTAAAGTCACGTTTACACGATGGCAATTGGCGAGACAATTGTCATTGAACAATTGTCATCACGTGGTTGCGGATTGTCGGAGGCCAGTCCAGTTGGAAGAGAAGATGTTTACACGGGGCCAACTATTGCCATGGCAGTAGACAGCTAAAACATGGCCGACTGCTCGTCATCTAGAGGGAACTGGCAAAAACAAGACAGCACTACTGTCCTACACCGTTCACACAGCGCCAATTGTCGCGACAATTGATATTTCGAGGGGGGCTCACTGGGCGCAGGTCATTGTCCTCAGTCTACTCCCGGAGACAACTGAATTTTGGGCCAATTGTGAGGGCAGTTGGCAAGGCAATTGGCCTGAAGTGTTTACACGAAGACAATAATTTCATGCCAGTTAGTTGTCTTCTGACAATTGTCTCGCCAATTGCCATCATGTAAACGCGACTTAAAGTCGCGTTTACACGATGGCAATTGGCGAGACAATTGTCATTGGACAATTGTCATCACGTGGTTGCGGATTGTCGGAGGCCAGTCCAGTTGAAAGAGAAGATGTTTACACGGGGCCAACTATTGCCATGGCAGTAGACAGCTAAAACATGGCCGACTGCTCGTCATCTAGAGGGAACTGGCAAAAAACAAGACAGCACTACTGGCCTACACCGTTCACACGGGCGCCAATTGTCGCGACAATTGAGATTTCGAGTGGTGGGGGCTCACTGGGCGCAGCTCATTGTCCTCAGTCTACTCCCGGAGACAACTGAATTTTGGGCCAATTGTGAGGGCAGTTGGCAAGGCAATTGGCCTGAAGTGTTTACACGAAGACAATAATTTCATGCCAGTCAGTTGTCTTCTGACAATTGTCTCGCCAATTGCCATCGTGTAAACGCGACTTAAGAGATTAAAAGATGTCGAAAAAGCGAAAAGAAACTTGGTGCATCCTAATGGGAAAGTATTCTAGGTCAAAGGCAAGCACAAAGATGCTCTTCTTCTTCTAGTTCCATAACCATTATCGATCGTTAGATATCATGTTGGATATCATATTCGCTATGATGACTTTATTGACAACAGCTCCAAATAATGATGTCGATTTTCAGTACCGCTATCTTAGATTTTTCAGCCATGATGTTCTTCTTCTACCAGGACCAAAGATACAAGGATCCAAGGTTTACCTTGGATCTTTCCCTGAATGATCAGAAGCAAAAGTTCATATTTTTCAGTGTGTCTCATAATGTGACCGAAGTATTCCAGCTTGCGTCTCTTTATTATATTGACCATTTGTATTGTTTGGTTCAGCGCCGTCTAAGGAACTCCCAATTTCTAACTGTGGACCAGCTGCTCTTAAAGTAGTCGTCTGTATACCCATATCTCAAGTGCTTCCAAGTGTTAAAGCGTAGCCTTCATCGTCATGATTATCCTCCTCCTCCTCCTCCAGCCCTTTGCGTCCACTACTGGTCATAGGCCTCCCTCATTTTTGTCCATTGTGCTCTATTTTGAGCACTTTGCATCCAATTTCTTGACATTTTCTAGAGATCGTCAGTCCAACGAGTAGATGGTCTTCCTCTACTTCTTTTGTCTAATCTCGGCCTCCACTCAAGTAATATCTTCGTGTACCTCCCATCACTGATTCGGGTGACGTGTCCGGCCCAGTTCCATTTCAAGGTGGCAATTCGAGAAATTACATCGGTAACTACTGTTCTTCGTCTTAAGTCTTCATTTCTAACACGGTTACGAAGCGATATACTCAGCATTGACCTTTCCATTTTTCTCTGGGCTATTTGCAGAATTTTAGAAGTTGTAGCTGTCAATGTTAAAGTTTCGGCACCATAAGTCATCACAGGCAACACACATTGGTCAAATGTTTTACGATTTAAAGAAATTGGTATATCGCTTTTAAAGATGTCTTTGAGTTTTCCATAGGCTGATCATGCTAAGTTTATTCTTCTTCGTCGTCCGCATGTTTGGTTGCCTCTTGTGATCTTTATTTCGTGTCCAAGGTATATGTATTTTTCCACTAGCTCTACTTCGTTGTCTCCAATATTGATATTTCCGCTAGGTACTAAATAGGTTTGTCATGAATTTTGTTTTGGAGATGTTTATTTTAAGACCTACACTGGTACACACTAACTGAAGTTCATGTAGCATTGTACATATCTCCTTGAGGTTGTCAGAGAATAAAACTATGTCGTCTGCGAATTTCAAATTTGTTAATCTTTTACCATCAATATTCAGGCCTCGCTCTTCCCAGTTAAGTTTTTTACAAGAATATTCTAGTACTGCGGTAAACAGTTTAGGCGATACGGTGTCGCCCTGTCGGACTCCTCTGCCGATTGGGATATGGTCCGTGTTTTTATGTAGTTTCACCGACATAGTTGCGTTCTTGTATGTATTGTAAATTTACCTTGTGTATCGGTAGTCAATGCGGCATGCTAGTGCTTCCAGATTTTTGTCAAATTCTACCGTGTCAAAGGCTTTATGGAAATCTGCAAAAGCCAAAACGAGTGGTCGATTGTATTCGATAGTCTTTTCTATTACCGTTTTAATGCTCTGTAGGTGATCATTTGTTCCAAATCCGGTACGAAATTCCGCTTACTCCATTGGCTGGTAGAAATCAAGTTTTTTCTCAAGACGATTCGTTACTATTATTCTTGTAAGGAGTTTGTATAAGTGACTAAGAAGGCTTATAGGTCTGTAATTTTCTAATTCGTGGGTATCTCCTTTTTTGTACAATAGAATTACTTAAGCATTGTGCCATTTGTCGGGTATACTATCTAAAAGGCACATGTTAAAAAGGTTTTTTATTTTCTTAAGAAGACAAGTGCCTCCGATTTTGATTGCATCAGTAACTACACAATCTTCCCCTGGGAATTTGTTATTCTTAGCTTTTCTTAGGGCTAGTTTTATTTCGTCTATTGTGATTTCCGGTAGCAGTTCTGATCCTTGGTTGACAATGCCCTTTTTCCTTATTAATATTTCTGGTACTTGATCTTCTTTGCTATTTACTTTGTGTTGGCTTGTGTACAGCAATTTGTAGAAGTCTTCAACTAAAAGCGTAGCCTTACCTAAAGTTTATGCTTCCACTCCATACACTAGGACTGGAGAGATATAGCAATATGTCATTCGAACGCGAAGGTCAATACTAAGATCTGAGCTGGAAAGTACTTTTCTCATGTTTACAAGTCTTCTTTTTATTGCGATTTCTGCGGATCTTGAAGTAATTCAAATCTTACACCTCTCAACACATAACCCAAGTAGTGTATTTTTTTCTTTGATTGTTTTTGGGAATTCTTTTTGTTTACTCATTTGCCGAAGTACCTCATTATTAGTAACTTTTTGTACCAATGAATTCTCAGCACCCGTTTAAAAAATTAGCTCGGGCTAGTTCTATTACGCTTTTAATTTCTGCGGATGGATCCCAGCTCTCATTGATATCACTGCCGAGACACACCACATTCTCTACTTTGTCCCTGTATATAATTTTGTTAGCTAACTATCATATATTTAGTTTTCTTAACGTTGAGTTTTAATCAATACTGATCACAGGTTTGTTTTATTTTGTTAAATAGACTTCGAAGGTCTTCGCCACAAGTAGCCAGCACTAAGGTATCGTCGGCATTACTAATATTGTTCAGGGTCACTCCATCTACAATTCTGGCCACTTGATGCCAGTATATTTATAATGATAGTATACAGCCTTGTCTCACTCCTTTTTTATATTTATTTCATCCGACAGTTCTTGTTCACCCTTTATTCTGGCCACTTGATGCCAGTATATTTATAGTAATTATTCTTAAATCATTATCATCCAATCCAGCTGTTTTCAATATTTCTAGCAGTTTGTTATGTTGGACCTTGTCAAAAGCGTTTTCAAAATAGATTGCACATATGTGTACATTTTGATTTATATCTCTGCACCTCTGTATTAGTACTTAGATACTGAGCAAGGCCATTCCAAAATCCTAATTGACTATTGCTAATGATTATCTCCTCTAATATCGTTGGTATTCTGTTGCAAGCAAGCAATTTGATTCAACCCGACCTGTGGGAGATGTCCACCCTATCGAAAAAGTACATTCGGGTGTAACAATTCATTGGGGCGAGGTGTTTTGACCCGAGTGAAAAACGGATCACCCCACCTCGCTCCAATGCCCCAGGCCATCCCTCCCCCCCCCCCCCATAGCACGCTGGTGAGCGATGGGGGCACAACTATCAGCCAAATGCTTTTCACAATGGAATCCTGGGTAATAAGATTCCAATGTGGTGCCCTAATCGAATTCAAAACTAGGGCAGCGTGAAGCGCTCTATGCCTTTATCTTCTAATTACTTATCCGCGGTACTAAAATTGCTTGCTTGGGCCCCAAGACATTGTACCAAGCCCCACTGAGCTCGGTCCAATGGCTTGGTGCTCAAGAATTTTATGTTTTTTTGGTGGCTTACGCCTTTTTTGTATTTTTTTGTTGGCTTGCGCCTTTTCCTCTATTTTCTTACTGGCTGACTTTACCTGGTCGTGATGTTGGACCTACGCGTGTTTCTTCGGCACTTGGTGTTTCGAGCTACGAACTATCTACTACTTTTACTTTTTTCCTTTACTTTGTCACTCATTGTTTGCTTTATTCGATTCACTTTAGTCCACTATTTGCTGTTTAGGACGTTTGTGCTTCCATCGATGGAAAGCGTCATACCCTAGAATCTCTCGCAGTATGTGACTTGGGTGGTGCTCCAGCTCCGCGAATTTGCCTCTTGCCTTATCTGTCATCATTTCGGTGACTCTCACCTGTTGAAGTTCTCTGAACAGGAATCTTTCTGCTACGTATCTTGGGACTCTGGCTGCTTCTCTTAGGCTGCTGTTGTGGACCGCTTGTATCTTCTTTTTGTGGGTGTTGCATACTTGTCCCCATGCGAGAGATGCGTATGTTAATACCGGTAATATTATGCTATTTATTAGTCTTAACCTCGTTTTTAGTCTTAATTTACTTTTTCTGCCTGTGAGTCCTCTTAATGTTGCTCTCGCCATGTTGGCCTTCTGGACTGTGGCTTCTACGTGTTTTTGGAAGGTTAACCCTTTGTCCATGATGACTCCCAGGTATTTAGCTTAATTTTTCCACTCGATGGGGTTGTTCTGCACCGTCAGCTGTTCTTCTGGCTGTTGTCTTCCTTTATTATATAGTACCGCTTGCGTCCTTTCGGAGTTGATGGCTATCTTCTATTTTATACACAATTCCTCGATGTCTTCTAACGCTGTTTGCAGGTTGGTCACTGCTATGTCTACGTTTCTGTGTTTGGCCGCTATCGCTGTATCGTCGGCGGAGAGGCTAATTAGAGTACCTGGTGTTCTAGGTACGTCAGAGGTGTATATTGTGTACAGCAGAGGTGACAGGACCGCTCCCTGTTTCACTCCAGCCTCCGGGTTTCCGAGCTCGGACAGGACTTGTCCTATCCGAACCCTGAAACTCCGGCCGCTGTACCCATAACCTCGCATTTTGTATATGATCCCCTTGTGTCATACTCTGTCGAAAGCTTTGCTTACGTCCAGGAATGCTGATCCAGTGTACTGCTTGTCGTTGAATCCAGCTGCTATGTACTCAGTTAATCTGAGTACTTGTAGCTCGCTGGAGTGCTCTGGTCTAAATCCGAATTGAGCTTCTGGGATTATCTCTAATATGTTTGTTTCCGTTTGCAGTCTGCTGAGAATAATTCTTTCCACTATCTTGCTGATCGTTGGGAGTAAGCTGATTGGCCTGTAGTTCTGCGGGAATGTGTGGTTCTTGCCAGGTTTTGGGATCATGCTGACATGGGCCTCTTTCCATCTGTTCGGGAATATTTTGTATCTTAATATCGCGTTCACTATGTTTGTAGAATACACTATAGCTCTTATAGGCAAATACTTTAGGGCTCTATTTGTTATTTAGTCTAGACCAGGCGCTGTTCTCGGTGAACTGTTTCTTATATGTTCGTTGATTTCTTCCGGTGATGTTGGGGGAATGATGTTTTCTGGGTCCTCTGGTCTTTCTTCTTGCTCTTCGACTTCTTTCATGAAGTTTACGCCCTCGTCTGGGTGGAAGTTTAAACTGCATTCTCTTTCGAGTGTAGACCTCATCACCTCTGTTTTTTCTTCTATGGTATACACCATGCCGTTTTCTCCATGTAATGGGGGGATGGGTTTTCTGTCACTTCTCATCATTTTCTGGAGCTTCCAAACATTTTTCATGTTTGAGTCTAGTTCTTCCATCTCTTGTACGAAGTTGTCCCATTTTTCACTGCGGTGTTGTCGAAGGTCCGTTTTGACCTCTCTGTTTAATGTGTTTTCGCAGGTTTTGTCTACTAGGTTTCTTCTTCTTCTGGCTATTTGCTTCGCTCTGTTTTTTTCCCTTATCAAGTCTTGTACTTCTTGTGGTATGTCTTCGAACCTTCCCGTGTGGATCTCGACTTCTTCCTCTGTTCTGCTGTTTCTAATTGCTTCTTGGATGATGTTTTCTAGCTTTAGGACTTTTTCTTCTATTTGTTGAGGGTTATTTATAACTGGCACTATATTTATTCCTTCACTCACCAATCTTTTGTAATTCGTCCACTTTATTTTCTTTTTTATTCTTTTCGGCGGGTTTGTTTCTTCCCATGTTCCTAATTCTAGTAGAATGGGGTTGTGATCTGTTGTTCCTTCGGTGATTAGTTCAGCTTGTAATCCTAGGTTTTTAGCCACGACGATGTCGATGTGGATGGGAAGTCCATTTCCTGGGAAATGTTTTGGTTCTTCTGGGCCCACTGCCACTATATCTTCGTTATTTTCTATATAGCTATTTAGTAGTCGTCCGTTTCTCTTCGTAGCTCTATCATTCCAGTTAGGGGATCTTGCATTTAGGTCTCCTATTATTATCGATGCTTCAGCGATGTTTGTCAACGCATCTAGGTTATCGTCCATTAATGGGTCTCGCGGTCTTACGTAGGCTGATGGTATTATGTTATGTATAGTCGTAGGAAGATCTTCAAAACGTGACTCATCAGACTTGTCCGATAATTACGGAATTTCTTTGCACGATGTTTCGTTGGTATTGTGACAAATTTCGACTTTTGCCAATCAGTTGGTAATATCATCACTATCATCTTTGGCTTTTAAAACTCTTCGTGAGTCTTTGCCGCGGTTACTAGGTCTTACATTGGTTCTGATCCTGTGCTACTATTTCCCATGGTCTCACTTCCATCTTCTCCAGGTCTTCTCTAACTGCATCTTTTCTCCTTTTTCTAGGATGTCCTGCCGAACTTCTACCATCTAGTCTTTTCCAAAACACATTGCTAATCAGTCTGTCGACATCACTCCGTACCACGTGGCCTGCCCATCTTAGTTTATTGGCTTTTATGTATCTCACGATGTTGGTGAGATTAGTTGGAAATATCTCAGTTCTCAATGCTATAAATTCTGTTAAACAGAACCACACAGTGCTTTATTTCCATTTTCTCCAAAAACTTTATTATTTCAGCATTAACTTCGCCGGGTCCAAGTGCTTTTCATTTTTGCCGTTTGTGTTACCCATGTAACCTCACTAAACTTTGGGATAATTATTTCAGTTTGTTTCCGGCGATGTCTTTTAATATCTTGTTCACATGAAATGTATCGTGTTTCTTTTTACAGTATTCAATTTTACTACATGCCTTACTATGAAACTGTGTTTTCGCATGTATTATCTTCTGTCTGATTATTGCGTGGACACTCTTGTATTCGTTTTTATCTTTGTTCCTGAGTTTTTTTCTTTGGTCCAGGAGTCTCAGTCAACTTGTAAGCAAGCTCCTGGTCTACTTTATTTCTATCAGAAAGTTTGTTGTTGTTACTGTTCTTGATCCACGTAATCCTTTCAAGCTAAAACGACTGTCCATTGTACACGTAAATCTTTTATTTTTATTGCAAATTGCCGATGATGTAAATTGAACGTGTTATATCGCCATAATCCATCGTATGACAATGCTAAAAAACAAATTAACGACCTAGCAATTAAAATTTATTTCATTGGTGTCATTAGCGGTAAATGTGATTTTTCTCTAAACGTTAACCGCTTTTTAACAGCTCTGTTAAGCCTGCTTAATTGCCACCAATAGCGCTATTTACGGCGTCCACAGAAGCAAAACTATTTAGTTTGACATCATCCTGGAAAATTATTGAGGACGAAAAAGTTATTGCAGCAGGAAACGACGTTTGAACTAGCCGACTCCAAGTTTTATTATACGCTTGCAAGAAGCTTCAAAAATCGTTGTAAGATACTACTATTTATGCCTTTTTCTGTAAACGGTTTTGTAGATGGTCTGCGTTTATGGAGCTCTATTTTTTAAGCAGATACTTTATTATTTGTCGGCTATGTTCTTGCAACAAAAATATTTATGAGTCAAACTATGGTACGTATACAAAGTATTTTCGATGTTTCGTGTTTAATCGAAAATGTTACAGTTTTCTATGTTACATCTATTGAAAGTGGATTATATTATTGTGATTATTGAAATCTCCAGAAAATACTACAAATAAAATAATACCACTGAATGGTGAAATTATTGTGAAATAGTTTGTTATTTATTATATAAGTGGCAAAAATAGCACAATACATGAAATTATGAGAGCGGTGAAATCTGCATTTTGCGCCGTGTATAATAAATTTTTTTATCTACTCTATGCCATATTATGGATTTTTAGGATTTTTAAATGTCAAAGTTCTAAAAATTGTAGAATATAAAAAATGAATTCCAGTGACGAAGAGTTACAGTTTTTTTTGTTTGTTTATCGTAGAGTAGATAAAATATTGTATGAAACTGTGCGTGAAGTACTTTTTGCGAACTTGTACTCGTGCTCTAAAAATCGCGTGCGTTTGCAAAAAGCAAACTTCACGAACTGTTTCATAAATAACTATTTTATAACTGGCCAGAAATACCAGAAGTTTCAACAATTCTGCGGTAAAAACTAAAAATAAATATAATATTAAAAAATAATCAAGAACGTAGTGGGCGTTGGATAGGTAACTACAAAAATATCCAAAAAAATGTGTCGATCTGTGATCAAAGTTTAGCAAAATCAAAATCGAGTTGGATAGGAATGGATTTGATCGTATGGGATAAAATCAGATGTTTCAAAAACTGACAAGAGATTCCAAATTATGAGATTTCATGTCACATACAAAAAAGAATGTGTGTGTACTTTGTACGCACGTAAGAAGTTATACTTCTACTACATATTATGTGATTTTTAAGACAATACCAAAAATTAAAAAAAATAAAAGAATAAAACGCACACAAACCCATTGAAAAATGCCACAAAGAAAAAATGATTTCTGAACGATAATAATTGTTGGCAAAAATTTTAAATACGCATTTTCTGAAAAAAAAATTATATAACAAATATACTTACAATCATAAAATGCACAAAAAAAAATAAAAAAATTAAAACTTGCATCGGGAATTGAACCCGTGAATTTCGGGGCGCTTTAATTCGTAATCGAAGCCTAGACTCACTCGTCCAATTCCACATTATTTGTCATGTGGAAAAATAGGGTAACTGAACGTTTTACTGTTTGACAGTTGTTTTGAATATAATTAAATTATGTAGTTTAAATTTTGTGGAAGAAAATATTAAACTATAACAAAACAGTAAGAAAACAATATATTAGATGAAGATTGGTAGAACTTTTGTTGGTAATCAAATTAAGTATGTAAATCAAAGCATTACATACCTACTAGATAAACAAATCTACGCAAAAAAATCATAATTTAAAAATAAAAATCAGACCTAATTTGGGATTTCTCTCTAAAATCTCCATTCTTGAGAAAATAAATGTACAGTAGAGCGTCGATTATCCGAACGTCGATCAACCGAACGACCGCTTATTCGAACTATCGACTCCCGCGTCCCACACTCGAATACCGAGCAAGCGTTAGTAATTGACGCTTAAAATATCTTCAATTTTCTTCAATATTGTATCCAAAAATAATTATGGTGTTGCAAAGACTGCACTTTTTTGTTTAGTTGCTAGTTGTCATTATCAAGATATAAATAAATATGTAGGAATATAAATATCGGAATGGGACGTTTCGATGCCGCCGGTTCATCGCCAGCCGTTTCGATGCCGCCGGTTCATCGCCAGTCCATTTAATCGCCGTCATATCTCGCATTTCCTAGAATTCCTAATTAATACTAAAAATAACTAATAATTGTAACTGTCGAAAATTCGGAAATATATCAGATAGCGATTAATTGACTGGCGATGAATCGGCCGGCATCGGTATCGAACTGGCGGCATCGAAACGGCGGCGATGAAACGTCCTAGACCCTATAAATATGGCTTTTATTCACTTGTGGATAAATATGTATGACTATAAATATGTATCAATATATTGTAGTTCGATTATCCGAACAAATCGGTTTTCCGAACACCTATATCCCCCAATTAGTTCGGATAATCGACGCTCTACTGTATTTCAACCTAATTCAGATGTATAATTACAATATGATTATAATAAAAACTACTTACCAAATTAGAATGAGTTTTCCTTGTCCAAAATAGTCCAAAAGTCCAAAAATATAGGTATATGAAAACTATTTAAAAAGGCAGTATAACTATTAACTAACTTTTGTTTGTTGTTTCTTTTCACACAAATTTTAAAACGCAACAACCATAAATAATCAAATTACAGCTGTGCCACAGCCGCCATATTGAATAATTTTTAAAATGTCATTTGAATATCCAATCAGAACAAAGTTATAATGCGCATGTGCCGGGATCATAGGTTTTAACATATAAAAATTCACCCTCATATCGCCGGTAAAGAAGTATAACTTCAAAAAGTATTATTTTTAAGTACCTATCTAGGATTGTTATTACAGAGTAATCAAGAAATAGATGGAGATGCTTGCAGTAAAATTAGGGTGGTAGTTGGGAAAGATCTCAATGAAGGTTCTACATTTATCAGAACCGAAGATATTGCCAATTTTTTAGCGCGATCCAATTTGAAGTTTTAAATTTCAAAATCCGGCGGGGCCCAAACTTCTTACCCCACCACTCACCCTAGAAAGAGTCAGCGCGAGAACCTTCACTTTAAAGGGCTACAACTTATTTCAAATTACATAATTTTCATGCTTTATGCATAATAACTTCATTTTTCTTTTACCTATATTTTCTCATTCAAGAATCAATTGCTCTTTGTTAAGTAAATGTAGAAGCATACCGTAGGCAGCAATAACTGTTTAAACTTTTGATATCTGTCAATGTCCATATCTCGCTGCTATACATGATTGTTGGTCTAACTACTGATTTAACGACTGCCGTTTTTACTCCGGTATCTCTTTTTTCCCCAAAAATGTTGTTTTCATAGTGTTAAATAAGCGTAGAAAATTAATTAGTGTTTATTAAAAAGTACAAAATAGCTATTTGTATAACAAGGGAGGAAAGTGCTACTTTTCCTCCCGAGAATGAAGTTTACTGCCCGACGCGTAGCGGAGGGCAGTAATCATTCAAGGGAGGAAAAGGCACTTTACTTCCATGTTATACATTTGGTTTTTCCATCTTCCTCAAATAACAAGTCATTTTTTCATTTTTACTTAATTTATTTATGTAACTAACAAACAAAATTTATTAGAACTAAAACTAACAAGTAGGTACAATATAACTGTCAACTGTCAAATATAAGTCAAATTATTAATGTAAACATTGTTAAATCAAAATAACAATTTACTGTTTTTTACCATTCTGCAAAATACAGGGTGTTTTATAAATAAACGTTAAAGTGTATAGATACTTACGTAATAGAAAATAGATATTGTACAGGGCGTCAATAAGTTATATTTCATGAAGGAAATACCATGACGTCACTTTTACTTTTCCTCCCTAGAAAATTGTTCCTAGTGTAATCCAAAAACTGCTTCTCTCTCTCTCTCTCTCTCTCTCCCTCCCTCTCTCTTTCTCTCTGTCTGAGGTGTCAAATGAAAGCTTATAATCCAAGGATGGTACTAAAGGTGAGATATTTGAGAGGCTGTCCGACCGCAAATATAACTCCTCCGTCATTATACCAGGTAGAATGACAAATGAGTTGTCAAATGAAAGCTTATAATCCAAGGATGGTACTAAAGGTGAGAAATTTGACCTAGGCTGTCTGTCCGTCGGTCCGCCCGACCGCGAATATAACTCCTCCGTCATTATACCAGGTAAAATGACAAATGAGGTGTCAAATGAAAGCTTATAATCCAAGGATGGTACTACAGGTGAGAAATTTTAACTACTTAATTTTTAATTTTAATTTTAGCAAAAATGACTCAAAATTAGTAAATTCGTATATCAATCCACGCAAAGTTACACGAAGAATTCAAATAACGTCTTCCAGTTCTACTTTCGATTACTTTGGGTGAAAACCTAGGACTTACGAAGCCCAATTACTTGTTATTCAATTATTAAGTACTGTATTACGGAATGTAACTTACACACCGTATTTTAAAGTTTTACACAAATGTTGACGTTTTTAGAAACATCTAACTAACCGTCATAGCGTGTAGATTTTGCGTGAAAATTCAATTAGCTTTCCAGATCATCGCTATATTTCAACCCTGAAATTGTATTTTTACGAAGATTGTACATATGTCAAAATACGTCCACTCATCACTTGGGGTATTTGTTAAGTTATAGTGAAAGCGTTGATGCACACAAAACCCTATGCCCTATGTGATATTTGTTCTGCTGCGGAAAGCATTCATTTGTTAAAATTAATGATGCCAGTTGAAATCCTGTATTTTTTTCGTTTTCCTGCCGCACGCTCCCTACACGTGTCGTCGTATATATAGTCGGGTATTCCACGTCCTTAGGGACTATTAGAAAATTAAAAGGCAGTTTTAATCTTCTAATAGATTTGCTCAGAAAACAGAGAACAACTAAAATAAGTAAATGAGAAAACTATTATTTCTGAAAACTTTTCAGTTTATTTAAATTTACATTTGTTTCACCACACAGTGAATCCTTTAGACTTTGGATATTAAGATTAAAAACTAAGAACTAACTTCTTAGTAATCAAAAAACTGTAAAGTTTTATGATTAGAATGATGAACTGAGAACAGGTAAATGCGAATTTTGTTTGATAGTTACGGATAACAACGTTTGTTTTTATATTTAAATTTATGTTTTAATTTTAGCTCTAGAGCTCCGTTTTTTTTGAAGTTATACTTCTTTAGGCGCTATTGGTGTGAATTTTTATTATTCTGCGCGCATGCGCGCACATACAGTATGGCGTTAGTTTGATAAATCTTGTCAAGTTATGTATAAATATATCAGTGCAAAAAAAAGGTGTGAAAAGAATATATTAGTGTTTTTAGTAAATATATTTATAATAATTTTTGTGTCTTTGGAATTGTCTTCCTCGGGAGTAAACATTTATTAAAGTATTTTAATAATATTTTCTGTTATTGTTCTAGTTTAGTATTATTATATTGGATCAAGTATATTCAAATGGGAAATAAGCCACAATTTTACCTAAAAATGATTTTATTAACGTTTCGACGCCCAAGTCGGGTGTCGTTGTCAAAATACAAAATAATACTAAATAAACAAAATGTTGTTGCTTAGTAAAAAATTCTGAGAATTTTTTTTGATAATAAATATATATATATATATATATATATATATATATATATAGATATATATATATTTTGATAATAAATAAAATAAAAAAACTGAGAACAGGTAAATGCGAATTTTGTTTGATAGTTACGGATAACAACTTTTGTTTTTATATTTAAATTTATGTTTTAATTTTAGCTCTAGAGCTCCGTTTTTTTTTTAAGTTATACTTCTTTAGGCGCGATTGGTGTGAATTTTTATTATTCTGCGCGCATGCGCACACATACAGTATGGCTTTAGTTTGATAAATCTTGTCAAGTTATGTATAAATATATCAGTGCAAAAAAAAGGTGTGAAAAGAATATATTAGTCTTTTTAGTAAATATATTTATAATAATTTTTGTGTCTTTGGAATTGTCTTCCTCGGGAGTAAACATTTATTAAAGTATTTTAATAATATTTTCTGTTATTGTTCTAGTTTAGTATTATTATATTGGATAGTTCTTGATAATGTATTAAGAAATGAAAGATACCCGCCAAGATGTTTTATTTTTCTGCATAAAAACGGTGCACCATATGAAAAAAGGCAAGAAAGGTTTTTTATTAAAAATTAAACGTGGAATTTAAAAATAATTTTTATTTTGAAATATCTCGGTGGCGGACTACTTTTTTCTTTAAAAAATTCAGACTATTACCCGTATGCGCGCCAATGATGAATACAAAATTCTTAATTGTATCTCAAAAAATGCGCAATAACTACCTCCTAAAACTCACCAAATTTCATTTTCATAGCTCAACTGGCATTAGAGCAATAAATAAATTGGCAGTTTGAAATAAAAATTTCAACAGCCCGTATCTCGGAAACGAAGCATTTGCGGACATATGTTTATAGAGCAAACCGGCATTTTTTTTTCATATCGAATTAGCCCTTAAAGTTTAAGTATGTATTACGTAATTTTGATTACACCAATAATTGTAGCTAAATTGTAGCTAAATCCCATATCAATATATGATACTTAAATTAGACATGCTACAAGAAAGCAGTTTCAGAACGATTGAAAATTTAATTGTTGAAAGATAAAAAACATCAGACTGCTTCCGACTATAGAAAGAAAGACAAATTATAGGAAAATAGATACAGAAGGACAATAATTTTTAGATGACATAAAACCTGATACGCCGATACACACATGAAAATATGTCCCAATGGACTGTACTATGAACATTTTTCAACCAACAACTACTTTTTGTCGTGTTTATCATAATATCGTGTAAAAACTCCCGTCTGTCATTTTAATTGCTTAAGGTGTGGAAAAGACTGCATACATCTGCGAGAAGTTAATTAATACGAGGTGTATGTATGCTCGACGAAATCTGCAAACGAACCCTTTACAATTACGTGCGAGAGCCAACGCAGTAAAACACGGATTGAGTCGACCAATTATAAGTCACCAAAGTTACGATGAGTTTAGAAAAAATGGTTTTTGTGCTTCAAACACCACTTTGTAATAAACTTTTTTTCGTTATCTCTCATTATTTTTTAAATTAATAAACTTTAGTAGGGCTAAACTTTATTCTCATGTTTGTTTTTGTGGCGTTTCCGCGAGATTTTGGGACACGCTCATTGGTTTTTGTAAGGAGCGTGCAGTTTTTGCGTTTTGGAAGTACCTCTCGTGTTTCTGGGAGGAACTGACGCGTCGGCGTCGGTTTTAGGAAGTTGTCCCAAATTTTTCATTTTTGAGTGAAGTACAGTGGTGTCATGGTGCCGGAACGCGCCGGAACGCCGTTCCGGCACTGGTTAAGAAAAAAGCAACAATTAAAATAAAATAAAAAGCAACAATTCCAGAATTTAAATATTTTTGAATTAAGCAAATGCATATACATTTTAAAATATGCAGACGTAACTTGTATTAAAAAAACATCAAGTAATATTTTGCTTGGCAAAAAGTTTAGTCGACGAAATGAAACTGAAAAATTGGCAATACCTCGCAATTTTTTCGTCCAGCATCGATTTGTACAAAAATTTGGGATTAGGCTCATTTCACCCTCTAGTTCATTTTCTTTATTGAGCCGTTGTACGCTTTTGTTTTTAAGGGTGAAAACTACCCTTAATTGTAAAAAATATAAAATAACATTTTAAACATTAATATTGTGAACATTTGGTTCTTATTAGTTACATAATGATTGTTTTATGCTTTAAAATATACTATCATAATATTTCAACCCTTAAAACCACCCTTGTTGGAGCTATATACACAGTATTTACTTCTCCTAAAAGAATAATTTCGGCTTGCATCGATTTACATAAAAATTTGGGATTAGGATCATCTCACCCTGTACTTCATATTCTATATCATGATCAAGGGCGCTGATAATTTTTAGGGGTGTAAACTACCCCTTATTGTCAAAAATTATAAAAAAACATTGTAAACTTTAATATTGGTTTTGATTGGTTAAATATTGATTGTTTTATTTTATGCTTTAGAGGATATAATATCATAATATTTCAATCCTTAAAAACCACCCTTAATAACATTACAATTTTTATAAGTAGATAATTTAATAGATCTATACAGAAAAGAAAGTAGAATTAAAGAATTACCACATTTATTTAAACAAAAATACGATTTTACAAATACGTACAAATATACAAATAGAAATAGTTTTTTAGTCATCTTCCAGTATACGAACCGGTTCTGTGGTATTATACATACATTGAAACTGGTCCATAAACACAGTCTATTCGAATTTTTCGAAAAAAAAATCGTTTTATGAACATAACTCCTTCATTTTGGCGATAAAAAGTTTTTTCAAAAATGATTTTGTAGAATTTTTGAAAAGCTATAAGACTGTGTAAATTAAATTCCGTAAGATACTTTAGTTTTTAATTGGGGTGGGTTTAAAGGGCTCGAATACGGAGGTGTTTGCTCGTAAATAGAGGTTTTATATAGCTATATCTCGCTAACTCTTCACTGTCATGAAAATCTATGCACAAGAAAATTTTAGTTATTAAAAAAGCTACAATTTAGTAGTCTATCATTTTTTTCGTTTTTCCAGTATTTTCGGAGATATTTTGAAGTATGTAAAAGGTGAAAAATACGAAATTGCAAAAAATCAATTTTTCTTTAAACTCCAATTGTTCTAAAATTGTTCATTTTAAATAGGTCAAACTTTTTTAGTGTATTGATAATACCAATATAAAAGAAATTACAGAAAGGTGAATACCAATTTTTAAGTAGAAGGGTAGTTAGTGGGTTGTTTTCACTGATTTTTCGTAGAGAAAAGCAGGTACCGACCATTTTTTGATCATAAGTCGCTCAATTTTTATGCTATAAACTTTTTATTATTATTTTTTGAAAGGTCTAATTGTATACTTGAAAAAACATTATTTAAGTTTTCCTCGCAAAATGCAAAGTTTTCCCGTTATTTGGCTTTGAATATTTCAAATTATGCATTTGACGAAAAAACCTAACCTTAGCATGCCCTATCTCGGCTTACATTGAATCTACATTGATATCTACAATTTTTTTGATTAAATGCATATTTTTCGAGATATTCTCAAAAAAACCCTCTAAAAAATCGATTTTTTTCGTCGAAAAACTGTTACTTTCAAGCGCGAATAACTCGAAAAATATTAGTTTTACGAAGAAAATGTAAAAACATTTTTGAAGTTATACTTCTTTACGGGCGTAATGACGGTGAAATTTTATATGGGAAAACCTAGCGACCGGGCGCATGCGCATTATAACTTTGTTCTGATTGGATGTTCAAATGACATGACAAAAATTATCCAATATGGCAGCTGTGGCACAGCTGTGGGACTGTGTTTGGTTATAATGTATGCTTGTTGCGTTTTAAAATTTGTAGGAAGAGAAACAACAAACAAAAAGTTAGTTAATGGTTATACTGCCTTTTTAAATAGTTTTCATATTATATTTTTGGACTTATTTACATAGAAGAGATGATTGTTGCATGCCAATGTGAAAGCTCATCAAACTGTGCCTAGTATGAGTGCCGCAGATCTCGCTTAATCAAAGCTAAAGAATCTTTCACTGGTAAGTGTTTTATAAATAGTTGATCAAATTTTGTTATGATATTTGAACATAGCCACTTTGCACGACGCAAGTGATTGCGAAATGTATTAGTCGTTATACGGGCTCCGATACCTACCTTGAACCTACCAAAATACATAAGTAGTATGTAATACATTTTTTTACATAATTTGATTACCATCAAAATTTATATCAATATTCACCTAATATATTGTCTTCTTACCCTATGTTTTGTTGTATTTTTTCAATTCTAAATCATTTCAATTCAAAATCAAAATAATTTGATTTACATAAGTTAAAAATGTCAAAAGGTTAATCTGTTTAGTTAGACGATCTTCGCACATAATGACAAGCTGCCTCTGTGGTGCAGTTTTAATGCGGGTGAATCCCAATACAACGCAAATACCAGCCGCGTGGTAAGTTGGTTCGAATCCCAATAGAAACTTTTATTTTTTTATTTTTTTTTATACATTTTATTATTGTAAGTATATTTATTATATAATTTTATTTTCAGAAAATACGTATTTAGTTAAAAAATTTTCCGACAATTAATGTTCAGAAATCATTTGTGGCATTTTTAATGTGTTTGTGTGTGTTTTATTTTTTTATTATTTTAATTTTTGGCACTGTTTTAATAAAAATGTTTGAGAAGTATTAAGTATAAATTAATTTAATATTTAAATAAAATATAAATAAAAAGTATATTAATTTCGTTTATAATCATATAATCATATAATCATATAATAGAAGTATAACTTCTTACGTGCGTACAAAGTACACACACATTCTTTTTTTCTTAGAATAACTGTTTACATCGATATACATGGTTAAAGTGTAATAAAAATTCCCACCCCCGAGATGGGGTGGCCACCACCCCCAAGGTTTTTGCGTACAGCGGCATGATATAGAAAATGATCCTTGGACTATTCCCTACCCTCTGTGAAAATTTCAAGTAAATCCATGCTGGACGAAAAAATTGCGAGCCAAAATGCTTCATTTCCTGGACTACTGTTTGTTTTTTAACCAAGAGGAGTGATTCAAATTTACCGCGCTGTAATGCTTGCTTCTAATTGGTCCAACAGCAGGCAAGTTTACTCCACTTTTATTAAATTTTGACACTAATGACATTTATGAAATTTTGGCAGTTATGTCATTTTATAGGTTAATTAAGTATATCGACGATTTTTTGTGTTTTCTGCATTATTCCTTTAATTTTTAGATTTTTAGTCAACTTTTATATAAAAACAGGTGTTTTTAGAACTCTTTAGCGATGTGTTAGTATAATATAATATGTATGGATTATCATCGAAAGGTGATATGATCAACAAAAAAAGAAGATGAATTTGGTAACTTTTCTAGTAACTTTCTTGGGTGTGAATCTGTCTTTTTAGTTTACTCCTCTTGGTTAAAAAATTAACTATAGTTAGTAAAAATGCGTTCCAGCACTGCTAATTTTGCCATGACACCACTGGTGAAGTAAGCTTTGAGGAGCAACTCGGAGAATTTTTGAGATCTTGCACGGTACTCTGTGGAAATTATGCGGTTTTGGCACGAGCTCTCGGGATTTTGGAGGAGCTCAAGAGTTCTGGAAATAGCATGCGTGTTTTTAGCAGGAGCCCAGGCTTTCTTAGCAAGAAGTCGCAAATAACTGAAGCTCTCGACCTTTTGAGAAGAGCTCTGGTGTCTGGGAGAGATATGGCGAGTTATTGATAGGCGGTAAATATTTTTGGAAAAATCTGGTGAATTTATGAGCGTTGGAAGTTTTAGGGAGTTGTGTAATTTTGGAAGTTGCCGTGGTGGTGAGTTCCGTATTTCTAAGATGCCCGTTTTTGAAAAATCGACATTTATGAGTTACTAGTTTTTGGAAGTTACTAGCATTAACGATCTGCGGGATTTTGGGAGTTGCCAGTTATTGGAAGTTTTTTGTCAACTTTTGAATCTTTTGTGTTTTAAGATTTTGCGAGTTTATAGAAACTGCGAGACAGTTTTTAAGAGTTACTGTTTGGAAGTTGTAAGTATTTGGGAGTTGTCAATTTTTGGGGTTGCTGGTTTTTGGTCGTTAGCACTTTTGAAATATATTTTTAAGCCCTGCTACTATTTAACCCTCCGTTAGTCGCGCGGTCTACAATCGTAGACCACTCTCCTTTAAGTGGTCGCCAATTGCAGAAAACTGCACATACGCCCCCATCTCGCTTAGTATCTGTCACTAATACTTTCAACTTAGTCTTTAGTTTGGTAAACGCCGCCGATCTGTTTACATTATTTTTTTACCATTATTCAAAGAGCACTGGTCTACAAGCGTAGACCGCGCGACTAAGCGCGTTCCAGTTTTTAGTCGTATATATAAATTGACACGGGACACCTTCAGTAATAATAATTGACTTAAGC
This sequence comes from Diabrotica virgifera virgifera, assembly GCF_917563875.1. NCBI lineage: Eukaryota > Metazoa > Arthropoda > Insecta > Coleoptera > Chrysomelidae > Diabrotica > Diabrotica virgifera. The sequence goes on along the minus strand of NC_065449.1, from coordinate 177,856,689 downwards.
AAGAATCATATTATCCGTTCCAACACGTAGCGTTTCGTTTCCGAAAAATATTGATTTTAATAAACTCCGATATAAAAATGTAACTTTAAGAAACGTCGGTTGGTTAACTTGGGAAAGGATCACTACAGGAGCAATGCGGCCAATTTGTGGCAATGTTAGAAGACCCTAAGGTTTCCAGAGCAACAACTAACACATTTACGGAGGAAGATAAAGCTACTTAAGGAGAGGCATGCCAAATGTTTATCTTTTCAAATAAGAAAAGGTATCGGTATATCTTGCAACAAGAGAAAAATAAAATAGCTGGAATCCTCAGGGTCTTATTGCCACGAATTAGTCGCACTGCTCCTGTAGTGATACTTTTTTAAGTTCACACACACATTTTCTAACTTGGCTGCAACGTAATGATGATGACCAAATAATCAGAATTATGTATTTAATATATTTATTTACTGTTAGCCGCTGAATATAGTTTTTAACGACTAACTTTTCATCGACCAGTAATGAACTTCATTATAAACTAAGCACATATCTTTAAGAGCGTAGGCGAAAAATATCGTTCCAAGGCCTTTTAAATGCAATCATTTTTTCGAATCCTGAGAAAGCTAATGCGTATTTTTGAAAAATTTAACAGCAGAATGAAAGATTACATGATTATCGAGGGTAGAAAGTCCCTGAAGTATATAATGTTTATTTTAATACGTTACAGGGGTGAAAAAGAACAGAAAATTGAGTCTGATCTTTAAATTCAAATATCTTATTCAAAAGAAATTTTTATTTATTCTAAGGCATTTTTTACCCTCGGTAATGATGTAATCTTTGGTTCTTCGTTTAAATTTTTCAAAAATATTGATTACTTTTTCCAGGATTCCGAAAAAAATGAACATAATGTTTGTTGGGATATTTTTCAAATGGATCATTCGCTATCTTTGTCATACAACGCACTCAGTCGAACATAATATGATGACAAGACAATGACAAACAAGGCTACTAAATATTTGACGCAGCTTCAGGAATATTTTGAGTTGTTTATTAATAGTATGGTATAGTTAGACCCAAACCCAGACATCCAAAGTGAAAGTTATCCTCTAACACCAAATTGTTCTATATGGTCCACATAATGTTCAGAAAAAAGTCACACCATTTTGAGCGTCGGTTTTGGGGGGAGAGGGGGGAGAAATCTGCAAATTCGTAGTTTTTTACGTTTTTCGTCAATATTTCTAAAACTAAGCGGTTTAGCATGAACAACCCTCTACATAAAATTGTTCTACATTAAATTTGAAATTAAAAAGGCCCTATGCATAACCCTTCTAAAATGAACGGTTCCAAAGTTACGGAGGTAGTATAGTATAATTGGTCCAAAAAAAGGCCTAACCCAGACATCCAAAGTAAAAGTTTTCCTTCAACACCAAATTGTTCTATCTATATGGTCCACATATTGTTCAGTAAAAAGTTACCCCACTTTGAGCGTCCGGTTTGGGGGGAGATGGGGGAAAAGTAGCTAAATTAGTAGTTTTTTTTTTGTTTTTCGTCAACATTTCTAAAACTATGCTTTAGCGTAAGGAATGTTCTATAGAAAAATGTTCTACATAAAATTTAAAACAAAAAAGGTTCGATACATATATAAAATCAACGGTTCCAGAGTTACGGAGGGTGAAAAGTGGAGGTTTTCGATACTTTTTATATTTACCGATTTCTTCCCCCTCTCCTCCCCAAACCCGACGCTCAAAATGGCGTGACTTTTTTCTGAACATTATGTGGACCATATAGAACAATTTGGTGTTGGAGGATAACCTTCACTTTGGATGTCTGGGTTTTTGGTATTAATATATCATAAATATTGCCCAAAAAATATAAAATATATCGAAAACCTCGACTTTTCACCCTCCGTAACTCTGGAACCGTTGATTTTATAACAATTATGTATAAAACATTTTTTGTTTTAAAGTTCATGTAGAACATTTTTGTATATAACATTGTTTACGCTAAAGTATAGTTTTAGAAATATTGACGAAAAACCTAAAAAAACTACTAATTTACCGGCTTCTCTCCCATCTCCCTCCCAAACCGGACGCTCAAAATGGTGTAACTTTTTACTGAACAATATGTGGACCATATAGAACATTTTGGTGTTGGAGGAAAACTTTTACTTTGGATGTTTGGGTTAGGCCTTTTTTGGACCAGTTATACTATACTACCTCCGTAACTTTGGAACCATTCATTTTAGATAGATTATGCATAGGGCCTTTTTATTTCAAATTTAATGTAGAACAATTTTGTATAGAGGGTTGTTCATGCTAAACCGCGTAGTTTTAGAAATATTGGCGAAAAACTTAAAAAAACTACGAATTTACCGATTTCTCCCCCCTCTCCCCCCAAACCCGACGCTCAAAATGGTGTGACTCAAAAAAATCCACATAATGTTAAAAACATTATGTGGACCATATAGAACAATTTGGTGTTGGAGGATAACTTTCACTTTGGATGTCTGGGTTATGCCATCTTTTGGATCAACTATACTATACTATAAATAAATAAAAAATTATTTATTGTTTATTATTTATGGAAAATCCAAGCATAGAATACACCAGGATATATTCTGTGATCCAAGTATTTTGTTGTTAAAGATGTTCAAAATTATATATACACAAACTAAACGTTTACACCATAAACTTTTTGACATTTTGTCTATTTATATGAATTTAATCAAATTATTAGTTTGATTTTTGTCGAATTAAAATACAACAAAATATAGAGTAAGAAAACGATACATTAGATGAATATTTGTAGAAAGTTTGTTCGTATCAGATTATGTAAATTAAAGCATTGCCTACTAATAGGTAACTACATTATTTTATTACATTTTCCAAATAGATAGGTATGAAGATAATTTTTTATTGGAATACAACTGAAACATTTAGAATTACGTACCTGCGGCTTTTCAAAACTATTTAAAAAGTCACTATAATTATAAATTTGATTTTATTTCTGTCCTCACAACAATAAAAACTAATATATATACAATATTTTTGTTTACCGATAACCTCCATATTGAACAATTATTGACAGATCATTTCAACACCCAATCAGAGCCCGTATAACGACTAATACCATACTGTCGGTGTGCGCATGCGCGCAGATTAATAAAATTTCACCCTCAATGAAATCGCGCGCAAAGAAGTATAACTTCAAAAATCACTTGTATCACTTTTTCTCTTTTCTTGATTATTAGTTTTTATTGTATAGTATATAAATTATTGTATTCACTGAATGCATAGTTAGTGAAAAAATATCCATATTAATAATTAACTGAATTAATAATTTTTAAGCGATTATACAAGTAACGGTTATTCAAAAACATTCAAAAGCCATCCATCAAGTTAATGATGACAATGTTATTGTCAAAACTAATGTTTACATCTCCATACCAGTGAGAATTTTACTGCATGTAATTTGACGTGTGTAACGTGGTCGCTGCGTTTGTTGCTCCAGGTAACAAAAGAAGGTTAGCTTTTTAAGACATTTGTTTTATAATCAAAACATTACAAATGATAAGATAATTAGCCTTAATTACTACTCGTTAATTTCGTTAATAAAATATATTTATAACCTACGTATCAGGTTTGGATTGATGTGACGATATCTGGTACATGAATTAATACTACCGACGATCGCGTGGCTTTAGGAATTACATTTATTAATATGAAACGGACATATAAGGAGAGGAAAGCTCGCTCAGCTCGCCAGCAGAAAAGAAATGTAGGGAAATACGATCAACGCTCGTAAAATGATAGATAAAAGGATTCGTTCAACACACCAAAACCACTGCGGAAAATAGTCGGGATAACTCACCTCTTATACCTCGTTGTTGTTTATTATTCTTCGATCAACGCTCCAAGAATAATAATCAACTAGGCTTTTCGTTCCGACTTTTATATCGTCCGAGACGGTACAAAAACACGTTTTACTTAATTCATTGGCGTACTTCTAGACGATAAAATTATATTATCGTCACACGTGTAAAGAAAGAAAAAGTAGGGATAACCGTAAAATATTTGCGCCTAGGCTCTTAATTTATTTATTGTTAGTTGCTGTATAATACTGTATATAGTTTTTAACTTCGACCAGCCCTGAACTTCATTATGGGCTAAGCACATAAATATATCTTTAACGTTGTTACCCCGTACATGAATTTTATTTAAAAAGATAAAAAATTAGACATCCAATTAAGTTAAACCGAGATTTCGTTAGTTCTGAATAAGGAAAAGTTGAACGAGCATTGACATGACGAGTAGATATCTAGCGAAACTGAAACTTTAGAGATTTCGACGAGATAGGTCGAAAGTTAGCTTTGAAGATATCACGAAGATCAGATAGGTAGTTGGCGGTTAAATAGACGGAATATCTATTGCCGTGGAATAGTAGAAGTGACAGTTTTAAGTTTTTATTCACGTGAATTATGTCCCGCTTCAAATGGATTTTCAAGTTTAAACAAAGCGGAAAATAAGAAGGATTATTTTTGTCGAGTCTACTCGACATAAACCTGTTCGAAATTGCTAAAAACTGTTAAATATTCGTTTTGAATTTGCATTGAAAAAGTTTTATTGTCAAAATTTAAGTAAATTTTTAAATGAATGTTGGTGATTCTTTGGACTGATCGCATAACGAACGTGTACGTACTCTCGGAGAGAAATGCATCAGTATAGATATGACCTATTAACCTTCCGTGACTAGCATTGGGTTTGTGAGACCGACTAGTTAGAGTTTTTACGATTATATCCAAATCGTTCGTTATGAATCTTCGCCGCCATCAGTAGCTGCCTGATTTAGATGAATGTTTTTAGTGTTGAAGTTTGAGTCTTCAGTGTCAACTAATTATGCAATTATCGGCAAATCTTGTCTCAGAGACCCATGTTGGACCCATGATCTACTAGATGAAAAAATATTTAGATTAACGAAACACCGTGCAAACAAGTGATGATAATTTAGTAACCCAATTGCCAGTAGTACAATGTGAACCTAGGTACAAGAAAATAGCAATGGAAATATTGAGGTTGTTTTTGACAAATCAGATGTTATGTCATTGTTTTCTTTTCTTTGGTACTTTGCTAGTGTTAAAGAGGTTTAATAATTTAAAAATAGGTATCATTTATGTTTAATTTTACTCCTTCAGGGAGTAAACACAATCCTACGCTTGAAAGTGTGTCAATGGAAATATTTTTTTATGTCGGTCTCTGAGACCCGATGTTAGCTTTAATGTTCAGAAAACCTATGTTAGTGCCGGAAGGTTAAATAACAAGGAAATACAGTAGTTATAGTATCGTTAAAAATTATAAAAAACGAGTGGTGCCCGACATAATATTGTCCAGACTTAATTATTAATGGAGTCGTTTATTTCAGAAACCACCTAAGTACGCTTTTTCAACTTTCGAAAAACTAAAAAAAAACTGTTTTGCTGCTTAAGGGTAGGGGGTATGGTTTGAAATCAACATATCAAGCACATTTTTGTGAATTTTTTTCGAAGCTATGGTACAATTATTTTATTTTTAAATTAAATAAACATATTAAGTACAATTCAAAGAATATTTAGAAAAAAATTCAATCCAAAATATTGAAAAGTAAGCCATTGGTGACAAAAAGATTTAATTAGCTTATGAGTTTCACGAGGTCACAACGTCGAGTTTTTTTATTTTTAATGTTTTTGAATTTTTGATATCACTCAGAAATAAAAAAAAAATGAAATTTTTGGTAAAAATTTTGTGAAAATCAACAGATTTATTATTTTTGAACAAAAAATAAGCAAAAAAAGAAAAATATTTCGACGTTGTTACCTCATGAAATGTCTCAAGAAAGTCTGTGCAAAATATCAGGTAGATCGGCCTAGTAGTTTTTCAGTTACAATGTCCACCGCATTTGAAAAAGCAGTTTTGAGAAAAATGTGTTTAAAGTTTTGACAACTGAATATTCATCTTCTTATTTGCCTGCCAAATCGTAAAGTTATGCACATTGGAATATATTTTTTGAATCGAGGAGTAATCTACAAAAGAGAATGCGAACAGTTGTTTAACGTTTCTCACTACGCTCATGCGTGCTGGCTCGAAGGTAGAGATATTCAACACGCTGTATCTCTGGTAATTTTACTCCGATTATTTTGAAATTTTCAGAGAGTATTATTGAAAGTATGCACTTTTATTTGAAATAATAAAAAAATTAAATATTTCAAACCATACCCCCCCCCCTTAAGTATAGGTCTAGTATCCTTCAAATATTTTTTTACCAAATTAAAAACATGGTATTGGGATGATCTATTTTTTAAAATTGGTTTTGTCGTTAAAGATTTTGAGCTATACATTTTTGAAAAAATTGTACTTAGGTGGTTTTTGCAATAACTGAGTGTATGGGTGATTTTTTTAAAACTATTATTGAAATTAAGTCAAACCATTAATTTTTTTGGAGTGTTTTTACTAGGCCTTAAACGAAAAATATTTAGTAGTCGGGTAAGTTTTGCATATCGTCGAAGACTAGTGCGATCCCGTCGTTCTTAAAAATTTTAATATAATTTCAAAATTAAAGTCATTGAATTGTCTGCGCAAAAAATTGAAGCGAACCTGTAAACTCAGTTTTTTGTGCTCTTTTCAAATATGCAAACAGATTTTGAAAATTTCAATATACAGGGTGTTGTTTCAAGGTCACAATTAGTTAAACTAAACTGAACTGACTCAAACAATCAATAGAATCAAAAACAAATCATCCTGTAGTACTGATGGACTATCTATAAAAATTTTCTCTAATCTCACAGAAAATGTGTTGGAAATCCTCGTCTCACTAATTAATGATTCCTTCGAAAAAGGTAAATTTCCAGAATGCCTAAAGACAGCCATTATTATTCCTCTTCATAAGGGTGGCGAAAAATCTAATGCCTGCAACTAGAGACCTATTGCCTTACTACCGGTACTCTCCAAAATTATTGAGAGACTCATTAAAACTCGAATTATGTCCTTTATCGTTGATAACAACATTTTATCTCAAAATCAATTCGGCTTTTTAACTAATAAATGTACCACTGATGCCATCTTTTCTGTACTACATGAGGTTTATCAAGCACTAAACAATAATCTTTATACTGCCACTGTTTTCTGTGACTATGCCAAAGCTTTTGATTGTGTAAATCACGACATCTTGATTAAAAAACTAAATTTCTATGGAATTAGAGGTATTTCTTTGAATTGGTTCCAATCCTACTTGAATAATAGGAAACAACTAGTTAGAGCAAATGATACTGACTCTAGTCTCAAAAACATTGTATGTGGAGTACCGCAAGGTTCAGTATTGGGCCCTCTTCTGTTCCTTATCTTTATAAATGACATTACTAATTTAAAAATCGATGGGAAAATTTTTCTTTTTGCTGATGATACCAGTATCACTTGGAGCAACTCAACTATAGCATCTCTTCATGAAGCTATAACTTCGGATCTACTGACGATAAAGACCTGGTCGGACTCTAATTTACTCTCTTTTAATGTAGATAAAACAGTAGCATTATCCTATAAAGGAGCTCTTCAACCTTTGCCTCTTAATAACAGCCAGATCAGTACCGTTGATTCTGTAAAATTTCTTGGTATTTTTTTAGACAGCAACCTCAAATGGTCCCTTCATATCGATTCGTTAAGTAAGAAACTCGCCCCAGCTTGCTATGCAATAAGATCTGTCTCAAGGGAACTCAATTTAGCATCTTCTAAAATAACATATTTTTCGTTATTCGAGTCTCATCTTCGATATGGTCTTCCTTTTTGGGGTTCTAGTACAGCTGCTCAATTTGATGTTATTTTTAAATTGCAAAAAAGAGCAATAAGGTATCCATACTTCAGGAATCACGGAATTTTAACACTTCCATCTTTATATATTCTAGAAACGGTTTGTTTAATTCGTAAACACCTTCATGCCTCTCCAGCAAGGCCCAATCATCTTTACTCCACCAGAAATTCAATCTTTGATATTTATTTACCGATCCCATGCACTGAGTTAGTAAAGAAATCTATATTATATTCCGCAAAAAAACTTTACAACCATCTGCCTTTAAAACTTAAATCTGCAACATCTTTCCCAAAATTCCGTAAACTGACCAAAGCCTATCTATCTAAAAGACCATATTCTTCAATAGAAGAATTTCTTAATGAATAACTAAGAAAATTGGGTTTCATACGCAGTAGCTTAAACTGTCATTTTCTAATGTTGTATTTTATTTGTTGTAAGTATGTTCAATTTTCAATTTGCAATGTATATTAATTTTGCAATTAATTGTTTTTGTCTTTGGTTTTATATCTTATTTACTGTATATTGACGATTTATCTAATTTTATTAAATTGTAGTTGTTATTTGTTGTTGATATTATTTTTCTTTTGACTATATGTAAGCTTTGTCCATAAAATTGTAAACATTTTCAGTGATAATAAAGCATATTTCTATTCTATTCTATTCTAAGCCGAAATTTACCGCAGAAAGAACCTAAGCAACGACACTTGGGTTCTTTCTGAAATAAACGAATTATTGTCGAGGCTGCCAAATAGCATTGCTGATATGGAACATACATAGGTTATTTCTGCACTAAAAGTTGTATTTACCTTTAAATTGTACAGTATCGCCAAAAACACACTTTTTGATATTTTGTCGCTTAGGTGCTTTCTGAAAAAACGATTCAATTAAAAACTTTTTTTATAAATTCTACTGAATTTTTCTCGGCCAGGGCAGATATTTTTTAAATTTTTTGAATCGTTCGAAACAAAAAAGGTCATTTATTGTAAATTTTCTCTTGATCGTTTTCGAGGTATCAGTTCGAGGCTCAAAAACACAAGTAAAAAATATTATTTTTAAAAGACTAAGTTTTCACTCTAATGGCATATAACATATCCCACCAGAATGAAAACAATGGGAACCTTCTCTGGTTACACCTCCGAGGCTTCTACAATTTGCAAGCCATACGGATGCTGAGACTAAGGAAGATGAGGGAATTCTACAATTTACAATTCACGTCACATCTGCTCAGCGCGGTAAAGTTCCAACGAGACTGGTTCCCTTCATACTCCACACAGAGTAAATGTAAATCAAAAATGAATAACCATTTTCAATTTCGTTGCAAAACGAAAACACAGCCGAACCATATTCCAGTCCAATCAGAGAGTGCTGCAAGCACCTCTACCGGTTTCGAAACTTATTAGTCTCTCATCAGGAGGCACATATGCTGCTCTCCCTGATCCAACCAAAACAAACCCCAGCGTGCAGTCCCGAATAATACTATTTTTGTAATCATCAAGTACCTAAATTTAAGTTTACACCTTTTTCATCAGGTTGCGACAAGAATTTTTCTTATGTTTTATTCTAAAATAAATTTTTTTAACTGTTAATGAGGAAGGTTCCTTATGAGAAGGCGGGCGATCGGACGGCATTGACAACTAAAAAACGATGTTTTAAAATGAAATATGCATATACGTCAAAATAATTGTCAAAGTTAATTTAAATTTGGAAATCGCTCCGAAAAATATTAATTTTTGGCGGATTATTTGATTTATACCGTTCTAATTTAGTTTGTTTAGTTTTGTTAAACTTTTCCTTATTTAGTTTACATTTTGAAAGTGTTCATAAGTTAAACGTTACTTGAAAACTCCTCTATGGAGTCATCTAGTGGAGGCGAACCGCCTGATATTGAGAATTCGATGGATAGTAGCTGTGATTTACAAGATTTAAATGGATTTCTACCCAACCAGCCTCAAAATAAGATAAGTAGTAGTATTAATCTTAACAATATTAATGAAAAACAAAATACTTTAGTAAACTCAGATCAACCAGAAAAAACCAGGCCTGTTTATTTATACGAAAAAATTGATTTAGGACCTTTTTACATTTTCATTGAAAACTCCAGTTTAAATTTTACAGGAAAATTAAACGCTGTTAAAATAGGCGAGATCCTATTTACGTTACATCCAGAAATTGACAATTATATAAAAAAAATTGACTCAATCGGACGCAACCGAGTTAGGGTCTCATTTAAAAATTATAGTAGCGCAAATGCTTTAGTTACTTCCAAATTCCTTATTCAAAAAAATCTGACCGCATACATTCCAAAATTTCAATTGTTTAAACTAGGTGTAGTAAGGGATATAGATTCAGATATATCGGAAGAATATCTTAAAAATAGAATAAAGGAATTTGATCACCATTGCAAATTCTCGGTTGAGTATGTGAAACGAATAACAAGAAAAATAGTAGCAGATGACAAAGTAATATTTAATCCAACAAAATCAGTTATTGTGTCTTTTAAATGCCAGAATATACCAAAGTATGTAGTAATTAATCATGTCTTACACACTGTTGAAAAATACCAGCAAAAGTTAATTATCTGTTACCACTGCTATAGGTATGGGCACATGAGTAAGCAGTGTAAAAGTAATCCTCGCTGTTTTAAGTGTCATGAATCTCACCTTTCCGATTCTTGTTCTTTATCATCGTTTAACAAAAAATGTCTATCCTGTGAAGGTGAACACTTCACTAATGAATGGGAGATATGCCCAGAATTTGATCGCCAAAAGAAAATAAAACATTATATGTCTGAAAACAGCTTATCTTTTAAGGAAACAATTAAACTCTTTCCTAAGATAACTTATGCATCTATAGCAGCCAATAATTCCTCAATAAATTCTTATCAAACTCCAAATATGAATGCACCATCCTCTTCATATTCCTTTACTCAATTGTCCACGTCTCAAACATCTTCCAATCAGTTCGCTCTACCTTCAGTTTCAAATAGATATACAATAATAAAACCACCAAAATACAAACGACCTATCTCTTCCTCACCAGACCAAGTAACAATGGAACATCAAAAAATAATAAAGTTAAACCCCATGTCCAACAGACCTGGTGGTATTATCACCTCTTCTTCGTATCAATCTACATTTAATCCAGAACAAGGATCTAAAATACATGAACCATCAAAAGAATTAACAGAATTAATATCAAATATAGTTACAAGTATTATCTCTAATATAAATCACAAAAATTTTGAAATTCCAGAAAAATCAGTTCTAGTAAATTCAATTCAATCAGTTTTAAGTTCTCTCTTATATAATAATGAATAGATTGGTAATTTGTCAATGGAATTGTAGATCGGCTAACTCTAATAGAGAAAACCTTATCCACCTATTAGAAGACCAGAAAGTTGATATCGCATTATTATCAGAAACTAGATTTAAACCAGAAAAGTATTATAACTTTCACGGGTACAATATTGTCAGAGACGACCGCTTTTCAGTAACTGTTGGCGGTGGCTCAGCAATTTTAATAAATTCAAACCTATATTACGAGGAAGTCACCATGAAAGTAGATTTAATAAACGTCAATAAAGTAGCAATAAAAATAAAGTTTAAGTCATATACTGTCACATTTATATCTATGTATGTTCCCCCAGGAACCAAGTTATTGTTACAACAATGGAACAATTTCATAACATCTATAGAAAGACCATTTATAATAGGAGGTGACCTTAATGCTCACCACATTGCCTGGGGCCTAGACAACCAAACAGATATGAAAGGTAAAATCTTGATGGACTGTATAGACGATAATAATTTAATATTCAAAAATGATGGCTCTCCTACTTTCTTTAGGAACTTCTCGAAATCGGCAATAGACCTGACCATTTGTACTCCTGACTTAAACCACCTTATCACTTGGAAAACACTTCAAGACCTATTTGGTTCAGACCATACACCTATAAGAGTAGAGTTAGAGGATCAACCAACTCATACATATAATCCATATTCACAAAAGTGGAATTTAAAGAATGCCGACTGGAAATTATATGAACAGTATTCGGAAGATGTATTCTCTCAATTTAAAGATATAAATTCTTATGAACAAATTTTGCACAATATAAATACAACTGCATCCTACTGCATCCCCAAATTTAAAATAAAAAAACCGACTTCCAGAGGAAAATACTGGTGGGATTTAGAATGTGAAGAAGCAGTCAGAAGAAGACAGGAAAGTTTTTGTATATTCAAAGAAAATCCAAACCATGAAAACCTACTTAAGTATAAAAAAGATGATGCACATGTCAAGAAGATCACTAAACAAACTAAAAGAAATAGCTGGAGAGATTATGTCGGATCCCTAAATAGGTCAGTCCCTATTAAAGATGTATGGTCAAAAGTTAACCGAATAAAAAATAGAAAAACAAAGAACAAAGTCCCTGTTATTCTGTCGGAAGCTTCGTGGATAGAAGAGTTCCATCAAAATATCACACCGCCGTCTGCAGAATTAGTAATTCCTGATTTACAACTAAATACTCTGTACGACTATCCAGAACCAATCCGTTTCCTAGTCAAACCATTTTCTGCCACTGAACTAAACTTTGCGTTGAAGAAAAACTCAAATTCAGCACCAGGTGCCGATAATATCCATTACTCGATGCTATCAAATCTTTCAAGAATTGGTAAGGCTGCACTACTAAATATATATAATGAAATTTGGATGCGCCGCATAAAGATTCCTGACGATTGGCACGTTTACACTATTATCCCGGTTTTAAAACCAGGAAAATCATCAAAGAATTGGGATTCTTACCGTCCAATCGGTCTGGCTTCCTGTATACTAAAAACATATGAGAGACTTATTAAAAACCGTCTGGAATTTTGGCTAGAAAAGAACGACCTATTACCAAGAAGTCAGTTTGGTTTTAGAAAAGATAAATCCACACAAGATAGCCTCTGCCACTTTTTAATAGACATTTATAGTTCCTTTACTTATAAGAAAGCAGTTAGTGCTTTGTTCTTAGATATAAAAGGGGCTTACGACAACGTTAATCTTCACATACTATACGCGAAAATGTTGGAAATAGGAATACCCGAGATAGTAACATGGAACATCATTAACTTATACATTAATCGAGCAGTTCACGTTAGATTAAATGGAGATCAATCTAACTCCCGATACACATCTTTGGGACTACCTCAGGGTAGCATCCTAAGTCCTATATTATATATACTGTATACTGCTGACTTAGAAACTAAACTTCCTCAACACATAAAAATCCTACAGTACGCTGATGATGTTGCGATATATGCAGAAAATAAGTCAATAGATAGATGTAATAACTACCTTAAATCGACATTGAATATTATAAAAAAATGGGCTACCGATAATAACTTAACAATATCAGAGAGTAAATCAACCATTGTTACCTTTACTAAAAAACGATATGTTCCTCAAAGCCATCTACAATTTGATAATACTAGTATTCCTTATAAAACTTCAATAAAATTTCTTGGCGTATTTTTAGACTCCAAATTAAATTGGAAAGAACACACAAATTACATATTACGAAGAATGGAAAATGCAATGAATATCATGAAGACTGTAAGTGTCAGTAACTGGGGAGCTGATCCAAACATATCAATATTACTATACAGAAATTTGATAAGATCAATCTTAGACTATGGATCTATTTTTTATGGCTCAGCATCAAACTCTGTACTCCAAAAAATCGAGAGGATCAAAAATAAGGCACTTAGGTTATGCACTGGTTTTCGTAGCACACCTATATTGGTCATGGAATGTGAGCTTAATGAACCTCCACTTTCATTACGCAGGGAATACCTAAGTGAGAAATTTATAGTTAAAACAGCGGTTAACGATAAACTGCTATTAAATAAAATTGTTCATTTAACCACCTCATACCTAACTCATTATTACTGGGAAAAAAAGAAACTGCTTTTAGTTGTGGAAAGCTTCCTCAACGTTTCTAATTCCATTGGCGACATACACCAAATTGAACAAAGCTCGTCTCGAAAGCTAAATTATGAAGATTATTTATCTCCAGTTAACTGTCATTTAAGTAATATTCGTGCGACAGACTTCCTTACTAAAATAGACCACCTTCAGTGTGTACAAAAAAACTGGGGGAGTTATCAGAAATTATATACGGATGGTTCAAAAATGGAAGGAAAAGTTGGATATGCTATATATTACCCACAAAAAAGTATAAAAATAAACAACAGATTACCTGATAAAATGACAATTTTCACAGCTGAACTCATTGCAATCAAAGAAGCATACAAAATATGTATTAATCAAAAAGAACTCAATTATGTTATATTTACAGATTGCCAAAGCATTGTAAAGACATTGAAATATAATGTACATAATTTTGCAGAAAATTATATCATCAGTGACATCATAGCAATGAACAGTGAAGCTTTGAAATCGGGCAAAAATATAATATTGTGTTGGATAAAAGCACACATTGGTATAAAAAACAACGAAATAGTAGATGATCTGGCTAAAAAAGCAACAACGAAGGAATCCACTCTGCATACTTATCAACTTCCTATGGGAGACATAATTTCTATTATGAGATCTATCAAACGGACGAAATGGCAGGAACAATACAATAATTCAGACAAAGGAAATTATTACAAAAAAATCCAGCCTACACTTCCCATCAAGACATGGTTTAATCAAGTTTCCAACAAAGGCTTTATCAAAACTATTTGTCGAATAAGAAGTAATCACTGTCTGACTCCAGTCTACAAAAGAGAAATAGGACTTGTAGATAATGATGAATGTTTATGTGGAGAGCTAGCTGATCTACAACATATGCTGTTAGAATGTCCTTTACATTTTATTGAAATATCAAACTTTTTTGCCAATCTAGTTCAAGTTAATGTACAATTTCCTTTTAATCTTATATACCTTTTACAATCAAACAATCTAGATGTTTATAAAATTTTGTACAACCATGTTAATTGTTTAAAATTAAAGCTCTGAGAAAAAAAAAATAAAAAAAAAATAATTAAATAAAATAAAAAGTTACTAAGATCTAAACCTCCGCGAGGTTGAATCGGGTTTAGGTCTTAGCGCGATAAAAAAATATACAAAAAAAAAAAAAAAAAAAAAAGAAAAAAATAAAAAATGTAATAAAAAAAATGTTAAAAATATAATAAAAAAAATAATAAAAAAAACAGAGTAAAAAAAAACAGTAGTACTAATAGTTTTAAATTTAGATACTAAGCATATATTTTGTAAAAGAGAGAATTCAAAACACATTGACTGGCCAGTTGGTTGCTTAAACCAGTGCCAATAAAACATAAACACACACACACACACACACACACACAAAATGAAATATGTTCAAAATACTTATTAAGGACTGATAGAATAAGGTGTGAAATTGAATGTATGTACTTCGTAATTTTGAAAAATGATATTTTTTACTTAAGTTTTTGAGCCATGAAAATGGTCATTTTTTCTTTTTAGTTTTATATCGTTTATAACGCAAAACCGATCAACTTAAGAGAAAAATTACAAAAAGTAATGTTTTTGTTTCGAATGATCCAAAGAATCTAAAATATTATCTGCCCGGTCCCAAAAAATTTTAGTAGAATTTATAAAAAAAATCTTTTTTAATTATTAATTAATTATACTCTGGAAGAAATAATATCAGGCACCCCTTGTTTTTTATCATATTTAACATACTTAAGTACATATCAAATAATTTTTATCCATTAAACAGATCGGTAAAGGTCGTTCTTATATCGGATCTTAGACTAAAAACAACGATGCATGAAATTGAAAAATGGAAATTACTAATGATGATGTAACAACACATAACCAGAGAAACGATTCAATATCCTTTAACTTTTCTGATAACAGAATAAACAGTAGGAACACTTAAATCACATCTCCGACTCAATTTTTAATATTAAGATTAAAACATATCTACTTTTTTCAATGACCCTTTATGTAGGCGACCGTACCTCAGTGACACTGCAGACACCAGATATTTTTCAATTTCTGATTTAACCGTGCCCCCACTGCTGTAAGTAGTCCCAATTACGTAAGTAGTCGTTAAAGTCGTTAACACTAAAATCTGAGCTAGGTTATAGTTATCTCTATCTAGTTATTTGAGCGATATGACAGGTTATAACAAAAACCCACTTGCTACAAAAAGTTTTTATCAAAATTGGTCTCTTAATATGGGGTCTATTAACCCTTATTTCATTTTATAACTACACAATTTTAGAGCATGCTCGACAAAATACGATTCTTCCGACCTCCGATAAGCTTTATTTCAGAATATGGATGAATCCAAGCACTTAGTTATAACATCGCGATATAAACATGCACACAGTCACGTGTTATGTAATAATATTACACGTTTACACTGTTTGACGCCAAAACCATAAATGAAACCAATGTAAATTTCGAAGATTCATAGAACTACTTATTCCTAAAAGCTTCACCAACACTTCCTCCCCTTTTGGATTTCGACCCGTCCCATTAAAAGTGTCTATATATTTCTATTTTGTTTGTATATTACGGTTGTTAGTTGTTTACCACTTTCGTTAAAACATTCTATTACAATAGCAGGTACGTCCAAAATGATTCAAAGAAACACCTTTTATTAATCGGGGAATTTGAATGAATAATTTCGAGAAAAGCTAGCACATTCAGAAAATATTGGCATTATACATTTTTGTATATAAAAATATGCAGATATATGCAATTTCTTGTATAAATATAAAATTTCTGCAAAATATGCAAAATATGCAAAAAATCTGATATTGTAGATAAACTTAAATCCGTGTATATTTTGCTTTTACGAATGTATTTAGTAATTTCCTTGAATACAATTCTTTTATTCTGTAATGCCAATAAGCACGACCATGGAATAACGGAACCCCATATCTTATTGATTGAAATCGAATATATGCAGAAGCTACATAAATAAAAACTCCCAAACGGAATCCTGTTAAGTATATCAGATATGCATGCGTTAATTAACAGAAAAAATATAAAAAATAACCTTGCAAGGTATTTCCAAATGTGCTCACGGATAGTTAGTTAAGTTCTGAGGTGAAAGTGGGGAATAATAATGTTGTTTATTATAATAAATAAAATTTTACTAGTCCACGGACACATTTTTTATCCACGAAAAAAATTTACTTATCAAAAAAATAATAATAATAATAACTAAATTTTAGTGTTGATATTATGAGGGTTTTTTGGGGTCATTGAACACGAATACGCAATCAGAACCGACCCTCGATGCGCCTGGCGCCCAGGCTAAGGCACGTCATCTGGAGTTTCGTGGGTTTTCGGCACTAAATTGATGTAAACAGAGTACTCGGGGGTTTTTGGGATGACTAAACACAAAACATCATCAGAACCGATCCCCGGAGCTCCTGGTGACCATGGTCACAGTGGCACACCCAGGGGGGTTTTGGGGGTTAAAACCCCTCCCAGGACATATAACAATATATAAATAATAGTAGGAAAATTAAACTTGTGTTTCACAAACAATACAAAAAAATTTCTGTGCTCAAGCAAAGCCCCACAGAGCAAAATTCTAGGTGCGCCACTGTATGGTCACTGCTGAGGCACGTCATTTTCTGGAGTTTCGTGGGTTTTCGGTACTAAATTGATACAAACAGATTACTGGGGAGGTTTTTGGGGTCGCTAAACACGAATTTGACATCAAAACCGACCATCGGAGTACCTAGTGCCTAGGGTGACTGATATTCACGTCATCTTCTGGAATCTCGAGGGTTTTCGGAGGTCAGTTCTGATGGCGTATTCGTGTTCAGCAACTCTAAAAACCCCAGAGTAATATATTTGCATCAATTTAGTGCCCAGAAACCCTCGAAACTCCAGAAGATGACGTGCCTCAGGATTGACCATGGGAACCAGGTGTTCCGGTAGCCGGTTCTAATGACGCATTCTTGTTCAGCGATCCCAAAAACCTGCAAGTAATCTATTTGCATCAATTGAGTGCTGAAAACCCTCGAAACTGCAGATGAGGTGCCTTAACAGCAACCCTGGACACCAGTTGCTTCGGGGGTTGGTTCTGATTACGTATTCGTGTTCAGTGACAACAAAAACCCCCTGAATAACAAAAGATGACCCTTAATATACTTATTTTGACATGTTTATGCACTTTTGGATGCATTTCCACCAATCTTTGTATAAATTTAGTAGATTTTTTCCTGGCGTCATGCGTCATTCTGAACACAACGCTAAAAGTTGCAAGTCTCTAGGTGCTGTTTTTAAAAATCGATTTATTTTGTGCTACATGCTTTGGTCTGCCTGCATTTATGTGCTTTATAGATCTGATTAAGGCCTTCGATTGTGTAAGATTGGAAGATGTGCTAAAATTGCTAAAGGAGAAAAATCAACCCAACAAGATGATAAGGATAATTAAAGACATTAATACGAAGAACAAAACCAGAATAAAAGTCGAGAATGAACTAACATCGAAAGTAGAAATCAACTCGGGAACCAGACAAGGGGATAGCTTGAGCCCATTGCTTTTTAATTTAGTCATGGACAAAATCATAGAAAACATTAAAGGTACTGGAAAAGGATATAAGATGGCGGAAAAACAAATAAAAATCCTCTGTTATGCTGACGACGCAATCTTAATCTCCGATAACGAGGATAACCTACAGCGAATGGCACAAACTTTCAATATAGTGGCGAAGAACTACAACATGAAAATATCAACAGCCAAGCCAAAATCCCTGGTAGTGTCAAGGGAACCCATAAGATGCAAATTAGTAATTAACAACGAACTAATTGAACAAGTCTCGATATTACAATATCTGGGAATCGAAATATGTAGTTATGGAGATGTTAAAGAGAGCGTCCGAAAGCAAGCAAATAAAGCCAATTACGTGTCAGGATGTCTGAGGGATGTCATCTGGAGAAACAAATATATGAGGCTGGAAGGGAAAGTACGCATATACAAATCATGTGTAAGACCTATCATGACGTACGCGATAGAAACAAGATGTGACACTGCAGAAACCAAGAGGATACTGAGAACATCAGAAATGAGAACGTTGAGGTCAATAACTGGGAAAACACTGAGAGACAGAATATCGAACGACAGAATAAGAGATCTCTGTAACATACAAGATATAGTACGGTGGGGAAGACAGAGACGACGAGAGTGGAATCAGCATGTGACGAGAATGGACAGCGAGAGAATAGCCCGTATAGCCAGGGATTCGAAGCCAACAGGCAAGAGACCAATAGGAAGGCCCTTTAAAAGGTGGCGAGATAGCTGGCAGTCAACATCACAGCTACGAATACAAGCTCAAAATCGGTAAGGAACAGGGCAAGAGGCCCATTATAAGAAGAAGAAGAAGAAGAAGAAGAAGAAGAAGAAGAAGAAGAAGAAGAAGAAGAAGAAGAAGAAGAAGAAGAAGAAGAACAAGAAGAAGCTCTGGTCTATTATCCATCCAACTAAAGTTTCCTATCCAGCTACATTATGTGGTTGTTAGTTAATATATTCTTTTTCTTCTAACGGCGCTACAACCCTTTGTGAGTCTTGGTCCGCTTAAAAATGTTCTTCCATTCTGCCCTGTAGAATACTCCTTTGCCACTGCCTGATGTTCATGGTTTTAATATCCCCTCTACGCCGTCTTTCCATCTTTTACGGGGACTTCCTCTTGTTCTATTTCCTTGGGGCTTGCTGCTCTGGATTACTTTTACAGCTCGATTATCTGGCATTCTTTCTAAGTGACCAAGCCAATGTAGTCTTTGTGACTTTACAAATCTAACAATATCTGCGCTCTGCATTAGTTCATCCAGCTCGTGGTTCATTTAAATTTTCCACGAACCATCGCTGCAATGGGTTAGTCCGAATATCTTCCTTAGTATTTTACGCTTCAGTAACTTAGAATCACGATTCAGTAACTTACTTTTCATTAGGTCTTTGTATGCATACAAGCACTTATTACCGCTAAGAATCCGTGCTTGTATTTCTTGACTGGTGTTGTTGTTGAAAAGCGGAGGCATAGTCGTAGGTATAGTTGTCTACATTGATTGTTAATATATTAGTCAATAAAATAATGAGTTTATACTCACGATCTGATGTTATGTTATGTAATAGTACTTGAATTTACTCACCTGAAACAAAAAAAAAACGCATTAAGAAATTTTAACATTAGTAATATTTTTTATAGCCTCAAAGAACTGGCGAACTCTGAGGGATTATAAAATTATAAGTAACAAGCTGAAAATGCGAGCATTATCATAACGAAAACTTTGTTTATATACGTATTTAAATTCATAATATAGAAAATTGCTATTACGAAAAGCTGTTTAGAATTAAAAATTATGTTTTGATGTGCAAATATATCATTCTAATTTAAATGTTGTGAACTATAAAGATACTTTACTCGAAATACATATTTTTTACATACCTCGTATAAAATTAATAAAATTTGATTCATGATGGTTGCATCATAAATCTTAGACCAAGAAGAGATTTTTATGAAGAATAACTTTTCTTCGTCAAATTAAAAATACAAGAGTTATAAATGAAAATGATGTTGGTATCCATAATTTGAGAAAATTCGTCAAATATTTTTTTCCATTAGAAGGATGTAATTTCATATATCAGAACATACTTTTTTATTCCAAACCACATTTTAAATAACAATTTTCCAATATTGTAAAATAAATAATACATACATGATAAAGATACTTTTTACTGATGAACTTTACTTGGATCTACAGACCGAGCGAGTCTCGTAAATTCCACGGATTTGCGCCACGCTTCACGCAACCGTATTTACGTACTTGTATTTTGAGTTGTGTGGTCGTGCGCTGGTCGAGTGGAGTTAAATTTACCAAATTTAAATATAATCGTTTCTACTGATTCATTATTAATATAGTATAATATGTATTATTGCTTTCAAAATATACTCAAATTGTATTTTTATACATTTATTACACATATTATTTTATATAATAATTAAATTCACTATAAAATGTCATTTATATTTTATTAATACCTAAATAATTTAAAACATAATTTGACATTCACGAAGTGTCAAACTCAAATGTAAATAGTAGTGATGTTGAAAAAGTAACTATTCGTTACAAAGTACTCGTTACTTACGAATACCGAAAGTAACGATTACTAATACAGAGAGGTAAATCGTTACTTTGATTACTTTGATTACTCTGATTACTTCGTACCAATCGTATCAGAGCGAGTACCTATTTTGATTTTGAGTATTGTATCTACTCGGTTGATATCGTTTGATATCGGAGTCGGACCGGTATTCCACGAGTGTTTGGCATCAGTACAGTTAATTAAATTTTATCTATGAAGGGCGAAGGCTATGAAGAGATTTACAGGATTACAGGGCGCTGAGAAGTAGCTGAAATAGAGGGAGGTATATCATTTAACAAAGCATGCACCCAGAAACAGATGTCTATACGATTTGTCGAGGTATATAATTCACAGAATTTCACAGATGTTAGTTCTTTTGAAAATGAAAATGCAACACATTAGATTTTAATAATAAATACACACTATTCTTATCAGGCCTAGAAAAGAATAGCTTAGATTGACCGGAAAATATGTAGAAATGATAATATTTCTAGACTATGATCATCAACTTTAATTTTACATGTATGTAGATATGACATTGTTTTTATTAGACCAGGGCATTTAACACTAAAAACACAGGAATAAATCTATTTTTAAATATAGTAGGCACATAGAGACTTGCAACTTTTTGCATTGTATTTAGGATTAGTATGACATCTGGAAAAAAGTCTACAATACAAAAATAGGTGGAAATGCATTATTACATTTTAAAGTGTATAAAACGCATCGAAAAATGCATAAACATGTTAATATCAGTATATTAAGGGCCAGATTTTCTTATTTCGTGGTATTTGGGGTCACTGAACACGAATATGCAATCAGAACCGACCTCCAAAGCACCTGGGTGCCCAGGGTTACTGCTAAGGTACGTCATCTAGAGTTTCGAGGGTTTGTTTTTGGCACTTAATTGATGCAAACAGATTACTCGAGATTACTGATATTGTGGAGCAGCAATGACAGAACAATTACATACCTATTGTGACACTATTTAGTCCGCTCACGAATTGGCCTATTTCTTCCCGAAGCTTCTCGGCGTTACGAGACAATACCATTCCTATCCACGGCGTTCGGAGACGACCGCTGCCGAAGTATATATAGAACCGAGATTCGAGCACACGCCAGTCATTCATTCATCGAAGCGCGTCGCGTAATTTAATTAAATAAATTAGATGTGTTAGTCATAGGCGTAACCGGGGGGGTTTGGGGGTTGTAACCCCCCCCATTGGGATGTACTTTGAGCTCTATACGCTTAACACCATAGCCCTCAGAGACCTTCCAGTAGTTGTAACCCCCCCTTTCAGGTAGTTGTAACCCCCCCCTTAGGATCATCCTGGTTACGCCTATGGTGTTAGTTGGTGTTATTTATAATTATTAAAATAAATAAGTGATGTAAATAAAATAATATAAGTAAGTCTTCCTGCGAAATACTGAGAAATGCGATTCTCGATATGATTACCGGTACTCAAATACAAAAGTAACAAAAGTAATCAAAGTAACGAATATTTTAAATGATTACTTTATACAAAAGTAACGATTTGTAACGAATACTCGAAAGTAACTATAATCAACATCACTAGTAAATAGTAACATTTGCTTTGCTTAACAAATTCAGATTAAAAAAGTAGCCTACTTCCTAATCAAAGATTTCAGCTGACGTTTAGTGCGTGCTAGGAGATAACCGGATTGTGACGTCACATTTTAGAGTTTGAGGTCGATTATCTCGAAGACGGTTAGAGATATCGAAATGCCGTTTTCAGATTTGGATTCAGAAGACAAAACTACATAAGAATCCATCGATACGTCTGCTCTAAGTATTGCAGGAGCGGCGACGCAATAACACACAGACTTTTGCAAATTTATAAACGAAAAGTTTTCGTTGAAAATAAAAATCATACAGGGAGGAATTATGGACTATTTTTTTTGCTTTCATTCTTGGCGCATAAACATCAGGGAACTTGCACATTTTTTTATTACATAATAATGTTCAGTTTTGTTTAAAAATGAGATTTCCAAAATTTCACGCTTCAAAAACTCATAATAACTTAGATATACAAATTTAAAGTCTTCTGTGATTTAAAATAGTTCAAACGACCCGTGATGTCGCATAGTTGAACTCTATGGTTATATTTATATTTATGGTTATGTTTAGGTATATTCTTCTTCTTATTCTTTAGTTTATTGGCCTCCATCTACTTGGTTATTTGGCCAGCTCATCGTCACGTAATAAGCGATGAATATTTATATTCTAATGACATTTATCCTATGTCATTGTAATAATATATACCAGTTTGTTGAGATTGGAGTTTGATACAGTTTTTGAAGGAAAGGAAAGAAGGTTTACTATGGAAAATAAAAGAAAACACTATAAATGTTGTTTAGTGCCATTTTGTAAAAGTAGAATTTTATATGTAATTTAAATAGTTCAAACGATCAAACGTATTTTCTACTGACGTTTATAATATCTAATTTAAAATTATATAAAATTTTGTTTACTTTCTTGCTGCAGAATATAAACACACAACCATATGACGTCACGTCACGACGCGTTTTGGGCTAGTTGCTTTAATTTGAATTTAGAATCGTCTTTAGGGGCCAAACGGAAAACAAAAACAGCTTTTTTATTTTTGATACATGTTTTAAATTATGTTCTGTTGTGATTTATAACATTTTTTTCGAACTTAAAATGTTATGCAAGTTCCCTATTGCGCTTGCTTAATTGTAATTTAGATTTAATTTTGATTTTCTCTCCGCCATTATTAATTTGATTGGCAGTTTCTTACTTCTTTGGTTTTTAACATCGGTCAAAAGGTTGAAACGATTAGTATATATGTATATTTTTAGTAATAACGTTACCAGAATTTTAATTTTGACACAAAAATAGGAACATCATTCTCATCTCCAACCTTTCTCTTTATCCATCACAAAGACACTACCAGAGTCCTACATAATAATTGCCTTGCCACAAGCGTACGATAACATTTTGATCTGAATCCGCTTCCTTTGATATCGAATTTACAATTAATAGTTTGGTTTATTTTGCAAACTATTACCAAAACGGGTACTGGATACAATCACCGAAGATTAATTAATTGAGTCATTGAAACGATGTTGTAATTGTAATTATAATAACGTGATCAATATATAGCTTCTGCAATTTGGCACATATAGTTAATAGCAATACGATGATATCAGATTATGCATCTCTAATGCTAATTCCAAGTTATGTACAAGCGATACTCCACCAAAATATCGGAAAAGACCACAAAAAATCAAGAGGTACATATTAAAATATAAGTAAGAAGGTCTATTCTGGTCAAAAATAGTAGAAAAAATGTGATGGAACATGAAAGGAAGTCCTAATACAATTTGGAGGAATATGGTCAGTATTATTAGGGATATTTACTGCTATGGAAACGAAAAACCTCAGGAACGAAGTTTGAGAGTCATGTGACCTGATAATGGTCAAACGAAATTTAAGAAAAAACAAAGGACAAGAAAACATTATATAAACAGTGGCAAAAATACACAGATGGACACAGATTTTCAAACTACATGGTAACTAAAAAAGAAGCGAAAGTAGTAAGCAAAAGTTAAAATATACATACATACATACACAGTGGCGGCTCGTGGTAATTTAAGGAGGGTGTTCAATTAAAGAATGTAATTATACAAACGGTGAATAAGCACCGCAGGCGAAAAATTGTTGGGCCTCGCCAAAAGATGTTCTGTAAAATGAAACCTATCTTTGACCCGATTAGTCAGGATGTCACACACTTTTTTTGTTTTGTGCAGAATATGATACCTACTGAATTATGGCGCTTCTTCGGTGGTGAAGGTGGACGCAGAAGTTACGAATATTGAAATGGCTTTGTCAAAACTGTTTAAAAATCCGTTTATTTTAACGGCATCCAAAGACCGAGATTGAAATTATAGTTTTATTCTCTGAAAACACTAAACATCGAAAACAAAATAAAGAATGTAGTTTATCACACCCGCATAATCACGAAGTTTTTCTATATTGTTCAACTTTAAAACAATGTTTAAACTTTTTGTTTCTTATTGCACATTCTTGTACCAAGTTTATCTCCGGCCAAGTTAGTCCATTCTTTTTATAAGAAGTCGATTTTCAAAACTATTTGCATTTTCTTTTATAAACTTCACTGAATAAGGCTCCATCCTAAAAAACTACCTACCAATATTGTATTTAATAAATTCCCACAACAGAAAATGCCAAACTGTGAATCGAAACCCTCCGCCCCGGTCTCTGTGTGCAGTGCACAAACCCACAATGTTTTAAGATAGGAGAATCGCTGGTTCACGGATTTAAGAGCTCTCGTTCTTCTATAGGGTTACTGTATAGTGGCTGGGTTCAATTTGAATTCTGCACCTACCACGTGCATCTAGCGTAGCGGTGTTGTGCAAATAAATTATGTGATTAATAAATACAGATATATTTTAATGATACTATGATACACTACTCAACAATTGAAGTGGATAATTTTAAAATTCCTAAAATTAACATATAAAACTATTTTTAAAATAATTGCCTGTACTATACTCAATATGCTATATTTATTGCCAATATTTTTGCATGTGGTTTTTTCTCCCTATTCTTATCGGCCCTTATCCCGTACAAAGAGAGAAATGTTGTTCCAAACATGAATATATTATTCGTATAAAAGTGCTTGTATTGGCTTTACCAGTTGTCAATAAGTCAAGAAATCTATTTATCACAAAAACATTATGCCGCAAAGACGTTTAGAACTAGTGCAGCTCGAGCAATTAGTTCGTTGAATCCAACAAGGCATAACTCAACAAGAGGTTGCTATGAGGCTAAATGTGTCGCAAAGTGTGATAATTCGTGCATGGAATCGGTATGTAGCAACTGGATCCGCAACATACAGGCATGGAGGAGGAAGAGAACGATCTACAACTCGTCGGCAAGACCGTTTTGTAGTTCTGACGGCACGAAGAAACCCAATATTCACGGCTTCCAGAATTAACAGTATCTTCAGGCATTCTACTGGACGGGCGATTTTCAGTCAAACTGTCAGAAGACGGTTACATGCATCCAATTTAAGGGCTAGACGGCGCGCTACCAATCCACGACTAACTAGGGAGCAGCGTGCATGCAGACATCGCTGGGCGATGGAACACTATCAGTGGAATTTCGAAAATTGGAGGAATTGTCTCTTTACTGACGAGTCCAGATTTCGTTTGTATACGAATGATGGCCGAATATTGGTGTGGAGGGAAAGAGGACAGCGTTACAATGAAAATCTGAGAGTCCCAACCACTCTTTTTGGAGGTGGATCCGTTTGCGTGTGGGGAGGCATATGTTTTGACGGTCGCACGGACTTAGTCGTCTTAATTAATGAGACAATGACTACTACACGATATCGAGACAGAGTCATAGTACCAATAGTTGTTCCATTTTTTGGTGCAATAGACGAACAATTTGTTCTGATTGATGATAATGCTCGCCCTCACCGTGCGAGAATTGTCAACGAGTGTATAGAAGCTCATGGCATTACAAGAATGGAGTGGCCACCGTGTTCACCTGATATGAATTGCATTGAACATGTTTGGGCCGAAATGTCTAGGCAACAAAACAGGCTCCTTCAACCGCCCCAAACCTTAGATCAGTTGGCCAATACATTACGCGCGATTTGGGAACATATACCGCAGCAGTTCATCAATAATTTAATAAGAGGTCTTCCAAATAGCGTTAGAGCGCTAAGGCGACACAGAGGTGGACCCACACACTATTAATTTTTCTTTTCGGGATAATAGAAATTGAGCAGGAATAGAAATTTTAGGTTGTTAATTTTACAATTTTTGTTTATTTTCTATTTTTTTTTTCTTAAAGAATTTCTTTCTTTCTGTTCATCTGTATGAAAATACGAAGTAAAAATAAATCTTTACCTATAACACTCCATATTTCTATTTGACCTTATGAACAAAAAATAAAATACACATTTTCATAATATCCACTTCAATTGTTGAGAAGTGTATTTATGAGATTTAAGAAAAAATATTTTAATGATATTTATGAGATTTTTAAAAATATGTATTTTAATGAAATTTGATTGGGTGTTCACTGCACAAGTGAACCAATGGAGAAACCGCCCCTGTACATACATAATCGATTATCCTCTTATACCGTAAGGTGTCGAGGTGTCTTTTTTACTCGTTATTCTCTGCGAACTTACGCCACTTTTTTCGGTCCCTAGCTAATTCTTTGGCTTCCTGCCTACGATTTTCCTCTATCCTGCAATATTTCCATCACACTGGTATTCCACGTTTTACTTGGTCGGTCTCTCCTGTTTTTCCCTATCGCCTCGCTTCCCATGTCATTTTAACCTGTCTGCCGTCGTTCATTCTGAAGAAGTGCCCAATCCATTTTAATTTCTTTTCATGAATTTTTTCCTTTAATGATTTTACTTTTAATTCTCTTCTAATATCTTCGCTACGTCTTTTATCGGTTCTCCTAGCTCCCGCCACTTTTCTTAAATACCTCATTTCCGCGGCTTGCAATCTCTTTTCTTGTTTGTCGTTCAATACCCAATTCTCTGCTCCATATGTAGTGATAGGTATGTAAATTGTTTTAAATATTATCATTTTGGTTTTCCTTGTTATTTCTTTTTTATTTAGGAAGTTTTTATATAGCGAATGATATGTTCTTGTGGCTGCTTTTGTCCTAAAAGTTAAAACAATCAATAGCGTATAAAAATCTACATATATGGGCAACTTGATTCCAGCGAAGGTGAAACAAAGATATATAACATAGCTAAACAACAGTTAGCTAAAATAGCTAACAATAGCTAAAATAGCTGAGCTAAAATCATTAAATGAATAATTTGACAACTAAATTGGGAAAACCAGTTGAACTATCAGCGACAGTAACAGCAATTGCCACCAAAATAACCAGATTGATGATATTCCCGAAGTGTGAACGGATTTAGAAGAGACAGGAATAAGTTGGCTAGCAGGTTTATTTAAATAGCTAAAAAAAATGTAACTAGCTTTAAGTAACTAGGAAACTTTAAGTAATGGTATTACAGAGAAACGAGGAAAAAGATGGAAGTTAATTATGGTAAAACGCAATACATGGTTATTGGAAACTACAGAGAAGACTAATAACTTCTTCTTCTTTTACTTCTTGGAGATCTTTCGACCTGTTCTTCTGAGGGGTCTTGAACCGGGCGGGTTGTTTTCTAGGGCAATTTTTGGGAGTCTATTCTCATCCATTCGTCTTATATGGTTGTACCACATCCTCTTGCGCTGCCTTCCCCATCTTACAATATCTTGAATTTTGCATTGCTCTCTAAGGTCTGTATTTCTCACTCTGTCTCTTCTTGTTTTCCCCACTATTGTTCTTAGGGTTTTCATTTCGGCAACTCTTAGCATCTGTTTCGTTTTGATGGTGTCTTCGCTCACTTCTATGCCATATGTCATGATCGGTCGTATGCATGTCTTGTAGATTCTAATTTTACTATCTGTGCGCATATACGGATTTGACCAGACTCCCGCAGACATCCTGACAATGCAGATGCTTTGTTGATCTGACTCCTCAGGTCCTTTACTGGGTCGTGGGTGCTTGATATATCTATGTCCAGATATCTGAGTTGCATCACCTGTTCTATGGGGTTGTTCTCAACCACTAAGTTACATCTGAGCGGATCTTTTGCTATTGTCATACATTTAGTTTTGTTTATCGAAATGTTCATATTTAATTGACGGCTTATTTGAAAGACCTGAAAGAGCTGTCTCTGAAGATCATCTTCTGATTCGGCAATAATTTCTGCATCATCTGCGTAACACACCATGCCAATTCTTTTGTTGCCCATTCTATATCCGAGATTAAGATATGCTACTTTGTTTATAATTTTGCCTATGAGTAGGTTAAACAAGAAGGGGCTTAAAATTGTCAAATTCCTCCTGTTGTTGGAATATTTTCAGTGAACTGGTCTTCTGCTCTAACTTTGGTTACGTTGTTGTTATTTAGGTTATGGACTATCTTTGTTATGCTGGTCGATGTTTTATATTCTATTAATATATTTAAAATGTCTCCCAGGCGAACTCTGTCAAACACCTTCGTCAGATCAATGATAATGACTCAGTAAAACAAACAAACATAAATACTTGGGGTGACTTTAACAAAAACCGGATCAGATGAAACGGACATAATAAATAAAATAAAGAAAGGAAAGACAATAACACGACAATTACAATAGATTTTACCTATGTTTCGGAGAAGAAGCTGCAAAATTAAAACCGAACAGAAGGAGGAAAAGGGGACGTCCTAGACTGCTCTCATCTACCTGGAAAACGTCAGGAAATATTTACCAAATGACAGAACAAACTAATAGAAATGAAAAAAAAAAAGAATAGAAATCTTTCTAACTAACGCATTTTTTCCATTTTTTTTATATTTTGTATTTGTATCTGGTACAAGGTATGGCTGTAGTTTAGGGTGACCAATATATATAATGTTCTTGAACTCCTAAGTGGAGCATAGAGCTTCAGTGAAAACGCGCCATCGGGTTCTATTTTGCGCTAGGGCCTTCACCTCATTCCAAGACTTTCCTTGACTTCTTATCTCGTCCATGATGGATCTTCTCCAAGTTTGTGCTGGGCGACCTCTTTTTCTTTTTCCTTGGGGATTCCACTCTAGGGCAGTTTTTGCAATACTGGAACTATCTTTTCGGAGTGTGTGACCTATCTACCCCCACTTTCTGGATTTTATTTCATTTTCTACCCTATTTTGTTGGGTCAGGTGTAGCAGATCTTCATTTCTGATGGTGTTTAGCCGGAAAATACGCACAATTCTTCGTAGACATTTGTTAACAAAGACCTGCAATTTGTCTGTAAGGGATTTTGTCACTTTCCAGGTTTCACATCCATAGAGTAGAACAGATATAACATTTGACTGGAATATTCGGATCTTTGTCCTTGTAGTATATTCCCCAGACCTCCAAACAGGGTTAAGCATGCTGAATGCTTGTTGAGCTTTTCGTATCCTCATACGAATATCGTTGTCTGTACCTCCGCTTTCTGTTATGACACTTCCAAGGTACGTGAAGTTTTCCACATTTTCAATCTGCATGTTGTCAATATTAAATAGCGTGTTGTTCCTTGCGTTTATTCTCATGGATTTGGTTTTACTAATATTAATTTTTAAACCTATTTTATTGACCTCAGTGGATAGTGTTTCCAATTGATCGGCCACATCCTGGAACCTTTGTCCTAACAGGCAGATATCGTCGGCGTATTCCAGATCACTTAGGCGTGTGGTTAACGTCCATCGTATCCCTTTTGTGTCGAAGTCTAGTTTGGAGAGAACATAGTCTAGAGCTATGTTAAACAGAAACGGAGAAAGCACGCATCCCTGTCTGACTCCAGTAAGTACGTCAAATTCGTCACTGTTGATCCCATTCTGCCTCACGCTGCACGTCGCCTCAGTGTACAGTGACTTTATAATCGAAATTATTTTATGTGGAATGTTTCTTAGCTCTAAAATTTTTCATATAGCAGCATGAGATAGGCTGTCAAAGGCACGTTCGAAATCAACAAAAACCATGTATAGAGGTGTGTTCCATTCAACCGATTGTACCATTATTACCCTCACAGTATTAATGTGATCTATGCAGGAAGATTCTGGCCTAAAACCTGCTTGCAAGCAGGTTTTAGGGTGACCAAACGTCCCGTAAAAACGGGACTGGCCCGTTGTTTATCGATAGTACCCAGAATCCCAAAAAAGTCTCCAGGGACGCCTAAAAAGTCCCTGCATATCTTTAAAAAATCTCGGATATGGCTGTAGTTTAGGGTGACCAAACGTTGAAACGGTTCAAAATAACGCAATTATTTTGCCTTATGCAGAAACCAAAAATTGTAAATTTATCGTAACATATCTTTGTCCCAGCCTGTAGACATAAAAATATAGCTTCATATGCCAAGCGAATGTAAGGAATTTATTTAAACGTGAGAATTTGAAGTTTATCTGTCTTGTTAAAGGAAGACGTTATTATATTTTAAGGTCATATATTCGATTCCCTGTGTTCCGTTTGTGATGTAAAAAATAGTTACAATGTAGCTAATGATCGTTTTGGCTCCAGTAGTCCTGGTAGTTAGATATACATACGTACTAATATCAATATCAGAAAGCGCGGGTGTTAATTGAGGACTCAGCAATACCTTTCGTCAAAATGTTGGAGCTAAGTAAGGATCGCTGACATGGCTAAATGACCCTATTGGTCAAAGAGAATAATTCCATACCAAAGAGGTTGGATTTAGAATGTGTTTTGATTTTAACTATTGGTCGATAAAAAGTGTAGGAAGCTTAGTTATTTTTTTATTAGTCAATGATGAACAAAGGAAGGATTAAACTTTTTTCTTATTGGTTAATTGGATGAGTAGGGTAGAATTAGAGAAATGGAGTGGGATTTTGGAAGGAAGCGTTTTGGTTTAGGGAGAAGAATTCAAGTTGTGAGATTGAAGAATTCAAGTTTGGGCTTTCAAAGAGAGGTTTGTTGAGCCTCGGCGGGAACCGCCACGGCGCAGTTTATGAAGGGCTTAGTTTTCTGAGAAAGTTAAGTTCGAATATTAAGTTCCGACATAGTTCTTAATCCAGTTTTTAAGTTCCTGAAAATGTAGTGTGAGAAGCTGTTCTCCTTTCGTAACTTCCTAGTCACAAGCCAAATGCCGCTGTTAGGCAAAGAGCCAGTTTATTTTAGTGTATACTACATACACTACCTAAGTTTCTTTTTGAAAGCAGTCATGGATAAAGTCATGCATTAGGTGTCAATATTAATAATAAATACTTCAAGAAATTAATTAGAATTTAAATATTTTAAAAAGTCAATATGAGCAGATTTGGAAGTTTATTTATTTTTTTTTTGCTGAAACTTTTCATAAAAATAAACATTTTTGTACTATTCTTTATCTAAATTCAGTGAAAAGTGCGTGTTTTGGACATTCACAACGTGAAGAATAAGGAGATGACTATATGACAAGGTATTGTTTGTAAACCTTTTTTTACTGTTTTTGTAAACAGAATCTCTTTTGTCTACAAGAGATGCATCATTTCATTTTTTATTTTAATTTTAATAAAAAGTTGATTTATTTTATAATAATTTTTTTGATTGATAATATTATTATCTGATCACTTTTCTCTTGTCCATAAGTAAGAAATCAATATGAGAGCACTAAGGTAAGGTCATAATATATTTATATTTATGTAAATGTGTTTGTATCTTATGATGACTATACAGGGTGTTTCATTAATAATTGTCCATATAGTAACTGGAGAAACCTTGGCACAAAATACGAAGATTTAACCTAAAACACTTAAATAAAATGTGATTCCTTACTGAGTTACAGGGTGTTTTATCTAAAAATTTAAAAACTATTTTTGCTCAGCATTTTAAAACTGTTAGACGGATCCTATTCATACTTGGCAGAAAGTGCGACTACTATACACCCTACTGAATTATGAAAAACAAACGTTTCTAGCTACTACCAGAGGCGTACGACAGGGGATAGTGAATGGTTGACCCTTCTCAAATTCTACGCCACTGGAGTAATTACTATTTTAGTGTCATTTTTAGATTCTCCAATACTTTCTACGTAAATAATATAATCGTTATTGGTAACGATAAAGTCATTAGTTTTCGAGATATTTGAAGTTAAATATGAAACGGCACAGTTATTTTAATTAATTATTTATGATATGATTCATATGATTAAAATTTAAAAATTATTTGTACCCAGTACTTTAAAACTATTTGGCGTATCCTTATCATACTTGGCAGAAATAGTGTAGGTACTGTACACCCTACTAAATTAAGATAAATAAACGTTTCTGGCTACTACCAGAGGCGTACGACAGGGGATACTGGCTGGTTGGCCCTTCCCAAATTCTACGCCACTGACGAAATTGCTATTTTAGTGTAATTTTTTGATTTTCCAATACTTTTTATGTAAATAGTATACTCTTCATTCGTAACGATAAAATGATTAGTTTTCGAGATATTTCAAATTAAAAGTGAAGCGATACAATACATTAATCAAAATAGCCGTGTCGTTTCATTTTCAACTTCAAAAATCTCGAAAACTAATGACTTTATCGTTACGAATGAAGAGTATATTATTTTCATAGAAAGTATTGAAGAACCCAAAAATTGAACTAAAATAGCAATTCCGCCAGTGGCGTACAATTTGGAAAGGGTCAACCATTCATTTTTCCCTGTCGTACGCCTCTGGTAATAGCCAGAAGGTTTGTTTAACATAATTAAGTAGTTTGTACAGTATCTATACTACCTGCCAAGTATGAAAAGGATACGTTGTAAATTTTTAAAATGCTGACCAAAAATAGTTTTTAAATTTTTATTTAAAACACCCTGTAACTCAATAAGGAACAACATTTTATTTAAGTGTTGTAGGTTAAATCTTAGTATTTTGTGCTAAGGTTTCTCCAGTTACTATACGAACAATTATTAATGAAACACCCTGTATATTTTTATTAACTTGTTACTTTAATTATTTTTTAGTTTAATTAAAATTTAAGTATGTTTCCTCTTTTATTTTCTTTTAATTATGGCGCCCCCGAGCATTTGAGTTTATATTATATTTAAAATCTATTAAGAATCCACACCCCTAGATCTCTGAAGACTTAGAGCTACCGAGGTACTCCGTAAAGTTACGTAGCACCAAGTATTTTTTTATGTTTGTTTGATTTGTCGAGTTACATATTATTTTTTTTTGCCTTTGTTATCCACGCTGGGGCTGTTATACAACAATGGCTTCCATTCGTGATGCTGGTGTTACAACGTCCCGTAAAAACGGGACTGTCCCGTTTTTTATCGATCCTACCCAGAGTCCCAAAAAAGTCTCCAGGGACGCCTAAATGTACCTGGAGATGTATTTACATGGGGTTGATGAGCGTGACCATTAAGCGTGGCAGTATTATGCAACAACACGAAATTAACTTCAGAACTGAAGTTAATGACTTTTATAAAACCTGCATAGAGTATCTTGAGACATGGACTGTAGCGTTCTCTACCTTTTCAAAGTTTAAATGAATGCTTTTGAAGGAAATCCCCAGTTGGGAACAAATTGGAGAAATTATATGTTACTTCAATGAAAAAACTGTTCGTGGTTATACAAGGTGTCCCAAAAGTAGTGGAACGGTCGAATATTTCGCGAACTAAAAATCAGATCGAAAAACTGAAAAATACGTATTCAATCATTTTCAAAAATCTATCCAATGACACCAAACACCAACCCCCACTACACCCCCTGAAGGTGGGGTGGGGGGTAACTTTAAAATCTTAAATGGAAACCCCCCCCCAGTTTTTCTTACAAATTTGAATTCGTTACGCAAAAGTAGGCAACTTTTATTTGAGACATTTTTTCGAACTGTGGATGGATGGCGCTATAATTGGGAAAAACCATTTATCCTGATACCATAGGTAAATTATAGAAACAGTCTAATATCTCATGAAATACGCTTCCAAATGAGAAACTAAAAAACAGATTTTTAATCTTTTTCGAAAACCTTTCGAATAACATCAAACGTGACCCTCCAACCCACCCCCTAGGGGTGGGGTGGGGGGTAACTTTAAAATCTTAAATAGCAACTCCCACTTTTTATTACAAATTCGGATCCGTCACGAAAATTTAAGCAACATTTATTCGAAACATTTTTTAGAATTGTTAATAGATGGCGCTTTAATTGGAAAAATACGATTTATTAGCGCCATCTATCAGAAATTTTAAAAAATATTTCGAATAAATGTTGCTTAATTTTTTATGGCGCATCCGAATCTGCAATAAAAAGTGGGGGTTGCTATTTAAGATTTTAAAGTTACCCCCCACCCCACCTCCAGGGGTTGGGTTGGAGGGCCATGTTTGGTGTTATTCGATAGGTTTTCGAAAAAGATTAAAAATCTGTTTTTTGGTTTCTCATTTGGAAGTGTATTTCGTGAGCTATTAGACCGTTTCTATAATTTACCTATGGTATCAGGATAAATCGTTTTTCCCAATTATAGCGCCATCTATCCACAGTTCGAAAAAATGGCTTGAATAAGAGTTCCCTACTTTTACGTAACGAATCCAAATTTGCAAGAAAAACTGGGGGTTTCCATTTAAG
Source organism: Diabrotica virgifera virgifera (assembly GCF_917563875.1). NCBI lineage: Eukaryota > Metazoa > Arthropoda > Insecta > Coleoptera > Chrysomelidae > Diabrotica > Diabrotica virgifera. The sequence continues at coordinate 177,821,581 of NC_065449.1, read as the reverse complement.
ATTTTAAAGTATCCCCACTTACCCCCCCACCCCACCTTCAGGGGGTGTAGTGGGGATTGGTGTTTGATGTCATTGGATAGATTTTTGAAAATGATTGAACACGTATTTTTCAGTTTTTTGATACGATGTTTAGTTCGCGAAATATTCGACCGTTCCGCTACTTTTGGGACACCCTATATAACTGGTACTATTCGTGGATTTTGTTAAGTGAAAAATTACATAATGGACTGATGAAGATAAAAAAAACCACCTCAGTGTCACGAAAAATGGGTTTCTTTTTTTAAAACGCATACCAGGCCAGAACAGCACTCTGAACTTTTGAAGATATATGCCAGTATGTGTTTGAGATCCCTGCCCATAATGGTAAAATAATACTCAAAGAACCTTTTCGCTTATGAACATTCAATTGACGGAGGAAAGGAAAAAGATGGGAGTGGATACCTTTTCTGCAATCTTGCAGGCACTCTACAATTTAAAAATAGACTGTTCGAGTTTTAGTAACTTTATATTGTAAAAGAAAGGAGGTTTTTAAATTGGCTGGAACGAAAGAAAACATCCATAATTCAAATATTTTAAATATTTTTACTTTGACTAACAATTTTAGTAATCTTGCTTAATGATGTTTTGAAGTATGTTATAATATGTATGTATTCACTGCAAAATTGTTGTTTTTATTCATTATACGCTATACGCCTCACAATTTAATTTAAACTACATATTCATAGGTAAATTAAAAAATATTTATAGGTCTCAAATTGACTAAAAAGAGCCTGGTTCAATAATTACGTCATGATGGAGGCCCCCCTTTAGTTGGAGGGTATCGCCCCCAAACCCTCCTTGGCTGTGTCCCGTTTTTTAAAGTTTATGATTTGGTCACCCTACTCTAGTATTAAGGCCATCGGTACATAATTCACAAATACTTTACGGGTATCCCTATTTTTTCTGTATTTACGCGGCAAATTACGTGTAGTAAAATTCACACTGGTATGGATATGCAAACATTACTAGAATGTCATTCTACTTGAAAATGTCATTATTAATTTAAAGAGATGGCTTTTGAATGTTCTTGGATAACTGTTATTTTTATAATAGCAAATTATTAATTCAGTTAATAAATGTGATAATTTTTTCACTAACTATGTATTCAGTCATTGTAATAATTTATATGTACAACAAAAACTAATACTCAATCGAAAAAAGAGGAAAAGTGTTAAAGTGATTTTTTAATAATATATTGTTACTATGGAACGCTTACAATTTTGAACATCTTTAACAACAAAATTGGATCACAGAATATATTATCCTGTTGTATTCTCTGCTTGGATCTTCCACATATAATACACAATAAATAACTTTTTGATAAGTTCACGTCTTAAACCAATTATTTATCAAATACACTATATATCAATATTATTTAATCAACAACTCAGAATATTCCCGATGCCATGTCAAATATTTAAAATTGTCACTGATTGTCACTGTCTGACTGACAGTATGCTGACAATATTCTATTCGACTGAGTGCGTTGTATGACAAAGATAGATTTGGAAATATTACCACGGACATTGTGTTCATTTTTTTCGAATCCTGAAAAAACCAGTAAATATTTTTGAAAAATTTAAACGCAGAATGAAAGACTATATTATTACCGAGGGCCGAAAGTCCCTTAGAATAAATAAAAAGTTTATTTTGAATGAGATATTTTAAATTAAATATCACACTAAATTTTCTCTTAGTTTTTCACCCCTGTAACTTATTAAAATAAACATTATAGAAGTTCTCAGGGACTTTCGGCCCTCGCTAATAACGTAATCTTTCATTTTGCGTTTAAATTTTTTAAAAATACTTATTAGTTTTCTCAGGATTCGAAAAAAATGAATCACCATTTGAATAGCACTGCAGCCGAAAATACGTACCCATCCTCTTAATATTAGTCTTAAAACAGAATCTTTTGAAAATATCTGTGTCGCAAAACATAAGTTAGAAGATATAAGCGTAAAAGATAAACGAGTAGTTAAACATTGGACCAGTCTATTTTTAGTGGTATCTCCATTACGTCATCTTGTGTTTTTTTTTAATTGGAGTTAATATAGCCATCGCATTATTTTCGAGTTGATGTTTTAACACATTTAGCAGTATTTTTTTTTATTACCAATTCCTTCATAATATATATTTGTTTAAAAATATATGAAAGTCTAAACAACATCCAAAAACTTTACTTTCCTTCCGCTAAGGAAGAAAAAATTCATTATGACAAGGGAAAAGTTACAACGAACATTACTGTTATCTTTTAGTAAAATATAAAAACAGACAAACCACATATAAAAACTCCATTAGTACATATATCTACCATCTCATCGACCAAAATGACTTCATCCCCCATTGCACCGCAATGAAAGTCATATAAAACATACCAAAATCTCGAGTCAAAGCCCCCTATGCGCCTATCCAGTTTTGTGTAAATATCTTCCATAGAATGTCCGTCTCTTGTGCATTTAAGGTCACAATAGACCACCCCATATATTATTTAACAACGTGCTATTGTTGGCCCGCTGACGGAACTGAAGGATCTTATTAGAAACTGCACGAGATGTTTTTGGGGTATGTGCCGGACAGGGTGGGATTCGGTCAAACGAGGTTTAATTAAAATCGTAATAACAAAACGTACGAAAGAGATTTAAATGGATATGGAACATTTTTTGTTTTGGATACACTTTTAATTGTAGTCGTTGTATAGCATACATTTCCCATTGAGGTATATGACCGTTGTGTTCGATTTTTTTTAACTCCTTTATTCTGCAATCTATCAGTAATGACAATAAGCGTCTTTGTTGGTAAATGATTATGACATGTACAGGATGCTCCATTAAGCACTCTGTTTTATAATGTAGCTATTGCTAACTTTGTGGCATTACCTCTAATGTTTTCGAATGTTGTGTTCGAATAAATCCATTCGAACATATATAAAGAGGACGACTCAAAAGAACAACACATTGCAGAAGCTACTATAAATATCACGGAATTTTAACATTTCCCTCTTTCGTCAATTTGACTGCCTTTTCTTCAATGCAAATGACAAAAATTTGCAGACATATGCATTCGCGGGAACAATAGACGAATAGTCAATAAATTTTTTTTTGTTTATTAATTGTTTAAATAAAAAAAACGATTTTAAAGGAAAATGCTTAAATTCTCTTGCTTTTTACAATGAAGAAACTTGAAACTTTCACAGATTGTAGCTAATTATATGAACTATACATAATTTCACTTTTTACGTTAATTGTTTACGTTATGCTTCATAAATAAACAATAAAGTTTCAAATTTTTTGCCGATTCCGACTACTTTTCATGTTCGTACTTACATCATATGTTTTATACATATTTTAATAAACATGACGATATATTTTGATGTTTAAAAAGTGTAAGACTAAAAAGTAAAAAATAAAAAAAAATGAAAAAAATATTTTCAAGAAACGCTTTTCTTTAGTCACGAGTGACTAAAATTAAACATATTATAAAAAAATCAACTAAAAAGCAAAAAATAAAAAAAAAATTGAAAAAATCTAACACATTTGTTAAAGAAAAGCGTGGTGCTAAAACCGTTTATTCGATGAAGACGCCCCACGCTTTTCTTTGACAAATGTGTTAGATTTTTTCTATTTTTCTATTTTTTGCTTTTTAGTTGATTTTTTATAATATGTTTAATTTTTGTCACTCGTAATAGACTAAGAGCCGCTATAGGTGAAATTTCTTAATCATTTTAGGCACGACGGGACCCTATAACTTAAATAGTAGAACCTAAAAGAAAACGTTTGAGCGTTGTGCCGTCACTTTTCAGTGGCACATGCGTCTACAGTGGCGCATCAAACTTTTCACTTATGGACGGGATACATAAATTAAAAAATACCCTCCCTCATTACCAGAATTTAATTTTTTTCATTTTTTTAAGTTATATGTGATTAAGAAGATTCATCGTAATTTTAACCCACCACCCCCTTCTCCCTACCCCCACCATCAAAAACTTTATTTTTCGATTTTATTTTTTTTGGTGGGATGCAGTCAATTTTAAAATTTCAAAAAATTCACACACATTGCTAAGGCTTTTATAAAACACGTCTATTTTTTATAGACCTGTAGGTTGAGTGTACATAACCTCAAAATTTTTTTTTTTTTTGGAAAAAAGTATATAACTTTTTTTAGGGGATAACTGTAGATCTAATTTTTTCTTAGTCTTGTGTATTTTACCAAACACTATATTTCTAATTTTTTTCAGATTTTTCTGTAACGCTAATCACCTTTAAAAGTCCAAAAAACTTTTTTAAGGGGATTTTGGGGGGTTTGAACGTGTTTTTCTGATTTTTAAATATTCTAAAGGACTCAGTTACTTCAAGTTACATATAACCTATAAAAACAAAATTGATTTGATATATTATGAAGTCTATAAAATAGGGAAAATCCCCCAAAGCCCCCCAAAAAACAGTTTTTCGGCTTTTTGAAGGTAGGGAGCCTTACGGAAAAATCTGAAAAAAATTAAAAATATAGCGTTTAATAAAGCACACAAGACTAAGAAAAAATTAGACCTGCAGCTATTCGTCAAAAAAAGTTATACGCTTTTTTGAAAAAAAAAATTTCTTTTAATTTTTTGAGGTTATGTACACTCTACCTATGGGTCTATAAAAAATAGGCATGTTTTATAAAAGCCTCAACTATACGTGTGAATTTTTTAAAATTTTAAAATTGATTGCATCCCACCAAAAAAAAATAAAAACGAAAAATGAAGTTTTTGATGGTGGGGGCAGGGGGAAGGGGGCGGTGGGTTAAAATTACGCTGAATCCTATGTGTTAATCACATAGAACTTAAAAAAATAAAAAAAAAATTCTGTTAGTAAGGGAGGGTAACATTTAATTTATTGTTCCCGTCCATAAGTGGAACGTTTGATGCGCCACTGTCGACACATGTGCCACTGAAAAGTGACGGCACAGTGTTCAAACGTTTTCTTTTAGGTTCTACTATTTAAGTTATAGGGTCCTATCATGCCTAAAATGATTAAGAAATTTCACCTATAGCGGCTCTTAGTCTATAACTAAAGAAAAGCGATTCTTAAAAATGTTTTTTTCATATTTTTTTATTTAAATTTTGCTATATCTTTTGTTTTATTTCTTTACCTTTTACTTTTTTTTAATATTGACGATTTATGCAATTTCTGTAATTGTTATTTTCTGACTCTTTGTAAGCTTTGTCCATAAAATTGTACAATTTTCAGTGACAAGAAAGTATATTTCTATTCTATTCTATATTTCATAAAATTATTTAAAAATATTTTTAATTTAGTAATAAAAATGTAACTCCACATTTGGCATGATACACCAACTGTGTACCTATATAAATGGCAAGAGTGTTTAGTGTTAATGTGTGCCTAAAATACATAGATTTCAAAAAAGACTTCCCAAGCACCAGGGCACCCGCCTACAAATCAGAGCTAATTGAGACGAGAAGTAAAATCTCTGTTGGCAGACGTTCTCCAAAATCCGTCGAGGATATGCCTACACACATTTACAAAGTGCTCTCCAATCTGTCAAAGATTTTCCCATTTTTGGTATCTTCTTCTTCTTGATGTGCCTATCAGTGACGAATGTTGGCGATCACCACGGCAATCTTTATTTTATCTACTTCTTCTTTAAGTGCCATCTCAGCGGCGGAGGTCGGCAATCATCATAGCTATTCGTATTTTAGAGATGGCTGCTCTGAAAAGTTCATTTGATGTACATCCGTACCACTTTCTCAGGTTGCGCAGCCACGATATTCTGCGTCTCCCTATGCTTCTCTTTCCTTGAATCTTTCCCTGCATAATCAATTGGAGCAAGCTGTATCTCTCTCCTCGTATAATATGTCCGAGATATTCCAATTTTCTCGTTTTGATGGTATTTAGGATTTCCATTTCTTTATTCATCCTTCTCAGAACCTCTTTGTTTTTAACGTGTTCTGTCCACGATATTTTCAGAATTCTTCTGTACACCCACAGCTCGAATGATTCTAGTTTTTTCATTGATGGAGCATTCAAGGTCCAAGCTTCCATTCCATAAAACAGAGTCGAGAAAACGTAGCACCTAGCCAACCTAACTCTTAGCTCCAACTTCAAATCTCTAGTGCAGAGCACTTTCCTCATTTTGTTAAAATTTGCTCTAGCCTTTTCTATCCTGATTTTGATTTCCTGTAAGTAATCTCCTGTGGAGTTGATCATTGTTCCAAGGTATGCATATTGATCGACTCGTTCGATATTGGATCCGTTTATGACGAGATTTTCGTTATTTCTTTGAGTTTTCGATATTCTCATAAACTTTGTCTTCTTGACATTCATTGTTAGCCCGTATTCTTCTCCAAACTCTGCTATTCTGGTCACCAGCCTCTGAAGATCCCCAATATTTTCAGCTAAGCTGACAGTGTCATCCGCATATCTAATGTTGTTAATGGGAACTCCATTTACCTTTATTCCAGCTGTTTCACCCTCAAGAGCTTTTTTCAAGATCTCTTCCGAGTAGGCATTAAAAAGAACCGGAGACAACACGCATCCCTGTCTCACTCCACGTCTGATTTCAATTTCCTCTTACAGCTGATCGTTAACACGTACTTTTGCTCGTTGTTTATAGTATAAATTCGATATAATCCTGAGGTCATTGTAGTCCAGCTTCTTTGATTCCAGGACATGCATTAATTGTTCATGTCGTACTTTGTCGAATGCTTTATTACAGTCAATAAAACAAGCATATATATCTTGATTGACGTCCAGGCACCTTAAGTATGTTAAGTGAAAAAAGAGCTTCACGAGTTCCCAGGCCTTTGCGAAACCCAAATTGCGTATCATTAATGTCTATGTCTAGTTTATGATATATTCGGTTATGGATGACTTTCAGTAGCAACTTTAGCACATGGGACATCAAACTAATGGTGCGGTAGTCGCCGCATTCTCTTGCGTTTTTCTTTTTAGGGAGGCAAATAAAGATCGACGTCAACCATTCTTTGGGTAATGTGCCTGAGCTATAAATTTTGTTCAAGAGTACCACTAAAACATCAATATGCTGCTCATCTATAATTTTTAAAAGGTCGATAGGAAGCATGTCAGGTCCTGGGCTTTTTCTGTTCTTCATTGTTTTTAACGCATGTATTACTTCTTCCGTTGTAATATATGGACCCTATTTCTCCTGAAGTAAGTTCTATGTGTTCCAGGTACCCTCTTTCATCATCGAACAGTTCAGCGATGTATTCTGCCCAACGTTGTACTTTCTCATCGGTCTCTGTTATAGCGACCCCGTGTCTATCCAGAAGTGCACCAGTTAGATTTTGCTTTCTTAGTCCAGCCATTTCTTTGACTTTCTTATGTAGGTTAAATAGGTCGTATCTTTTTTGGAGATCCTCGATCTCTTTGCATTTCTCTTCAAAGTGTTTTTCTTTTGCCTACTTTATCATCTTCCTTATCTCGTGGTTAATCTCCCTGTATTTATTGTCATTTTTGTTCTTATATTGTCTCCGTTGTTCCATCATATTCAGTATCTCGTCATTCATCCATTCCTCTTTTCTCCTTGTGGAAGTCTTTAGTATATCTTTACAAGGTTCTAGTATGCAATGTTTTAGTTGCTCCCAGTGCTCGTCAATGTCATTGGTGTCTATGTTCAGATCTCTACAGTTCTTATGCAGTTCGTGTTGAAGACATTCTTTTACGTTGGGTTCTTTAAGCTTGCTTATGTCTATTGTAGCTGTTCTCTGATTTCTTTTAATATTTTTAAGTATGAGTGTAATTTTGGCGATAAGTGGGTTGTGGTCTGAGGCCACGTCTGCTCCGGGATATGCTTTTACGGCTTTAAAAGCATTACGGTATCTTTCGTTTATCATAATGTAGTCTATCTGGTTCCTAACTACTTTCTCCGATGAATCTGCGGGCGATCGCCATGTATACAGTCGTCTGTTGGGTAGTTTGAAAACTGTGTTTGTGATAATGAAGTTCTGCTCTTGGCAAAATTGTAGTAGACGATCACCTCTGTCATTGCGATTTCCCAGACCATATTTTCCTACACATTTTCCGCTTTGCCCCTTTCCAATTTTTGCATTGAAATCACCTAGGACTATCGTGATTTCTCTGCTTTTTGTTTTTTTCAGTGCTTCTTCGATATGCTGGTAAAATAATTCTAGTTCTTCTTCATTGGCATTCGTCGTAGGAGCATATACTTGTATCAGGTTCAACGTGGCGTGAGATGTCTCTAATTGTAGTAACATTACTCTTTCTGAGATGGGGACAAACCCTTTCACTGCTCTATTAGATATTTCATTAACAATTATTGCCACGCCGTGTCTATGTAGGTTGTCATCGCTACCTGAATAATATATTGTAGCCTCTGCTGTTGAGAAGCAGCCTGAGTTAGGCCACCTGGCTTCACTGATACCCAGTATATCAATATTCAACCTGTTCATCTCTTGAATTGTATTGTGCATCTTACCAGGCTGAAACATGCTCTGAACATTCCAGGTTCCAATTTTAGTATTGGACAGTCTTATTCTCTCGTCTCCGCTTTTGTGACAAGGAATTCGCTGATTAACGACCTGAGAGGCCTTGTCTTTTCCTCCCCTGTCGGATCTTGGCTTCCGAGGGCCATAATCAGTATCACTGTTGTTGGTTTCTACCACCATGATGATTGTACTAGGGATATCCATAGGGATCTTTAATGTAGTGGTTTCCCCTTGCCGTCTACATCCTTATGCCGTTGACCATTACTTGGTTCTTCCGCCTTCGGGGCCGATTTCTCAACCTCAGGGCAAAAGGGTGCCCTACGGCTACGGGTGCCCATTTTTGGTATCTTCTTCTTCTTGATGTGCCTATCAGTGACGAATGTTGGCGATCACCACGGCAATATTTATTTTATCTACAGCAACGCGGAAAAGCTGCACATGTTGTGTTGAACCAGGTTCTGAGCTGCTTTAAACAGGATGTTCTTCTTCTTCCTGGACCTCACTTTCTAAATATTTTTCCTTGCTTGTAGCTTGTAGGAGGGCATATCTAAATTAATTTCGGTTAATGTGTACAAAATATTCCAACTTTGATTTGATGAGATTTGATGATGATTAGTACCTCTCGGTGAAAATTCAAACACTGACTCTAAGTCACTGACTGAGTCAACAAACAAATTCTAAGAATAAATTTTACTATAATAATTTCTAAGAGTAAATCTGTATTTATCTCTGGAATTTATAGGATAGTATCACATATAACTATACAAGAATCAAAAACCGCTACTTAACTTTGATACGGTTTGAATTTTGAAACTCTTTTGTGACGCGTTTACTTCAAATTTAGCAAATATTATGAAAAAATCTTTTAAAATAAAACTAGAATTTTGTTTTGAATCAAAATGAAAATACATTTTTGCGCCACGCAATATTCATATCAATCTTTTGTAGCTGGAATATTGTATGCGCCACTCATTTTTACGGCGTTTAGCGTTTTTTTATTCTAGTATCAGGAGTTTTTCAAAGTTATTTATAAATTAAATGTATAAAGTTGAATGCAATGTTTCTCGATTACACGTTAAGCTTTATAAACGCTCGCCTTTTTCGCATTATCTCCCAAATGATCTAGTATCCATCGAATGTACACTGGATTTTTTTTCTAATTCGAAATAGAAAAATATTGGGATGGCCAACTCGGATTGCCCGTTGCCAGATCAAATTAGCGTCGTAACCACTACAACTACATAAACCATTTAGGGAATAATCGTTAATTGGATAGCTGGATTTTGTAGCTTAATAACTTCTAAACGGCTTAACCGATTTTGTTCACTAAACATGAGTTTGAAACGTATTGACAAGTAGTATCTTATGCATCTAAGGTCAAGTATGATAACTGAAGCTACTACAGGAATTATTGAGCTTGAAAAACGGCTTTCCCCATAAGAAATAGATTTGATCATACTTATGAAGCCTATAACTTAAAAATTCGAATTTTCCCGGATATAAGGTATGCACCGTTAGATTCGTCTGGAGTCCTTCTACAAACGCTCAGTTATTGGCGTAACTCGTAGGTTGAAATTTTGAGTAATTGTCGAAAAACCAAAATTTTCAAAGTTTAGTTTTTCAGTTTTTCGGCTATACTGAGCCGTGTGTATGTCTGATCCTAACAGCTTAGACACCATTTGAAAGCTTAACTCAAAGCTATTGATTAGGTGTATTTACTGTTCTCCTGTCTCTTCTTGAACCGAAGATATATACCGCCAAAAAATATGCTGTTTTGTACCTACCAAGTCGTATATAGCTGGCTTATGGGTAGTCAAAACTCACAAACTACACCGGTTCTGAATCGGCCCTCACCCCCTCTTCAAACACAGAAAAAAAATTCAGATCGGTTTAACTTTTCCACACACATACATATGTACATACAGGCGCGGATACAGAGGGGGGCCAATGGGTCTATGGACCCCCTATTGTATTTAGTCTATAAGTATTTTTTTAATATTTATTATTTTTTCCTGTCAACCAGAGCTCAATTCTTTTGATACCGTAGGTATCTGAGATGACTGAATTTTATCCTTAGAGTAAGCGTGAGTCGTATGGCTAAATCTGGGCAATAAAATTTTTGCGGTACGTAAGAATTTCTAGATCCGCGCCTGCATACATATTACATACATATCCACACACATTTTCCCTTTTTTAAATAAAAATTGACTCATATTTCTGAGCTCGATAACTTTTGAACGGTATAACCGATTTTCAAAATTAGACATGCGTTGGAAAAGTAATGATCGCTTCTATTAGAAGCCGCAAAGGTCGCAGTTAAATTTTCGAAGTTTTTGGGAGTTTTGGGGACGAGAACGAAAAACAGACCCTAAATAGGAAGGGCCCTAAAATCCACACCCTTGGACCAAAATGGATGGTTGACATATGAATGGGTGAGTCTTTTCCTGAACTTTAAGACGGGAGTTAGCCCAATTTTCAATTCAGTCAGATTTAGAAAATCCAAAATTTCGAAAATATAATATAGTGTCGCATGTAGGGGGTGTAGGTGTGCGCCACTGGCGAGAACTGCCGTGCTCTGGTAATATTTCGAAATATAAATAATTACACTACGATTACTGTATTTAAATCAAAATCGAAAAAATCCCGTAAAGTGAAGATGTCTTGTTGCCAAGACAACCCACACAGAAGTGCTGATTCTTCCTTAAGAAAATTACCAATTTGTACATATGGCTAAACTTTTAATTTATTCTAGATTCTAGAAAGTATTTGTATCTATTGGACGTTTTCGAGTTTACCTCAAGCGGTTTTATAAGATTCAATATCTATTACAATTTCAACTTGTTAACTTGCGACGGAAATCGTGTTGTGCTTTTGAAAGGTAGCAAAAGTTAAAAAAAAATCAAAGCTGGTGGTGCTCAGTAGCATATCAGTAGTAAATTAAAAAAAAATAATAAATTTAAAAATTAAAAAAAAAATGTTACAAAGGATAAGGATTAACGGTTTTTTTCATTACTCTTTTTGATTTTCATTTTTTGTCCTTTTTCATCTTGGCCTTTTGTAACATATTTGTGCCTCAATATACTTTTAATCTTCAATAAAACAAACCTAAAAATATATTCCCGCATTTGTTCTGTTATTAATTACTTTTAATTATTCACCCCCTCATAAGTCTAGTAAATAAAATTTAGTTTATTATTAGTCTTATACCGAAGGACTTTTAAAACTACAACGTTGAAATAAAATTATGTCGTGGCTCTTACATCTCAGGTTCGGGTCCAATCCTGCACCTGATTAGATACCAGTATATTTTCGAAGTACCGAAAACTGGCAGCGTCGCGGCGGGTGGCGTCGAACAATACCGCCCGACATTGTTCTGGACAGAGGAGATTTTTTGGTGAGAAAGCGCTATTCGAAAGTAAATATGATTTGAGCATCTGCGGTAAAATGACAACTGCCGATAGTAATAATAAATGATGTCTAGACAAAACAGAAAGAAGGATTTGTATGAAAATATTAGAAGCATTGAGTGGTTTCGAAATGTCATTATTTACTTTTCTCGTTACTGACATTACAGTTTTGTTCTGAGTTGATTTACATTTTGAATTTTCTTTATATAACACCATTAATATTCGGAAAATGCGAGAAACGTCCATTGCGATATGTATAAATTTTATTTAAAAATGAAGCCAAAATTTAAAATAACGAACAAAAAAAAAACACCTAAAGTACGGAGGACAAGATCTAACGAAACAACTGTTAAAACTAATACAAAAAATAATAGAACAAACCAGACTACCACAAGAATGGAGATCAAGCATCCTAATACCTCTCTTCAAAAAAGGAGACAAATCAGACCCGGAGAATTACAGAAGGATTAACTTATTAAACGCAACATTAAAATTAACAACAAAAGTGATAACAAACAAATTGAATGAAATTATAACATTAGCAGAAGAACAACAAGGTTTTAGGTCGGGAAGGTCATGACGCTATATTTATAATGAGGCAAGTTCAAGAGAAATCGTTGGAATACAACAAACCGGCATATTTATGTTTCGTGGACCTTAAGAAAGCATTTGACAGGGTCACATTAAAGGACGTTATCCACTTGTTATACTCGAGAGAGGTACCTCTGGGAATAATTAAAACGATAGAAAACATCTACCAGAACAACACAATAAAAGTAAAAGTGGAAGATGGACTAACTGGCCCAATTGAAGCCGGCAATGGAATAAGACAGGGGGATTCCTTGAGTCCTTTATTGTTCAACCTATCATGGACGAAATAATAAAAAAAGTAAGAACTAAAAAAGGATACCAAATGGGAGAAAGACAACTTAAAATAATCTGCTATGCGGACGATGCAACACTAATCTCTCAAAGTGAAGATGATTTACAACGTATGCTGCACCAATTCAACATAATCGTAAGAAAATTTAACATGGTAATTTCCTCAAAAAAGACAAAATGCATGGTTATAACAGCAGATCCAATAAGATGTAAATTGGAGCTGGAAGGTCAGATAATAGAACAAGTGATGGAGTTTAAATACCTAGACATCACACTATCTAGCTACGGAAAGCTCGAAACAGAAGTGGAAGATCAAGTAAATAGAGCAAAACGAGCCGCAGGTTGCCTGAATGACACAATATGGAGAAATAAAAATATCGGAAAAGAAATGAAAGGCAGAATTTACAAAACAGTCATCAGACCAATAATGACATACGCGGCAGAAACACGACCCGACACAGAGAGGAGAAAAAGATTGCTCGAAACAGCGGAGATGAAAACCCTTCGAAAAATCGAAGGTAAGACTCTATGGGACAGAGCTAGAAGTACAGATATACGACGGAGATGCAAGGTGGATAACATTAATAACTGGGTAAGAAACAGAAGAATAGAATGGAATGACCACATAAGCCGAATGACAACAAATAGGGTAGTCAGGACAGCGAGAGACGGTTCCCCAATAGGAAGACGATCAGTGGGAAGACCACGAAAACGATGGAACGACAACTTACTAGAGGCACATTGAAAAAACAGACGAAAACGAAAAAAAGAAGAAGAAGAAGAACAAAAAATTATTACGACAATTCTTTGTGTGCTTATCCGTTTTGGATATTAATCGACTTCATTTAATACTTTCTTGGTATAGTTATAAAACATCATCGTTAAGGACTGTAAACATGCAAAAGAAGACATACAAATAAATAAACCCCTCACCAATATAAGATACGCTTGCGATGGCGCAACGATGATAGCAAATAGCGCAGAATACTTTTCAAATTCTACTAAACAAACTAACCTGAGCAGATGAAGATCTTGGTCTGAAAATGGACAGGACTAAAACAATATCATGGTCATAGGTCAAAACACCAACTTGCAGGCAAAATAACTATGTACGACAAGCCAAGAGAACAAGAGACAAAATTTGTCACAACCTGGTCTCCTTGGTCAAGGCTCTTTGCAGATGATATCGTGTCAGTGGAGAACGGCAAAGAAATGTTGATGGAGAAGTTAGCAAGATGGACAAGGGCTATTAAATAGGAGGGACTTAAGATTAGAGGGTCTAAAGTGATATGTGGTATAGGGAAGAACAGGAATTGAAGGGGACAAACTAAAACTAGTAGAATATTTAAATACCTTGACTCCTATATAACGGAAAATAGGACACTAGATCGAGCAATTGCCCACAGGCTACAGACTGGTTGGTTTTACTGGAAGCTAATAAGCGGGGTACTCTATGATCGAAAACTTGGGAAATAGCTGTAAGGAAAGATATACAAGATTATGGTAAGGCGTGCGTTGGTGTACGGCAATGAAGTGTGGCCTATAAAGAAGGTTCAGGAAAACATGATTGAGGTAGCTAAAATAAAAATGGTACGGTGGATGTTTGGTAACATAATGACAGAACATCTAGTAGTCGAATGCTTAGCGGAACGATGGTGGGACGTCGACCAATAGGAAGACCAAGGAAGAGGTGGATATTCGACGTGTGAACCGATATTACAGAGATATGGAGGGTGGATAACTGGAGGAAGTAGCCAGGGCAGAGCCCATTTTACTTTAAATCAGACCCGAGGCACTACACTATTTTCGGGCCCCTAAATATGATTTAATAATAATAAAAATAACTTTTTTGAATGAATTAATTATTTAATAGAAATATATTGCATCAGAAATTTAAATTTTTATTAACAATATATAAAATTTATATTTAAACAATTAAACATTGAGGTGGGCTTGTCACCATATGCTTATAATTCTCATATTTCATTGTAGGTCAGTCCTTTGTCTTTGTTCCTGTATTTTTAAGCTGATGATGGCTCGTGAAGAGCCGAAACTCGTCCTTGTATGACCTTTTAATATATACATTTTGTGGTACTTCTTTGAGTTTTCGTACTTGGTTACATCGAGACCACATTTGAGAATGGATACTTCTCTTCATGTTAATTAAACATTGTTTAAATAAAGTGTGTCGCATTTAAGATGAAGACAGCTCTATATTTCGGCTATCAAAATAAATACAGATTTGAAGTTTTGCACAGTCATACAGGTTGAAGGTTCACATTTTTAAGATACTTAACCGAAATTTAAGTTTTAATCGCGGCCTACTGCGAATCGACAAACAGGGTAAATTTTCTATATTTTGCTTCGCGTTAGAGATATCGGAAAAAGTTACTTGAAAAAGTACTTCCAAATGTTATTTTAACACCACATACCAAATTGCATGACAAAATTCACACTTTTAGTTTTTTTTCAGTATTTGTAGTCAGGACCCTAAAATTCGTCTGTCCCGAGATGCATCTCGGGCCAGCCAATTTTAACTTTTAGAATCCTGACTACAAATAATGAAAAAACTAAAAGTGTGAATTTTGTGTCATCAAATTTGGTATGTGGGGTTAGAATAATATTTGGAACATCTTTTTCAAATAACGTTTTCCGATATCTCATAACGCGAATCAAAATATCAAAAATTTACCCTGGTTGTGGAGTCTCAGTAGGCTGCGTTTAAAATTTAAATTTCAGCTGAGTATCTTAGAAAATATAAACATTCAACCTGTATGACGGTGCAAAACTTCAAATCTGTATTTATTTTGATAGCCAAAATATAGGGCTGTCTTCTCTTGACTAACGTACCAATTATTGATGAAATATGTACAGGAGATCGTTCATGTTGAATAACTACCCTGCTGATATTTTTCCAGTCATTATATCCATCGGAAGTTAGAAAAACAATAATTTCCATGAAAATCAGTTTACAAACGTAACCATAAACAGGTTAAACAGTAACCATAAACCATAAACGTAACCATAAACTACATTTAGGACTGTACACTAACCACTCGCGAAGACTTTTTTCCACATTAGCTTTCATTTTATAAAAAATCGCAATTTGCAAATGTCTGGTTTTGGTTTTATTATTATCCAGTTGTGTAAACATTCACTAATGTTATCAATATACTGATTCGGTCGATTATGTATAAAATATGGTTCAAATTCCAGATTTAAATGTTTTGGCCAATCCCCTACATCGCAAGGAAAAGAGTTATTGACATTGTCGTTTTCTATAGGAGATGACGGAGATGTACTTATGACAGGTAAAGTCGCTTGAAAATCAACCGCAGAGTTATCATTTAACATTTCATGTTCGTAAAATGAAAGAATTTTAAAAATCTAATTTGTTATTGCAATAAAAATTTTTTGGTGAACTTTCCGGGCCCCATTAAAATGCGGGTCCGAGGCAGGAGCCTCACGGACCTAGTGGTAAAATAGGCCCTGAGCCAGGGACAGATTCTTGGGGCAGATGCTGGGTGAGCCAGAGCCCAACTTGGGTTGTAGCACCATAGGAAATAGGGGATGTTTGGTAAGACTAGAAAGGAAAGAATCAAGAACGATGTGATTGGGAAAAACCCAAAGTGACTACAGTCTCAAAAAAGATTCAAGAACAAAAACTTCAATGGTTTGGTCGCGACAGACGTAGAAATGCGTACTATGTGGCACGAAGAATAGAGCTGTTAGAAGTTAAGGGAAGGAGATGTAGAGAAAAACTGAAAAGAAGATGGAAGGATTCTGTGGCAGAGACATTTCGGACAGAAACGTTTAAGTGAAAAAGACCCGATGGATAGAAATTAGTGGAGAAAAAGAGGTACCCTGAAAAGGTAAAAGCTGAGAAAGAAGAAGAAATTTAAAAGAGTCTGTGTAACGATATGATGCCAACGGCAAGCGATGAGCTGATCTATCAGAGACGACCGGAGGAGCATCCGTGTTGGCGCATAGCACCGCTGGGGGAAATCGAAGGAGTAGTGGCAGCGAGAGCATATTTAAGGCGAGCCAGAAGGATGAGAAAATCAGTCGTTGCTAGCGAATTGAACTAGCAATGGCTCTATAGCTGCTGCTAGAGTGTTGAACTAGCATTAGCTGGCTTGGCAAAGATGCACCGTATATTGAGGTGGAACTATGCCTAGGCGGACGCCACAGTAGTGACGTGGAGTCTTGCCATGGTCGTTATCGCAGTAGGCGGTAGTAGCGAGGAACGAGTGACTGCATTGCAGTGGAATGCGAGGTCTCCAGGCTACGTTGATTTAACGTAGCGAGATTGTTATCGTATAATATATTGTTTATCGTATTATTTTACTGTTGCTATTATGATCGGATGATTGTAATAAAGTTTAATATTGTTTTTCCTTTGCAGAAGATGGAATTGTATTTTATTTTATTTGTTTTAAACAGTATATAATTATCTTAAATATATTTATATACTTTATTTTTAACCTGTGTTTTACTGAGTCTATCGTCCTTGAAAGAACTACTCGTTACATCTGGAACCGTAAAGACATAAGATAGCGTATCTTTCTAGAAAGTAGGGAGGACTACAGAATTATTTTCTATTTCGATAACACATTGTATAATAATTCTAAATCTTTCAACATATGACAATGGGTTTTAACAGTATGTTCTATAATTCGTCCAATGTTGCCGAAATAATTCGGTGCGTATTGTTGTATTATGCAGGCTCTGTTGCAGACTATCACTACCAACAGAAAAATAAACCATAATACAGGCGCCAATTAAGTAAATAACGGTATAACTATATAGAGAGAAGAATTAAGAGAAAAGCGTAAAAAATTTCTCTTTGCGGTCATCTCCATGAGGAAATCAATCTGCCCTACTCCATCAATACCTGTCGACCGAATGTCAAATTATTTATATTAAACACCAAATCAATAACAGTTCAAAAACGCAGCTGTGAGTAATCATCACTTATTATAAAATATGGGGATCTAGAGGACGTAACACACGGACGGTTAAAATGGTGGTTACATTTTCACTCAACGTATAATTAATAATCAATTTCGGAGGTAAAAATTCAACAGACCTTTCCGAAATTATAGGCAACACGACCATTTCAGTAGTCTGTGATGAATAGCCTTCAAGGTTGAAGGAAAGCCGTACTCTTCAACCAAGAGAACAAGTACACTGTAAAAATAACATTTTAGTACATTTCCAGTTAAAATAATATAAGAGAAGAAACGACAATAAATCAAGGAAACTATTGTAATTTAATAATTTAGTTGCAGAAGAGTTAATTTAAATAACTACAGCATTTTAGAAAATGGTTATATATAGAAAATGGCGATAATTTGGCTGAATGTTATGCTGAATGAATCTTAAATCAACTTACTATTTTAGTTGGGAATAAATCCACAATTTGAGTTTGAAGTTTATTTGACGTTTGTCATTTTGAGTGATCGTTCGATCAAATTAAAGGCATCTACTTTAAAATGTATAATATATGTCTAAATTTCCAATATTATATGAATAAGTTAAATTAAAATATTAAATTATTAGAAGAATTTTTATCAGGCAATAAACACAAAATTTATTTAATTTATTAATTTTTTGTATTTTGATAATGAATTCAAAAGTGGAAATCGCAACGTCAAATACATTTCAATGTTGTTCTGAAGCTATTTCTTTGTGGCATTTTTGCAATTAACTATTCTAAATGGGAAATAAGCCACAATTTAACTAAAAAAAAAATGATTTTATTAACGTTTCGACGTCCATATCGGACGTCGTTGTCAGTTGTTTTTTTGTATTTTGACAACGACGTCCAATGTGGACGTCACGACGTCCGATGTAGACGTCGAAACGTTAATAAAATAATTTTTTAGTTAAATTGTGGCTTATTTCTCATTTAGAATGGTTGAAAATTTTCAAAATAAAATAATTGTGGCTCATTCCCGACAAAAATAGTAAATTGCATTAAGATGCCACAACAAAACAGCTTAGTTTTCGAGGCATTGAAGCTAAATAAAAAAAAATAGTTTCAGAACAATACAAATCAACTTAACTAAAAAACTGATTCTAATGAATTTGTGTTATAGTAGGGGAGCCCAAGCGGGGATTTTTGCAGTTACTCAGCGCGTCAGATTATCATATGTGGAGAAACCTGGTACCTTGCAGATGTACCTCTACCATATTGGCTCTTAATACAAGGAAGTTCGTTAAGGCGGGCCCGAAAAAAAAAATCTATCCTTAAAAATAGTCGAAATTGTCAGACTAAGATAAGGTAAGTTAAGTACATACAAAAGAGTGGATATTTCAAAAATCTGACGATTTGAGCGGGGCGTAAGGAAATGGGCGAGTCAAAAAGTTTCACAAAGAAAAAGCGAATATTTCGCGAAATGAACGTCAGATCGAAAAACTAAGAAATACGTCTTCAATATTTTTCAAAAATTTATCGAATGGTACTAAACATGACCCCCCACTGAGAGGGGTGGGGGTAAATTAAAAATTTTAAATACAAACCCCGCGATATTTCGCAAAATTAACATCAGATCGAAAAACTGCAAAATACACTTTCAAAATGTTTTTGAAAAATCTATCGAATGGTACCAAATACGACCCCCCACGAAGGTGGGGTGGGGGGATACTTTAAAATCTTAAATGTGACCCCCAAATTTTTATTACAGATTTGGTTTCTTTACGTAAAAATAAGCAACTTTTATTTGAGACATATTTTCGAATTATGGATAGATGGCGTTATAATCGGAAAAAACGATTGTTGGAAATGGAAAATTAAATTAAAAATATAAAGTCCACACTAAAATGGAAAATTTTACTTAACTTTTTTTGGTTTTAGGACCTAATAATCACAACCCAATAGGTCCCCATAACGCTCAAGTGACTGCAAATTTAGCATACTTTGCTCCCCTACCATTACGACGGTCAAAATATTAAAAAAATCGTGACGTTTTGTCAAAACAATACAGGGTGTCCCGGAAAATAGTGCGTTCCTTTAAGGTATGAAGAGAATACACAATTTGGAACAAAAAAGTCCTATAGCATTTTTTTCTAAAGTTAACCGTTTCCAAAAAAAAGTTAACATTGTTTTCCATATACCTGTATTTTAATGTTTGGAAATTTTAATAAACTGGCAACATCGTACGCACTACGGAATAATAACATAATAAGAACTCGTTTTATTTGTGATTGTGATACAGTATAACAGTATTTAAAATAATTCAACCTAATAGTAGGTAATACTTATGTATGTATTTATTATTTGTTTACTAAAATTATTTTCTTTTGAAATGTATTGAAATACCTATTGCATAATTTTAAACGAATTACACATCTTTTAACATAAAAACACATCTTTTAACTGAACTAGTATTATGTATTTAGTAAGGTTTAAATAGGTTGAATGCTGAGTATTGCTGAGGGCTTTAACTGAATTACATAGTTTTAATAGTTTACAGTGGAACTTAAATACACCAGATAATGTCTCAGTAATTTGTTTACTTGTGAACTGAAATAACTAAGTTGCACTTACTTGAAAATAATTATTATACCGAATAGATGTTTCAAGTAGACCTTTCACAAACACCATTCATAGGTAATAACATAATAGGTAATACACTCACTATTCGAAAACATTTTCGGCATTGACACTAAACAGGATTCTTTAAAACTACATATCTGTTTACTATCTATCTTCTATCTATTTACATGGGACTGTCTTTGCTTAAATTTGCGTACCGCACATAGTTGTCAGATTTAAATCTGCATACCAAAATACATTTTAATTTTTTGGTCAAACGGTTGCATTTAGAAAAAAATGTTATAAGAGTTTTTTGTTCTACATGGTGCCTTCTACCTATACCTTTAAGGAACGCACTATTTTCCGGGACACCCTGTATATTATATGCGCAAGATGTCGTTGAAAAGGGTCAAAATTAAAGATGTGGCAAGAATTAAATAATAAAAGCTCACGGCAGACTTTTATTGAGGGACTTTCAATCTTAAAAGTATATATCTTCCGGTTAAGAAAGACGTCTCAATATTATGTATATAGGAAGTGATTGCAGTTTTTATAAGGTGAATGATTTAAATTATTTACTTCAATAAAATGGGCAAGTATCAGAATATGCTGAACATGTTTTTGAAAACTGATTTTTCTCTAAACTTGCTCTTGTAGAGCCAGGTTTAATAATTATAATGGACAATCAACCTTACCACTGTGTATAACTGAACAAATTTAACAGAAACCCTCAAGGTCACTTACACCGCATCAACGAACGTCTGTAGTGTATTCTCTTCACGGTTGCAGATAAATAGATTTTACTGCACCAGCTGCTTTATGCAAAAATATCGACTTCTGCACAGAGCCGGATTTAAGGCACTGGGGGGCCCTGGGCAGAATTGGTGTGGGGCCCTACCTCCTACGCATTAAAAAAATTGTTACAACTATGGTATACAACCAACTACAGGGTTTTTCCTTTTAAAAATAAAAAAAATGTTATCTAACAATAGAACCAGAGAATAATAACCACAGAGAAACGACACGCCTTTGATCTTTCGTGGCTAAGCCGACAACGACCCTTAAAGCAACCAGAGCGACCATCGAAGCAATAGTCAGTGGGCATATCACACAATATAAATTCGTAAATAAAATTAAGCATTTATGTTGACTTTCAATAAATATAAAATATTGCACCGAGAAAAAAGTTGCGTACAGGGCCGGCTTTTGTTGGCATTCTTTATAATAATGGAATTATTTTTGATTTACAAAAGGTTGCAAATATATCGCACAATGCAAAGTAATGATGAAAATCATATTGATTGGAACCATAAATGAAAATACCTTTTTGTTTATCCTGATTTTGGCATTGAAAGACCAATAATAAAATATACCTATTTATTACGGCAGGTGTGGCTTTCACTGATTGTTTTTGGCTTGGGCTGATACAAGATATAATTTGTTCGTCGAGGTATTTCCTAATAAATTATATTTTTTTAATATAGGTTATCGAAAAATAACACAGCCATTGTAACGGCTACGGAAATGTCACAAACTCTGAAAGTTCCAATTCTCTTTGGGTGACAAAATGTTCGTTATCGATAACAAGAAACTTTTTGTTGAAATCGAATGTCAATATTGTTCTTGTCTTGGAAACCTATCAAAAGTACAGTTTTCCTTTAAAGTCGAATATCGGAGCCAACGAATAAAAACCCAAGAAGTACTGTAAGAGTATATTTCTATAAATATAAATATGCAACAATCTAAAAAATAATCAAAAAAGTATTATACGAATCGTTACAATTACACCGATTTGTAACATTACGTACACTATATATCATTGTAAATCCAAGATGTCCACCGCTATAAAATGGCGGATTACATATTTTTTCATAACTACTTCAACATGGATATCAAATGAAAGGGCTTGACTATTAATAAAGAGTTCATTATAGAAAATCCAAAATGGCCGCCAAAAAATGGTGGGTTACATATTATTAAATTTCACAACTACTTCAATATGGGTATCGAATGAAAGGGCTTGACTACCAATAAAGAGTTCATTATAGAAAATCCAAAATGGCGGCCAAAAAATGGTGGGTTAGATATTTAATTTCACAACTACCGCAATATAGATATCCAATGAAGGGGCTTGACTAGTAGAAAAAAGTTCATTATAGAAAATCCAAAATAGCTGCCAACAGAATAGTGGATTACATATTTTCGTTGGCATACTGGTATACCCCATCTACTGTATTTTTATTTTTATTGACTTCTAAAAGGCATTTGATCGTGGTAAATATTTTATATTGATCGAGGTTTTAAGAATCATTGGCAAGATTTTCCCAATTACCGCCCCAATTATGTCTCCAACAATTTTTAGTTTGAATAGTATTTTGATTTTGTTTGCGTCGTGTAAATCAGAAATTGTCGTGTATAGAACTCTTTATATATTTTTATTTCGTAAAAATAGGATATCTTGCGATACGAATGCGATGACACCCGGACAACATCTGTTTTGACCTGGTTGGCCCTTCGGAGACTTGCGTCTGTTATGAAATACATGCACTGACACCAAATTTATTATTTTTATTTTGAAATAGGTATCCCTTGCTTGGCATAGCGAAGTTTAGTTTTTTTATGCATTACGTAGGGGTAATGTATACAAGGAAATGAATCACTTTCTTCATGATTTATTATCAATAATATTTAATCAAGTCAAATTAAGACTATTAGATACCTAATAACTAATATGTAAAAATTACAAAGCAATAACAATTACCTGTTATTATTCTTAGGAAATCTAAATAAACTTATTCCTATTCCTGTCGCAAAGGAACATCCGTGAACCACACACGAGTAACCAGACATTTTAACTATTATAATTATTATATAAATGCTCAAACAAACTTGTTAAGTCAATTATTTACCATACACGCCTACGGACTATCGTAAAACAACCAGAGTGACAGAATTAGCTGGAATTAGCATGTGTTGGGAACACTTAAAGCAACCAGGTTCGCGCATGCGTCTTCAAAAACGGTACACATTTTAAGTACGGTCGTGTCGTTTCTCTGTGGTTATTGTTCTCTGATAGAACACTGAAAACGTTTGTTTTCTATACTTCCACAAAATTTATTACAACTATGTGACTACAGCTGTTTCAGCAGAGTGCCTTTCTCAAGTGATATTTAGATTACTATGGGTTTGCCTTTTTAAAGTCTTTAACTGAAGAGGTTGAGGAGTGGGGAGCTGTTTGTCTCGAGTTGGTCATTCAGACGCTCCCCATTCAGACTCGAGACAAACAGCTCCCCACTCCTCAACCTCTTCAGTTAAAAACACTCTGCCGAAACAGATGTAGTCACATAGTTGTAATAAATTTTGTGGAAGTATAGAAAACAAACGTTTTCAGTGTTTTATTGTTAGATAAAATAAACTTCCATCAAGTAACGGTCGAATCCCTCAATTAAAAAAAATGTTGATCTAGGTACTTTTATATACTTATATATTTTTAAATAATAAAAAATATTAAGAGCTATCTTATTACAGTAAAATATTAAAAATAAACACAATAAAATGTATGGTTAAAGTCTGGGTAATTTTTGAGATTTTTTAACTGAAAATTCCTTGATTATATCGGGCATGTTTAGTTGCTTTAAGAAGACATCGTGTTCAATGCTCATTATAGGGTATAGGGAGATGATTCAAACGCTCTTGGCACATCATAGACCGAAGTCGATTTTTAATTAACTTAAATTTTGAGAATGATCTTTCTCCACTCAGTTAGGTAATATCAGAAATAAATATAAACGAAGTGTCATCTCAACGTTTGGAACCGCATCATTCACATTCTTCTTTTAACAGTCGGTACATTTGAAATTCTTAACTTATATTTGATGAGCCGATTTCCTCTTTAAATGAATTGAAAAATTGTACATCTTGTATCAGTCGACCACTAGATTTCATCTTAATCATTGGCTGCGTTCACCAGAAATAATCGGTTTAAGTTTCAACTAAACAGCTATGTTGCAGCGCTTTAAAACTACGTTTAGTCTGGTGAATGGTATTTTTCCGTTTGACACTTTCATAGTTGGTTTTTTTGTGTTCCCACCTGTTCTATGTATGAACCTAACCTAAAACGAGATTCGTTATTTTTGTTGATTTATTATACTTATCGTTCAACGATAAATTGGACGTATCTTAAACAAATTTAATTCAAAAATGGATAATATACTACCTTTATTGATGTTTGAGAATGAAATGAACAAGAAATAATTTTTGGTGCTGCTGGCTGTGCTGGACTTGGCAGAACAGAATCATTGGATGACCCACCATAAATAAATAATAATTATCATGTAAATATGAATTATGTTGAAAATATTGTTCATTAATACACAGATTTACAATTTCGTGAGCATATACAATTATGTATCTCCTAAGTTTCAATTACTTTATAATTAAAACCATTGTAAAATAAATATTTTCAAATAATCGCGCCATTACAATATATTTCTTAAACACGTTCAATATTGAAGCGATACAAATACTACGTTCAATAAAATGGCGACCGCTTCGTCAATACGTTGAAGTTTAGCCCAAATTG
This sequence comes from Diabrotica virgifera virgifera, assembly GCF_917563875.1. Taxonomy (NCBI): domain Eukaryota; kingdom Metazoa; phylum Arthropoda; class Insecta; order Coleoptera; family Chrysomelidae; genus Diabrotica; species Diabrotica virgifera. Next base: position 177,796,670 of record NC_065449.1, on the reverse strand, counting down.
ACGTGACGTTCACCCGAAAAATCTTAAACAGTTTCAGAGCGCTGACGTAGCGCACTGGTCTGGTGAACGCACCCATTGCTATAAGGTAAGCTTCAGTGAGTAAGCAGTGGAGTCAGTCGAATATTCTTAAAATGAGTATAAATTCTTTAAGTGATTTAAGTGCCGCGCCGCCACTACTAAATTAAGGTCAATAATTGAATCTTGGGGAATACGAATTGTGCTGTTTGTCATCTCTAAAATTTCATTCCAATATATTGCGAATATTCCTGTGTTCAGTAAACACATCCGATTATACAAACCATTTGCATCGCTACGAGTTTTAAATCGTTGCTCATCGTCTTCTAAAATTTTGGATATTGCTCCTTTAATCTGATTATAACCTTTAACTAGTGCTTTTGCGGCATCATTTCTAGATGATCATCTAGCAGTAGTATTTACTCTTTTAGGAAAAGTAATATTTCTGCAACGGTCGGCGTTGCTTTCTCTTAAAGGTGCAGCTTTTAAACATCCGATTAACAAGTTGTATCTCTATGTAGAGGAAGTGAAAAATACATATAGTTCATATTATATAGTTCTTCTAAGAAATCAAAGGATGCAGTGACAGCAGGACAACCCTCAGCGGCAGCTTTTGCAACAAAATTTAGAGGGTGGACGGCACACGGAATCCACGCGTTGTCGTAGGACTGTCCCCTGCAGTTTTTCAAATCGGTATCATGTTCTTGCAAGAATGTCATTAGAGAATTAAATATATCTTCTGCTTTATGATCGTGATTTGGCAAAAATATGAGAAACCTTTTAACAGCAGTGAAACCTTCCATGTACCGAAATATCATAGTTAATTGATTCACAAAAATTATTATTTGTGTGAATGATGTGCTAATTTTTTTACGTTTGAGCTTTGTGGGGGCCCCGGGCAGCTGCCCAGCCTGCCCTCCCTTAAACCCGGCCCTGCTTCTGCATGCCGAAAGATTTGTTTACTTTTAGACTTTTAGATTCAGACTCAGATTTGCACAAATAATGAAGTAGCCCGTAAGAACATTACATACAAATTAAAAAATGTAAAAGTGCTACCAGAACAAGTGATACAAAATGTAACTAATAGTTCTAACTGACAGTCATGATAAAATTAGGAAGGAGATAACATTTCGGATATAGATACGTGTGTATTTACATCTGAGAAGTTCTGAGAATTCAATGGTATGAGAACTCTCCCGCATATCTACTCAAACTTGTCAATTTTAATATTAATGTCTCTCTCTTCCTCCAAACTTGTGTAACATCCTAATATTTAAAATGACACACTTGTTCTATTGGATGATCGACAATGATTATTTTTGTTGTGGTGTATTTACGTCCAAGTGCCTGCATATTTAATTGGAAATTTGCAGGTCATACCATTCGGCAACATTAATAAGTAGATAATACTTTGGCAACCATGGCACTAAAAAGGAAGAAGTGGAGCGACGAAACATGTTAAAACAAGATGGAAAATAACAGCTGTAGAACTAAACCACTGAAGAAGACAAAGGAAAGTTTATAACGGATAGGGGACTAAGTAAGGCAAGAAACGTACACAGATTAACAACATATGAACCATAACGAACCAATAGAAAATGTTTCATGTGTCTCTTGATGTCTTAGGCAAACCGCACACCAACAAAACATGAAACGAAAAACATGAAACATGAAACGTAAAACACGTTTCATGAAAATTAAACACGGATAAACAAATCTTGAAGTCCGACTACCAATGAAACAAGTGTGATTCATGCTCATAACACATTTTTATTTTCGGAAAGTTTCATAAATGGCCGGACGTCTATTTGTTTAGCAGTGTTTTATTTCTATGAAAAGTGATTTACGTTTCATGTTTCTTTGATGTGCCTTAGATTGCCAATTTTTACCAACAATATTAAAAATCCAGTTGCGTTTACAGTAGCCCAAGCTAGTGAAGAGAAACGAGTTCGGGGTCCGCAGAGGCAAAAGCCTAAAAGGTGGAGAAAACTTCATAATATAATTTAACGGTTACTTTTGTGCAGTGTTAAAACGTTGTGATAAAAATATGGAAAATGTGCGAAAACAACAAGTTCTAATTTACTCTGGGCTAATTAGCAAAATACAAGTAAAAGTCATTTACCAGTAATTTTATTGCTGGAATCGAATCTTATGATTCTATATATTAATAATATAGGTATGCAAAGTCCGCAGATAGTGTACTAATTTTTTTATAAACAAAATGGCGCCCCCTAATCGTGTTTTTCCCAATTATTGCTCTATAACTCCAAAGATTTTAATTTTACACCAAAACCACCCAAATAAAAATTCGCCGTAATTAAATTCTACATAGAAACATGTTTTTCCCGATTTACTTCGATGAACATTTTCCTCGGAAAATGCGGGTTTTTCCAACAAAGTCTTTAATTTTCAACTAAAATTTTTGGTAAGTAATTATTTATTGATAATTAAATAGCTTGGTGACATAAAAGCACTTTTGGTATATATTATATTTCCAGAAGCCGGTGGAAATTGAATAAACAATTCAGCAACAATTAAATTGTTAATTAAAAATTTACGGTCGCTATAATAAAAATAATAATTATGACACATAAGAATAACTACAGTCGGAAAAATGAAAGAATACCCATGAACGAACATATAAAACACGCTGTATTTTCCTGTCACCGTGCCACAAAGAAAATTGCCCAGCGCAAGTACATGTAATAATAATTATTACATGTACCTGCGCTGGCCAATTTTTTGTATGACACGGTGACAGGAAAATACAGCGTGTTTTATATGTTCGTTCATGGGTATTCTTTCATTTTTCCTACTGTATGATTTTTGTATAAAAAGGCATTATATCTATCTAATGTACGTTACAGATTTGAAATTGGACTATTTAAGCGGCCTCAGGAATATTTTAAAATTATAAACAATTATTTCACTTATTCCGGTAGGTGTGAGTTGACGGAGTTAATTAAAAATAATAAAAATAAGTGTAACGACGAACAGTAATATATTTATTTATTTATTTTGAGTGAACAAGCGGTGTGTTTGCTTATATCTCGAACGAGGGTTGATTGTCAGCGATCCGAGGGTTGGTCTGCATCGTTTGCATGCTGTGTAGTGACTGGCCTCTGGACCACCACTTTTATGTCAACTGGTTTTGCAGTTTTGAGATAATGGCCAGATGGCCCATAAATTACTGCCTCTGCCTTTTAAGAGATGAGAAGCTTTTTTGTATTTTAAGAAGTTGACATAAAGAGTGTGGCGATCTGGGGCATCGTAACCTATTAGTGTTTCCTTGAAAGAAACATTAATCTTACACAATCTGTTTAAGGGATAACCTTTCGTTTCTCGAAATCAACGGCATATGGTTTGTATATCACATGTGGATTTTAAATGACCAATGCCGTTTCGTTTTGAGAAAAGTTATCAAAAATTAAGAAAATAAAATTAGCAAAAATAGTAACTAAGGCGTACCGCTATACACTTATAAACAAATAGAATATCTCGACAACCATTAAATTCAACTAAATTGTGAATTCGGTATAACACGGCAGGACGCTTCTTTTAAAAGAAAAAATGTTTAATTGAGATTAGTGGTTCCTGAGATACAACTGGTAAAAGTTGACCGGCATGTACGGCGAATATATAAACAATAGGATGGTCATTTTCGAAATCGACTTTTATTTCGTTACTCTTTCACCACACAAATTTTCATATCTTTAAAAGACTCATAACACATATTATAATAATAAAAACTATCGGTATTACGAGTGAAAAATACCAAAAAAACCAAAATATCAATCAAAAATAAGGTTGGAGAAAATGGAATCTCAAAGTTCAAAATCGGTATAGTTACGTTAAAAAAATACATTTTCTCAGCTTCCCATGGAGCAATTTTCTTCATTTTTTTTTGTTCACAAGTAACTCGAGTAAAGAAGACAGAAAAAGATACCTAATGCATTATAAAATGTCAAAGTTGCTTTTGTTTTGTTATAATAAATTAATTTTTTATATTATATTATATTAATTAATGCTTGTTATTCTCGGTAACAATGATTATTTTCCTGGCAGTCACATAGTAATAAAAGATTAATAAACAGTCAAACCGTCAAAGTAAATTCGCCGTTTGTTAAAAATAAAGGCAATCTTATTATCAAACGTTTAGAAAAACTGACAAAAGGTGGTTTAATTAGCCAACGATAATGTTCATGAAATCCATACAACCGCTATTTCACAAAGCGTGCATTAGCAAATGCGGTCAAAATTCATGGCGCTTACTGACCCTCATTTATTTCGAGAGATATTTTTAACAGTGTGTGTGAGGAGTAAACCGATCAAAAGTGAGACAGATGAGTTTAGCCCCGAGCAACTTTGAAAAGTAATTAGGATTTTTTGATAATGGTATGTTTTTACTTAGCATATAATAAAATTAAATCTTTCAGATGCATTTAGAGTTTCTATTGTGTGTGTAGGCAAATGAGTTTAGACAGAGGAAATTAAAAAAGTTTGTTAGTAAGGGATGGGAAGGTGCGTTTAACTCTGCAAATATACCTCAGTCATGACATTAATATTATAGATTTTTTAACCAACCGTTTTAAATAGTTCTGGAAAATTATTTATAACAGGTACAACAGTATATATGCAGAATATAATAATATAATATATTTCTTTACTAGTTCACTGGACGGGATCGGTAAATAGATGTCAAAGGTAGAATTTCTGGTGGAATAGTCATGTCTAGGTCTTGCTGGAAAGACATGTAGATGTTTACGAATTCAGCAAACAGTTTCTAAAATATATAAAGAAAGAAGTGTTAAAATCTCGTGATCTTTGAAGTAACTTCTGCAATGTGCTATTCTTTTGAGACCAAACAGATATTTTATTGCTCTTTTTTGTAATTTAAAAATAACATAGTATTGGACAGCTGTACCAGAACCCCAAAAAGGAAGTCCGTAATAACGAATATGCGACTCGAACAAAGAAAAATATGTTATTTTGGAAGAGGCGATTGATTTCCTCTGAAACAGATCTCACTGCATAGCAGGCTGAGGATAGTTTCTTGAGGATGGATATGAAGGGACCATTTAAGGTTGCTATCTAAAAATATTCCAAGAAATTGTATGGGATCAACGGTACTGATCTGGCTGTTATGAAGAGGTAAGGGTTGAAGATCTCCTTTATAGGATTATAATGCTGTTTTATCTACATTAAAGGAGACTAAATTAGAATCGGACCAATTTTTTATTGTGAGTAGATCGGAAATTATACTAGCATGAAGAGTTGCAATATTTGAGTTGCTACAAGTAATGCTGGTATCATCAGCAAAAAGAAAAAAAAATCCATCGATTTTTAAACTAGTGATATCATTAATAAAGATAAGGAAATGTAGTGGACCCAATACTGAACTTTGTGGTATCATTTTTATCAAAATGTCGCGATATCCACAATAAAAAACTTTGGCAGTCACAAAAAACAGTGGCAGTGTGAAGATTATTGTTTAGTGCTTGATCAACTTCATGTAGTACATAAAACATGGCATCAGTGGTACATTTATTATTTAAAAAGCCGAACTGATTTTGTGGTGCAATGTTGTTTTCAACTAGAAAGGAGTAAGTCGGGCTTTTATTAGTCTCTCAATAATTTTGGAGAATACCGGTAGCATCTAAACATTCCGTATATGTATTTGGCACCTAGGAGTTTTCTATTGGTTTCTTGCGGCACGCGGTCATATTGCAACCAATACGCGGCGAGGTGCCAAACGCATATACGGAATGTTATTCGGTGCGAAATTCATATACGGAATGTTAAATATTCGTAGACGGAAAGAGATAACTTTTTATTAGTCAGTTAAAAGGAGATTTATTTTAAAATATTTGTTAATGTATTATTAAATAAAAATAAAACAATTATAGTATTTGGAATTGGAATGTTATTTGGTGCAAAATTCATAAGCGGAATGTTAAATATTCGTAGACTAAAAAAGACGATTTTTAATTAAGTCAGTTAAAGAAGACTGATTTTAAAATATTTTGTTAATGTATTATTAAATAAAAATAAAACAAGTATAGCATATGGAATATTATTTGGTGCGAAATTCATATAAGGAATGTTAAATGTTCGTAGATAAAAAAAGACGACTATTTTCGTCTGGTAGCACACAGCCCTAAACTTCGACAGAAATAACATAATTGAATAGCTGAAACATAAATCTAAATAAAGAAATAATAAAGTCTTTCAAATCTATACCATACCATTCCATTTATAAATTTCGCATCAAATAACATTCCATATAGGTAATAATTGTTTTATTTTCTTTAATATACATTAACAAAATATTTTAAAATCAGTCTTCTTTGACTGACTTAATAAAAAGTCGTCTTTTTTAGTCTACGACTATTTAACATTCCACATATGAATTTCGCACCAAATAACATTCCAATTCCAAATACTATAATTGTTTTATTTTTATTTAATAATACATTAACAAATATTTTAAAATCAATATCTTTTTAACTGACTAATAAAAAGTTATCTTTTTCCGTCAACGAATATTTAACATTCCGTATATGAATTTCGCACCGAATAATATTCCGTATATGCATTTGGCACCTCGCCGCCTACTGGTTGAAATATGACCGCGTGCTGCAAAGAACCAATAGAAAACTCCTAGGTGCCAAATACATATACGGAATGTTTAGGTGCGTACCGGTAGTAATGCAATAGGCATATAATTGCAGGCATTAGATTTTTCACCACCCTTATGAAGAGGAATAATGATGGTTGTCTTTAGACATTCTGGAAATTTACCTTTCTTAAAAGAATCATTAATTAGTGAGATGAGGACTTCTAACATATTTTCTGGGAAATTTGAGAAAATTTGTATGGCTAGTGCATCGGTACTACAGGAATATTTGCTTTTGATACTATTTATTGTTTGGATCAGTTAAGATTTATTAGCTGGTCTTATAAAGAATGAATTCGAGACCTTTCTTGAATTAGGGATATGGGAAATGGGATCTTGTGGTAGAATAGCTGATATTATATGTTTACTCACATGAACAAAGTATTTATAAAGTAACATAAATATTTATTTCTCTTTGCATAAAACCTTTATATACAAACTAATTTACATTTACTTAAGAAAATTGTAACTTTAAACTCTATAACTTTCATACAAATAAAGATAAAGTAATTTAACAAATTTCGTTAAACTCGAAATTCGTAATCAGCCGTCAATAATACATAAAAATATTTGGGCCCATCAGAAGTAAAAGGTAACCCCTGTTTGGCGCCTAGACTACATCTAATCCAAGCTTTTTAATAAAGGGATAAAAAATTCGGATTTAAAACGTATTAAGTTTGTATCAGACACCTAAGGAAGCCGATCTGCGTAGGGTTGTTTCATTTTATTATCAGACTACCGAATGGTTAGAAGCTTTTAGATAATTGGATTTTGCGTCGTCTGCACTGGGATTAAAACATATAATATCGCCGGTACTGGTGATGTGGCGTCGAAGTGTAAATTCAAGAAGTGCATTTAATACTGAAATAACATAGAAGGAGTCATTTTGTGGATGCAGTAATTTATTAATTATGTGATTATACAAGGAAAAATCATTACAAACTTACAAAACTAATATAGGCGAGGATATAAAGCACTAAAGATGCCTAAGCCTCTAACTTTTTAAAGTTGTAGCACTATATAAACACAGTGGGCGACATTTATATGTAGCACGCCTATGGATAACAAAGGCAAAAAAAATAATATTTAACATGACAAATTTAACAAAATATAAAAATATACTTGGTGCTATTTAACTTTTTGATGTACCTCGGTAGCTCTAAGTCTTCAGAGATCTAGGGGTGTGGATTCTTAATAGATGTTAAATAAAATTGAAACTGCTCGGGGGCGTCGTAATTAAAAAAAAAAAGAAAATATAATATATGCTTATTTATAAAAAAAAAATATAAAACTAAGAATGCCGGTTATTTGAAATATCTGTACCTACTTACCGTAGACTACTTTCATGCGTGATTACTTTATAAGAAGGATATAGATTGGTAAAGAAAATCTAATAATTAAACACAATTTTTACTTTATTGAAACAAATAAAAATTTAGCAGAGTTGTTAAAAAAAAGTCTTTAATCATTTTACTGATTGGTGAGAAAACGTAAGAGTTCAACAAATAAAAATAGCGAAAGTACCTTGTTGTGTTCTTTATTCGTGGGTGATCCATAGACTATCCATGCGACAGTTAGGGTGCGTTCACTACGGAGACCAAAGGATGGTATCCTAGCCTAGAGCATGGTATCGTACTCTTCATACTTGCGTGAATTCTCGCATTTAAAATAATGCATTTATTTTACATAGCGATCGATAATATAGTTTCGATCGCTAGGTAAAATAAATACATTATTTTAAATTCACGAATATGAAGAGTACGATACCATACTATAGGCTAGGATACCATCCTTTGGTCTCCGTAGTGAACGCACCCTTAGGGTGTTAAACACTGTCCTGATGTTACAGCACATTTGTTGTCACGGCACATAACGACACTCATTTTGACAGATAAAGTACAACTATTAATTATATTAGAGATGAAATTCCATTGTTCGTTTATTGTATGCAACACTTGGATACTATTATTGTTATTTAAGCGATTAAAAAAAACGAAAAACTTTTCGACAAAAGAAAACTAATGGATCTGTTTAATCCATCACTAGAAACACAAATTACGGTCGAGAATTTACACTCTACGACCACAGCAGCCACTTAGCCTACTTCGGAACAAAAACTGAACTGAACTAAATACAAACAACTATCTCCATTGAACTGTTATCAACAATTTTCTCCGTCAGCAAGGCAAAGAGCCTGCTGACGGAAAGGCACCAGCTTCTTACTCTAGACTACCAGAACTGATCTCTCTTCTAGACTACTCCGAACTGATCTCGAATCCCCTTAGAACTCTCTCACAACCCAAAACTCATTCCATCTCCCCATTTTTCCATCCTACTCAAACACGTCCGGTTTTACCAATCAAAAAATTAGTCAATTTCCACTCTTCATTTCAAAACGAACAGAAAAGATTTAACCTTTAACTACACGCGCTGGCGTATTCTGTACGCCAGATATAAGAATTCTACTGCAAATATATTTAAAAATTTAATTTTTGATCTTGTTTATCTCTCTAACCTATCACTGGAATGTGCTTTACAATTTGGTTTTAGTTTCGTTATAATCAACGTTCTGGGAAGATCGTAATTTACAGTTTATTATTTGTTGTTTCCGGTGGTGGACAATATACGTCACGACTATATTAATAAATAAGTCGTAATATAAGTACATATTTCAATTGTTTTTTAGTCATTATGGCACAAAATATATTTTTCTTTATAAACAATACTTTTTCTCCTGTAAAAAATCACATTTCAAAAAATTTTTTATTAGTAATTTTATTTATCATGGAATCCAGTTATTCCATGATTCCAGTTATAAATCCCAATTGGCTTACTGAGAAGGAACTCCAAGTATTCACTGATGCCGAATAAGGTTTATAACAAACAACTAAGTGTATTTTTTCAAAAAAAAAATAAACAAATCCGCTGTTTTTAAGTGTATTTTCTTGTGGCGTATAAAGTACGCCACGCGTGTAGTTATGTTATTAACTTGATGCGCGGGTAGTTAAAGGTTAAACAAATTTCAACCACGCCTTCAAAGGCAATAACTCTTTCTCTCGCAAATAGGATTAAACCAAGCGAAATTCTGATAGCTATATCTCAGCTCAATATTCTTCCAGGCTTTTTCGCAACGTTCGCAATATTGCACGTGTAAACTTGTTCTATTACATAAACACACTCAGAGCCCTTATCTCTGCAAAGGAATTCACAACATAAACCAATCAGCTTCAAAATAACATATTCCAGTCTCCCAGTCACCAAAAATACATTAGTAAAAGATTTATGAGTCCCGATTCTTTTAGCGGTATGAAACATATCGAGGTCCCTCAGATAAAGAGATATGAATATCCATGAGAACACAAGATCAATCCAACATTGTTAGAAACGAATTACGTAATACACTGAAACACAAACATGATTTTAAGTGTACAGGGTGAAGCAAAAAATAATAATGACTTTCGGACAGTTACAAAGTAAGACGGATCGTTATAAAAATTTCGCATTCGATTCGGGAGAGCTTCAGGAAAATTCTTGGCCACTTGGCATGAGAGACAAATAAAAATTGCATTGTTGTAGGAGAAAAATGAATGAATGAAGTGTTTAAAAATAAAAATTCACAACTCGGAAACTAATCATGAAAATGAGTTCAATTTTCATACTTGGGGGGTTTTGAGGTCAGTGTACACGAATATCGAGTAGGCGAAACTGTAAGAGGTACTTAGTGCCCGGTATTTTGGTATTCACGTCGTCTGCTAAAGTTTTATAAAAATAATTATGAAAATCATTGAAACTTGTATCCCGAGGTTTTTGAGGTCGCTGAACCGAAATATATCTGCGGCGATGCTGTCCGAGTCACTTGGTGCCCGGCTTGTACGTCATCTCCTAGAGTTTTATGAAAATTAATTATGAAAATAGTTGAAATTTATTATCTCGAGGTTTTTGAGGTCGCTGAACACGAATATCGGGTCGGGGAAGCTGTAAGAGGTACCTGGTTTCCGGCATGTACGTCATCTCCTGAAGTTTTATGGAAATTCATTATGAAAATCATTGAAACTTGTTATCCCGTGAGTTTTGAAGTAGCTGAAAACGAATATTGCTTCGACGATGCTACACAAGGTAACTGGTGCCCTGTATCTACGTCGTCTCCGGGAATTTTATGGAAATTCGTAGTAAAATTTGTTAGAACTTGTTTTTCGGCGTTTTTAAGGTTACTGAGAGTTTTAATCATATACTCGAGGTTCTGGCATAATGTTCCTGGACAATACAAGCTTACTACTACTGGAATGGCTGAAACGTATAGGTATTAGGGTGGTTCAAGATCTTATGTGAAAAACTCAAGTTGAATGTAAAAGCCAAGGGACCCCCCAATTCTGTTCTAATTCACAAAAAAAGTAAGGAGCCAAAATATGAAAGCCATAAGGTAGTGGAACGTGAAAAGCAACACTTGGAAGGTAGTGCTCAATACTGCTTAAATAATGAAAACGGGAATATTTTTATCGATTTTTGAAAAAATTACAAGACATAAGATACCAAAACTTAATTTATTTGTTTATTTTACATTGGAACCCATGTTTAAAATAGGTATGTTTTATAGTGAAGACCATAATAAAAGTGAACTCTTTAAATTTTGTCTTTGGAAATGGATGGTTTCTGTAGGCTTTCTAGAACGGCCTTTTTTGTTGGCTCAGTCAGGACTTGTTTTCGATAAGCCTCTACAATCTGCTGTAACAGCTGTTTTTCGTCCTCATCATTTGTTATGAGTTTGTTAAAATCTTGAAATAGTTTTACACCTCTTTCTGCGATGTCATTGACTACTTTGATTTTATTTACTGTATTTTTTGCCTCTTTAAACTCTGGGTCCTGTTCCCATTCACTTGGATGCTTGTTTAAAAACCTTTGCATAATGTTTAGCTTAGTAAACAACAACATTGTTCTACTATTAGCAAAATCTGCCGATTCACATTCATCACTTAGGAAATCGGCATTTCCTCTAATCATCCTTGGCGGTGCCGGGACAGACATGCTCACTTTGTTTTCAAGGCTCACTTTATTGAAAGTGATAACCCGACCATTTCGTCAGATAGGTACCACAAATATGGCTGCAAGGCTTTTTTGATAGTTTTAGAAACATATTTATCAATGACGCTATATTTCCCAGCCTCTTTCCAAAAAATTAGGTCGTTGATAGCTGCATTGGCGCTGATTGCAGCCTCAACCCAGTTTTTCACATACAAAAGTGCACCGAAACGGATAAATCTGTCTAAGTTTTCTTTCTCCTTGTTTGTGAGATGGTGAACACCTTGACCTAGGAAAAGGTACAACTTATATGCATAAATAAGCTTAGCCATCCACCGAGCGTGGTGTATAGACCCAGGTGCTCTTCGGTGAATTTTTTCTGTTGGTTGTCCCAACACCAACAGCGTCAGTTCAATAAGTTCGAGGTAGTAATCTCGAGGCTAGTCTTTCTTACTAATGATGTAACAAGGACTCGATGGCACTGTTTTAACTCAGCTTCTCCAGGGAGAAAAATTAATGGTGTGTAATCTTATGACAGCCCTGACATTAAGGCTATCTTCTCCCGGTGAGGGTGGTTATCCCTTATCCGAGGGGTGGAATAATTGATACGCTTTTACTTGTTGAGTTGTTTTATTTACACTCGCATGAGCATAAGCTGGTAGCACCGCACCCAAAGAACGTCTCGTGTAGAAAGAGACACTATCTTTAATGTGGAAATATTACGTCTGATCACCCAAATAGAATGACGAATGTCTAATATAATAATAAGAATTCCCTTGTTATAGTTTTGCTGTTTATATATTTAGAAATGCCTATTCAGCATCGACCATGAAAAGTGTTTATAATTGACTCTGCAATTATTAGTGAATCGTGATCTAGGATAACAATATTTATATAATCGAATGAAGGTTGTAATATTGTTATGATGACATAAATAACTGAAAGTAATTATCGTAGATAATTACAGGGTGTTTTTAAGATATATCTACTGAGTACAGATGAATTCTTGTACACCTTCCCTTTTTAGGAATTTTCCGACTACGGGGAGGGAAATTTGCAAGTCGTGCTACCAACCCATACTGTGTTGTAATCAATACAAAAAATTTATTTTATATACAAACTTCCTAAGCCTACGCAAATACATAAATAATATAAAATGTTCGTTTAACAACATTGTTTCGTAACACTTGTCACTCACTGCGTTTTCGGATTGTAAGCATATAATCTATTCTTATGTATTTCCTTGATTTTATTGTTTTCTATTCTGATTTTACAATTAACGTTATTTACTTCTGTTATCGTGAAAGGACCTACATAAAGACTATCAAACTTACCATTCTCTTCCCTTTTTACAAGGACTAGGTCTCCTATTTTAAAGTGTTGTGGTGTTGCTTTGAGCTTATTCTTTTCTTGCCGCTCTTTTTTGTGTTTTAATAAGAAGGTTCTGGCTCTCTCGTGTGCGCTTTGTAGTTTGTATCGTAACTCATTGTAGTAGGCATCTATATTGTAACATGGTTGAATCTCATGTGTAAGGTCTTCCGGTAGGTTAACCTTCCTGCCATATAACAGTTCGAACGGTGTGTATCCATGATACGCGTTAGGGGTTGTATTGTAGCAGTATGTGAACATTCTGCAACACACATCCCAATTTTCTCTGTCTTCGTCTATGAATGCTCTTACGTACTCGTTCAACGTTCTGTGTAGTTTTTCGCAACTTCCAATGGACTGTGGGTGGTATGCCGTTGAAAAGTTGTGTTCTATTTTTAATAGCTTTGTTAATTCCTGCATTACTTCGTTCTTATACTCTGTGCCTTGGTCTGTTCTTATTTGCTTCATGAGTCCGTATGTTGGTATGAAATGATCAAAGATTCCTCTTGCTATTGTCTCTGCTTCTTTATTGCACACTGGTATGCTGACCGCGTATTTTGTCAGTTCACACAACATTGTGATACAGTATTTATTACCTTCATTACTTCTCGTGAATGGACCTATTGTATCTATGTATACTATGTCCCATGGTTTGGAAGATGTGTCCGATATCACGAACTCTTCGACATGTGTTCTTTTCGGTTTGTTAATTTGACATTTGTGGCATTGTTTTACGTATTTTCTTACGTCTTTTTCCAAATTTTTCCATCGGAATCTTGCCTTTAGCTTCTTAATTAGTCTGTTATTCCCTACGTGTCCTCCGAACATCGGGTGATTATGGTATTCTCCTATTAATCTGTGTTTTTCTTTGTCATCTTTTATTGTTTCTGGTACTTCACATATGTATATTTCTATATTCTTCAATTTTTTATTTCCTTCTTTAATAAATTCATCAATTGTGCACATTTTAAAAATAATATCATTTACGTATATTTTTACTTTACGTACTGCATTCTCTACCGCCAGCTTATCAAGCTGTACCAACGCTTGGTTTAAATCGAAACGATTCAATCCTGTGGCTATGCTTTTGCTGCATTTTATTTTGTTTTTGGCCCTAATGCTCAGTCTTGGTGAGATTAGTTCTGCTCCAAAGGACAAAATTGATAGTCTATGCGCCTCTAAATTATTTAGTACCTTCCTTACTGTCTGTTTGGTGGCTTCTGGCTGTAGTGCGAGTTCACTTTCAGCCTTTGTTTGTCTTGCTTCTTTCTCCTTTTCTTTTGCTTGAGCTCTTGTTATAGCTAGTATATATGGGCGTTGTCTATGTATAGGTTTTTTAGTTGATGCAATGTTATTCTTGAAAGGCTGTCAGCGTAGTTACTTTTCCCTGTTATATACTCTATTTCGAAGTCATATTCTTCTAAGTCTAATCTGATCCTCGTGAGTTTTGAGGTTGGTTCTTTCATTGCAAATAGGTGTGTCAAAGGTTTATGGTCTGTTTTTACTTTGAATGTTGGTGCTCCATATAGATAACATTTAAAATAATTAATTCCCCAATGAATCGCTAGTAATTCCTTAACGATTATAGGTTTATTACATTCTCCTTTACTAAAACTTCTTGATGCATATGCTATAGGTAGGTCAATTCCGTTGTAATCTTGACTTAGGATTGCTGAACAACTCTCATTGGATGCGTCTGTTGTTAAGATAAACTGTTTGTTGAAATCAGGATATTTTAAAATTGGTGGTTTCGTCAGAGATGCTTTAAGCTTTTTGAATGCTTTTTCACACTCCTCGGTCCACGAAAATTCTACTCCTTTCCTCGATAATTTGTTGAGTGGTCTGCATATTTCCGCAAAATTTTTAATAAAACGTCTGTAATAGTTGCAAAATGCTACAAATCTCTTTGTTTCTTCCGCTGTCTTAGGTGTCGGATATTGTTCAATTGCTGCATACTTCGCTTTGTCTGGTGATACTCCCTCTTGAGAAAGATCATGTCCTAAATATGTTACTTCCCTTCTAAAGAATTGACATTTTCCTGGGTTAAGTTTCAAATTGAATTTTCGACATGTCTCGAATGTCTTTTTCAGGTTGTCTAAGTGATGTTTTTCGGATATTCCAATTACTACGATATCGTCCATGTAAAGAAATGCTTTGTCTGGTGTTAATCCTGAAAATGCTATTGACATCATTCTTGAAAAGCTATTTGGGCTTACATTTAATCCAAAAGGTAATCTGGTAAATTGAAATGCTCCATTTTCTGTGCTGAACGATGTGTATTTTCTCGATGATTTTTCTAATGGTATCTGGTGAAAGCCTGACATTAAGTCTATAACTGAAAACCATTTTGCTCTTCCTAGTTGATCTAATATCGAATCTATTCTTGGTAATGGAAATTTGTCTGTAACTATCTTCTTGTTCAGTTGTCTAAAATCTATGCATAATCTCCATGCTTTTCCTCCATCTATAGCTTTTTTCGGTACCAGTACTACTGGGCTGTTGTACTCGGATGTAGATGGTTCTATGATTCCTTGGTCTCTTAGGTTTTGTACTTGTCGATTTAATTCCTCTGTTTGCGCATGAGGTGTCCTATAATTCTTGATATATACCGGAGTTTGGTCTTTAAGTCTTAGTTTTTGTTCGTAGAAATTGTTACAGGTTAACATATCATGCCTTAGGGCGAATATGTCTGAATATTCCTCGCATAACGATACTAAGTTGTCTCGTATGTATTCTGGTATGTCTAATTTCAGTGATTCTCGTAATTCTTTTTTCCTGTCCTTGCTGTCGTTGACTAGCCTATATATATTGCATAGTTTAATATCCAACGTCCTGATTGTGCTTGCGTCTACATTTACTGTTTCGTAAGTTGTGTTCAAAATTTTGATGTATGGATTATTACTTGAAATAATTGCTCTTGCTATGAATATTCCTGGTTGTATTTCTTGCTGTTCCACTATCCTGTCTTTCTTTAACGTTTGAAAAATGTTTACGATTCTGTAAATTTCACATCTAGGCGGTATTATTATGGTGTCATTGTCTATATTATCCAGAATTTTCGTACTAATGTAACAATCGTTGTCCTCTTTAATGTGCATTTTAAGGTTTGCGTAATCTAGTATACATTGAAAGTTAGAAATAAAGTCTCTCCCAATGATTCCGTCTGTTGGAATTGGAAAGTTAGGTTCTACCAATTGAAAGATGTGTTCGAATCGAGTTCCTTTTACTTCGAGTGTTGTCTCAACTTCTCCCATTGTTTGCAACTCTCCTTTAGTGACTCCTTTTATTTTCGCTTTTGTGTTTGGTTTCACCTGTTCCTTCATAAAATCTTGTGAACATTTTAGTATTGAAATGTCAGCTCCTGTGTCTATGATAAAAGTGCTTGTGTTTTCAAGAATTCCTGTTTTCATTCGTACAAAGTTCGTTAGGTTTAGGTCGAAGTTGTAAATGTTATATTTTATTTCTGCCTGTGTGCTTCCAACTTCTTGTTCATTCAAAACCCCAACTGCTGGTTTTCTTGCTCTTCTTGACTGTCCTCTATTTCTAGTAACCTTACGTTCCTGTTACGTCCGCCTCTCTGGTTTCCTCTGTATGTTTGATTGTTAAATTGTCTGTATCCTCTGTTCGAATAATTTCGTTGATTGTCCGTTGCTTCTCCTTCGTTCCGTTGTCCGAAGTTATTTCTTCTTCCTCTGTCATATTTGTTATGGTATCCTCTTCTGTATTGCTGCTATCCTCTCCTATTCTCGTAGTTTGTCCTATAATTTAAGACTCTTCCTTGTGCATTTTCTTCAGTCGTATCGATCGACAAAAATTTAGATACTACTTCCTGCGGTGATGTAAAGTTACCTGCTTCCAGTATTAGCTTAGCTTTCTCTGCATTAGCGTTTCGTTTCATTGTTGTTACTACTGCTTCCGTCGTATATTTCTTTGCTAAGTCAAGTGGCATTCCTTCCGCTATGTATGCTACTTTTAATTGTTCTGCTAACTCTTCCACTTCAGATGCGTACACTGCTGCATCTCTATGCCCTTGCCTTTTTTTGGCTAATTTGGCTATTAAATTCTTCGGATTATCACCTTTTAATTCTTTCTTTAGTGCTTCAGCTATCCGTGGAATCGTATCTTCTGTGGTTATTAGGTTCCTAGCCTTATTGGTGAGTCGCGTTTTTATTAGCGTTACAGCTGTGTCTTCATGACCTTCTGCCAATTTTCCAAGTAGTTCTAATGCGTCTAAAAATGGTTGTAATTTCCCTGCGCTTCCATCGAACTCGTTGGGCAATATCTTGCTTGCGATATTCAAAAATTCATTGATTGTCAAAGCCATGTTTAATATTGTTATATCTTGTTTTATGTCACCTTTTTCCTCTTTTATTCCGTCGTTAATTATTTCTTCTTCTCCTTCCTCGTCGCTTTTTCCTTCTTCTATCTCCTCATCGCTTTGTTCCTCTTCAACTTCCTTGTCGATTGGTTGATGTATTGAACTTGGAACCACTGTTCTCACATTTACTGCTTGAAATGATCGTATAACTTTGTCTCTGATTTTTCCAAAATATTTGTTGTACGATTCCCTTTGTTTGTCCGAAAGTGCTTCCCAGTTTTTCCTAGTCAATTGCGTGAACTTGTTATAAGCTTTAATTAGCTGTGTCGTCACTTCTTCCTTTATGTCCTTAGATTTCGGAACTTTTTTCTTTAAGACTCTTCTGCTTTGCCTGTCTATTTCTTGTGCAATTTCCTCAACTATTTTGACAAAATCTTCCCAAGTAACTTTGTTGCTACTCATTTATACATAATTTTTTTTTTCATGTTCTGCACTTCTTAGCGAAAATATAAATTCGATAGTCTTACGGTGTATATAGATATGTAGTATATAGATATATAGTAAAAAAAATATGGAGATAAAATAATACGTCAATATATGGTAAAAATATGTAAAAATTGCAGTGGTAATAAAAAATTCAAAAATAAATAACGTTATATTAACCCTTGTAAATAAGTAGTTAGAATAATAATTTAAATGTATTATGCATATAGCGTATATTTGTTATATATCGTATATTTATTTTGATAGGTATATTTACGATAGCAAATATTAAAATCATAAAAAATTGCAAAAATGTACTAAAAATCAGTAGTCAAATAATAAATGAATAAAAGTCAGCAAGGATAAAGTATACGTTGATAAATATGTAAAAAATCATATAAAATTGTATCATTGCGTCCTATAATAACTTAATATGAGGGTAAAAAAATCTTTGTATATTGATAAATATTGGTAATAGAATAGAATAATTAAGTAAAAATAGGTAAACTTGAAACATATATTAATGTAATTAAGGTAGCACATAATGTTTATACTTTATACTTTATATTAATCAGGAAATACCATAAAAATAGCTAATATGGACTTACCACTTTTACACGTCTTTGTTCGTATCACAAGTCCTCGCTGCACGTTCCATAGCATTGTTCATTTTCCATTGTCCCACGATGTTCCATCTCCTTTTCAGCTCCGCGTCGGCCTGATGTCTCCATCCATTTTTATGTAGGTGCCACACTGTTGTCTAGGGTGGTCGAGGTGCCTGAACATTGACGTTTTTTCTTTCCATACTCGTCCTAGACTGCTAGTTCTGAGTTCTCGCCTGGTCTTGGATCGCCATATGACAGCCCTGGTATTAAGGCTATCTTCTCCCGGTGAGGGTGGTTATCCCTTATCCGAGGGGTGGAATAATTGATACGCTTTTACTTGTTGAGTTGTTTTATTTACACTCGCATGAGCATAAGCTGGTAGCACCGCACCCAAAGAACGTCTCGTGTAGAAAGAGACACTATCTTTAATGTGGAAATATTACGTCTGATCACCCAAATAGAATGACGAATGTCTAATATAATAATAAGAATTCCCTTGTTATAGTTTTGCTGTTTATATATTTAGAAATGCCTATTCAGCATCGACCATGAAAAGTGTTTATAATTGACTCTGCAATTATTAGTGAATCGTGATCTAGGATAACAATATTTATATAATCGAATGAAGGTTGTAATATTGTTATGATGACATAAATAACTGAAAGTAATTATCGTAGATAATTACAGGGTGTTTTTAAGATATATCTACTGAGTACAGATGAATTCTTGTACAATCTGATCGATCAACTGCATTCCATGATTCCTTCAACCTTTTGAATATGGGAATTTCAGGAGAGCTTGAAGGTCCCAAACATAATGCAAATACTTTGCTCAAAATGATTTCCATTATGTGATGGCGACACAGCAACCATAGAAGTTCTTTATTCAACTTATTTTCAAGGAAAGTGCATGCACCACTCTTAAGACTAGTATTGACGGCTGTTGTGTCAAAGCCCATACCAATGACTTTATCATCGAGATGCCATGTTTTAAGAGTTTAAAGTACTGCATCTCCAGTGTTCAAACCTGTTCCACTAGCCAATTTTGGCACCCCAGTAGTTTCTCATTTCCGCCAGCATAGGAAACTAGCACTGGTAGCCTATCTACCTTTTGTGAACCTAAAATGTCGGGTACGACAGATGTCCCAATTATTACAATTGGTTCTTTGATGTCTAAGTTTGATTTAATCTCTGTTGAAAAATTCTGTCTTGCTGCTTCTCGTTTCCTTTTTAAAGAACTTCTTGAAAGCAGTAATTCCGCAGGATCATGTCTAAGTGCGTCAGCAATAGGAATGATACAGCTTCACGATCGGAAACTTTATTCCTGTCTAAAGCCGCTGCCACATTCATGTCAAAAAGGTTCTGCTTAGCCTTTGATTCAGAAACGTCTTAATAACTTAAACAATTAAATTGTTTATAATAAATTCTCGTCACTTGCGGCGAAAAGAAATTTATAAATTCGAATTCAGCAGGTCAAAATATTATTCGATTTTTATTCATATTTGATCATTAATAGGTAACACCCAGTTTAATTTTAAAAATATATTTTAAATAATTAATACAATAAACTTAAGTATTTTATACACGACAAATTTCTACTCCACTTATCACAATAACCATCAATAACTAACAAACAACTAAAAATTGCCTTGGAAAGATCAATGGTCTTGGCGAATGTAAAATGTAAATCATGCGATTCCCACGGTAAATCACTGTAAATCCCAAAAACCAAATAAAAACACTGTATATCCCGTATTTACAGTGTTTATACTTGGGGATATAGATATAATGTGTTTTAAATTGGTGAAGTGAATATGGAATGTGATATAATGTGTTTCAAAGCAACGTTAAATTGAGGTTCTACTAATTTTTTATTTTTTTCTTCCTTGGTAATTGGTAGATAACAACACCCTAAATCCAAAAATTCAATAAAAGTGATTTGGAAAAAAATGGATATACAGTGTTTACTTGAGGCAGCCGAATAGGTCAACTTTTTTCTTGAAGTTCTCCCGAATCGAAATCATAACGTTTCATAAAGATCCGTCTTACATTAAAAAATTTAGAGGTGTAATGCTTTATTTCCTCGCCTAATATGCTAAAATTTGCCTCGGTTGTTTACTATCAAGTAAATATTATTGGAATCTCTCTAATTTGGAATGTTAATGAAATTTGGATAATGGAAATAGAATCGTTGTTTATTTATATTATCTGTCCAGCGTTATATGTTATTTGGTATTAATATTCGTTAACGAATCACATAGCCAGCCATGGACATTATAGTTGTTCTTCTAGTTCCTGTAATGAAAAATCATTTTCATTTTCAGAAAAATCCTGCTAACAAAGGTTATAAGAATAAATGATAACAAACTATTGTTGTGACAACAAACTATTGTCATTTATAAACAGAGAATTCCAAAACATAGAAGAAAGAAAATAACAAATCACCACAAGGAATCTACATACCCTCATAAGAAATGGCTCAATGATGACAGCAAGACCATGTGTAAAGGGCTGATCAGAGAAATTAAAAAAATAGTAAATAAGTACAAATACAACATTTAAAAAACTAAACCAAACAACCACTGGCGAAGCGTCCATGTAACCACTGTTACCATTGGTAACAGTTAAAAATCTTGCAAATAAATATTCTATGACGATGAATAATTCTATTTACCAATATTTTTACCAATAGAAATATATTATTATATTATGTGGTAATAGTACCTAACTCAGTAAATAGCCAACTACTCGTAGACACGAAAATATTGGCGAGTTTATGTGACTCAGTTGCACTTTATTATACTCTGTTACCAGACTGATTTCTGGTTACAATGGTTATATACCCACGCTGGCGCTCGGGACCGGCTAGTGACTGAAAATCTTGAAGAAGCGACGGCATAAGCGCGCTGTGTATCAGTAGCGCTGTTACCACATTTAAAATTGGTGACAGTACCTATAAAAAGTGTGCGTGCAGTTAACCATGGATGAGTGTCGCTTCTTGATCGATCAACTACTTGAAAAGTAATTCTCCTTGTATAATTTTGAAGAAAAAAATGAGATTAAAAATGAAAGACCTATTTTAAACAATTTAAAAAAGGAATCAATAAAAGTAGTTTGATATTTTAAATTTAGTTGGTACAGTGAAAATCCTTGGTTATATTATGGTTGCAAGAAAAATATACTGTATTGTTGGTCATGTCTTCTGGTTTCTACAGAAAAATGGGTGGACCAGGTTCACGATTTAAATAGTGTAAGATTTTTAAAAAGGAGACATGAGGCCGTTACCTACATGTAAGATGTATACCCAATTTGATTCAGTTTGGCAAAACAAAAATCAAAAGTTCTATTAACCAAGCTTTTAAAGCAAATATTGCTAAACATAATGAGTTTGTTAAAAAAATAGATAGGTATATCCTTAGCACACTTATAATAGATCTACTGTATGTTTTTGGGCCAAACAAGAACTAGCGTTTCGTGGTCATTTTGAGTGTGACTACTCTGACAATCGCATCGAGGTAATTACAGGGAATTGTTAACATTAATTGCCAAAAACGATCAAAAATTTTGTCAACATCTAGAAACATCTGTTTTTTCGAGAGTTTCAAGTGATATACAAAATGATATTATTGAAGCTATACTCACCGGCACAAAATTCCGCCACCCAAAATTTTTGATTAAGTTTGACAATTTATAACTTTATTATTTGTGCTCCGATTTTCAAGATTCTTGCACCAGTTTGTAGGTACATGTATTCATATTGTTTGGTATTATTCCGCTAACAAAAAAGTTTGCTTGCATGTCATTGTACAGGGGTGAAAGGAAGCGTTGTATTTTCTCCTAATTTTAAAAAATTCAGTGGAAAAGTGGAATAGCTGATTTTGTTTCATAGTCCTGTCATATTTTCCCGGAGGTATCACCAACATTTTGTGTTTTGAATTATCCGAATATCTTTTTTCTTGCAAGAGCTGTACCATTTTTTGTAAATAAAAACACTGATTGACTCATACAATTGAGGTTGGATTGATAAGATTAGAATGGCCCGCATGCAGCCCAGATCTCAATCATATTGAGCATTTATGGGATGAATAAAAAAAGCTATTTGCCGTCATCCTAGGCCTCCAGAAAATTTGGTACAGTTATGGCCATGGTAGAGGAATATCGGGCTATTCCCCAGGCAAGGAAAACACATCTTTATTAGATGCTAAACATATTGCGAGCAGTCGTTGCTGTAAGAGGTGGACATAACCACTATTGAATTGTTTTTTTTTGTTGTTAAATTTGTTTTGATTTGTTAATTTTAGTGCGTTTGATATTTTTAATTAAATAAACCTTCAAAGCAGTGTTTTAATTACAGCTCTTACAAGAAAAGAGATATTCAGATAATTCAAAAAACAAGACCTTAGTGATACCTCCAGGATAATACAAAAGGAGTATGAAACAAAATCAGGCCACCAATTTTTCCACAGAATTTTTTAAAGTTAGGAGAAAAAACAACGCTTACATACACCCCCGTATAATGCCATCTAAGCAAAAATTTTTGTTACTGGAATAATAGCAATTGACATCAATACATGTATCTACAAACTCGTGCAAGAATCTTGAAAATCGAAGTACAAATAATAAAGTTATAGATTGTCAAACTTAATCAAAAATTTTGGATGGCGGAATTTTGTGCCGGTGAGTGTATATATACATTTAGCCATATCTTCATTTTTTTAAATAAGATTTTTTGCATCTGGTTTTGGTAACACTTCAGAAAAGTCACGCGTCGCCACTGCTAACAACACACAAGAGAGATCAAAGAACTGCATATAATATAAAATACCCTGTGCATACAACAATTTCTATGTGGGGGAAACCGGAAGACCACTAAGTGTCATTATAGATGAGCGTGAAACATATATATCAAAAAGAGAAACTTAGACAAATCATAGATATGCAAACATGCCTCGGACAAGGACCACGGAGTACAATGTCACTGTACACAGAAAGATGCATCAATGAAAAAACAGACATGACAAAGAGGAAATTCAAAGAAGCTGCCTCTGTCAGATGGTTCTAGATTTCACCAATGGCTTTCTAGATAAGATTAATGAGAGTTGGGTAAGGCTGGAAATTCAAGGTTGTCTGAATTAGACCGCGGAGACGAGTATGTTTTAAGAGACTTCCTAATTAGATCTTAAGGGGGGCAGTCGAATAAGAGACAAAATATATCGGCTCTTTTTAGCCAAAACGGACAATTGTTCGATGTCTCAGTAATTTTTTGAGATCAAAAAGTATCTCTATGTTTATCTGGCAGTCGTGCTTCGTGCTTGAGTATCTTTGGCAATCGTGTTTGAGCAGAGTGGCTCAAGCAACCAATGCTTGAACCACTATGAATCTGAACATACTTAAATAAGCGATAACTTTAATGTAATAAAAGCGTTTTGGTAAAATTGTGTGTGGGTTGTGGGTTAGGCCACTTTGCATCTATAGCGTCAAATACACGGGGCAGTGTACCGTGTGCCCCAATAAGAATGGCTCTCGCCCATATCTCAGAAACCGTTTGTAGTACAGCTTTGAGAAAAAAAAATTATAACAAAAGTTGCCTCGGGAATAGCCTAGAAATTATTTTCATAATTGTAGGTCCACCGCTAAAGGGCGTAATTGAATATCAAAAATTAAAATATCAAAATTTTACAAAATTTACCTAATGGAAGAGCACCGGAAATTCAATCATCGTATTTTTCATAAAATTCTGCGCATATTTGATTTCACAAGTTTAAGTCTACCTTTGCAAATAAGAGGTGGGGGTGAGTGGGAACCTTCTTATGAAAAAATGGCTGTAAGTCCGGTTCTGCTAAATCGAATTTTGCATACTTGGTCTTGATGAAAACAGCTTTTGTTCGTCAATGTAAGTGTCTTATTTTTGAAATAGCCTAATAAGTAATCTGCAAGCCAGGAGGCGTTATTTAATTATTTTCAGAAATCTAGTTTTCTTTCGAAAATATTAAATACAAGTATGCATTTTTAATCGTGTATTACAAAATTGGACCAAATTAACAACAGAATACCGAAAACCGCATGCCGATACTTTTTTTCTATTTCGAGATATCTTAAGAAATGTGTAAATTTTAAACATAACTGTTACTGTCACCGGTAAACGAGGTTAAGGAAAAGTAGTCTGCTATGGAAAAAACTAATAAACATTTTCCAGATGTAAACGTATATAATTAATTAAAACAACAATAAGACAAGCAACACAAAGAAATAAAAACAACTAGTTACTTAGTCTTAGTGACTGCCTAAATGTTCAAATTGTTGCCCATCATTTTCGATGCAAGCATTTACTCTTTCAAAAGTAGATTGAATATCAACAGATTTAGCTGTTTCAGACTTTTATTTATGGGGACGGATTAAAGACTTTGTTTTTGCCGCTAGGCCCACTACTCGAGAAAACATGATCTAGAATCTAGAGAATACGAAACGCCATCCAAAGCATTGCGAAAGCAAAAATTGGGACTGCTGTTTAATCTACTCTTGAAAGAATAAATGCTTGCATCGAAAATGATGGGCAACAATTTAAACATTTAGGTCGTCACTAAGTAAGTAGTTGCTTTTATTTCTTTGCTATATTTTATAGTGTTGTTTGTCAGTTTGTCTTATTCTTGTTTTAATTAATTATATACGTTTACATCTGGAAAATGTTTTTTGTTTTTTCCATAGCACACTACTTCTCCTTAACTTGGTATACCGGTGGCATTAACAGTTGTTTAAAATTTACACGTTTCTTAAGATATCTCAAGATAGCAAAAAGGTATCGACATGCGGTTTTCGGTAATATGTTCCTAATTTGGTCTAATTTTGTAATACAGGATTAAAAATGCATACATGTATTTAATATTCTCCAAAGAAAACCGGAAATAATTAAATAACGCCTCCTAGCTTGCATATTACTTATTAGGCTATTTCGACAATAAGACACTTACATTGACGAAAAAGAGCTGTTTTCAACAAGACCAAGTATGCAAAATTCGATTTAGCATAACCGGACTTACAGCCATTTTTTCATAAGAAGGTTCCCACTCACCCCCACCTCTTATTTGCAAAGGTAGACTTAAACTTGTGAAATCAAATATGCGCAGAATTTTATGAAGAATACGATGATTGGATTTCCAGTGACCTTTCATTAGGTAAATTTTGTAAAATTTTGATTTTTTAATTTTTGATATTCAATTCCGCCCTCTAGCGGTGGACCCACAATTATGAAAATAATTTCCAGGCTTTTCACGAGGCAACTTTTGTTACAAATATTTTTTTCTCAAAGCTGTACTATAAACGGTCCTGAGATATGGCCGAGAGCCCTTCTTATTGGGACACCCGGTACATCAAGTAAGGGTAAGAACAGAAAAATGGAGGTGGAGGTCGCGGTCGATATCCATGTAAAACAAACACATTGTAGTGAATGGAAGAGAACAGAGCAGGTAAGTCGTGGTGGAGGTTTAGCGCGATGCCATCCAGGAGGTTTACATCGATGCATTTGAAAATAAAATGAGTTTGTTTTACATGGATGTCCACTGAGCGGCCTACAAGGATGCTTCCCTGTGATTCGTCCGTTCGAAGCCAAGTTGTCATTATCTGCGCTATCTGAGTTGATACTTTTTATATAATGCCTTTTTTGTATTCAGTTTATTTTTGAATTTCTAAAGTAATTAAATTCAGTAAATTTTTGAAATATGAAGGAGGATCTGATTATTTACAGCTGACATTTCATCACTATCATCACTTGACTGACACAACATCGCAAACGCACAGTCTTTTTGTCATTCAAATTTCATTAAACTACTTCACTTGATAGTGGTTCTAGCTCGACTGACAGCGCAGGTGACCTCCTTGCTATGTGCTGTCGACATCGACCGCGACTTAACTAGTAGCATCCACCGCGACCTACACCTCCACCTCGACCCACTTGTTTGGTTCTTACCCTAAGAGATGATTTAGTTGCATCTACAGGAAGGGTAGTCTCAAGAAAGCTTACCGCCCACTTTTGGTCTTACCTTTGACACCGCAGCATAAGGCTCGACACTTAGAACGGTGCAGAGCTCGGCAAAACTGGAATGGCCAATCAAATTTTGTCTACTTCAGTGATGATGAATCTAGATCTTGTTTTGGTGGCTCTGGTGGTCGCATAAGAGTAAGAAGTTTTTGAGGTGCGAGACGAAATATAAGCTTGGTTGTTTAACGTCATCCAGCAAGACAATTAAGCAAATAATATGGGGTGCTATATGTTTAGCAAGCAGATCACCTCTAGTTTTTATTAATGGCACACTGACAGCTCGACAATATATCGGTGAAGTACTGCAACCGGTTTTACATCCCTACGTACAAACCATTCCAAATGCGATCTTTCAAAAGGATAACTCAAAACCTCATACTGCCCGTTAAACCATGAAGTTCATGCACGAGTCTCATATAGAGACTTTGGAGCGGCCACCAAGATCAGCTGATTTGTCACCCATCGAACATGTGTGGAATATGTTAGGTCGAAACCTAAATTAACTGCTAGGTCCTCCAGCAAACTTAGAAGACCTGTGGCATAGTGGCATGCCATAAGAAGAATCTGGATGAGCATTCCGCAATACGATATAAATCAATTAGATCAATTCCTCATAGAGTAACTGAGTGTATAAAAAATCAAAGAGGAACCACTCATTAATATTTTGACGAAAATAAAGTTGCACATTTTTTTATAATGTTATCAAATAATAAGAATAGTGTAACGTATACGTCCATAAATAGATATTTAAATAGTTATTTATGAACCAAGTCAGTAAAGTAAAGCGTGTGACACACCCGAGTAAGTACGCGAACTTATGGCTCGACGACCTTTTTCGCGCGTGTGTCACAGCAAGTACGCGTACTTTAAGTCCGCCGAGTAAGTACGCCGTCGATCCAACAAGTGAAATCTTACTCGTAACCCGTACGTGTATCACTGCCACGAACCGCGAGCCTCGAGCCATCATGTTATTGCGTTTAAAGTTACAATTATATTTTCACTAATTAAGCAAATTGTCTAGAAAAATTCAATCGTTTATTGTTGAAAGGAGGCAAGTTACATTTTATAAGTTATGAGAAAACCGTAAGACCCTATTTAAGCTGTAGTAAATTATTTTTGATTATTTGTTTTTGAGTAAACTTAATTATTTATAGGCTGTTTTATCCTCCCGATAAAAATATTACCCTCTTATCTATGATATTTTGTTTGTTTATGCATATCTTGTATTAAATTAAAATAGATCGTCTTTTTTTATTAGTATTTAAAATATAATACAATAAAATTTCTAAATAGCACACAGCATCTTTTCTTGACGACATCGCAATGAGTTATGAGTAAGTCTGCCGTGTGTCACCGACGGCGAGCCGAGTAAGTCCGCGATCTTTAAACCTGCGTACTTAAAGTTTGCGTGTGTGTCACACGCTTTACTCTTTATCGAACGAGGCGAATAACAGACGAGTTTGATAAAGAGTCTTTACTGTCTTTACTGACAATTTACAATTTAAGAACGTTTTTAAATTTTAGACGTAATAAAAATTGCATGACAGTAATGACAGATGACTTTTGCATGATGCCCGCTTTCGATTTTTAATCGATAGTTATCAATATTCATTAATTACTAAATCGGTAAAATTTTGATTTATTTTATATGAATATACAAAATACTACGGAGTTTCACTTTTTGGCATAAATTTAATTAACAATGTCGTAAATTTTGTACAATATTTTTACTAATTAAAGTAAATAAATTGTAAGTTAACTCAAATACTGCCATCGACCACTTACATTGAATCTCGATTAATCGCGGCAGGTAGAGTAAATTTCTTCTTTCAGTACAATAAAATGTTACTTTATTGCCGCAAATGAGTACAATAATGAATGACTTTAGTGACGGTTGGCGATAAAAATATTTTTCTCCCTTTCTCCCTTTCTCTAGGTGTTGCATATTTTTTGCAATCAGTATAAATTCTTTCCCAAAACTGATACCCACGGTATCAATTTATTCCAACTTCCGAAAATTAATCTTTTAAAAGATTATAAATGTGAAAAGTACGACTATTCTCTAGAGATCTGGGGTCTGGCGTATATGTGATTAAATATATTTCACAGAAAGAGGATTTCTTGTCACAGATATTCTAAAATCTCGGCGAATCTCTAAGTTTCCGATGAAAACTTTCCGCAAATAGTATTTTTCCGATTTTCACAATACAATCTTACTTTTAGAAGATATATTTTGAGAGATCCCAATTTCTTGGATATTTTATTTTACAAAAGTAATAAATAGTAGTCGTAGAATTTATCTACTCTATTTACAAGGGGAGCTGAAAATATCTTATAAGGTATATTCTTTGTTTACTAGAAGAACTCTGTCAAGGTTTAGTTACTAGGTATATAAAAAAATAAAGGAAAAATCTAAAGATAATCGATTAGCAACTTAACGGCATAATATTGTAAAGTAGTGTAATATATCTTAACTGAATTGCTCGGAAATAGACCCAAGACACTGATACACTTTGTATCTCAAAGGCAACATTGCTCAGTCTTTGTAGATAACAGGCGGTATTGTTTAGAGAAGAGGTAGGGAATACTTGAAGACAGTAAATGGGATGCTCATAATAAAAAAGACCGATAAAAATGTAAAAAGTAAACCAAAAGTAAAAATATAAAATTAATATTCAGTTAATCATATTGACCTTTAAGCTTGATTAAACTTAGAGAATGTCCAAACAATACAGGGTGAGGCAGATAAAGGGCCTATTAGAAATATCTCGAGAACTAAAGGTAAGAGAATCATGAAAGTTGGAATACAGGGGTTTTGCGGTATGAACTGTTTAATGATTATATTTTGGTCGTTTGGTTATTTTTAAATAGGACACCCTGTATATTTTTATATTTTTGGATTCTGCTCGATGTCTTCTTTCTTAAAATATGAGGTTTTGTAATATTATACAGGGTAGTTTAAAAGATAAATACGGTTTTTATAAATTTTGTAGCAAACTTCACACCCTGTAGAATTGTACTGATTTGATATCAAAAACTCCATTTATGTTCAAGTGATTTTTAATATAGTCTATTATTATTAAAAATTAATAATTAAGCGAAATGTTTAATTTTAGTATAGGTACAGATAGAATAGAATACTAGATAGAATATTGTATGATTTTATTAATATTAAACACACCAACAATTTTAACTACATAGGTATTTTGATATATCAACCAGTACTGATAAATTAAGGGTCAGTCGAGATGTGTTGATTTTCAAAAAACTATTTATGACTGAACATTTTCACGGCAAACGTAATAAAATTTCACGTAATATTTGTTGCAATTAATGTTAGGCTTAAAGAACTACGAACAACTTACAAATTAAAGCAGTTAGGCTATAGGGAATGCTTAAGAAATAAAAAAGTACTATAAAATATCATTTCATTACAATACTAAAATACAGAGTGTTCTATTTAAGAAAACTAAGAAAATACTCATTCCGAGTTTCGACCAACCCTGTATACTAAAATTAAACATTTCGCTACACTAATAATTTTTAATAATAATAGACTATATTTAAAATCACTTGAACATAAATGGAGCTTTTGATATCAAATCAGTACAATTCTACAAGGTGTGAAGTTTGCTACAAAATTTATAAAAAACCGTAATTATTTTTTAAACTACCCTCTATAACATTACAAAACCCCATATTTTAAGAAAGAAGACATCGTGCAGAATCCAAAAATGTAAAAATATATAGGGTGTCCTATTTAAAAAAACGAAGTTACAATCAACTTCCGGTATTACCGGAAGTAGCAAAGAGACCAAAATATTTTCATTGAATAGGTCACACCTTAAAACCCCCATGATTCCAATTTTCATGATTCTCTTACCTTAAGTTCTCGAGATATTTCTAATAGGCCCTCTATCTGCCTCACCGTATATATCAGTAGTATTATCAAATAACATGTATAATGTATATTTCCTAAATTAAATATGACATAAATATATTGAATATTATGTTACTAGTGTAATGAGTTTAGAAGTCCGCAATAAAAAAAAATTAACTAAAAAATTACACCATTAAACCACGTTAAATTACAGAAGAGTTTCGTATTTTACTGCTAGGAGCTCACAATCATATTTACCTATCTACTCATATATCAAATGTCAACTGGCTGTATGCCAACAGTCAACAATTAAAAAAATGAAAAGTTATGATAATTATACAAAATATATAAACAAAAGACTTACCTACTCATTCAGTGTAATAGATTGAATATTATAGACAAACTTACCTAAAAAAGAAAAAAAAATATATAAAAAGTGTCTAAAACACTAGTCAAATATAAAAAAATAACTTTAGACATTTATTACAGTTATAGTTTTATCCTTTTCAATTTTTTTGTTAAGTTTTTTCTTACGATAGAATCTGATTTTTTTTAATATTGATTAAACTAAACTACATTTTTAAATATACTAAAGGGGTCTTGTTCTTATTTTGGAAATTATTACCATGTACTCTTCAACTCTTGTTAAATGTTTTTTAGATAATTGGTAACAGTATTTTTATTTGTAGGGTAATAAGAATATATGAAAATATGTAAAGAAACTAAACCACCTAAGATATGCAAACACTAGTAATAATAGCATCGAGTTTTGAAGAACTACAAACCATGCTAACCGAACCAGCAAATGAATCCGATCAAATAGGTCTAAAAATGAATTTTACCAAAACAAAAACAATGACAACAAACACACAAGATAATACTAAACTAAATAATTACTAATACAAGTAATACTAAACGAATAATAGCGATAATAATAACGTAATACTAAATGAAACCACAATAGAAGCGATGATTATATTCATATTTGGGACAGATAATAAAAATAAATAACGAAAACCAAACAACGAAGGTAAAAAGAAGGGTCAGATTAGCCTGGGTAGGATTTGTGAAATTAAAATGGGTCTTAAAGAATAAAAAATACAACAATACTTAAAAACAAGAGTGTTTGAGCAGTGCATGCTCCCAATTCTCACATACGCATGCCAAACATAGACCTTGACTAAAGCAAACATGGATAAAATAATGAAGACACAAAGAGCCATGGAAAGAGCAATGTTAGGAGTAAAATTAACAGACAAAAAGCAAAACAACTGAGTAAGAAATAAATCAAAAGTCAAAAACGCAGGACAACATATCGCCAGGCTAAAATGGAGCTTCGCAGGTCATAACGCCAGACACACGAACAATAGGTGGAATACCACGATACAACAATGGAGACCATGGACAGGAAAGAGCAAGAGGACGACCCGAGATGAGATGGGGAGATGACATTAGAAAGATAGGAGGAACACACTGGAAACAGAAAGCACTAAACAGAAGTGAATAAAGAAAACTGGGGGAAGCCTATGTTTAAAATTGGACGAACTAAAGGGCAAAAGAAGGATGAATATCGGCATCAGATCACATGCTGTTGAACGAATTATTTAAAAAAGTAAAAAAGTCACGGCCAATTTTTAAAGAATTTACTGAAATGTGGGGAGGTTAGTTTATAAAATAACATGATGTGGCTAGAAGATAATCTTGCTACAAAATTCCAAACCAATAACCAAGATACTATTTTAGACTTCTATATAGTGTGCAAAGCAAAGCTGAACAATCAAACAAAGCAAAAAATCAAGAATCTGAAGTAGAATAAAAAATAATGTCAAGTAATCAAAAAATAAATCATCATTTAACAAATAAATATTGAAGGAGAGTATTTTTTTAGTTTTTTATGGTCAATAATTTTTTGCTGTTGCAGTTCTGCACTGGTTATAACCATGCCGTTGCAAGTTTTATCTTCATGCAACATATATGGAGGCTTTACGCCTGAACATCACCTGACGGCAGCACAAAGAATCACATTGATTTTATATTGATTAAAAACAGATGGTTTCATTCAATTAAAACCGACGTTGTTAATAACGTTAAACAAAAAATTACCACGTGGTGTTATTGTTAACGACCACGAGAATCTAAAACCAATTAGGAATGCTATAAATTCGAAAGACAATGTTAAAGAAAACGTGCCCATATTTGCAAATGTAAATTTCTCGTTAACATAATAATTACAAATACGATCAAAAGATGGCCATATAAAAGCGGTTGAATAACGTTTCCTTCTTCTTACGGTACCTATCCGTTCCGGATGTTGGCGATCAGCATGACTATCCTGACTTTGCTTGCTGATATTCGGAATAGTCCGGTTGTAGATGTACATATTGAACTACTCACTCAGGCTTTGAAGCCAAGATATTCTTGTTCTCTCTAGTCCTCTCTTTCCAAATACCTTGCCATGAAGAATGAGTTTCAAGAAGCCATATCTCTGTTCATTCCCCATAACATTGCCAAGATATTCTAGTTTGCGCTCTTTGTATAATAAAAATAAATTAGAGTGTCGTGTAACATACCGGGAGATAGAGGCATCTTTGGGCATTTCAAAGGGCTCAATCCAAAAGATCCTACATGAAGAACTGGGTGTAACGGAGTTAGTTTCCCATTGGATCCCTCATTTGCGTACAACAGAGCAAAAAGCGGTTCGCGTTAATTGGTGTCAAAAAGCATTGGAACGGTTCAACAAAGGAAGCTGAAAAATGTTTATAGTGGCGATGAATCTTGGGATTTACTCCTAAGAATCGGAAAATAAACGCCAATCCGCTGTGTGGGCGTTTCACAATGAGGAAAAACCAACAACAGTGATCCGTTCTCGGTGTGAAAAACCAACAAAAGTGTGTCGAAGAAAATGGTCGAAACTTTTGTGTCAAAATCTAGTAATGTGACAACACTTGCTCTAGAAGGTCGAAGAACGGTTACTTCTGATTGGTATATAACCAATTTGCTTACCAGAAGTTATCGCGAAACTCCGATAAAGCAATACACAACCAAAGAATAATATACTCTCCTAGAAGGAGAGTTTGAATGAAACAGATGGTCAAGTTTATTTGTCCCTTGAAAATACCCTAGTCATTGTCATGCCGCATGCACCTACTCAGTAGGAACACAAAATCCTATGCTGAAACGTTACAGGGCAGTACCCTTCTATTAACATCTATATTCTTTGACACAAAAGCGAATCATCCTACAACAGGACAATGCAAGTGCTCACACTCTCCAAAAGACTATAGAGTTTTTAGAGCTTCAAAACATCGAATTGTTAAACCATCCACCATATAGCCCCGGTCCAGTGGCGTAACAAACTCCGTCGGGCCCCCCCGCAGAATTTGAAATGGGGCCCTTTTTAACCCGGGAGCAGTCGCGCCGTTAGAAAAATCCAACTTTTATCATTATCCGTGATAACTTAATGAAACATTTTGCAACATAACTTTCCACTTGCAAGTGCCTCGAAGAAGATTGTAGTAATGCGGAGGATTTTTTTTAATTTCATTTTTATTTTTTTTGCGGAATTTATGGCTTTGGTTGGAACCAATTAGTTTTAAAATTGTTAGAAATAGATATTTTTAACATAACAAGCAAACAAAATATTATAAAATTGAATTGTTAGATTTTGTTCTACGCGCGACTGCTTACGTGACAGAAGTGAGTGCGACTGCTCCCGCGTTAAACAATTACTAAATACGACTTATTTAACAAAAACTTTTTTTGGGTTAGCGTTATCATTCACTGTTCATAACAACTTACATTTCTCATCTTTATTGGTATACAGACCCATTCCAAATAAACAACTTCTTTTGTTGTTTTCTGTACAACTTACCTACAATACATTTAATAACCAGCTTTAAAAATAGTAAATGTTAAAGCAATTCTTTCTTGATTTCTTATACAGTGTGTTTGCGTAGCTTGGAACCTATGGGAAACTTTTTTATTACATATCTATATTACGAAAAAAAAGTTATTCTTCATAAAATGCTCTGCATGGTATAAAACTTAAGTTGCAATAATCAGATATTAAATTTTATTGATTTTATACGAGGTATATCAAAAAATATTAATTTCGCTCAATAGTACCTATACCAGATTAATATTTTACAATATTGAAAAATTTTATTATAAAAAGTTGTTCGCAATTAAAAACTATGTTTAAATATGCAATTATATCATTCCAGTTGAAATATTGTGAACTATAAAGGTACTTAACTCTTAGAGAGAAATTCATATTTTTCGACATACCTCGTATAAAGTTGGTAAAATGTGATATATTACGATTGAATCTTCGTTTTGAGATAATGCAGAGCTTTTTATAAAGAATCTGATAAGAATTTTATAAAGAATTTTTTCGTAAAATTAAAAAATTAATAATAAAATAGTTATTATAATTGTAATAAAATGATGTTGGTTATCGGTAATTTGAGAAATATTTGGAAAAATTAATTTTTTATTTACAAGGATGTAATTACATATTAAAATTAAAATCGTATATTGTTAAATATAAAAGTACTTTATCCTTGAGTTATATTCCTATTTTTTGACTTATACCTCGTATAAAATTGATAAGCTTTTATATCTGATGGTTTATCTGGCTTATTTTGTAATTCAGATTTAAGACCATTCAGAGCATTTCATGAAGAATAACTTTTTTCGTAAAATTGATAATAAAAATGTTTCCCATATGGTTCGAAGCCACGCAGACATACCTACTGTATAAGTGCTCAAAAAAATTTATTTTGAATTTTCAAATTGTAATGTCTGACAGGGCCGTAACTACCATTGGAGCAACCGGGGCAGTGCCTCGGAGCCCCCGGCGAAAGGGGCTCCGCGATTGTAATCGCGTTATACTGCCTATAGGCAATATAACGCGATTAAAAACCTACATTTTAGCCGAAGAATGTAAGTAACATTATATGTAGTACTTATGTATATTTTTTATGAAAAGAGAAAAGATGTTATATTGATGGTAAATATTTGGCTTAAAATGATGTGATTTCAAATTTTTTTTGTGTTGGTCAACTAAAATAGCAATATGTAGGTAGGTACAGGAAACTTAAGTCATGGAGTACATTAAAATGCGTTTTCAAGTGGTTAAATATTAAATTTTCCCGGACTCCTTCTGCTGGGTGATTAACCCCAGACCCCCCGGTAGGGGGCCCCAGATCACCTTTGCCCCGGGGCCCCTAACATCTTACTTATCAAGTACAGCAAGTATCGTACAGCATAATCAAAAAGCAAATAGAAACATTTTTTAACAAAGTAAAATGATGAATTCACCGATATCTTTTAAAATTGTTTAATATATAAAACAGTTTTATTTTTTAAAGAATTAATAAACAACTAGAGGCATCTGTGAGTAGAACTTTTCACTTTAAGATAAGATATATCAAAAAACGTTTTAGAAAAATATAAGCTTTTTTGATTTTTTCCGAAACCGAAACAATGCAAGTTTTTCTACATTGACTTCCCTAAAGCATAAGTGTTATAATTTCCTTATCTTACCGTTTATCTGTTGAGAGATTGTCCAATGATTACACAAGCAAAGTCGTCAATAATTGTTAAATAAATGCGTACCAAACTGATGCAACTATAACCGTAAAACAACACAAACATAAATAACATTCAATGCAAACAACCAATATGAAATTACTGGCGATAATATTGTATCGAAATACTAAAAGTAGGTAAAGAACAGAGAGAAAGAAAACCCATTTTTGGATTTAAAAATATTGTTCTTAAATTCGGCAAATTGCAATTTTAATATCTTTCAATAGTCACGTACAAAGCATTATATAGTTTATTGTCGCTGCCATAAAATTTCGGTAGGCCGGAAGGGATTAAGTTTCTAGATATTATGAGATGATTCACTTGGCAAATACGTCTAATAGTTAGAAATTTTTACATTTTTAAATTTAAACAGACAACGTAAAAATAATATAACAATAACAGATTTTTACATAATATCAGATGACAAGATGGGGCCCTTAAGCGATTGGGCCCCCCCCCCCCGCAAGCTTCATGCTGCGGGGCCCTCTGTTACGCCCCTGCCCCGGTCAAGTCCCAACGACTTCTTCACGTTCCCAAACAGGGCCGCCGCTACCATGTGTGCAAAGTGCATCGCACACGGGCGGCCAACAATAGGGGCGGCCAAAAGCAGGCCACTGATGATAATACTTTTTTCTAAAACGAAAACAAATTCAAATAATTAAATAGTTATGATACAAATAATTCTAATTCTAAACTCTAATAATCCAAACAATAATTATTATTATTACCTGATAATACTAAAATGCGTTTCATTTATCATTTATCATAGTTTAAATCTGGCGGTGAATGATGCGGTAATAAAAATAAGTTTTGAGTCGACGGAATTTTTTAGTACTTTACAGGAACTATATTATGTATTTTTTACTGCTTCGAATATTCGATGGAACATTTTATTAAAGCACCTTCCAAAGTTGACATTGAAGCATTGTCGGACACGTGATGGGAGACTGGGATAGATGCAACCACACCACTAAAAACCCAGATATAGTTGGTTCGCTAAACTCAGACACAAGTGATTTGGGCTAGTGATTTTAGTATCTAGGTCAGAGGTTCTCAATCTGTGGTACATGTACCACTGGTGGTACATATCATTATTAGCGGTGGTACACAAAACACAGAAAAAATTAAAATAGTAGTACTTAGTAAGTTTTGATAATACAATTTAAAAATATAGGTGGTACCAAAAATAATAAAAATAACTGTAGGTGGTACATCACTCAAAAAGGTTGAGAACCGCTGATCTAGGTAATTTTTTTTTATTTTTTGGCAAAATTGGCAAAATTACTAACTACAGTAGAGCGTCGATAATCTGAATCCTGGTAATCCGAACGATCGCTAATCCGAACGCAAAAAAAATTATAAAATTAAAAAATATGATCACGGACCGAATTTTTGGATTGGGGGCGATATGGGGGCAAAATATGACCGCGGATTTTTGTTTTGTTTATGCAGAAATACATACAATATATTTGTTTATTATGCAGGTGTTTTATTCCTTGTAACTAAAACGTATGTACATATATGTACTATGTTTATGAGCTTTGTATGTATTTTGAACATATGTTCGATAATTTGAACTACCCCTGTACCAATTAGTTCGGATTATCGACGCTCTACTGTATTTAGTAATTATTAACTATTTAGTAATTATTTTTTTGTCAATTTTACGAAATTGGCAAAATTACTTACTAAAATCACTAGCCAGTTGTGACTGAGTTTAGCGAATCGACTATAAGTGAAATATATTATGATGTAGACAAGAACTTTAGTAAAATCCGATAAAAATAAAATTTGGAAATTAAAATTCATATGTTCTTTTGTGGTGTGGCAAGATATTTTAAGTAAGTAAAATAAACGTGGTTATCAAATTCCTTCAAAGTCCAAAATTTGACATAAAATCTTGACTTGATGTATTTATGTTGTATATTTACGGTTTATTTTAATTAAATGGACGTTTAAATTCGGATATTGAGACACCTAGAATGGACCTTGGATCATGGATATTAATCTAAATGTTCAAGTATTTACCTATTTACAAATGATTATTGTTATGCATCTTCTGCACATTTCTTTAAATAGGTACTAGTATGTATATATTTCTAAAGTGTTGAAAGGGGGGCGGCAAATACTAAGTTGCACATGGGCGGCCAACACCTTAGCGGCGGCTCTGTTCCCAAAGATCAACAATTCAATGCGTAGACCTCGATTCCAGTCGTCAGAAGAAGCCATCGATGCCTTGCACAGAGATGTTGCAGGTGTCAACTAAATAAGTTTTACTACTGTAATAACTGTTTTACCAATTGGTTTGAACGTATGCAAAAGTGTACCGATCTGGTGGGACATATTTTAAAAAGCCATAAAGTACTTTAAGTCTATATATTTTTTAATACATAATTTAAAGTGTGTGAAAATATAAGTAATAGGTACGCTAAGGATAAGTTTTAGATTATAACCATTTTCTGTTCACCACTACATAGTTAAATATTTCGAAATGTACTTCTTCAGTAATAAACTAAAAACTATTAAATTTTTTATTTTATTAAATAATTTACAATAAAATAAAATTAAATTAACCGAACGGGTATTCAATTTTTAAATTCTCGAACTCATCCCCATATTGATGTTTTAGTTGTAGAATCTTTTCTTTAACTGCCAACTCTATTAAGTCTTTAACTGAAGAGGTTGAGGAGTGGGGAGCTGTTTGTCTCGAGTTGGTCATTCAGAATTATATCTGTATTTTTCAATTTATTAATTTCCATTGATTCTAAAAGTGATAGCTTAAGGCCTTTATTTTGAATATGTAGAATTTGAAACTCTTCATTGAAAGAATGATTATGATCTAGAAGGTGAAGTGCGTAAGTAGAAGTGTCTGTTTTTCTATTGTTGAAAGCCCTTTTGTGTTCTGCTATCCGTTTGTCAAAAGTTCTGCCAGTTTGACCGATGTAAGTTTTCGGACAGTTTTCTTATGGAGTTTTTGGTTTAAAATGTTGTTAACTGTTTGTTCGTTATAGCCATTGTTTACTGCTATTTGTCTAATGATATTTAGTTCTGTCTCGAAGTTATTTTTTGTCATAGGAATTTCTGTCAGTCTATGTATCATGCTATGGTAGGCTGCTAATTTGTGTTGTGTAGGATGGGATGATGAATTGTGTATAGTTGTGTCAATATGGGTAGGTTTATGATATACGGAGAACTCATGTTTGTTGTGTAGTCTGGTAATCTTTCTAGATGTAACGATTACCAGGCTACACAACAAACATGAGTTCTCCGTATATCATAAACCTACCCATACTGACACAACTATACACAATTCATCATCCCATCCTACACAACACAAATTAGCAGCCTACCATAGCATGATACATAGACTGACAGAAATTCCTATGACAAAAAATAACTTCGAGACAGAACTAAATATCATTAGACAAATAGCAGTAAACAATGGCTATAACGAACAAACAGTTAACAACATTTTAAACCAAAAACTCCATAAGAAAGCCTTGAAATTAGTGTATCCACCACCACAGAAAGAACCCAGTACCTTCTGCTCTCTCACATATACTGGCAAAATAACAACAAAAATAGCCAGATACATAAAAAAGAAAGGAATAACACCAGCTTTCAGAACTAACAACAACTTAAGCAAACATATTAAAAACAATAAAAGCCGAAAGAGAAAGCAACTACAGAGTGGTGTGTACAAACTAACTTGTGGTGACTGTCCGAAAACTTACATCGGTCAAACTGGCAGAACTTTTGACAAACGGATAGCAGAACACAAAAGGGCTTTCAACAATAGAAAAACAGACACTTCTACATACGCACTTCACCTTCTAGATCATAATCATTCTTTCAATGAAGAGTTTCAAATTCTACATATTCAAAATAAAGGCCTTAAGCTATCACTTTTAGAATCAATGGAAATTAATAAATTGAAAAATACAGATATAATTCTGAATGACCAACTCGAGACAAACAGCTCCCCACTCCTCAACCTCTTCAGTTAAAGACTTAAAAAGGCAAACACATTGTAAAATATATCACTTGAGAAAGGCACTTTGCCGAAACAGCTGTAGTAATAACATAGTTGTAATAAATTTTGTGGAAGTATAGAAAAACAAACGTTTTTCAGTGTTTTATTGTGAGATAAAATGAACTTTCATCAAGTAACGGTCGAATCCATCAATTAATTTTAAAATGTTTCTACTTAACTCTTCCTTTTCTTTTCGAACTTTAAGAATTTTTAAAATCTACTTTTTTCTTCACACTTAATTCTTTTTGTGATGTGGGACTCCCGATACATAATTAGGTCTTTTTCACTTTTCCGGTAGTTTAACATGTTCATTTCCAGTGCATTGTTCAAGACTACCTGAGACTATCGTTGATCCTGTACTTCTTCAGCAACTTGTGCAACCCCACCTTCATTACGAAGAAGTTCATCAAATGGAGCGGTGCTATCATAAATATTTACTCTTGGCTGCGTTCCACTAGTACTTGCCATAGATAAATATTACTTCTCCCCAAAGGATTCTGTCTCTTGAAATTTATTTAAACCACCACCGGTTTTGTAAATTTCCATTTTTTGATTGACCTTATCTTTTTTGGCTTTTTTTAATGCTATCATAAAGAAGTCTTAAACTGGCATGCATTTCTTATTCCACTTTGTGCCGTTGCATTAAACTCCTCGGTGATAACCTCCAATACTTCTTTCTTCAATTTTACACTTGTGCCATCCGTTTGTTTATTGTCAATTACATTAAAGTATTGTTTTACGATTTCTAAAAGGTTTTCTTTCTCCTGCTCTGTGTACTTTTTCCCTCGCTCTTAATTCTTTTCAGCCTTATCCATTTTTTGATAATAATTAATATATATTTCTAATTTAAAAAAACATATGTTGACACTTCAGGAAGGCACAAACATAAAAATAACCTAATTTTTATAATCTTTTTCTTATTTCTTAAACGGGCTCCACACTCTCGGCGAAGTTACTTCGCCAATGTTGAGCGAAGCCCGAAGTACCCTCTCTACACACTCGTTCTACTTCGCGAGGAACTGCGATACCGACAAAGAGCGGTGCGATAACGACAAAGATCCCTTTGACCAGACCGACATAGAATGGAAGTAAAACGAAGTGAGGCAAAGTTACACAAGGTGGCCGTCTACACTCTCGTACTTGTTGAACCTCGATCGACTTCGGCGAGAGTGAAGTGCGGGCTTATACATATTTTGTACACCACCATCTGTAATTATACTAAGAAACTACAAACAGTTTTCAATAAATATTTTCTTCCTCAGTTATTTATTTACTTGGTAGTTTTGCTTTATAATACAGAATTTAATAAACTTGTCGATTTAGTAGCAACGTAAATTTAACCCACAGATACTTATTTGATGATTTATTTGTTGTTTATAATACCAGCCATATAATAAGAGAAAATAACGCCTTGTAAATATTAAACATAAAAGAGCTTTATAAACGGAAAAGGCATAATCTGTGATAAGAAATACAATTTGAATTGCTCAAACATTCACTGTATCATACATACATTTAGTATTACGACTCTTTAGTTGCTTTTAAAAGCTTTACATCTTAAAAGTTTGTTAACTTACTCCAAAATACATATCTCCTGAATATTCAAGCAGAACCTTATTTACATCTTTGCATTGTAAAAGCGCTCTTCTTTTATATTCATCATTGTAGACTTTTCAGTTGCTAAATACCCAACATTTAAAAAACCAATCCCACAACTAGGCTCGTGAAACAAAAAAGCGTTTTACAATTCCGAAAGCTAAGAAAGAAAAACCGCATCTACCTGTCTAAGCTGTTCGTCTTGCGTGCTTCTATTCTTTTTCCAGTTTTTCATACTTGACATACTTCTTTTGAGCGCACTGGCTCGACGTACCTTCGTTGTTGAAACACGAGCAAGGGAATAAATTTGAATTCATAAGTGACTTTCGGGTAATCGGCACGTTTATTTGTTTGCCTCTTGTCGTAAAACTGGTAAACTGATTATAAAACTTCACTCGAATAAATTTATATAATACAGATTTGGGAAAAGTTTATGGTGAGTATTACAAAATTAGCGAGATATCTAACAAAGATACTAGTATTATAGACCTTGGGCCCACCCTTAAACAAAAACATGATAACCTCCCTCATGAAACTCATTTATTCAGTTATTTATGTCGAGTCGGACACATTTTCTCTAATACGGAAAATTTTCGGAAGGAGAGCGAAAAGAAAATGCATGACGTCAACTTTAGAGCGTGTTGCTTAATTATTTCTTAATTTTTGTTTGAATAATTATTTTTACCTTGTTAAATAATAATTTTCCGAATTTTTATATGTAAAAATTCATAATGTAAATTAAAAATAAAAGATTTTGTGATTTGATAATTTCCTTTATTTCGTTATATTCACTATTAGTCCAGAAAGCCACTGCGCATCCGCTAGGAAAAATGTTCTAATTCGGATTTTTTGCACAATCTTACTCAAAAAGGACCCCTTTTAACAAATTTGCATGTTGCCAGGACCAAAAGTTGGTCAAAAATTTTTTAAACGTTTTTTTTTGTTTTTTTCCTAAAATTATTTTTTTGGCATGGAACAAAATTTTTTTAGGTTTTTTGGATCATTCCAAACCGAAAAGGTCTTTAGTGACTTTTCTCTAAAGTTGATAGTTTTTGACATATAAGCGATTAAAAATTGAAAAATTGCGAAATCGGCCATTTTTAACCCTCAAAAACTATGTGAAAAACTGAAAATTTAAATGTTGCCAAGCTAGGTAGATATTCTCTAAACATCGGTTGATGAAATCCCGAAGAGTTTTTTGCAATACATATCAAAAACCCCTTTGTTTTCTAATTGCCAATCAAGCGTGCGCGACACTATTTTCCACGTTGCATGTGTATGCAGTAAGGTGCAAATGAAACGAATAAATTCGTTATTTCGTAAACAGGCGACTTTAAGGAAAAATCCCGAAACAGGTCGATTTTTATTTTTAAGTTATGATATTGTGACATATATGGTATACTAGTGACGTCATCCATCTGGGCGTGATGACGTAATCGATGATTTTTTTTAAATGAGAATACGGGTCGTGTGCTGGCTCATTTGAAAGGTTCTCAATTTCTCTATTCAGTAATATAAACATGTACATAATTGTTTACACAGGGTGTCCAAAAAATTTTTATTAAATTAAATCATTTGGTAAATTGAAAAAAAATTAAATGATTGGACACCCTGTATAAATAATTATGTAAATGTTTATATTACTGAATAGAGAATTGAAGAACCTTTCAAATGAGCTAGCACACGACCCCTATTCTCATTTAAAAATATCATCGATTACGTCATCACGCCCAGATGGATGACGTCACTAGTATACCATATATGTCACAATATCTTAACTTAAAAATAAAAATCGACCTGTTTCGGGATTTTTCCTTAAAGTCGCCTGTTTACGAAATAACGAATTTATTCCTTTCATTTACACCATACTGCATACACATGCAACGCACGGTGGAAAATAGTGTCGCGCACGCTTGATTGGCAATTAGAAAACAAAGGGGTTATTGATATTGTATTGCAAAAAACTCTTCGGTATTTCATCAATAGATGTTTAAAGAATATCTACCTAGCTTGGCAACATTTAAATTTTCAGCTTTTCATATAGTTTTTGAGGGTTAAAAATGGCCGATTTCGCAATTTTTCAATTTTTAATCGCTTATATGTCAAAAACTATCAACTTTAGAGAAAAGTCACTAAAGACCTTTTCGGTTTGGAATGATCCAAAAAACCTAAAAAAAATTGTTTCATGCCAAAAAAATAATTTTAGGAAAAAAACAAAAAAAAAACGTTTAAAAAATTTTTGACCAACTTTTGGTCCTGTCAACATGCAAATTTGTTAAAAGGGGTCCTTTTTGAGTAAGATTGTGCAAAAAATCCGAATTAGAACATTTTTCCTAGCGGATGCGCAGTGGCTTTCTGGACTATATGAAACCCAGAGCCTCTAATTACGCCACTGGAATTGCAACGGAACGCCTTGCATAAAGTAATGAAATTGCCTAACTTACCCTGAACACTGACATTCTAATAACTAAACATAAAAAGTTTGGTTAGGTTACAAGTTTTGTAAAATAATGAAATGATGCAACAATTGCAAGTATATTTATCTACAGAATGTGGAAATACAGTTTATCCGAATTTACTTTATATAACTATGTATAGAATCAACCAAATTTAGTACTTTTAGAACGTTCTGCAAGCTTACAAGTGAAAATGGTTGTTAAATTATGTTGATATCAAGACTGCTGCAGATGTAGTACCTCGAAGATATATA
This sequence comes from Diabrotica virgifera virgifera, assembly GCF_917563875.1. Taxonomy (NCBI): domain Eukaryota; kingdom Metazoa; phylum Arthropoda; class Insecta; order Coleoptera; family Chrysomelidae; genus Diabrotica; species Diabrotica virgifera. The sequence continues at coordinate 177,752,344 of NC_065449.1, read as the reverse complement.
ACAACATTAATTAGAATGAAGTTTGGACATGCATGTTTCCCTCTACATCTAGCAAGAAATAAAGTTTTTGATTCAAATCTTTGTACAGAATGTCAGAAGGTTGGTGACTTAAATCATACTTTCTTTGAGTGCGCAAAATATATTCCATGCACATATAATTTAATCCAAGATTTAATAAAATGTAATGTTTTTCCACCTTTCAATGTATCCTATCTATTGTCTCTGAACAGCAAGAACATATATGATTGTTTAATGAAATTTATCTGTGAAACTAAAATTAACCTCTAAACTTATTAATCCTGATAATTTGGTATATTATGTACATATGAAAAAAGAAGAAGAAGAAGATACATAATGGAAAATGTGGTGAGCAACTTGGACAGTCCATAGCGGTCAGCTTTTGAACTGAGTAGAGAGCTGTAGAAGAGTTTGCTATGGAACTCTAAGGACCTCATTGCTTTCCCTATGTATGAACAGGAAACAAAAAAAGTTGTGACTGGCTAAGTGACACCCAAGTCTATGCCATAAAAAAAAAAGACTGCTGCAATTTCTATTTAGGTATGTTACATTTATATTACTACCTGTTATCCTAGTTCTTTAGACAAAACTCTACTATAAGTTATCTCTAGTTATTACACACTTAATTGTGCCCTTATTTAATCAACCTTCACAACTCTGTATAGTAAGTTCATATTCTGACGGAATGTCTCTTTTTAGGAAATGTGATACTGAAAGGGTCTTAAGCTGACTAGGCCATGTTCATACAATCAAATTATGAGGATAGAGCCTACCTTGATTAGTGGATTACTGCGTAGAATTAGTCCTACCACAAGCTCGTAGTCCGTAGCCACCAAGTTTAATTGATTTTGAAGTGCTGTACTCCATTGGTGGTATCTGGGGCTTCTACTGCGTGCAAATGAACCAACCAAGACCACAGATTCAAGTGTTCATCTGTTCGGAACCAACGATAAGCTGCTACTATATGCCCCAAAACCCATTCCAGTCCAGTACAAATTGTTACAAGCAAAAGCAAAACAACCAAGCGGAAAGTTAACCAAACAAACCATCAAAGCAAACAAGGCCTAAAACAAACCAAGCATTATGACAATGGTTACAGCGTTAAAGTTAAGTATTATTTTTACGTCTAGAAAATAAATTAGTGAATTTTGCTAATAATGAATGTGAAATGTGTTCTACTAAGTTAATTCACTAAAATAATTCTACCACTTTAATATGAATTGATAATATATTCCTCCTCACCCTGTGATGTAATGTGGCCAAAATTGTAGGTTTCACTTCGAAACTTTGTAAAATATCTAGGAAGCTATAAATCCCTGTCTTTGACAGGGATTTTCAGTCTATTTTCAAACCGATTTGAGAAATAAGTTCATACTTCCTAAGATTACTTCGGATAAAATTTAGGGTGTAAATCCTCTAACTAAGAGAAGTAGGACCCCCTATCATATCACCAGTCAAATTCCATCTGAAGGAAGAAAATGTGCAAATGTCAGTCAAATCTGACACTAGGAAAAATATAATTACCAACTCATGTTTTGAAATCTGCATTAAAGCTAGGTTCACCTAAATGTTAACTAAATTTTAGGGTACTTTGTGTACTAATTTACTTCTGGTACTACTGTAACCTTTGACACAATGACTTGACAAGACAAGGACGTGACCTTAACCTCTGTTTACCAATCATGTAAACATTGTCTGTATACGTTTATTTACTATAATTATTTTTAGATTCTTTAAACCCAAGAGGCTTCCTACCTCCAAAGGCTATAATAACCAGAACAGATCTAACCGAACCAACAGAAAGGTCAGTAGTTCTCTTCAAATCTTAAAGGAACACTCTAAGGTATGATATTTTATTTATTTCAGCTTTTACTACCAAAGTAATCGCTTTCTACATACTGGCAACCAGATAAAACTACATCCTCATCTGAAAAACTTTATCAAGATATATAAAATATAACATTATTAAGCTGTTAATATATAAGCAAATAAAATCATTTTTAACTTTATATCTCTATTATTTACTATTGGAAAACAAAATCAATTATATACTACTACATATATTTGAGCAATTACTATTCTGTGAGTGAATATTGTATTTACATGAATTTTCAATAATTAACAATACAACAATAGCAATTGTAGCATTTCAAGCGTAACAAGCGTCCGACAGCTGGCGTACCTACCCTTAAAAATTTGTCAGACAATAATCCCCCCCACCCCAAACAAAACAAAGTTATGGAGTCATAAAATTATACACTTACACCTGATTTTTGCAGGATTGTTTAGAAATACATATAGTTTTGTAAGGAAAGAGTTAGATTTAATACCTACCCTAAAGCGAATAGCGAAATAAATTTGGCTGTCTCACTAAGCAAAATAATAAAATATTATTTGCGGACGGACGCGTTAGCGACATCTAGGAAAAGACATACGAAAATTCTACCAACAGATAAATAGCTGCAGAAAAGACTTCAAACCCAGAATAATAGCCTGTAAAGATAGGGACGGCTCTATAATTAGTAACAAGGAACAGATACTAAACAGATGGGCGCAACATTTTGAAGAACTGCTTAATGGCAATTATGAAGATGGCGAGATGGAGGATCCCATGCTTCAAATTAATGAAGATGATCGGCAGCCACTCCCCACCGAAGAAAAAATTAGAGAAGCCATCTTAACACTTAAAAATAACAAAGCCCCCGGTTCGAATAATCTCCCTGCTGAACTCTTCAAAAACGGCGGCGACACGCTCTTGAAACACATGCATAAACTGATAACTGCAATTTGGCAACAGAAAGAAACACCCACAGACTGGAAGTTGGGTGTACTGTGTCCTCTACACAAAAAGGGAGACATGATGGTGTGTGATAATTATAGAGGCATCACTCTACTCAATATGGCATATAAAGTGTTGTCCAACGTATTGTACAAAACACTTCTCCTCTATGCTGAAGAAATAGGAGGATATCAGTGCGGTTTCCGTCCTAATAAATCAACAACGGACCAGATATTTACAGTGAGGCAGACCCTTGAAAAAACCCTAGAGTTCGGCGTCGACACCCACCACATATTCGTGGACTTCAAAGCCGCATACGACTCAGTTAATAGAGGTAAACTTCTACTTGCTATGGTAGAATTTAAAATACCGCTTCATCTTGTCCAATTAAATGAACTTACGCTCACAGGAGCAGAGAGCGTGGTAAAGATCCAGAACGATTTCTCAAGACCCTTCCATTGCAAAAATGGACTAAGACAGGGTGATGGACTATCGTGTCTCTTATTTAACCTGGCATTAGAAAAAATAATTCGAGAGTCCCAAATTAATACGAATGGTACTATCTTTAACAAATCAGTACAAATTGTCAGATACGCAGATGACATAGACATCATAGGTAGATCTAAAGAATCTCTGACTGAAGCATTTCGGTCGGTAAGAGCATCTGCACAGAGAATGGGGCTAAATATAAATGTTCAAAAGACCAAATATATGTGTTGCACTAGGGCAAGCAACCCGACACCTACAAGAATAATAATTGACGACCTAGAACTAGAAGGTGTCGACACCTTCATATACTTAGGCTCGCTGCTAACTAAAGATAACAATGTCAGTGAAGAAATTAAAAGGAGAATAGTGTAGAATAATAGGAGAATAGTGTAGAAAAGGAGAATAGAGAATAGTGCGGTAGAATAACAAAATTAGCGAGATATCTAACAAAGATGCTAATATTATAGACCGTGGGCCCACGCTTAAACAAAAACATGATTACCTCCCTCATAAGACTTCCTTTATTCAGGTTTTCATGTCGAGTCGGACACCTTTTCTAATACGGAAAATTTTTGGAGAGGGTGCCGGAGAGAAAATGTGTGAAATCGTCAACTTTGGAGCGCCCGACAACTGGAGCACCCTTAACAATTTGTCGGACAATATTACCAGTAAATTGTAAATATTTTTATCAAACATTTATTATGATGCGTGCGCTCCCTCCAAATACAGCAAAGTATGGATAAAAATTATACCCTTATAGCTGATTTTTGCAGGATTGTTTGATAATAATACTTACAATTTACTGGTAGTTAATATTGTCCAACAAATTTCTAAGGGTACTGCAGTTGTCGAACGCTCCAAAGTTGACGATTTCATGCCTATGACGTTTTCATTTTATAGACAAAGATTTCAATCATATTCCCCCTAGTAAAAAAATATGTAGATATCTTTCTGGTGAACAAATCTCTTCTGTTACTGTTACCACATATTATAACCAAAGAGAAATGGGAAGAAAATGTGGTGTATCTAAATCGTCAGTTCGAAGGTTGAGTAAAAAAACTTAAAGAGAAACGTCTTATTACATCAGTTCGGAAGGGTCGTTGAGGCAGAAAGCATTCGGTTACCCTTAAGAGGGCAACGAGTTTTAAAAAATTTGAGTGTAAAAGACAGAAGAACCACCCAAAGAGATATAAGAAATAAATTGGAAGAAGCAATATCGGTGGACACTGAACGCTAAAATTTATACAGTAAGGGGTTCAAATCTCGTTCAGAAGCCAAAACTAACACCACAGATGCTTATAGTCTAAGAGCTAGTGAACCCTCCGACTAACGGTCTTTCTGTAAGGCTAGAAATTTGTATAGTGATAATTCATAGCACACCAAGGCTAAAAACCATGACCTGGCAGGCATCAGCCCTGCACGTGTATCTACCAGGTGAATCGAAAAGTGCAAATTTAGTGGGTAAAATAAACTTTCTCCTGTAAAGTTTAAATTTAAGTATGTGTTTGAGTAAGTCATTTAGAAGAAATGTGTACAAGGACAGGCGATTCTGAAGAGCATAAGACCTTGCCAGGCGAGGGGAAAGATTAGGGGTTTTTCCTAAAATTATTTTTTTTGCATCAAACAAAGTTTTTTAGGTTTTTTGAATCATTCCAAACAGAAAAGGTCTGTAGAGACTTTTCTCTTAGGTTAATAGTTTTTGTTATATAAGCGATTAAAAATTTTGAAAATTACGAAATCGGCCATTTTTAACCCTAAATCGGACATTTAACTAAAAATTCCAATGTTGCCAAGGTAGGTAGATATTCTTTAAACATTGATTGATAAAATCCCGAAGAGTTTTTTGCAATACAATATAAAAAACCCCTTTGTTTTTTAATTGCTAATCAAGCGGGCGCGACACTGTAGTATAAAATGAGGACGTTTGAGTTTGCATAAATTCATTATCTCGAGAATGGGAAAATTTGAAGAGAAATCCTCAGACAGGTCGATTTTTATTTTTAAATTAGGACCTTTTGGCATATATATAATACTAGTGACGCCATCCATCTAGGCGTGATGACGTAATCGATGATTTTTTTAAATGAGAGTAGGGGTTGTGTGATAGCTCATTTGAAAGGTTATTTAATTCTCTATTCAGTAATATAAACCTTAATATAATTATTTATACAGGGTGTACAAAACATTTTTTTCTTCTTTTTGACTAAATTTATTTAATAAAAAAAATTTTTTTGTACACCCTGTATAAATAATTATGTTAAGGTTTATATTACTGAATAGAGAATTAAATAACCTTTCAAATGGGCTATCACACAACCCCTACTCTCATTTAAAAAAATCATCGATTACGTCATCACTAGAGACTGGAAAATATGCACTAAAAAATGTCTAAAATATGCATGCAATATGCATTTTAAAACAAGCTGAATATGCACAATTAACATGCAAATATGCATTTATATATGCACTTATTTTTATATGAATAATTTTATGGTTTACGTTAAATACATAAATAAATAAAAAATAATAAAAATAAATAAATAGGTTTGAATTTAAACCAAATTGTATTATTATTTCTTAATATATTTTTTTAACTTCAGGTTTTGTGACAAATAAAACGGCAAAATATTTTATTTTGACCACAAGATAAATAAGAGTACAATAAAATAAATGTACATATTTTTATTGTTACAATATTGATTCATATTTTCTAAACTAATATTATAAAAAGAGTACAATAAAACAAATTTACATATTTTTATTGTTACAATAAATAATCATATATTGATTCATATTTTCTAAACTAATATTATGTCTTCTATCTGTTAATATTTGTTTATAGGCAGAAAAAGATCTCTCAACGTCACAAGATGTAATTGGGGCATATTTAAACTTTGCTATTAGAGACGGATCCATATTAATATTTTCATCGAAGTTTCCAAAATTGATTATATTATTTATTGAACGCAATAAAGTGAAACCCTCATTTTTGTTTAAAACGTCATCAAGTTTATCTTTAATTTTTACTCCAATTTCCCCATTCAGATTTGTTATTTTCTGTTTAACCGAATCAACAATAGACATACTATTGTGAAGACATAAATTTTGAGCCTCTAATTTTGTAATTGAACTTTCAATGATATCGAAATTCGATTTTATATACAACAATTGATTTTTAATAGACTTTTCTTTAAAAATATTTTGACAGTTATCAATAGCGGTACAAGTCGGATCAAAACTTGAAATAACGCTTTTGATGTCGTCGTAGTGTTCAGATAAAAATATAGCACTTTTAAGCCAAGTTCCCCATCTGGTTAATACTGGTTCTGGTGGTAAAGGAATATCGGGAAGCATCTCCCTATATACCTGTACACGTAGTGGTGCTTTCAGAAATACTTTTTTTACATTATTTATTAAGGTGTTTACATTGGGAAATTCAATTCTAACTTTCTCTGCAACTCTGTTTAGGCCGTGCGCCAAACATGTACAGTGAATTAAATTAGGGAAAAAGATTTTAAGATTGGATGCAGCTTTCATCATATATGAGGCGGCATCACTAAGCATTAATAATATTTTTTCAAATGGTACTTGATCAGGTAAAAAAAAATTTGTTAGGGATTCGTTAACAAATCTAGCTATTGTAGCATAGTTTGTTTTTTCCAAACATTTTACACTAATTAAGTATGAGTTTTTAAAATCGCCAGAGTCGTTAAGAACTCCAACAATTAGATTCGCAATTTGTCGACCCTTTGTATCCGTTGTTTCGTCGACGGAAATCCAAAGATATTCGGCTTTTAACTGATTTTTAATACTCGTCATCACATCTTTGTAACATGCACTGACATATTTTTTCCGAAGAGTTGAAGAACTTGGTATTTGAGCTGGTTTATCTTTAATCTTGCAATAAGTTTTTAAAAAGTTTTGACACGATTTATGTTCTAACTTGTGCAGAGGGATATTGCAGTTCAAAAAAAAATGGCATAAATCCTTTGCAAAGGTTTCTTGCCCAACTGACGTATTCTGAATCTGCAAACTGTTCTGTAGAATCTGCTGGCGAGGTTTATTATCATTTTTTGATAGCTTAGTTTGGTGAAGTGAAGTTTTTATGTGTTGAACTACTTGGAATTTCTTTTGACATGGAATCTGGAATATAATGATAATGATGTTTTAGATGTTTTCGTAAATAGATACCTACATTAAAATGATCAAACTTTTTAAACCTCCCCCAATTTTTTTTTATTTCTCAAAGTGAAATTGAAATCGTCAAACAATAAAGTACAGTCAGTGTACCGTAGTATACAGGGTGGGCCACTCTCAACACCTCGCTCTGTATAAGCCAAACCGTTGCGAACTTTAAAAAACAGTTTTTGAAGAAATGGGACGGTTTGTCATTTTAGAATAGACAGACACATAGATGTGCAAAGAAGTTTGATAAGTTTAAAAATCTATTGAAGTGGAGAACTTACCTTTTTATCACAAATGGTGCAAAACATACTTTCACTGTCGATAACTTTTAGATGATTGTTACTTCCAATCCAACTTCTGAGAAGACTTGATTTTTCCCTTGCTACTTTAGGCATTTTCACAATAATAATAAAATGATTTTTTTACACAGTATAGTCAATAACTTGCAATCACAAAAGTTGAATAATCGGCGATTGATTTAAGACTAACCATTCATAAAATAAAATAATCTATCCTACCCTTAAAATGCTTAAAATTTCGTTTTGGTTGGTTTTCCCAGAATAATTCATAGTTGGCCGACACCAGCAGAAAGTACAGGTAATATTTGTAATGTTATTCAAAATATAATCGGTATTTACTTAGGTAATTTGTAAATTCTGAGAAGTCTATAAATCTTAAATATCCGGATAATGATACCTGCAGCTATAAATAACGCCCATTATGTTTATGGGTACAACAACAAAGGAGCTTAACAGCAAAATATTTACTTTCACATTTTATTTTAATGGATGTTGATGTTACTAATATATACCTTATTTTTAAATGGGGTAGAGTAAATTCCCATCAAAATATGCATTTATATGCTCTTAAATCTCCAAATATGCAAGGCATATGCATTTATGAAAAACATGAGAAATATGCAGCATATATATGCATATGCATTTTGCATATAATCCAGTCTTTAGTCATCACGCCCCGATGAATGACGTCAGTAGTATTATATATATGCCAAAAATCCTAATTTAAAAATAAAAATCGACCTGTCCAAGGATTTCTCTTCAAATTTGCCCATTCTCGAGATAATCAATTTATGCAAACTCAAACGTCCTCATTATTTATACTACAGTGTCGCGCCTGCTTGATTAGTAATTAAAAAACAAAGGGGTTTTCGATATTGTTTGAAAAAAACTCTTCGGGATTTCATCAATCAAAGAATATCTACCTACCTTGGCAACATTTAAATTTTTAGTTAAATGTCCGATTTAGGGTTAAAAATGACCGATTTCGCAATTTTCAAAATTTTTAATCGCTTATATAACAAAAACTATTAACCTAAGAGAAAAGTCACTAGAGACCTTTTCTGTTTGGAATGATTCAAAAAACCTAAAAAAACTTTGTTCGATGCAAAAAAAATAATTTTAGGAAAAACCCCTAATCTTTCCCCTCGCCTGGCAATGTCTTATGCTCTTCAGAATCGCCTGTCATTGTACACAATTCTTCTAAATGACTTACTCAAACACATACTTAAATTTAAACTTTACAGGAGAAAGTTTATTTTACCCCCTAAATTTGCACTTTTCGATTCACCTGGTAGATACACGTGCAGGGCTGATGCTTGTCAGGTCATGGTTTTTAGCCTTGGTGTGCTATGAATTACACTATACAAATTTCTAGCCTTACAGGAAGACCGTTAGTCGGAGGGTTCACTAGCTCTTAGACTATTAAGAAATGCTTAGCTTGAGCCAATTTGCATAAAGACTGGACTATTGATGATTGACAAAAAGCAATGCAATTTGATACAGAACATTTTGTTTTCATACTTTATAGTTTTTACTCACATTTGCAAATTTTAATTAGTGATGATGTAATATTTGAAATTATTGATGAAATTTGTCCATAGACGTTCAGGGGGAAAATAATATGAGAAGGGAACTGTAATAAAAACAACTAAACCTCCCACCTCAGTAATGATTCGGTCTGTAATGAGTGACAAAAGAATGGGACGTTTTGTTGGAGTACCTTTCCATGGCCAAATTTTTTGATAGGGTAAGAGATTCCTCTATTGCCATGGCTGGTAATTCACCAGACATGAACTCTATCAAAAATGTCTAGGAGTGCCTAAAAATAAAATTGGTCGAGGAAGTAATATCAAATAAAGTTCAGTTGATAGAGCTAATGTCTCTTTTATTGTGATTCTCGTTCTTTTATTGGAAACCTTTTATTGGATTCCCACTGAGCTAGCGACGCTAATTCCGCTATAATTATCGCATAATTTTCTCTCTTTTTTTTTGTAGAATTAAGCATTTATTAAAAATAACTATCTTCTAGTATTTCCAGGAGTATGTCTGATCAATGTTTCACTAGTTCAATAGGCATGTGTCCAGGCCCAGGAGCTTTACCTTTCTTTATTTCTCTTAATTCTTTTTTAATTTGATTTTTACTTATTAGCTGTACCTTCTCTTCATTATTAATGTTATCTTCGTCAATTCCTCCCAGAAATTCTTTACTGTTTTCTGTCAGTAGTTGCTTCTAATTAATCTCCCACTTCTTATTCTAGATTAGGTCTACATTTACTGTTTCTTCCCTTTCTTTTTGTAATTTTTAATAAATTTCCGGGTTTAAGGTACTTTACTTCATGGTAAATTCTCGCTCCCCAGGCTTGCTTCTTGGTATACGCATTCTTTCTCTAGCTGGTAGTTGCCTAAGGCACAAAGATATCTGGGTAAAAACCTTTAAATGTTATCGAGTTTTTAAATTCTCAGGACTCTCCCCACGGGAGTTGCAATGTCCAGAGGGTACAACCTCACATAACGGACTCTAAATGGCAATTCTTTCAGTATATTAGATTATAATCCAGTATTCTAATAAAAATTATCAAATATTCCGCACTAATATAATATAAATAAATGTTTAGAAATATCAAGTTTTGTTTTATAATTAAATAAAATGTTAAAATGTTTTATAATTAAATAAAATAATAACAAAACGTTTACATTTGTAATCACACAACAAAAAATCAAAACAAACTTTTGTTTTTGAACTTAACTGTATGTTTTTACAAAATATATGGAATTTTCGCCAAAAAATATACCGATTTGTCAATGTCCTTGGTCTCACTGTTTTAAATCCTCACTATTTTTAATGATGGTGTCTCTCTCGTCAGAACATAAAAATATCGTGGTAAAATAATATAATATCTACTACCGGCACGACCGACCGCGACGCCTTCAGAATTATTCCAATAAATTCTGTGGCTTATCCCCAGCTGCCCAATAAATTTTCCTTGTACAATGTTTATTGGAGCGGTCTTCTAAAAATCAAAGTGCTCTATGAGAGAGGCTGAACAAATTACCGACAAATGAATATCATTCAAAAAGCGTCGTGTGGGAATTTTTCCACTTCTAAATTGAATTTCGTGCAAGGGTTGGCTCTAAGGTCCAAAACGGCTAATAATGCAGGGAGTGTCGGCCAATTATAATAATGGTGTTTGATGGCATTGTGTTTTAAAGTACTTGGCCCGGGAATAATGGGAAAATAAAGGCCTATTACGTAATTCTTTTCAATTAGACGTCGAGGGGAGAGGAAATTAAATATGGCTGCTGCTAGACACGAAAGATTTATGTAATTTTTATTATAACTGCGCCGGTCTACACTGAAAGGGTGTTTATACGGTGCAGCAATGTCAATGTCCATATAATGTCTTAGACTTTAGACTATAAAATTTTATATACGAGGCACCTACTCTAGTCTGGTTAAAAGGATCCCCATTAATTTTACACACTGTGAAACATATACACGAGAGGCTATAGTAGAGTTATGTTCATGACAAACGTGTCCGGTGCTGGATGTCTGCGACTAAGGAAATTACAATAAGACGAAGAAAACTATTCAATCCTACGAAGAAAAGTGGGACATCTTGGATATTAGTGCACCCTAATATGTCTGTGTAGATTTTGGCATTGGATCCGATCATCACTTGTAACACCGTTGCTGTATCGTCTATTTTTTCATACTATCACGTTACAATTTTTTGTGATATTATACACGAGCGGGACACCCTCAAAAAAGCGCTTAGTTTTCGAGATACTGACCACGGAGGGGTGAATGGCTAATTTTATTCATACTTTATTTTTCGAGGGTGCTGAAAACGAAAATGAGGTTTATTGTGAATTTTATGTGGGGGAACATTGTAAAAACGCAATTTTAACCTAAAAATAAAAAAATGAGATCACGTTTTTTGCGTTTACCTCGCTATAACTCTGTTCCATTTTAATATTTTTTTCTGAAATTTTTACAGTATATAGCTCTAACATTTCTGAAGACAAAGGTACCTGCTTCAAGTTTTTATTTTTATCATGATAAAGGTTATGAATTTTTCAAAGAAAAAGGTGCGGATTTGTGCATTGCAAAGTTTAATCGCAAAAGTTGTGTGACGAAGTTTAAAATTTAGCTTCTTAATCACGTTTATTTGAAAGTAGAGAGTACAGAGAAGTTTTCTGGTAAGTTTTAGATCAAAATGTTTTATAGAAAAAAAAAATAGTGCAACTTTTAACGTCGACATTAGAAATCCCCAATATAACGCTTATTTTTTGAGGGACAGACAATCTAGGTCTAATTTCTCACCTTTAGTACTATCCTTGGGTTATAAGCTTTCATTTGACACCTCATTTGTCATTCTACCTAGTATAGTGACGGATAAGTAAACGTTCTTATTCTATTATTCTTGTAGGTACATTTAACATTGATTGAAATTATGAAAGAAATAGCATGGCAACACTGTGACGCACAAACATAAGATTCAGCTGTGCGTTACATAGGGTGCACTAATATCCAAGATGTCCGAAAAGTGAGTGCGCTGAGTATACATACTACAGATAAAGAGAAATCTAAACGATTGCAATGTAAAATATAATTTACCTATTAGTCCTGTCGCCAGGGGAGTACAACGGCCTCCTTAATTCAGATGGACTTACCCAAGTTTTTTTATGTATTTTGACCCGTAAAACACGAATTTTTTGGGTAACAGTTGATCCGGATGTCGATAAGTTTGTTATAAACAAAGAACTTGAGGAATTACATAACAGCGATTTTTCGCAAAACAAAACATTTTTTTGTATTTTTTTGGGTGATTCTCAGCAAAAAATGGTTTTACAAGTTTTTTTTGTAGGATGCATAGTTTTATAGATAAACGCGGTTGAACTTTCATAAAATCGAAAAAGTGCAATTTTTGAACCCGAATAACTTTTGATTAAAAAATAAAATAGCAATTCTGCTTACTACACTTGAAAGTTCAAGTCAAATTCTATCGGTTTTGATTATTTGCATTGCTAAAAATTAAGTTTTTATTTGTTAAACAAAGCCATGAACACATAGTGTTTCCCGTGCCCAATGCATGCGTTTTAATGTACGTAATCTACGTAGAAATGGTTTGTATGCGCGCCTACTCGTTCGATTTCAATGGGAAATGCATTGAAAACATCATTCAATCACTATGTGTTTATAGCTTTGTTTGACAATAAAAAAAAAATAATTTTTAGCAATGAAAGTAATCAAAACCGATAACATTTGACTTGAACTTTCAAATGCGGTAAGCAGAATTGCTATTTTATTTTTCAATCAAAAGTTATTCGGGTTCAAAAATTGCAATTATTCGATTTCTTGAAAGTTCAACCGCGTTTATGTCGAAAACTATGCATCCTACGAAAAAACTTGTAAAACATTTTTTGCTTAGAATGACCCAAAAAATAAAAAAAATGTTTTGTTTTGCGAAAAATCGCTGTTATGTGATTCCTCAAGTTCTTTGTTTATAACAATCTTATCGACATCCGGATCGACTTTTACCCAAAAAATTCGTGTTCTACGGGTCAAAATACATAAAAAAGACTTGGATAAGTCCATCTGAATTAAGGAGGCCGTTGTACCCCCACTGGCGACAGGACTATATGTATGTTTATGGCGTTCTACGTCTAATTACAATTTTTAGACTCGATCGTTTTCTAGTTCCCCATTGTTTAAGTAGTACAATTTTAACCAATTTTTGTATTTTAACTGGACCGAGCTTAAAACTGATTCTTTCTCCTTCCTGTTGGTTGGTTGTTTCTATAGTTGCTGATGATGGCTCGTAATAAGCCGAAACGCGTCCAAACATTTTAAATTTATAATTGATTTAATTTGCCGATTTAAAATTGCAGATGCAAAAACAATAAAAAAAATATTACAATGGAAGTAGTGATGAGCGAGACTGGTCTTGGTCTTGCAGTCTTTTTTTGGTCAAGACCAAGACCAAGACCGCCTTTTAGCTGCAAAACCAAGACCAAGACCAAGCTTGCAAGAACAAGACCAAGACCAAGACCGAACCTTGCAAGACTATGCAAGACCAAGACCAACCTGCAAGACTCTTGCACTTTTTTGCGAAATTGGTTTTTTATTAGTTAACTTTATTTTTTTAGTTCAATAATAGATACTGACTTTGTAATAAACCTTAAAGAATATCGAATTTTTAAAATACATAATATTTTAAGCTAAAAATCAACAATTTTGATATATATGTACTTTGATCGGTAGTAAAACAGATTAAGGGGAATTGGTTTTAACATTCTTCTTCTAACTTTTCTGGCGTTATCTTATAATTTTACAACAGTAAGTAATGGGTATTTAACGTAAGCAGGCCACTCAAATAACAAAAAAAGCAATCGAATGTCAAAAAAAGAGGAGGACAATCGAATTAAAAAAAAATGCTCCGTATTAGACTGTCGTAAAAGAAGGGTCTAGGACATTTCGCCGTCGCCGTTTCGCCGTCGCCATTTCGCCGTCGCCGTTTCGCCGTCGAGCCATTTCGCCGTCGCCATTTCGCCGTCGAGCCATTTCGCCGTCGCCATTTCGTTGTTAGCATTCGTACTTTATAATTTCGAGATGATAATTACTTGTATATAAGTTTTGAATGGTTTTCGAACGATTATATAGGGTCTAGGACGTTTCATCGCCGCCGTTTCGATTAGGGATGGACTCGAGCCGAGCTAAGCCGAGCTTTTGAAAAGCTTGTGCTCGGCTCGAAATTTCGAGCCGAGCTCGAGATAGAAGCTCGGCTTGAACTTCGAGCTTGCAGGTTGAGCTCGTGGCTCGTGCCGGCTCGGCTCGAATAGTTCGAGCCGAGCCGAGCCGAGCTCAAAAACATAATAATGAATGTAAAATATAACATTCGTAGTAATTTTTTTTACTTATAATAGTCAAATATAAGAAATAATAAGAAATTCACTAAATGCTTTTCACATAATAGCTACATACTCTGTCATAGTAACGTTAGGAGACAAGAAGAGCGAGATATTTTTTTTCTTAGATTAATGAACAAATAGGAGAAATTAAAAATGTTTATTTCACAGTTTGTCTTAATTTCTGTTTAAAAAACTATGATAATGTATGATTTTAGTGTTCGTCCTGAAATAATGTCAGTCTTTTTAAAATAACCGGATTTAAAGGAAGCCAAGAAAATAGTTTTATCGCTGAGAAACTATATAGGTAGATATATTACGATAGTTTAATATAAATTTCAAATAAGATGGCATATTTGTATTAAGTATTATGACAAGATAGTGGATGAATTGTTTGATAACACCCGGATTTCGTATAGTGTAGTGATAATAAATAATACAAATAACAATAAAAAGTAAAGTCTAATACGACCAGACTAATCCATAAATAATCGGAGTAGGAAAAAGCAGCATATTTTATGAAAACATTTTTTTAAATATCAATATTCATATGTACATACAGTGTGGCCAAGCCAAATGGAATAAATTTATTATTTCGTGAATAAGCGCTTTTGGAAAAAAAATCCGAAACAGGTCGGTTTTTATTTTTAAATTACAATTTTTTGGCATATACTCGTATATGATAGTAGCTCATTTGAACGGTTATGAAATTCTCTATTCAGTAATATAAATATTAACATAATATACAGGGTGTCCAATTTTTTTTTAATTAAATTAATTGACACAAAAATGAGAATGTATATGTAATTTATTTAATTCAAAATACATTTTGCTACTGTCAGTAAACAGAAAGAATGTTCATTTGACAAATAAACATAGCTTTTCACTTAAATTCAATGTTCAAGATGCCACTCACCTGCCTCTTGGTAGTTTGAACATTTAATTTAAGCGAAAAGCTGTGTTTATTTGTCAAATAAACATTTTTTATGTTTTCTGACAGCAGTAAAATGTATTGTGAATTAAATAAATTACATACATTCTTCTTTTTGTGTTAATTAATTTAATTCGAATTTTTTTTTGGACACACTGTATACATAATTATGTTAATATTGATATTACTGAATAGAGAATTTAATAACCTTTCAAATGAGCTAGCACATGACCCCTATTCCCATTTAAAAAAATAATCGATTACGTCATGACGCCCAGATGGATGACGTCATTAGTATGATATATGTAGGTATTATATATGCCAAAAAATCGTAATTTAAAAATAAAAATCGACCTGTTTTGAGATCTTTTTCCAAAATCGCTCATTCACGAAATAATGAATTTATTCCATTTGGCTTTGCCACACTGTATAATACTATTGGTAATATTGTAATGTAGTACCTACCACCTAAAAGGCCTGCATAAATAAATAAAAAATATAAATAAAAAGTATCAAGTATTTTATTGTCTTATATTACTAGATTCGCATAAAATAAATCTTTCACTAAACTTAATACAGATGAGTTGTAACTCTTTTTTTTTTAATTTAAGTAACTAAAAAACCTGTGTCACCTGAAAAATATTTTTGTACACTTACAGTCAATTATAAATAGGTACATAGTATCTCCATTAACATTTTATATCGGAGATACTATTTAAAAAAAAATTACATTGTTAATAAAAATCATTTACAAGAGGAAAGGAGGAAAGTGTAGGTATATATTTAAAAATAACATTATAACTCTATTCTTACCAAATTATACATATACGACTCTACTTCAACAATAAATAAAATTAAACCTAGAACTAATTTAAACGATTAAAATTTAAAAAAAAATTGTTTTACACATTTTTCAAAATTGGGTTTTCTACCCAAGAGTTTAGACATAAGAGGCACTTAGCCGATTCATTAGTCAATCTATTGCGTTGTTTTCGAATAATTAAGCCAGCTTTCGAAAACAATCGCTCAGATGGTACGGACGTAGCAGGAATACTTAGTAAGTCTCTGGCCATTTCAGCAAGAACAGGAAATCTTCCTTTATTTACCTGCCACCACTTTAAAATATCTTCGTTGCCAGTACTTTGCGGGAGTGCTATGTAGTCATAGAATTCAGTACTTAAGTCTTTTGGTTTTGTTATGACCTTTGATTGATAATAGCTTTCGAAATTGATTTCAAGCTCATCTTGTACTTCCATGACCACCGACGATTCAGATGTACTTTGCGTTATATTTTCTACAGCTTGCTGATTTCCTTCATACTTTTTTAACAGTTTTTTAAACACTGAATACGATTCGTTCTTTAAGTCCCTTCCCCAAAGTGAGTTATCAAATGCTTCAAGTTTATGTCTTGGGTCTAAAATAAGTACTGCACAGTAAATCCAATTTGTTTGTCTGTAATGTTTTAAAATTTTATCTCTGGCCTTTTGAAATGCAGTTAAAAGTTGTTCATCTACACAGGAACGATTCGGTTTATCGTCAAGCAACTTTGATTGTAATTCGATTTTGTCTAACAGTATATTTAAACTGACCATCACTGATGGAAGCGTTGCGTATTTGTCTCCTCCAAGGTTTTCGCTTACTATTTTAAACATCTTTAAAAATTTACAGACGGAAGCTAACATCTGCCATTCGTTTTGGTGTAGTCGAAAATTGTTTAATTTATTGACACTGTCGCTTGCACATAGACAGTCGATCCCCTTTTTTAACTTTAATGCGACATCCAACATATCATGAGTGGAGTTCCATCTTGTTGGAACATCCAGAATAGGTGAAATCTGTGTAGATGCCCCAGCAGTTTGGCACGCACTTTTAAAACGGATCCGTAATTTTTCAGATTTTTTTATTTTCTTAAATATATAACGAATTTTATCCAAACAGTTAGTTGGTGTTTGAATATCTTCATCTAGAACATCGTTGTGTTCGAACTCAACCTCTTCATCTACGTTACTGCTTTCTTCATCTTCAGCCTCCCCTCCTACGTCTTCTTCTATTTTCAGAGATTTTAAGCAATCTTGAACAGCCAAGTTCAGAATATGTGCTACACATTTAAAATGTTGATTAACGTCATCAAAAGAAGGAATAAGCTTTTTTAACTCCTGCATGAACGTTGTATTTGCTGCAGTGTTGTCAACAGTTATGCCTTGAATTTTCGATGTGATGCCATAGCTCTGCAAAGATTCATAAAACAACTTGGCAATATCTCTCCCAGTATGAAGCCCATGTGAAGGTGAGAAATCGATAACTACAGACTGGAGTTGCCAATGGTCATCAATAAAGTGGGCGGTGATCCCATAATAAGATTTTCCATTAATTGCCGTCCAGCCATCAATGGTAAAAGATATTCTTGATGTGTTTTGTTGTAGTATATGCATAACTTTTTTTTGATCCTGTTCAAAACGGGACACAACCATTCTCTTTAAAGCTTTTCGTCCAGGCAGGTTTATTCCAGGTTTGATTTGATCGAAGAAGTTCCTTGTTGCTTCGTCGTCAAAAAACGAAAAAGGTAGGTATTTAGTGGCCACCCAATCAACGATAAAGTTTTCATCTTTAGGTTCATTCACGGATTTCTGCAATAAACATAAACGAGTGTAAATTACTTGATATTTGAATGTAAATTTGAATTATTTTTAAAATAAAGCTATTATTTTATTGTATTTATTTTGCTATTTATTATTTCCCAGCCAACATGAATTCACACTAAATTACCAGAGCCCGCTAATAGTTAAAATAGGATTGGAGGTCGTTGGGTAGGTACAATGAACTGCACACTAAAGGGATTACCGAATTGGGCGCTGAATTTTTTGAACTTTTTTTTTTGGTTTTTCCATAAATAAACAAATTAAATTGACCTAGTCTTTTAGAAAATTATGAAATATAAAATATTTTAATTATAACTTTTATTTGTTCTTTAAGTCAATATCATTTACATTGTTAAAAAACTAAATCATTGAGAAAAGTAGTAATAGATAATGAGAAATTATCTAATTGTTTAGAATTATTATAGCAGCCCAGCGGGTAAACAAAATTATTTTTACCAACTTTACGGCAATTGAACCAACAAGAATATTAGCAAGAATAAGGAGACAATGGTTGTTAAGTGTTAAATGTTCTTTACGTATTTTATATTTTAATTTTTGGTTCCTTTCAGACTTTTGTAAGCTTTGGTTTCAAACAACACAAAAATAGAAGTAATTAAAAACTAAATTATGGACGAAAACGGCAAGAATTACTTGTCGCAGACGGAAAAGTTTTATAAAAGTAAAATGAAAGTGATAAAACATGGTAAAAAACATAAAAGGGAGTTTGGGTGTGGTACCAATTATTAAAGATAAAATGAGATAAGTTTAAGGTGGTTATGGCGCGTACAATGCGCAAAGGTACCATTTCATCCAAAAAGCGAAAATGTGTGTCGCACCTGGAGCTAGTAAGAGAGGAAGAAGAAGCCGTTATGGTAAAGTTAGGAATGACATGGCGGTAAAGAATATTTATTCTGATGTGGCTCAAGACAAAAAAGGCAAATATGTATAATGATGATGATGTAATAGAAGAGAATATATTAGGCTATTGATTATGTTCAAAATAAGATGGCTAAAAGGAACTACAACGTTCACGGGGTTTTATTGTTTCTTGTTTCATATGGTCAATGGACCTCTAAATATGAAAACACCGCGGAGTGCTTCCATTTACAGGGGTGCGTTTTTGAGAAAGGGGTGAATTAACCCCTATGAACTAAGGTGCATAGTATGAGTTCTATGCCCTTTTAGTACATACATTTCTACAGCAAAATTGTTCGAAATTAAATTTACTATTGAATTATCACCTTTTAAAGTTTAAAAGTGTTTTTTAAAAAATATAATAAAAAAATGCAAATTCATCCTTCCTCTTTAAAATGACGTTTGGCAGAGGTCATCGCTTATAACTCGACAACAACTAATTTTAGACAAATATCACAAGAGACCTTTTTTGCTCAGAATTATCCAAAGAATCTAAAAAGACCTTAATACTATCAATTTCTTTACAGGGCTTCTCATAAAGCCCTTATTTTACCATAATTTGTTAATAACAATTAAACGGACCATATTTGGGCTTCCAGACCACTTCCATTGGATTCAGCGACCCAAAAAACTTATAATACCACCATTAAATCACGGGGAGCTCGAACTTTCCCACGGGACCCCCTCTGTTACGACTAGACAATGGATCTCGGATTTGCATTTTAGGTTAAGTAGGTATATCAATTTTCATTATAATTAATGCAATTGTTAGTACTGAAAACTAACAGCTTAAAATTTTATAATTTTACTCAGTTTGACAACATTGTTTAACGTTAAGCAATTATTTAATGCCAAATATTTATCAGATTATTACATCGACCAAAATTTTATTAAGAAAATTCCCAAAAAAACTGGTTATGAACAAAAAATTTTATTACACTTTTTTTTCCAACAATAATAAATAAAAACTGAAACATCATGCAAAAAAATAATAAAATATTATTTTTGAATATTTGCATTGTTTTGGCACATCGAAAACTTTGGCGTTAATACTTTGAATATTGACATTACAATAGTAAAATGTGTTCTTACCTTAATTGTTAAGAAATTATGAAGTGGTCCAGCTTTGCTAGTTCCAGGTTGAGAGAGCTTTGGAAAAATAGTACCATATTCCTTTGGATGTTTACTTAATAAGTGCCTTTTTAAAGTAGTTGTAACGGAAAGTTTTACTTTAAACTCACTTTTAATTTTTCGTTTGTTACATAATTTGCATGTCGCTAATTTGTTTATTTTGTCAATAATTTTAAACTCAAAAAAGCATGTAAACTTGCTCCGAAATGTCGAAGTTTCGTCAAGAGTATAATCGCCGCTAACGCTTTCAGTCGACTTAGTTGACACTTCACTATTTTCACTTGGACTTGGAGAAGGAAGATTTGTGTCCATAAAACTATCATCACTATCGTAATTAAACATTTTAAAAACGCGAAAAATTTGGAATTAGGTTCCTAAACAGAAATGGACGAACAGCAACTTCAACTTCTTTCTCAAGACTGAAAAGATTGTAATAACTATTAGATTTCTTTCCTACTACCCGTAAAATACAAACGTGCTAGTTTTCTTAAAATCGGAATTATTTTCTTAATACCTACAGATTTAGCAAAGTTTATACTGAGAAATAAGTTACAATAAAACATTCAACTGTACAGATTAACAGTAAATTTCTATTGTTAAATTCATATCATTATGTCCAAAACCATTCAAGTATGGAGGTACGAGGTAGAATCCCAATTTTATAATCCTCCATAAACTTAAACTGCCTCTTGTAACCTTCTTAAGAATTTGTTTATCAAAAAGACTAACTTCTAGGAATGCGAATATTTACATTTTACCATAACAAAAAAATATGTTCATTAAAATTTTTACCTCTTCCGAGTAACTATAGTAAAAATGAGAAGTACATAACTGCATTTTATAAATCCTATTCAAATATTTAGTGACGATATTAGGGATAATCGAAATGCAAGAATATTATTTAAAAAGGAATTTATACAGAGTGTCCGTAAAATATGTAATAAATTAGATACTTCCTTAATCCTTTTTAAAAATATCTGGAATTCGTGGAGTTTTAATTTTAATGTTCTACCTTCTACCATAAAATTTGATTATACAGGGTGATATACATTAAGCTGATATGTATGAGGTAAATGTACACTCTGTACCTACGTTGTGACATTTTTAGATCGAAAAAATGAGCTGATGTTAAAAAGGTATGATACTTGGGGTCTAACGGACAGAATTTCAAAGATATGCGCTATGAAAATAAATTTTATTGATTTCAAATTATTAATCTAAGAATTTGAAAGTAATCCAGTAATTGATACATGACTTTATCTTAAATTTTCACACTCCCACGTCTTCCAATCCACCTGTTCGGAAAAATTTCGTCTACGTACCTTGGAACATCTACAGCATAATGCGGAGGCGCAATATCCTATTGAAACCATAAACTTTCATCAAAACCTCCAGGATTAATTCTACTGGGAAATAAATAAATTAAAGTAGGTGCGAGATACCCCGTTAAAGACTGATGTTATGCGACTCGTTTCAATTACCTTTGAAAAGTAGGGTCCGATAATTGTTAGCCCACATATTTACCTTTTGCAGGTATTGTGTATGAAGCTGTTATATTTACAAAAAATCCGATGGCGTCATCACCTTTATGTGTATCACTCTGTGTAATTAAATTTGGTTGTAAAATGTAGATCATTAAAATTAAAAATCGACGTGTTTTAGATTTTTTTCAAAAAACTTTTAGTTTAGGAAATATCCCATTTATTTAATACATTACGGACACACTGTATATTGCAAATACATATTTGTCGTCTAAATTACTTATTCTCAAACAAAAGTATCAGTGGTATCAAAAATAAATAGAAAAAATATTAGAGTATTAGCTAAAATATTGACAAGCTCGTTAAGGAAAGCTCGGCTCGTTTCCAATTCAGCTCGGCTCGGCTCGAAAAAAATTTGGCTCGGCTCGAAGCTCGGCTCGCAAGAAACAAACAGGCTTGAGCTCGAAGCTCGGCTCGTCAAACGAGCCGAGCCTCGAGCCGAGCCGAGCTAAGCTCGAGCTTGTGTCCATCCCTAGTTTCGATGCCGCCAGTTCGATGCCGATGCCGGCCGATTCATCGCCAGTCAATTAATCGCTATCTGATATATTTCCGAATTTTCGACAGTTACAATTATTAGTTATTTTTAGTATTAATTAGGAATTCTAGGAAATGCGAGATATGACGGCGATGAAATGGACTGGCGATGAACCGGTGGCATCGAAACGGCCGGCGATGAACCGGCGGCATCGAAACGTCCCATTCCGATTATATACTATCAATTTTGCATAATGAAGTTTTTTATTTTTGATAGAGTAAAAACAATTGAAATTGAAATCCCTTTTTTCAATATTGTTTATTTCCGGGAATCTGATAATAGTCTAGTAACTTCAGCATTTTATTAACACTGACATTTAGTATAAAAAAAAGTTAGTATGTTATCACGTTCTTGCGACATTTAGTATAAAAAAAGTTAGTATGTTATCACGTTCTTGTAAACTTAACCAATGCCGGGATGGCGACGGCGAAACGGCCGACGGCGAACTGGCTCGACGGCGAACTGGCTCGACGGCGAAACGGCCGACGGCGAAGTGGCTCGACGGCGAAACGGCGACGGCGAAATGGCGACGGCGAAACGGCGACGGCAAAACGTCCCAGTCCGTAAAAGAACACATTTTATGAAAAGAATACTGATGACGTCGTTTCTGCAGTACTCAAAAATGACATTTAAAAAACCGTATATGTAGAAACAGAAATAAAATTATTCCTATGACAGTTCAACAGTTTCCAGTATAATAGAGTTTCCGCCATATTTGTTTCTAATTGGAACTTAAAAGCTAAAAATAATGATTTTTTTTTGAGTGATACTGGATTCTTCTGAAAATGATTTTCTTTAATTTTTCTATTTTCAGTTATTCTCTATTATGAACAGTTTCCGAGATATCGAGTTTTGTCACACTATACAGCCACCCTGTATATGCAGAATGTTTACTAAGTATGTGTACAAACTTTATAGGTTAAACGTTCATATGAAGTGAAAATAATTTTTTCCACCTACCTCTACCGAAAGTATACTTTTCCGGACCTGATTGTAGGGAGCAAAGTTGTACTTTTCCTCCCTAGGGAGGAAAATATTTTTCCTCCCTAGGGAGGAAAAATAAAAGTGACGTTATGGTATTTCATTCATGAAATATAACTTATTGACGCCCTGTACAATATCTATTTTCTATTACGTAAGTATCTATACATTTTAACGTTTATTTAAAAACACTCTGTATTTTGCAGAATGGTAAAAAACAGTCAATTGTTATTTTGATTTAACAATGTTTACATTAATAATTTGACTTATATTTGACAGTTGACAGTTATATTGTAACTACTTGTTAGTTTTAGTTCTAATAAATTTTGTTGGTTAGTTACATATATAAATTAAGTAAAAATTAAAAAATTACTTGTTATTTGAGGAACGTGGAAAAATCATATGTATAACATGGGAGTAAAGTGCCTTTTCCTCCCTTGAATGATTACTTCATTCAGTAAATTTCATTCGGAAAAGTAGCACTTTCCTCCCTTGTTATACAAATAGCTATTATCTACTCTATGTCATATTATGTATGTCTAAGTTTTTAGTTTGTGAAAACTGTCATTATAGATAGCAGTGCGTGAAGGATTTAAAGTGTGCGTGAAGTAACAATGTATTTTATATGGGACTTACTTTTTCGCACTGTTTTTAACTTTCGCGTTGTCATGATGATGACAATATGAGCAATGAATTACATCAAAAGTTTTGACAGTTTTGTGGTTTGAAAGTAGTTGGAATTTTTAAATGTCAAAGTTCTAAAAATTGTAGAATAGAAATGAATTCCAGTGACGAAGAGTTACAGCTTTTTTTATTTGTTTATTGTAGATAAAATATTGTATGAAACTGTTCGTGAAGTACTTTTTGCGAACTTACGCGATTTATAGCACTCGCTCCGTTGTCGCTCGTGCTCTAAAACTGTTTTATACATAACTATTTTTTAATGAGAAATCAGTGTTCACGTTCGATACATCATTTCAATAGGAATTTTACATCTGGTTAAAATGTATTTTTAGTTTTTTCTCCACATAAAAACACAGTTTTGCTTTTGCCTTGTATATAAGTATATATAATTAAATAAAGCGCGTATTTCCTTCAAATAAAATAAAATGTAACTAATACCTTTTTCTTTTTTCTTCTTTTTTTTCATTTTTCTTTTCTTTTTCTTTGATATCATTTGCTATTGAAATTATATAAAGCAGGTTGTGTCTCAATTCAACTTAAAATGGAAATTTGAAAATAAACCATTAAATTTGAAACATATTTTTTAATGAAATAATAATAATTAGGTGAATATATAATGTTAAGATCCTTTTAATATTCATTCTTCACATCTTTATTTATATCAATGTACATACATTTTATTCGAAATTGTTTGGTTCAAATTATTACTACCAAAAAAGCAAGACCAGCAAGACTCTTGCAGCAAGACCAAGACCAAGAACAAGACCGGCTAGTACAAGACCAAGACCAAGACTGCCTTTTAGCTGCAAGACCAAGACCAAGACCAAGCTTGCAAGAACAAGACCAAGACCAATACTAGCCTTTTCTTGGTCTTGTTCTTGTTTTGCTCATCACTAAATGGAAGGCGAAAAAAGGGAGGCCCAAAACGAGCTATTTGGATGACGTGGAAGACATCCTGAAAACCGTGAATATAAGACAAGGGAGGAGAAGGGCACAAGAGAGATCTGAATGGAAGGACACGGTCAAACAGGCAAAGACCGATCCAGGATTATGATGCCAAGAGAAGAAAATAATTGTTTTTTGTGAATGTAGCTCACCGTAAAAATATTACCCAACTAGCCGTAGAAAAAATATTGTATGCAACTCACAATACATCTGTATTCAGTAATTTTCATAAAAATGATACGTATATACAGAATAATAGCGGTGTATAATAATTTACGTTCAGTGGAGATCCATGTATAGTAGTACTCAATCAGAAGATTATATCGAGGATGTTTGTTGGTTTGGCCATGCTGTAAGAATGGTATATGTTCTTTGTAAAGAGCAATGTACGATTAAAGGGAGATCCATGTACTCAATCAGAGAAGATAATATCGAGGGTGTGTGTTGGTTTGGTCATACTGTAAGAATGGAATACGCTTTTAGATGCGAATTTCGAATGGAATACGCGAATAGGTTGAAGATTCTTTTACGACGACATATAGATGCTAGATGGCTTGGGCACAGTTAAAGGTTGTAGCCGGTAGAGGGCATGATTAGGCGATTTGTTTGACGAGACAAAGAACTATAATAGATGACATCTAATCCCCCATTAATTTATTACCTTACACGTTAAAATAGGTCCACTAGCAACGAAGATAATTATGATAGAGTGCTCTTTTGGTAATGTTGTCATGTTTATTTTTTGTCTCATCGTAATCGTTATCCCCTCCCCTTTCCAGCAAGTCCTCACACGTCACGATCCGAAGTGAGGTCGCGCCTCCACCACAAAACGAGACAAAAATGACCAGAATGGACCTTAGATTTTATTATGGAGATTTACATGTAAAAAAGGGTCAAAGTGGGCCCGAACTGTTGCTGTCCTTTTACTTGCGTAATTGTTTAATACAGATTTCAATCCTCTACAAATGTTCTCATGACTTTTGATGTAAAATAATGAGGAAAGCAGAAGTTCAACAATACAGAATTTCCTATTGAATTTCCCGCGGATCATTTGACGATCCGGTACATGTTAATAGTGCATATTTCATGGTTGTTTATTACATATTTAGTGTTATTTATACTTTTAGTCAAGTCCCTAATAAACATTTTTAAATCGGAATGTCACAGTTCTTCTTCTCCTACGGCACTACAGCTTAGATTGAGCCTTGGCCTCCTTTATTTTTTGCCTTCAACCTTGTTTATCTGTGGCTGCTTTTCTCCATACACGAACTCCTAAAAGAGCTTGTGTGTCGCTGTTTACTGTGTCTTCCCAGCGCTTTCTTGGCTTTCCAACCGGTCTCTTTCCCTGAATTATAGCGTTCAGTGATCTTTTTGGTAGCCTATTCTCTCCCATTCTTACCACGTGTCCGGCCCATTGTAATCTTAGTATTCTAATGAAGTCTGGCAGGGATGTTGCCTTATAAAGTTGATAATCCATTCCATTTTCCCTCACAGATCCTAGTATTCTCCTCAGTAGTTGCCTTTCGAATGTGTGGAGTTTGTTTTTGAATGTTTCTTTCAGGACCCATGCTTCATTGCCATCTATTGGTCGAATTAAGGTGTTATATATTCTCATCTCATGTCACAGTTACTCCATTACAAAGAGAACTTAGATTAGTTCTCAGGTTATAAATGATATGATATAAACCAATAAATCTTTATTTTATTTATTTCGGTTATTCCCAATTGCACACCACTGTTGACCGGTAAGATTAGAATTTAATTCATAAAAATGAAAAACCTGTGACGGAATGAAATTACTTTAAATGATAGTTTTACTATAAATTTCGTGATGCACCCTGAACATGTTGTCTTTCGTGATACACCCTGTGAATATTTAATGATTTATTACTATTTAGTAATTTTTTACAGATGTAAGAAAATAATTTACCATGTAAAAAGACCGTAACGTAGTTTATTAGCTTTATACAGAATCTTGAGTTACACCAACGAAAAAATCGTTAACAATTCAAGCAGCACTATTTTTGAAGATAAAACCAACATTTAACATTTGTAAAATCTAATCAGATATCAACTGCATTTAATATTGCACATTGCATGTAGGAGACTATAGCCAGCAATCTAACACTACCTGCTTTCAGATCTATCTGACCCATCCACATCCATTCCCTCGACCAAATACGTTCTCCGCATTGTTCTAGAGTTCTAGACTCTTACGGTATTGATGGCAGATCGCGGTTTGTCAGATCTTTGACCAGACTAAAGCAATTCGAGAAATCGGATCAGTTAATTCCATCGCTTTATCAGAGCAAATGCATTCCTCATTCTACACCGTGTACTCAAAAACATATATGCGTAATAGCCCAATCAATTTTGCCAAAACCCCAAAAAAAAATAAATCAAGGATGAAAATTTGTGATAACTTTAGTTGAAAGTGTTTATTATAAAAAAAGTTTACAATCGTAAGTACCTCCCTTTTGTAAAATTTATTTTCATATATTTTCAATAGTAAGAGATAG
This sequence comes from Diabrotica virgifera virgifera, assembly GCF_917563875.1. Taxonomy (NCBI): domain Eukaryota; kingdom Metazoa; phylum Arthropoda; class Insecta; order Coleoptera; family Chrysomelidae; genus Diabrotica; species Diabrotica virgifera. The sequence continues at coordinate 177,724,844 of NC_065449.1, read as the reverse complement.
ATCAATGCAAATTCAAATAAACCCAGAACAAATAGCTAGGGCATGGAAAGAATATTATGAGGAAAAATTTGATACCGAAGTAATACAGGTGGACAATGTAATAAATGAAGGCCAAGAAAACACATAGATAGACCAAATAAGTAGAAAATAAGTAATAGAAGGAATATCAAACATAAAAATAGGCAAGGCAGGAGGAGATGATGAAATTCAACCGGAAATGGTAAAATACATGGGAGAAGAGGGAATAAACTGGCTATGGACAATATATAAAGAGGAGTGGAAAAAACAAGCAATCCCTAGAGACTGGCAGAATAACATCGTCGTACCAATATACAAACAAGGAGAACATATAAACTGCGAAAACTACAGAGCTATATGTCTGTCATCGGTATGCTTTAAAATGTATACGAAAATAATAGAGAAGAGACTAAGGCAAGAAGTAGAAATGAAATTGGGAGATGAACAAGCGGCCTTTAGACCAGGAAGACGAACAAATGACAACATATATATCATCAGGAACCTAATGTCTAAGATGCTTAGACACGGGAGGGGGGGGGGAACTGGTATGTATTAGCATCCATAGACTAAGAGCAGCATTTGACACGATAGAAAGACGATAGGGGAATGTTTGAGGAAAATAAATGTACCAAACAGATTGATAAAAATTATAGAAAGTACTTACAAAGAGGTAAAAGGAAGAGTACAAATAACAGGGGAACGATCAGAAGAATTTAATTGGAATAGAGGTATTAAACAAGGAGATAGTCTCAGCCCTTTGCTATTCATAATCGTAATGAACGAATTAATAAGAAAAACTAGAGCAAGAACCAACCAACTACAGGCAATAATAGGATACTATAGATTACAACCGGTAACAATAGAGTACTTAATGTATGCGGACGACATATTACTAATAGCAGATTTCGAGAACAAAATGCAGAAACTAATGGATATATGGGTAGAGGAAATAGAAGAGCTAAAAATGAAAATAAAGGAGGAAAAAAGTAAGATAATGATAATCACCGGCAAACAAGATAATGAAATAAAGATAAAATGCAAAAACTTAGAACTGGAAATAGTTACAACTTACGAATACCTGAGAAGTATGATTACTAACGACGAAAAAATAGACTGGGAAATAACAAATAGAGCAAAGAAATCAAACCAGTTATACTATGCCTTAGCCTCAATATAGGGAAAAAGAGAACTTGCAAGAGAGACAAAAATAAACATATATAACACAATAGTGATACCGACTGTGCTCTATGAGCACAGAACATAAGAGCAGAATAAATGCAATGGAGATGAGATATTTAAGAAGGATAGTTGGAAAGACAAAATGGGATAGATTAAGCAACGAGACTATTAGGAGAATGGCTAACCAAGAACCAATAATGAATAAACTAAAAAAGAGACAAATGAATTGGTATGGGCATTTGATGAGGATGCAACCTAACAGAATTACGAGAAAAGTCCACGAAGCAAAGAACATTGTAAAAATAAAAAGAGGCAGACCAAGAAAAAAATGGATACAGCAAATAGTAGAGGCGGGAACAGTTAAAGGAAAATCACTCGAGGAATTAAAAAATAATGGCAGAAAACAGAAAAGAATGGAAGAGATGGGAGAATGTAAATTAAAATAGCGATCCCAAATCCGACACCCTGATAGGGTACAAAGAAGGGAAGAAAGAAAGAAAGAAAGATATTTTCAATATTTTCTTTAAGTAATTATTGAATTATTAGCAGCGTAGCAAATTACGTGTAGTATAATTCTCACTGGTATGGAGATTAGTTGTTAACAATGACAATGGCATTGTCATCATTAACTTAGAGATGGCTTTTGAATGTTCTTGGATAACCGTTACTTGTTTAATCGCTTAAATTATTAATTCATTTAATTAATATGATTATTTTTTCATTAACTATGTATTCAGTGATTACATTAATTATTTATATAGGACTAAACAATATAAACTAATATGTACTCTGAAAAAAAAACAGTTATTTTTTAATAATATATTGTTACTATGGAACGCTTAGATAAATGTTGAGAACATCTTTAACAACAAAATACTTATATCACAGTGTTCTTTGATCGAGCTATAATGTTTGATAATAGCGTCCTCTCAGTCTAATAAAGAATGTCAACTCCAAGTAATAAAAGTAATCAGTTTATTACGATCACTGTAATAAACATTAATATAAATTCGTGAACATCAATAAAAGCAATTAGTAATTTGAATGAACGGAAGCCATCGACCATTCTTATTCTTATTGTCAGTTATGACCTCTTTGCTTCATCGATTTTTTAAATAATTTAGTGGAAATGTTCGTAATATTTTCTCCAATCATTTTATTAGGATCGTACATAATGACAGTAACTACATGTTGCTTTGCCCTACATCGAGGTAAGAAAATAAGGGACATTTTGACATTTAGCTGATCATTATCTGTATTAAAAATATTATGTGTTAAAAATGTATACAATTTTGAAAAAGTAGAGGCCTTTAAAAATGTTCAAACTGCTCTAAGATGAATAAACAATAATTAAGTAAGAACACACACACAAACGAGGAAGCATTTTTGTATTATCTACAAGGAAACTACATGGCTTATTAAGCTAATTGTTTTGTATTATTTGGAATATTTGCGCTTAACCTTCTTAGGTATTGCCACTTATGTTACTTTAAGCTTACTTACTACTACTACCACCAGGCGCGGATACAGGGGGCCAAGGAGTCCATGGACCCCCCTATTCTATTTAGTCTATAAGTGTTTTTTTACTATTTATTATTTTTTTCTGTTAACTCTAAACTTTAAGCCATCAGTACAACATTAAATTACACGACAACCGCTTCCAAAGAATTGAAAGAAGCCATAAAATCTAATAAAACACCCTTCTCTGAAAAATAATCTGCAGGCGCATTTGTTTGGGTACCGGTGGAACCATAAACAACGGAAATATTTTTCTCAATTCAAAGAATAACAAAAATGATATCTCATGACAAGTCACGTTTCAAATTTGCGATACAATAAAGATATAAAAAGTATTTTACTAGATAATCCATGCGTACATTGCGTACCTACCCATTGATGGTAGAAAGGTTAATATTTATGGTAAAGAACGACCAGTGATATTAATAGTCGTGAATTGTCTATCAATCCTTTTGATACCGTAGGTATCTGGGATTATATAGTGTATTTTATCCTCAGAGTAAGTGTGAGTCGTATGGCTAAATCTGGAAAATATAGTATTTGAGATTTGAGGTAAGTCTGGCCCCCTATTATGAATTTCTAGCTCCGCGCCTCACTACTACTATTACTACTATCAGTTTACAACGTTCTCCGACGCCTTCCGACTCCTAACCTCCATATTCTCTGTTTAACCATATACCTGGAGGGATTTCTCTTTCCTCTAGTTCCTTTTCAATTTCCTCCCTCCAGCTTCTTCTCGGCCTTCCTCTTTTATTTCTCCTTTGTGGTGTCCACGTCAAAACCAGTTTAGGGATCCTGTCATCTGGCATTCTCTGTACATGGTCGTACCATATTAGTTGTTTTGTTTTTATATCATTAATTATTGTATGCGTGACTCCCATCATTTCTCGTATTCTCTCATTTGGTATCCGATCTCTTCTTGATTTCCCTGCTGCTCTTCGCCAGAACTCCATATTTAATTTATTTATAATTTATTCAATTTATTTAATTTCTTTAATTTATTTATAATGTCCATAAGGAAAAAATTTCCTGTGGCTGGCTGTATACCATTAATTACAAAAATTGAAGAAAAAAATCTTCTGTGTAAAAGGTATATTTATTTGAAAACCCCAATAAAGGGCTACATTAAAAACAGAACGTTTTCGCTGTAAAGAGAGCATCATCAGTGTTCTTTGCAAGCTCTATATGCTAAGCCACCAAAAACACATGGGTTAAAACCCTTAAAATGTCGACTAAAAGTCTTACATTGACGAAGAGAAGCCTTCAGTTGGCTTCCATCTTTCTCTTTGTGAAGACAGAGAAATCGACTCAACCACCCACATGCTTCGTGGAATAGTCATATAATGCTTTGAGGTATCTCTCTAAATCATTAGATGATGCTCTCTTTGGAGCGAAAACGTTATGTTTTTAATGTAGCCCTTTATTGGGGTTTTCAAATAAATATACCTTTTACACAGAAGATTTTTTTCTTCAATATTTATAATGTATTCAATATATACTCAGTGACATTAGAAGTGTTACACCCAGAAAGAATCATTTCTGGAACTTAATTTTTTGGCAACATGGTACATTTTCATCAAGAATGAAACGATAACATTGACAAGACTTTTATTGACATGTAATAAAAAAAAAATAATGTGTTTGGGGACCCCCGAGCTGAATACACTTCTGCACACGTCCAGGTATTGACAAAATGAGATGATCGATGTCTGCTTGTGACACCTCCTTGCAAGCAACTTGAATTTAATGGATTAACTGTGCCAGAGTCTGTGGAGGATGGTGCAAAGTGGACAGTCTCTTCCCCATCATATCCCACACGTGTTCTATCGGATTTAAAGCCAGTTAGCGGGGTAGCCACGGCAAAAAATTAACACCAGCTTCTTGCAGAAAGTTGATAGTTCGACGAGCAATATGGGAACGTGCGATGTCTTCTTGAAAAAGGGCGTTTCGATGGCCGTCTAGATAAGGCAATAAAGTGGTTTATAAAATGTCATCAACATAACGTGCATCTGTCATACTGCCTTGAATAAACAAAAGTGGTGATCGGCTACCATAGGCAATAACCTCCCAAACCATTACTCCAACTGTCCTGTGTAGATGCCTCTCAACAGCAAACCCGATATCTCGTCGTTCTCCACGGCGACGTCTTATCATCTTACGACCATCTTCTTCTTCAAGTGCCTTCTCCTAATCGGAGGTTGGATATCATCATCACTATCTTTACTCTATCCACCGCTGCTCTAAAGAGTTCTATAGAACTGCATCTAAACCAGTCCCTTAAATTCTTTAACCATGACACTCTCCTTCTTCCTATACTCCTTCCGCCTCTTATCTTTCCCTGTATTATCAGTCTTAGCATTTCATATCGCGGTCCCCTCATTACGTGTCCCAGATATTGTAACTTTCTTATTTTTATTGTGTTTATTATTTCGCATTCTTTACCCATTTCTCGCAGTACTTCCGTGTTCGTTTTCCTCTGTGTCCATGCTATTCTAAGCATTCTTCTGTAACACCACATTTCAAATGACTGTAGCTTATTTATGTGTTCTTGCTTTAATGTCCAGCTTTCAAGTCCATATTGTAGTATCGAGAACACGTAGCATCTCAAAGCTCTTGCTCTCAGTTCTAAGCTAAGGTATTTGTTGCAGAGAACTGTTTTCATTTTTACAAACGCATTTCTTGCTATTTCTATCCTGGTCCTTATTTCTGTTGTTTGATCATTTTTCTCTGAAATCCAGGTTCCTAGGTATTTGTATTTATCAACCCTTTCTATCGGTACATTTCCCAAATGTATGCTTGTTTGTATGTTTGTTTTCTTAGTTATTATCATGTATTTGGTCTTTTTTATATTCATTTTTAGTCCATATTCTTTACAGAAATTGTTTGTTTTGTTCAGTAGTAGTTGGAGTTGTTCAGCAGAGCTTGCTATAATCACGGTGTCATCTGCATATCTTATGTTGTTAATAGATCTTCCGTTAATTATTATTCCTTCACTTTGAGATAGCAATGCTTCTTCAAAAATGGCTTCACTATATGCATTAAAGAGTAATGGAGACATAATACATCCCTGCCGAACTCCTCTCCTGATTTCAATTTCTGGACTGGGTTCGTTATCTATTACAATTTGTGCTCTTTGATTCCAGTAAAGGTTTGTTATTATTCGTAAGTCCCTTTTGTCTATGTTTTTTGTCTTTAGAATTTGGACTAATTTTTCATGTCTTACTTTGTCAAAAGCCTTCTCAAAATCAACGTAACAAATATGCACATCCACATTCATGTCCACGCATCTTTGAGCTAACACATTAAAAGCAAATAACGCCTCTCTGCTTCCTAGTCCGTTTCTGAACCCAAACTGACTATCATCTATTCCTTCTTCTAGTTTTTTGTTTATACGACCATGTATTATTTTCAAGAATAATTTGAGAATGTGACTTATTCTCTTACGGTCTCTGGTCTCTTACGACCATCATGCATCCCTAAACAAAATTGCGATTCATATCTGAATGCTGCATTATGCAATTCTGACACCCAATGTTGCCGTTCTCTGCACCAATTCAAACGTTGATGACAGTGGTCCGCAGTCAAAGAAGTACTCGTCGTGGGCGGAATAAAACCAGTCGAAAGGCTCCAATGCTACTGTATAGGGTAAGTATAGTAACAAATCTACCTTCTACGCCAAACCATTGGTCAGCGATTTGACGCGTAGTAGCAAAACGGTCTCTAACCGAATGGCTCCACGAGCGACAAGTTTACGCCAACAGTAGGAGTAAAATGAACTTAAGGTTCCGCGGAACGGAATAGGAATAGCCGAACTGAAGCGACTACGCACAAGTCCTGTAGTGGGTTCAGTTCGGCTATTCCTATTCCGTTCCGCAGAACCTTAAGTTAGTTTTACGGCTACTGTTGACGTAAACTTGTCGCTCGTGGAGCCGTTCGCTTAGAGCCAGGAGTCTAAAGCGTCTATCTTGACGCCCTGTGGTACGCCTCGGTTGACCAGTTGGACTTCCTCTACCTTCGTTTGTCCACACATGACACACTTGTACTGTCATTGCCGTACAATTAATACGACGGCCAATTTCGCGGTACGACAAACCCATATCTCTATAGGCAATAATTCTACCCCTGTCAAGATCCCTAAAATGGTGTTAATTTTGGTGTCTTCGAACTCTAGGCATATTCTTGCACTGAATACAATAATTAGACTGAGGAATTATAACTAAAAATTTCTAAATTTCTGTACCAACCAGTCTTCATAAATTGGTCTTTTCACAAAAAAAAATTATAGATAAAACTTTATTTTTACAAAAACTATAAAAGATAAAACATTGATACTGTTATCATAAAACATAGCATGCTTTAAATATAGTGATTGTGCTGCCAAAAAATAAGTTGAAGAAATGATTCCTTCTGGGTCTTCTTCAGTGACTTCTAATGTCACTGATTATTTTTAATTTATTTACTTTATTTAATTTATTTATTTTAATTTACAATTTATTTTAATTTAAGCTTATTAATTTTCTTAAATTAATATAGCTTTTGTTTTTATAAATTTTTAAGTACATCTCACTACCATAAAATATAATTTTACTTGTGCTTTACTATTGCTTGTTAAAATGTTTACTGTATTTTATTTAAATTTCAATTAAAGTTATTACGTTCCTCATGTCTGTTTTGTAGTAATTTTAATTTTGTTTAGATCGTAAAACGAAGCCAACTGGAAAACACGAATAAAATCATTTTATGGTTTACCATAACTAGGAAAATTGGGTAAAATTAAAATACAAACACAATGGAATTTGGTTAATTTTACAATTATTATTTAAATACCTAATTGTTTTGCAACTAGGTACATAACGTTATAGGTCACGTAAAAAATACACGGAGAAGATTTATTTTGTTTTATTCAGAAAAGCATTTTTTTCAAAATTTAATTTTTTTTTAATTTAAAACCAATTTTTTTCAAAAATAAGCGCTTTGAACCGATGAATCTTATACAGTATGTCCCTGTAAGTTGTATCCATATGGAAAACTTTTTTATTATTAATTTTACGAAAAAAAGTTATTCTTTATAAAAAGCTCTGCATGGTCCAAAGCCTAAGATTTAACCATCAAATATCAAATTTTTTGAATATTATACGAGGTATGTCAAAAAGTTTGAATTTCACTCAAGAGTAAAGTAGCTTTATTTTTCGTAATATTGGAAATTGCTGTTATGAAAAGTTGTTTGGAATTAAAAACTATATTCTAATATGCAATTACATCCTTCTAATTGAAAAAAAAATTTTTGAGAAATTATGGATAACTATCATTATTTTTTCAATTATTTCAATTATGATAACTCTTTTATTATTAATTTTACGAAAAAAGTGATTCTTAATAAAAAGTTCTGGATGGTCTAAAACTTAAAATACTTAAAATTTCATCAATTTTATACGAGGTATGTCAAAAAAGATAAATTTAGATCATAAGTCAAGTACCTTTATAGTTCAGAATATTTCAATTAGAAGGATGTAATTACATACTGAAACATAGTTTTTAATTCTAAATAACTTTTCATAATAACAATTTTCGATATTGTGAAAAATAAACGTATTTTACTCTTGAGCGAAATTCATATTTTTTGACATACCTCGTATAAAATTGATAAAATTTGACAAAAGATGGTTGTATTTTAGAGTTTAGACCATGCAGAACTTTTTATTAAGAATCACTTTTTCTCGGAAAATTAATAATAAAAGAGTTATCTGAATTAAAATAACTGAAAATAATGTTAGTTATCCATATTTCAAAAAAAAAAAAAAAAATTTCAATTAGAAGGATGTAATTGCATACTAAAATACAGTTTTTAATTCCAAACAACTTTTCATAATAGCAATTTTCAATATTGTGAAAAATAAAGCTACTTTACTCTTGAGTGAAATTCAAACTTTTTGACATACCTCGTATAATATTCATAAAATTTGATATTTGATGGTTAAATCTTAGGTTTTGGACCATGCAGAGCTTTTTATAAAGAATAACTTTTTTTCGTAAAATTAATAATAAAAAAGTTTTCCATATGGATACAACTTACAGGGGCATACTGTATAATATATTATACAGAGTGAGTTTTATGTATGGAAACACTCAATTATCTCGAAAACGGCTTGCACGACTTTTATAGATAGGGGTTTTCTAATGCGTTCGATATTATAGTGCTAATTACATTGTTGTCAGATCTTCTGTTTTTCTGCAAATCTAATGAACTTTCTTATTTCAAATGGAACACCCTATATATTTTTTGCGTTTTGAAGTCCTTAAGAAATGCTGATTATTTTTGAGTGATTGCTACATTTATTTTTAATTTTTTTTTTAATTTAAACAAATTATAAAAATCCATATTCACGGCCCAGGTGGATATTATTTTAGGTTCTTTGGATCATTGGGAACACAAAAGGTCTTTTGTAATTTTTCTCTAAAGTTAATCGTTTTCGAGTAATCAACAATTTAAAACTGAAAAAAATCGAATAATGACGATTTTTAAGGTGCTAAAACAAAAGTAAAAAATATAATTTTTGAAATTATAAAGTAGGTACCTAAATTCAAGCCCAACTCTTCTTCTGATAGCTTGCCATAAGATTTTTTGTCTCCTTTTATTCTAAAACATTGATTTTTAATTTTTTAATGAAGTGCATATGAGAGGACCGGCGATCATTACCGATCATGACCGGCATTATCATTAAAAATTACAATGTTTTAAAATGAAACAATCTTAAATTACTTATCGGTATCTGATAAAATAAGGCTTGAGGTTGAATTTGGGTACTTCGCAGTTTCAAAAATAAATTTGTTTATTTGTGTTCTTGAACCTTGAAAATCGTCATTATTCAATTTTTTTCAGTTTTAAATTGTTTATAACTCGGAAACGATAAATTTTAGAGAAAAATTATAAAAGATCCTTTTTGTTCCCCATGATCCAAACAACCTAAAATAGTGTTTACCCGGGTCAAAAAAATTGATTTTTATAATTTGTTTAATTTTTTTTTTAAATAAATGTAGCAATAACTCCGAAATTACGGTATTTAGGTATAGGGAATATAACATGAACAATTATCAGTATTTCTTAGGGACTTCAAAACACAAAAAATATACAGAGTTTTCCATTTGAAATAAGAAAGTTCATTAGATTTCCAGAAAAACGGAAAATATGACAATGTAATTAGCACTATAATATCGGCCGCATTAGAAAACCCATACCTACCAAAATCTATAAAAATCGTATAAGCCGTTTTTGAGATAATTGAGTGTTTCAATACATAAAACTCACTCTGTATATTAATAATCCATAAGTAAAGTAATTTGTACAGCGGTAACGATTCATTTCATTTGGGATGCTAAGTAGGGAGTGATTCTCACGATTTTTTTACAGAAAAAAGGGACCAAGTTTATTTTGAGCGTAACTTACTTTTTGTTTTTTTAAGAAACAAAAATAAAGATTTTTAAACGCTTGAAAAATTCGATTTGGAATTTGACGAATGAGAACCTAGCTTTCATTAGCTACAACTCTTCTTTTACTGGTTTTACAGATTTTATACATACAGCATTTCTTTCACTTTTTTATAAGCTATATTTTTGCTAAGAATATTGTTTTCGAGAAATTACTTACTTTGAATTATTTTCGAAAAAACGTCTAGAAACGTGTTTTTTTTGTTGAAAAATGAACATATTTACCCGCAAATAACTCAAAAAGTATTGGCTGGGTGAAAAAACTGAATAGAACAAAAATTGCTTAAAATTAGTCAGTTTATCTATCTCCGGACTTATTTTGAACGTATATACTTTCACCCACGAGACGGGGTGATACTCAATCAACGGGCAAAGCACACATTAGCACAATATCACTTTTTTTCTTTGGCATGTTAGCTATGTGTATGCCAAATGTTATGTCAATCCAAGCGGTTCTTCAAAATCCGGAGGTTTTGTAATATTTTACCGTGGGTGAATGGACTATATTATAGTTTATTATAATTTTAATGTCCGGCTGGTATATTATTTGACAAATAATGACAGGATTTCGAAGTCAGTTAAGTATGATATAATGCCCTAGGGCGGTAGTTTGAAAAAAACCGCCCTATAAATAACTAGTTAAATTAGTTAAATACTGTCAAGTTGACAAATAACAACCTAAGTAAAACTATGGTTACCACAATTACGTTACGAGTATTGCTGGTAAATGTACTTATTTGAAAACTAATTAATTCAAAATTCCTTCAAATTTTTTGCATATAAAGAATACTTTAGTCGCACATTAAACGTTGAAGGCACCACGGGTATTATAGATAATAACGCTTTCGGTCAACGTATATCGCTCGGGTCAAAGGCCCTCGGTATATATATGTTATAGTCAAAGCCCGAATTTCAGTCACTCCTAGGTTTGACTAGGCAATCCTCAGGTCTGACTGACAGTTTTAGTCAAAGCCCGAAATAAATTACAGTTTCAGCCTTTGACTATTCAAACCTAGGAGAGACTAAGTTGGTCAGGCGAAGGTCGAAATTTAGTTTTATGAATTCGGGGTTTGACTAGTCAAACCCCGATCAACTATTAACATGTCGTAATTTGTTGGATTAGGTTTAATAAAACGTCATTTTTTAATGTTAGTGTTTATTATTTTTATATTGTCATAATTTTAATATAAAAAAAATAGTGTTTATTCTCACATGTTAAGGCATCATGCCCAGGCTAATGCTGTGAAATAGTTAAGTGAAAAAAAATGTATCCAATTTCGATCGGAAAAACTGTAACAATACTTATCCCCAGCTTTTATAGAGCCAAAGGAGATGCTCGAAATATTTTGGGTATCATACAAGATAAAACAATCGACGGTTTATATAGAGCTGGTACGAAATCCGGAACAATAAATACAATTATTTAAAGAAATCAAATAAGAAAATGCAAAGATAATTTTCTTAATTTCGAAGAGCTGTCGTTAAGAGAAATTAGTACAAAAGATTCTAAATTTGGAGGATAAGGCTTTATAAAATGTAACTGCAATAAGAAATGCTCTTCAAAATTATGTAGGTGTAAAAGTTCTAACGTATTGTGCAACTCTAAATGCCATAATGCCTCAAATGTGAGAAAAAACACTAATATTTTTATCTTAATTACGACAATCTAAAAATAATAAACATTAAAATTAAAAAATGACGTTTTATTAAACCTAATCTAACCAATTACGACGTTTTAATAGCTGATCGGGGTTTGACTGGTAAAACCCCGATTTCATAAAACTAAATGTCGACCTTTGCCTGACAACTTAGTCTCTCCTAGGTTTGACTAGTCAAAGGCCGAAACTGTTATTTATTTCGGGCTTTGACTAAGAGCGTCATGCGTCAGTCAGACCTGAGGATTGCCTAGTCAAACCTAGGAGTGCCTGAAATTCGGACTTTGACTATAACATATACAATATACACCATTGACCTCAAGCGTTATTATCCTTATAATACCCTTGGTACCTTAATAACTATAATATACAGAGATGAGCGCACTAATAACCGGCAAAATAACGCAAAAGGTGGAAAACATAATACATTGCGCAACAAAAAGAGATTAAACTAGTGGAGGTGGAAATTATCGTTATAAACGTATAAATTAACATTACATTACATAGTTTCCCACCTTTAGACATATCAAAGGAGTATGACAACTGTCACTGTGACAGTAAAATTTTATAAAATACTCCTGTCACAGAAGTCTAAAGGTGGGAAACTATGTAATGTAATGTTAATTTATACTTTTATAAGGATAATTTCCACCTCCACTAGTTTCATCTCTTTTTATTTCACAGTGTAAGCGCGCTCATCACTGTATTGAGCTGAAATAACATTTCTGCTCTGAAATAATATAATGGTTAAAATGAGAAAAGTAATGTTTGAAACAGTGTACGAGAATTTTAAAGAAGTGGAAATAACATTTTCGCAATATTCTGACCCTGCATCTTTACATTCCAAATAAAACTCACCAACGACGTTTCCCCTCTTCCTAATGCCATATAAACGCATTTTCACTCAATTTACCACTTAGCTTGCAAAATGGCACGTCGCGCGAAAATATCTCGTTCCCGGAACAGGAAGAGCCAATTTGCACATTTTATTTACAATTTCTACGTATCCTTTTTCAAGGGGACCTAATCTACCAGTCGGTAAATATTTGCCCCGAGATAGGCGTTGAAAAATACATAAAGGCAGGTGTGAGATCAAGGTATGAATCGGTATATTTGACTGTTGAAATCATCGAATAATTAACAAAAGTTGGGTAGGAGATGAAATGAGGTTTTAGGTGTTTGTTTTGGGTTTATTGAAATTTGTATGGTGTAAGGCAACCTTAAGAAAGGTTCTAAGTATAATGCAAATACAACTTTCCTAAAAATTAAACAGTTCCTATCGTTTCAGAGGAAGGAAGTCTTATACCGTAATAAAATAGTGAAAGCTTTTTATAAACAAAGAACGTTATTTTTTTTAATTCTGGTAATATTCACAATTTGTCCTCAACTAAGAACAATTATGTAAATTATTTGACTGAAAATTGAAAATCTGTCCTGTAGAGGGAGATCCATTGATCACTCTTTAAATAAATTAAATTAAATCAAGTTTAATCATTATAATTGAAATTGAAAATGGTTATTCATTTTTGATTTACATTTACTCCGATTGGAGTACGAAGGGAACCATTCTCGTTGGAACTTTACCGCGCTGAGCAGATGGGACGTGAATTATAAATTGTAAAATTCCCTCATCTTCCTTAGTCTCAGCATCCGTTATGGCTTGAAAATTGTAGAAGCCTCGGAGGTGTTACCAGAGAAGGTTCCCATTGTTTTCAGTCTGGTAGGATGTAGAATAACATTTTTGGATGTTGTATTATGTGCTATTAGATTGAAAACTTAGTTTTTTGACAGCAGTTGCCGCTATACGGCATCCCTGCCATTTCGTTCGTTGCAATCCGTGACTGCACGCCGGGGTTTGTCCTAGTTGGGTCAGAGAGAGCAGCATATGTGCCTCCTGATGAGAGACTAATAAGTTTCGAAACCGGTAGAGGTGCTTGCTGCACTCTCTGATTGAACTGGAATAATGATGCGGCTGTAGTTTTGTGTTGCAACGAAATTGAAAATGGTTATTCCTTTTTTTCATTTTTAATCATTATATTTTATTATATGTATAGGTTATTTATATCTATTTCCTAAGTCCTTCTTTCTTCTTCTTCTTCAGCCTGTGTTCGTCCACTGCTGGACACAGGCCTCTTCCATTTGCTTCCATCGATTTCTACTCTTGGCAATTCTCATCCACTGTTTGCCCGCGACTTGTTTGATATCATCTGCCCACCTCTTCTGCGGTCTGCCTACTCCTCGCCTGTTCTCTCTTGGTCTCCAGTTTGTTAGTCGCTGTGTCCATTTTTCGGGATTATCTCGGGCAACATGTCCGACCCATTGCCACTTGAGCCTTGCTATACGTTCTGATACATCAGTAATCTTTGTTCTTTCACGAATGTCGATATTTCGAATTTTGTCTCTCAAACTAATCCCTAGCATGGCCCTCTCCATCGCTCTTTGAGTTGTACTGAGCTGCTCTAAGGTTTTCTTTGTAAAGGCCATGGTCTCCAGTCCATATGTAGTTACAGGCAAGATACATTTGTGATAAACTCTACGTTTTAGACACACTGATTGGTATATCTCTATTCTTCAAGATAAAGCTTAACTTGCCGAAAGCTACCCAAGACAATTGTATGCTTCTTTTTATTTCGGCTATTTGGTTTTCTTTGCCGATTTTAATGGTATGTCCAAGATATATATATAGTGGTCTACATTTTCAAGACTGACGTTGTCAATAACAAGATTAGTTTGTACATTACTCATTATTTTTGTTTTCTGAAGATTCATTTTGAGACCTATTTTATTTGACTGCTGGTTTAGTTCCTTCATCATTTGCTCCAGTTCCTTGATATCTGTACTGAATAATACTATGTCGTCCGCAAACCTCAAATGACTCAAACGTACACCATCAATGTTTAGACCTTTTTCCTCCCAGTCGAGCTGTTTGAATACATTTTCCAATGCTAAGGTAAAAAGTTTTGGTGAAATAGTATCACCTTGTCTAATACCTTTACCAAGGCGTATTTTTTCGGTTTTTTGGTCTTCATTGATTTTGATGTGGAATGTGGCCTGTTCATAAATGTTTTTAATGAGTGTAGTGTACCGTGAGTCTATTCGAGCATCCCTTAGGGCTGACAAAAAGGACCAGGTTTCAATACTATCGAAAGCCTTGTGAAAGTCAATAAATGCCATATGTACCACACATTATATTGTGTGGTTTTTTCTACCAGTGTTCTGATGGTTTGTAAGTGATCGTTAGTACCAAACCCTTTTCGAAATCCCGCCTGTTCAACCGGTTGATATAAATCAAGTTTTTGTGTTATGCGGTTGGTTATTATTCTTGTTAGCAATTTGTATAAATGTGACAACAAACTTATAGGCCTGTAGTTTTCAATATTAGTAGTATCCTAAGTCCACCATTTTGAATCTCTTCCTTGAGCCTCGTACATCACTATGATCATCAGTAAGGTTACTTGCTTGAGATGTTGATGATGCTTGAGCTCGTTTGGATGAGATTCTATACTAAACAAACCAAGACACGTTAAATACTACTAGGAGCACTCCCGAATCATAATTTACAATGTATATACATTGTAAATCCCAAATCATGATTTCCAAAGTTTATACATTGTAAATTATGATTCGGGAGTGCTCCTAGTAGCATTTAACTTGTCTTGGTTTGTTTATTTCTACTGCATCTTGATTGTAAATTTAGTATAGTCTCTTGGAATAATTTTTGTAACATTCTATTACTGTTTTTATGGAGAAGGGCACAAGAGAGATCTGAATGGAAGGACATAGCCAGACAGGCAACGACCCATCCAGGGTTATGATGCCAAAAGTCCAAAAGAAGAACAGTTTTTATCGGTGGTACATTCAGGTCTTCCTCTGTCTCATAATTTGGCACATACCAATAATGGGTATTCAGTATTGTTCTAAGGACTTTGTTCTGAAATCTCTGCAGTATTTCTAGGTCTGTTTGACTGGCTGTCCCACACAGTTGGATATCATAGATCCACACTGGTTTTATTGATTTATCGGTAGTTTGTTTTCATGAGATTGTTGAGATTTACGACCGACGACGATCCAGTACATTTCTCGGAATGTTTTTCCTAGTTTTCTTTTTGTGAAAATGTGCTTTTGCTAAATTAATCTCCTATCAAGGTAGCTTCCCAGGTACTTGATGCTTTCTGGGACAGTCAGTGGGGAAGGACCTACATTCGACCTACACAGACTGTCCCATTTTAATTTTCGAATTTAATGGGTGGATGAGTAAGCGTGCATATATGAAAGTATGAATGAGAGAAAGTATGAAGGGGCGGACGAGAAAGAGTGCATAGATGAAAGTACGAACGAGTGGAGTTGCTCGTAACTGCCAATTGACATCTTCTGGTTGTTTCCATCCGGGATTGGGGTTGCGCCAGACGGTCGCTTCGCTGAACAGCCTGGCGTGGGGCGTGGGCGGGGGGTCGACCCGGGGGCCAGCTAATCCGTGGAATGCACGCTAGGAGTTGTCCCAGACGCGTCGGCTGGAGAAAAGAGGGGGTGGGTTTAGTCGATAGGCGGCCAGTGATACAGATAGGACGGACCGAATCCGACACACCTGAGACACCTTCCCAAACGGTCTTGCAAAGATTCCCACCTCCCAAAAAAAAGGTACTTGATGCTATCGGTTTGTGGGGGCTGTGTTTCGTTCAGAGTTAGGTACAGTTGAACATGTTTGTTTTTTTATGGCTAAAGTTACATGTGTGGATTTACTCTCATCCGCCTTTATTTTATTTTCCATTTTTAAGCCATCGTTGGAAGTTGTTAGGTGTTTTTGGAGGAACAGTCAGATTGAATCATGGTGAGAGCTAGTACAGCGGTATCATCAGCAAAAGTTGCAGACACGGCTGTATTTGCCCCGAGATAGACATTGAAAAATACATAAAGGCATGTGTGAGATCAAGGTATGAATCGGTATATTTGACTGTTGAAATCATCGAATAATTAACAAAAGTTGGGTAGGAGATGAAATGAGGTTTTTGGTGTTTGTTTTGGGTTTAAAATTATTGAAATTTGTATGGTGCAAAAAAACCTTAAGAACACTTCGAAATATAATGCAAATACAACTTTCCCAAAAATTAAACAGTGCCTATCGTTCCAGAGGAAGGAAGTCTTATATCGTAATAAAATAGTGAAAGCTTTTTAGTCCTGTCGCCAGGGGGTACAACGGCCTCCTTAATTCAGATAAACGTACTCAAGTTTTTTTATGTATTTTGGCCTGTAGAACACGAATTTTTTGGGTAACAGTTGATCTGGATGTCGATAGTATTGTTATAAACAAAGAACTTGAGGAATTACATAATTTTTACATGATTTTACGCAAAACAATTTTTTTTTGTTTTTGGGTCATTCTCAGCAAAAAATGATCTTACAAGTTTTTTCGTAGGATGCATAGTTTTCGAGATAAACGCGGTTGAACTTTAAAAAAATCGAAAAAGTGCAATTTTTGAACCCGAATAACTTTTGATTAAAAAATAAAATAGCAATTCTGCTTACTGAATTTGAAAGTTCAAGTCAAATTCTATCGGTTTCGATTATTTGCATTGCTATAAATTAAGTTTTTGTTTGTTACACAAAGACATAAACACATAGTGTTTCCCGTGTCCAATGCATGCGTTTTAATGTACGTAATCTACGTAGAAATTGTCTGTATGCGCGCCTACTCGTTCGATTTCAAATGAGAAATGCATTGAAAACATCATTCAATCACTATGTGTTTATAGCTTTGTTTAACAATAAAAAAATAATTTTTAGCAATGAAAGTAATCAAAACCGATAGAATTTGACTTGAACTTTCAAATGCAGTAAGCAGAATTGCTATGTTGTTTTTCAATCAAAAGTTATTCGGGTTCAAAAATAGCTCTATTTTTTGAAAGTTGAACCGCGTTTAAGTCGAAAACTATGCATCCTACGAAAAAACTTGTAAAAACATTTTTTGCTTAGAATGACCCAAAAAATACAAAAAATGTTTTGTTTCGCAAAAAATCGCTGTTATGTGATTCCTTAGTTCTTTGTTTATAACAATCTTATCGACATCCGGATCGACTGTTACCCAAAAAATTCGTGTTCTACGGGTCAAAATACATAAAAAAACTTATGTAAGTCCATCTGAATAAGGCCGTTGTACCCCCACTAGCGACAATACTATTTTATAAACAAAGAACCTTATTATTTTTTAAATTTTGGTAATCTTTACAATTTGTCCTTAACTAATAACAATATGTAAATTATTTGACTGAAAATTGAAAATGTGTCCTGTAGAGGGAGATCCATTGATCACTCTTTAAATAAATTAAATAAAATCAAGGTTAATCATTATATTATGTAGGTTATTTATATCTCCTTCCAAAGTCCACCATTTTGAATCTCTTCTTTGAGCCTCGTACATCACTATGATCATCAGTAAGGTTACTTGCTTGAGATGTTGATCATGCTTGAGCTCGTTTGGAAGAGATTCTATAGTAAATTTACAATCAAGATGCAGTAGAAATAAACAAACCAAATGTAGCAATCATATGGAGAAAGACTCGATCCACTATGTACATTTCAACCATCGCACGTTCAAAATTCTTAGTGTGTGAAACCGCGCTAAGATACACATAATTCTAGAGAGGATAAAGCCCTTTTTACTTCCTGAAATTGCGGAGGAACAAGCAATTACCTATTAAAATGTTTATATTAACTTTGCATCTGGGTCTTTTCGTCGTCTTCCTAGTTTTACTAGAGATGTCGCTGTTTTGCATCTCAAAGGTGGAATTAGTGCATCACGGTGATTTCCCTTAAAAATGCAGGATTGTTGATTTTTGTTTCAGAGTTGGGACTGCATAGCTACACTGATAAAGCATAAGATGCAGAAATAGCTATCTGTAGATGGTGGTCCAGCTCTGAATCAAATTAAAACAAATCTGCCTTTCCCCCTTGTTCTTCTTTACTCAGATTTTTGAGTACTCGAAACTGTCTTTCGGCACTTTTTCCTAGACGAAAAGTGAGTAGATACGTGACCATTGTCCTTTCTACTTTCTTCTATATTCGTCGTCTCCGTGCTTATAAAGCCGGAGATTCAGGATGTAACCAGAAAGCAGTTTCTTTCGACGAAAAGTCTTGGATTTAAAATATTGTTTATTGTTTTATTTCACTTATTTTAATTGTTTTATTACAGTAAACTTTGCATCTGGGTCTTTTCGTCGTCTTCCTAGTTTTACTAGAGATGTCGCTGTTTTGCGTCTCAAAGGTGGAACACTCAAAAAAATTTAGTTCGTAATATTGATTAACAGTGATTATTGAATAGTATTTCGTTGTAACAACAATTTAATTTGTTGTTTCAACGAACTTTTAGACATTGACGAATGGATTTGGTTATTGTCACAATGATTGAATAATAATTGTGAAAATAACTAGAGTACATTAATCAATAACACTCAATTTATTCAGCCAATAACTTAGTTTCGTATATTTAATAAATAATGTTAATTGTGGCAGCAACTCACTTTCTTGATTTCGTACATGACAAGCAATTACCTTGGTTTATCGTGACAACGTACAGATTTCATTAAAACAATGTACAAATGTTGTTAATATAGAGTAATATATGATTATTGTTTAGATGTAAACTGATTGTTGGGACAACAAATGCATTAATCAATCTACTACTGCGTTTAATACCCACAATCAATGCGTTCCTTGTGACAATAATCGTAGTTGTTGAGACAATAAATGTTTTGACCATTTGAAATGTAACGGCCTTTCCTTATCGTGATACCCCTAGCTTCTCTGTGTTTAAAAAAGTTTAAAAAATAATGCTTTATTAAACAATGCTGTTACCTCTACCGAAGTGCCGAATAATAATTTCATTTTGTTTCCAAGTGTAGTCCGTAGTAGAAGGAAGTTTTCGTGTGTCTCTTATCGTGAAATATTTTGAAAATTTAAATGCAGAATAAAATATTACAGTATTATCGAGGGTCTGAAGTCCCTGAGAACTTCTATAATGATTATTTTAATAAGTCACAGGGGTGAAAAAGAGAAAATTTAGTATGATTTTTAATTTCAAATCTACCATTCAAAAGAAACTTTTGGTTTATTCTAAGGGACTTTCTGCCCTCGGTAATAATGTAATCTTTTACTCTGCGTTTAAATTTTTCAAAAATACTTATTAGTTTTCTCAGGATTCATAAAAAAAATGAATGCGTTTAAAAAGAATTCGATCGAAATTTTGCACCTGCGCTCTCAAAAAGGATTAAAGTGTTATACATTTTTGGAATCCCTATTTCAAACGCTTTTAAATGAGCTGTCACATGACGTACTTTCCCATTTAAAAAAAATCAAAGTTACGCCTGTCACCTGAAGAGGGATCGTGTAAAGTTCGAAACATTGATGTTATAATATACTTTGATTATTTTAAAAATCGACCTGTCCGAGCGTTTTGCTTATGTGCTAAAAATAAATAAGTTAATAAGGGGGTGGGGGGAGTGTAACACTTATTCCAGTGCACTGTATAAGTGAAATCATATGAGAAATCACACAGTGTAAAGTCCATTAAGTTCAGGACAAAAAAGGGGGATTTAAAAAATTATTATTAATCAATTAATATCATACATTGGGCTAATGCATTCAGTAATTATTAAAATAAAATATGTTCATAGTAGAAATGAACGAAACTGATTGTAAGAATGAATAGAATTGCTTGTAAGAAAAACCGTATTTATTGTGGGAATGCACGGAATTAATTGTAACAATAAATGGAAATAATTGTAGAAATAAACGAAATACGTTAGAAGAAATAACACTGTTATTGACACAACGAATAGTCTTCGTCGCGTCGGTCAATTAACGATGTTGTTGTTTCAATAAATAGTGTTCGTTGACTCAGTGAACAGAGTTCGTAATATCAATAAATAGTGTTCGTTGACTCAGTGAACAGAGTTCGTAATACCAATAAAATGATATTATGGTATAAATAATGAATGCTCATCCATTCAATAAACGTAATACATTGGCTCAACTAACGAAAATAATGAATTGATGAACATCGCTTTGTTGTTCCAATAAAACCAAGAATTGGACAAATTTTAAGTATGTACTGTGTTTGTTGCCTGAATTAACATTTTTATTGATATTACGTACCTTTTTCATTGAGTGAATTACTGTATCGCGGTGATTTCCCTTAAAAAAGCAGGATTGTTGATTTTTGTTTCAGAGTTGGGACTGCATAGCTACACTGATGAAGCATAAGATGCAGAAATAGCTATTTGTAGATGGTGGTCCAGCTCTGAATCAAATTAAAACAAAATTGCCTTTTCCTCTTGTTTATATTAACATTTCGTTTTAAGTAATTTGGTTCTTAGTATACATAATATACAGACACCGATATTTGAGGCAGATTTGACTGATTTATCCGATAAGGGCACATGTTAAGTGAATGAAGTCTATTTTGTTACGAATCAGTCGATCAGATGTATCTGCTGGTGACCTCCAGATGTAAAGACAAGATTGGGCAGTTTGAAAGCTCATCCTACAAGGTAAAATAGAAGATAAGAAGGGCTTGAAAGAAACATTGGTCGATGCGCAACAAGTGAGACTCTTGTTGCAATTTAACGCGGATGACATTTCACGAGGTGGAAAACAAATCTCTCATATTATTCATTCAAAATTCAACGATGAAGATTATAACCGGTTAACTCACAACGAACTAGAAAAATATTCGATACGAGATCATTATATTAAAAACTAATTAACTGGTCAATTAATGACTTTATATTTCGCAATATTTAGTGTCAATATTTTTTATGCAAATTAAGCCCATACGAGTTCAAACGTTGATGAGTTTCTTTTTTTTTAATCAACTTTTAATTTAAAATGGCTGTTTAATAACCCACATAATTCCACAAACAACGTCTCTCTACAATGATACATTGTTTTCTTGGGATAGAAAAATATCGAGACCGCAAAAATTAATGAAACCGTTAATCTAATTCAAAAACGATTGACGTACTATGTTATATTTTTAATGGTAGAGATGGTCAGATAGCCTCGGATTCAGATTCTTTTGAGTTTATTCATGGGATCGTCAAACAAGGAAAAAAAGAGTAAAATGTCATGTCATAAGACACCAATATAACCTAGATTTCTTAAAACTTGTCTATATAATTATATTATATATAACTAATGGTAAAGTGGACAGTGAAAAGGGATGGAAAACCTTTTACACTGCAAAACTTGAAAATATCAGTCAGAACAGAGGAGAAAGAAAGGCTACGATGTATTAATCCATATATTTTTGGACACGTTTCGTTTTGTGTTTACAAAACATCTTTTAGTCCAATTATATGTGAAGTATTCATTTTAGATGGTAAAGGCAACAAATCTGAGCAAGTGGTCCTCCAATTTGAAAAAATCACATTATAGATATTTACAAGAAACACGAAAAATATTTTCTAATATAAGTGGAGACATAATGATTAATAGACACAGCTAAGGCTCAAAGTGTGTGTACAAAAATTGAAACGGTGTCAAAATCAGTTTTATCTACTCTATGTCATATTATGTATAAGTTTTTAGTTTGTGAAAACTGTCATTATAGATAGCAGTGCGTGAAGGGTTTAAAGTGTGCGTGAAGTAACAATGTATTTTAAATGGGATTTACTTTTTGGCACACTTTCAATGGGTTTTTTGGCACACTTTCATATAATCAAATATCTTTAACTTTTGCGTTGACATGGTGATGACAATATGAGCAATGACTTACAACAAAATTTTTGACAGTTTTGTAGTTTGAAAGTAGTAAGGATTTTTAAATGTCAAAGTTCTAAAAATTGTAGAATAGAAATGAATTCCGGTGACGAAGAGTTACAGTCTTTTTTAAAACTGTGCGTAAAGTACTTTTTGCGAACTTACGCGATGTATAGCACTCGCTCCGTTGTCGCTCGTGCTCTAAAAATCGCGTGCGTTCGTAAAAAGCATACTTCACGAACTGTTTTATAAATAACTATTATGTATTGTAAATTGTTTATGTATATTTTTATGATTTTTTAAATTGTCGTGCTACAAAATTACACCTGGATTGTACTGGAACTCTGCGATATTTAGCAAAACAAACATCAGATCGAAAAACTGAAAAATACGTGTTCAATATTTTTCAAAAATCTACCGAATGACACCAAACACGACCACTCACGGTGGTGGTGTGGGGGTTACTTTAAAATCTTAAATAGGAACTCCCATTTTTTAATGCAGATTTGGATTCCTTACGTGAATATACGTAACTTTTATTCTTGACATTTGTTCGAAATATGGATAGATGGTGCTATAATAGGAAAAAAAAACGATTTTTGGAAATGGAAAATTAAATTAAAAAATAGAAAATCAACATTAAAATGGAAAACTGAACTTTTTTTGGTTTTAGGACCTAATCTTCACAACCCAACGACACTTTATTAACTGCAAATTTAGGATCCAAGGCTCCCCTACTGTCTACTATGTATTACATATCCAGTGCCGGATTTAAGGCAGTGGGGGCCCCTGGGCAGAATTGGTGTGGGGGCCCTACCTCCTACCATTAAAAAAATGTTGATCTACTTTTATAAATATAATTTTAAATACATAATAAAAAGTACAAGAGCTGTAACTTGTTACAGTAAAATATTAAAAATAATAGTAAGATGTATGGTTAAAGTCCAGGAACTTTTCGAGATATTTTAATTGAAAATTTCTTGATTATGTGTGTGTGTGACATATCTAGTTGCATTAAGACATCATGACCAATGCTCATTGTAGAGAGATGATTCGAACACTCTTGGCCCATCATAGACCGAAGTCGATTTTTAATTAACTTAAATTTTGAGAATGATCTCTAACCACTGCAGTTAGTTCGCATCAGAACTAAATATAAACAAAGTGTCACCTGAATATTTGGAAAAGCATACAATTTATATTCTTTCTTTTAGCAATTGGTACATTTGAAGTTCTTGGCTTATATTTGATGAGCCTATTTCCTCTTTAAATGATTTGAAGAATCATACAAACTGTACCAGATGGACACATAAGTTTTCATCTAAATCATTGCTATAAATGTTGGTAAGCTTTAGTGAGTGAGCTTCAATTTCATTGAGAGTTAAATTTTCCAATTTTCCAAAATGATGTAAAAACCCATAATTGGAATGAATGGATTCATATGCAGGAAGCCTCTGATTTAAAGAGGTAATGAAGTGATCTATAATAGCGATAAAATTTTGAGTTCTAAACTTCTCTGATGTTCGCATATCTATCGAAATTGTCACGTATTGACTGTATAATTTATTTAAGTGATCTATGTGCTGCCGCTCCTGAATTAAGGTCATTATTTGGATCTTGAAGAATACGACTTGTGCTGTTTGTCCTCCCTAATAGAGTTGCACAAGTTTGACTTGAATGTTTGAACTTGACTTGAGTTTGACTTAATTTCTAGTCAAACTCAAGTCAATCCTTCTGACAAATATTTCAAGTCAAGTCAAACTGGTCAATTGTACAGGTTTGAAAATTCAAACTGTCAAACTAGTTTGAAAGAGTTTGAAAAATAATTTATTTATTAGTAGATATAGTTTTTTGTCGAGATGTTAGTTGAGAATTAAGATAAGAAAATTAATATTACAATGAGTGCCGCATAAAAGTCAAAATTTTTAATGTGTTTTAATTTAAAACTTTTAAATGTACCTAGATATTTATTTTTTTCGAATCCTGAGAACACTAATAAGTATTTTTTAAAATTTAAACGCAGAATGAAATATTGGGTTATTATCGAGGGCCGAAAGTCTCTTAGAATAAATAAAAAGTTTCTTTTGGATGAAATATTTGCAATTAATAATAACACTAAACTTTCCTTTTTATGTTCACCTCCGTAACTTATTAAAATAAACATTATAGAAGTTTTCAGGGATGTTCGTCCCTCAGAAATAATGTAATCTTTCATGCTGCGTTTAATTTTTTTTAAATTCGTATTAGTTTTCTCAGGATTTGAAAAAAATTAATACATTTAAAACACATTGAACATTTTGATAAGCGACATGTGACGCCTATGCCCTTAAGGGTTACAATAAAATAAGACTATTTGGTTTTTCAATGGACAGCTCAAAATAAAATGATTTGGAATTTTTATGACTTTCTTTTATTAAAAAAGGCATTTATTTACCTTAGGGCCAGTTCGAAAAAACATGTGGTACCAAGCTGCTAGTTCACTCGAAAATATGTACCACAATACAAAAGTTAGTATTGCTGTATATTCGTTGGTATTTCTTTAAAATTCAAAACTAACAATAGGGTTATTAGACCTGGATCCCGCGTACCAAAAAAAAGTTGATTAATAGCAAGCTGAAAATTTGTTAATAGCTTAACGGTGTCTAGTCGGACAAACTTTGATGTACGGGAACACTGGAACAGGGGAAGTTTTAATTGTGGAACAGTTTAAAAATTTGGAACGTCAGATTACGAAAACTTCCCATGTATTTTGTCGGTCAGAACATCCAATTGATTTGTTACCCTTTCATTAAACTCTCATGCAAAAATCAGACTGCTATTACTTACCAACATGAATCCTGTCATTTGACATGTTCTTCGTGTTCCACTCATTAAAATGCCCAGTTCGTGATAAACACCAGTCTGATTTTTGCATGAGAGTTTAATGAAATGGTAACAAATTAATTGGAAGTTCTGTCCGACAAAATACATGGAACGTTTACGTAGTCTGACGTTCCAAATTTTTAACCTTTTCCACAATTAAAACTTCTTCTGTTCCAGTGTTCCCATACATAAAAGTTTGTCTGACTTTTTTTAGAACGCGGGATCCAGGACTATATGGTTTTATATCTACAATTTAAATTTTTTTCGGATAAAGGCTACAAATGTTGGGTTTAAATTTGAAAAAATTTAATGTATAAATATGCATTAAGCTTTCTTAATAATACTTATCCTAACTGGCGCGTTTATTGGGTTTTATTTGTCTCTCTGCGGTTTAAATATCGTATCAGCCAACACATTTATATGTTTATTGAAATTTGTCAAAAAAAATTTTTTTGACCTTGTTGGGAGAGGGGAAAATTTCCCCTACCCCACCCTCTTCCCCCGTTGATCCGCCACTGAACAAATAAAGGCGTAGGCGGTCTCATTTAAAACTGAAAATAAACACGTTGTGTAATATTCAAACTTTTCAAACTGTTTGAAGATGTTTGAATTCAAGTCAAACCTAAAGATATCGAAATCAAGTCAAGTCAAATTTTTTTATACAAAAAGTTTAATTTTCAAGTCAAATCAAGTTTGTTGAGTAAAATCAAACTAGTTGGACTTGATGCATCTCTAGTCCCTAATATCCTCTCTGTTTCCAGTAAACACATTAGATTATAGGTACAAACCATTTGCAATGCTACGAGTTTTAAATTGTTGCTCATAGTCTTCCGAAATTTTGGATAATGCTCCTTTAATCCGATTATGACCTTTATCTAGTTCTTTTGCGGCATTACCTCCATGACCATCTAGTAGTATTAGCTCTTTTACAACTGAAAAATACATATAGCTAAGAAATTAAAAAATGCTGTGCATTCTATTGCATGATAACACTCAGTTGCAGCTTTTGAAACTAAATTTAGAGAGCGGGCGACACGGGGAATCCACAACTCCAAGATATTAAGGTACGTATCCATACGTGGGTGCTCTGTGCTCGGTGTAGCAGCTCCACATAGTGGATACGTTGGTGCTCGCCACACGGCGCTCACCCTCTTTGATTCAACCGGTTTGAGGTTTATATGTAGGGGAGCACATGCCGTATGCATTTGAGCAGCTACACCGAGCACGAAGCACCCACGTATAGATATGTAGGTACCTTTTTGTTCTATAATTTCAGCCTGAACACCATTGTATTTTCCACTGATAATTGACGCATTAACGTAGGACTGTCTCCTGCAGTTTTTCAAAGCGATATCATGTTCTTGCAAAAATGTCATTAGAGAATTAAATATATCTTCTGCTTTATGACCGCGATTTGGCGAAAATATGGTAAACCTTTCTACAGGAGTGAAACCTTCTATGTAACGAAATATCACAGTTAATTGATTGATATGAACTGAATAATATTTTGACTTTTTAATCCTTGAAACTATTTCATTTAATACGTTTTGACCCATCGGATGTACAATTTCCTCGCATATGGTTGATGAAAGATAGTTGACATGTCCGCTTCCAGGACATATTCAGCTAATAACTGGAGTATTCTCAATTAATTTTCATTTTGTGATGAACTCGACAACTCATTTTAGCTGCGAAATGCTAAATCTCGTTCACAAATAAACTTTATAACACTAAAATAATTAGTCTTTGAGTTACCATTTTCGAATAAATCTTTATTTCGAGTATCTCTCTATTCGTATCGAATATAGTATCGATACTATTCGTATCGAATAGTATCGAATAATTCTCTACTTCCGTATCAATACGCCCAATTCTTTCGTGTGCTTTAGAAATTTCGTGATCCATAAGCCTACTATCTGCATGTTTCCAATCACAAAATCCTCTGTGACTAAAATGTGTACGAACACTAGATAAGAATTTACAAACGAAGCAATACACTCACCCGGTGGAAGGTGAAAAATATAACCATGAACAATTAATATTATCACTCCTTCGCTCCTTCATTTTATACTTGTCATACATTGTCGAGTTCCTGTATCTCCTGCCAATATCTGTTTAAATGAACCTCTTATGTTTGGGGCTTTGTGGGGGCCCCGGGAGCTGCCCAGCCTGCTCCCCCTTAAATCCGGCCCTGTACATATCAGTTTTTAAGCCTAAAAAATGCGTATTTTCGGACTTTTCAGATTTTAAATCGCTTATAACTCGAAAACTATAAACTTTTGAGAAAAATGGGAGAAGTCCTTCTTCTAAAAAGTATATTCCGAACAAAAAAAGTTATTTTTTTGAATTTGTAATTATTTAAACCAGCCTAAATAATTATTTATGTAGATATATTCAAAAATTGTGTCTATCACCCTATTAATTGGTGTAAACGGGACATTTTTGAATAGGAATTCGAAAAGAAACCCAGGAAGAAAATTTTTCATACGTGAGCGGTCTCACAACATGGATTACGTGACTCTTTTCTCACTCTCCATTTTATAAGCAATGCTTCCATATTGAAACTAACATAACCGGTATAAAAACAATTTTCAGTTCGTCACACCTGTTCCATTAAAAATGTTATTAATGAAGTAAGTCACAATATTTCATCTAATATAATGTTTTATGGCTATTGAAATCTCGTCAGAGCTGGCATAGCCATTCACGCATTCCAGTGTCATGATATTCTGTAAACAGCAAATTGATCTCGCTGAGCAGGTTTATGTGAGTTGAAAAATACCGATAGGTAGATTTAAGTAAAAATGTATTGACTTGGACGGTAAACCGGTGTCTATAAATAAGCTAAAGCCAATTTAGTAGCCATGTGAGAGTTTAATACATATAATATTATCTACTCAGTCTCCTTATACCTCACACAAAGATTGTACCAATTTAACAAATATAATTAAATTAGTATTAAATTATTATATTTAAGAACTTTATATTCAAATCGTGGACAAGGTAGTATAGTAAAAGAAAACACACTTTTGAGATCTGCACTGTTAGAAAATATCGATATAGTCATAGTACTTCCACTCTTTTTCCATGCATGAAATTATTCACGAATTATTTTAATCTCTCTTTTTAACTCACAAACACTAGTAAAGCAAAATTACGCCGCTTTTCCATAGAAATCACAATAAGTTAAAAAAGGATAAACAATACAGAATGTCTTTGATAGCTTATGGATTTTGACTTTTATAATTTTCAATGACAGTGACAGTGTTTTTATTTATTTGCATTTATTGTTTATTTGGTTTTATAAATCAATAAAGTTTTATTTATTTATAAATAAAGTTTATTTGGTTTTATATTTATAAAAAATTAATATAATATTTCAGTTAAATAAAGGAAGAGTTACAATACTGACTTTTGGGTCCCCAGACTGTCCCCAGACAAAGACGAGTATTATAGAATAGAATAGAAATATGCTTTATTATCATGAAAAATTTAACAATTTTATAGACAAAGCTTACAAGAATCATAAATAAGAATAATAACAAATAACAAATACAATTTACTAAAATGATGTAAATCGTCTATATAAATAAAATATAATGAAGAGAAACAAAAAACAGTAACAATCTATTGCAAGATTTAAAAAAAATTGCAAATTGCATAATCTACCTTAAAAAATTTAATAAGTTAAGTTAAGCTGCTGCATATGACACTCAAATATGGATTAAGATTACACTTATAAATTATATAAGAATACTATACTTTCTTAGTTATTGGTTAAGAAACTCTGCTGTTAAATAATATGGTCTTTCAGATAAATAGGCTTTAGTCATTTTACGGAACTTGGGGAAATATGTTGCAGATTTAAGTTGTAGAGGGAGATGGTTGTAAAGTTTTTTTGCAGAATATAATATAGATTTCTTTACTAACTCATTGGACAGGATCGGTAAATAGATGTCAAAGGTAGAATTTCTGGTAGAATAGTCATGTCTAGGTCTTGCTGGAAGACATGTCGATGTTTACGAATTAAGCAAACAGTTTCTAAAATATATAAAGAAGGTAGTGTTAGAATCCTGTGATCTTTGAAGTAGCTTCTGCAATGTGTTGTTCTTCTGAGGCCAAATATATATCTTATTGCTCTTTTTTGTAATTTAAAAATAACATCAGATTGGGCAGCCGTATCAGAACCCCAAAAAGGGAGACCATCTCGAAGATGTGACTCGAATAAAGAAAAATATACCAATACAGAAGTAAAAACTTCGAGATGTATTCTGGTATAAAATCGTTTATTTAAAACTATAAAATGTCATGGATTGCAGAACGTTTTCGTTCTAAACAGAACATTTTCAGTGCATCTTGCTGAGTATTTTGAAACTAGCACACTGTAAATAGTGTTAACATCATCGTATATGGTTTACAAAAATATGTTATTTTGGAAGAGGCTAAATTCTATTCTTTTGAAACAGATCTTATTGCAAAGCAAGCTGAGGATAGTTTCTTGCTTAACACATCAATATGAAGGGACCATTTAAGGTTGCTATCTAAAGAAATACAAAGAAACTTTACAGAATCAACGATACTGATCTGGCTGTTATGAAGAGGTAAGGGTTGAAGAGCTCTTTTATAGGATAATGCTACTGTTTTATCTACGTTAAAAGAGAGTAAATTTGAATCGGACCCGGATTTTATTGCGAGTAGATCAGAAGTTATAGTAGCATGAAGAGTTGCGATATTTGAATTGCTCCAAGTGATACTGGTATCATCAGCAAAAAGAAAAATTAGTAATATCGTAGTGTTGATAACTCAATTTGTGAAAAATTTGCATTTGTATCACTGTTTCCCCAAAGGTAAGATACATTAAAAATATTAATAATTTATTTATGTACTTCACAGGATGGTTGTGTATTTCTCAACCTCAGGTAACATTAAATCTTAACAATATTAACTTTTTTGTTGTCACTGTTTTTTAATTTATTTATTACCGTTCTATATTTAGCTTTATAGGTATTATCTTTATGTTTGATGTTTAGTCCATCAATCTCCTCAATAGCGGAAAAAGATTCAACACTTCAATAAAATAACTTTATAAAATACGTTCACGGCATAATAGCCAATTCCTAATTATTACCACTTATTATCACATCAATCTATACATATTAATATAACCACATTTAACACAATTATTATTGTACCCTCGGAGATCGGTGGGAAAATTTACACTCAAAATAACAAAATTCAGTTTGGCAACACTGTGTGAATGTTGATAGTAACATATCCCTTTTAAGATAAACAGAACTGTAATTTAGTCCAGACAAATTAATATATTATGTTGTTCTGAAGCTATTTTCTTGTGACATTTTTATAATTAACTAGTTTTGATCGGAAATAAGCCACAATTTTACAAAAAAAAAAATGATTTTATTAACGTTTCGACGTCGAAATCGGATGCCGTTGTCAAAATACAAAAATATTAATGAATTAAACAAAAATGTTGTTGCTTAGTAAAAAATTCTTCTAATAATTTATATAATCTGACTCATTTATATCGGCAATTCACACATATATTAATTATACATTTTAAAGTAGAAGACTTTAAAATGATATTAGCCAATATTTATGAGTTGCGTTATTTAAATTAATATATTTTTTTAACCAAATAATGCTTCAAATATGATGTGTAAAATAATTTTGAATTGGGTTCTGCTAATGAGCTTGTTTTTTTTGTCATTAAAGTAGAAAAACTTTAAATTTATTCTTTATAATCATTATCGTCCAGTTCTCGTCTTATTATTTTCACTGTATGTACTAATATCCGTCGACTAATTTACAATGATTAATGCGATGTTAAAACATTTTATCGTTAGCGGCTTCTGGAGTGTCTTAGACATATCTAAATTCATTGATAAAATGCGCAGTATCACCGATTTCCACTTGAACCATACACATCAATCTCCTCAATAGTGAAAAAAGATTAAACACTTCAATAAAATAACTATAAAATACGTCCATGGGATAATAGACATTTCCTAATTATTACCACTGACACTCTGACAATTCGTATCAATGATCTACACATCGACGTACACTTTATTTTTTGGTTTAACTTGTTTGAAAATGAATCGTGACGCATGGGAAAAGTTAGAGTGGAAAAACTATAATAGAGATCGATTAATCCGCAAATAAATAGATTACCTATTAATCGTCCAGCCTTCTGGGTCCAAAGTTGAACATAGGCCTCCTAATTTCTTTCACTTCTTTCAGTCACAGATGTCATAGAGCGCACAGCATGACTGAAGTGAAACTGGGCGGGCCATGTTACCAGAATGAATGACAGACGATGGATCCAAAAAATTACAGTGTAAAGACTACGAACAGACAGAAGAAGTAGAGGTAGATAACCTACACGATGGACAGACGTCAAAAAAATTGCTGGGAATTGGCTGCAGGAAGCTTAAGGCCGACAGTACTGAAAGAAATTAGGGGCCGAAGACTACTTATTAGTCAGCAATATATTATTTAATATAAGAATGAAGGGGTGACCGACGTACGAGTCTATCACACGGTTTTGAACGTCGGTTTTACTCGCGGCTCGTTGGTGCTGATAGATTAGCCAGCAAAACAGACGTGTTTGAATGCGAAATGTAGTAAAATATCTTGCCCGGTGTCTAGTCCAGGGCGCATCTGTTTTGAGATGGACGTTGAGAGGTGACTCAAATTTCTTTGCAGAAATTGCTTGAAAATAACTCAAATAATAATATTTGAGTTATCCTCCCACTCAAAATGGTCCGGAACATTGTTTAAATAATCAAAATGTCAACATATGAAGGAAAATTTCGATTTTTTTATTGGTTTTTTGATTATAACTTTAAAACTATTCATATCTGAGAAAAGTTGTACTGACATAAAAGTTGCGTAATTAAATTTCCTACAATGTAGAATTGGTTAAAAATTTAAAAAATAGTCACCCTTGTTGCAAAATAGCAATAATTGCGAAAAAAAAACATACAAAAACAAGTATTTGCATTTTACGCTTTTTAACCATTTATGCTACACTTAGGACCTTCATATTTTACCCAGAAAAACTTTATGATATAGTAAAACAACACTGTAAATTTCATTAAGATCGGTTTAATAGATTTTGCAAAATAAATTTTGCAATCCAGCTTTCGCAAAAAAAATTCATTTTTTTTTACATGTTTCAGGACTGAAAATAAAGCAGATAGCAAGTTGAATTTATTTTAGCTTATAGAAGTATACTGTACCTTTCACTTGCAATTTGGAAAATTAAAATCGATTAATTACCACGGCGCCAGGAAATTTTTTAAATAAACATTAATTTTTGGTGCTACGCGCAGAACAGCGGTGTTCGATTCACACAAGTTGATTTACACCAAAATTTCTTCCAATCTTTATCTAATGTATTATTTTCTTACTCTATATTTTGTTGTATTTTAATATTTTAATTCCACAAAAATCAAACTAATTTTATTATTGTTTGTGAAATATTCTTTAAACAATTGCATATGTTTAAAAATAATAAACTTTTATTCTCTTAGTTAAAATATATGAACAAAGAATGTTTGTGTTAAAAAAAGTGTTATTTCAAAGGATACAGTATGTGTTTTTATTTTGCAATAAACAAATTTATTTATTTATATCGAAATGTAATAAAAATTAAAATGTATCAATCATTATCAAAGGTCATTGGAATGCCCAATCAGAGCAAACTATCCGCTGTCCTGCGCGTAGCACCAATAATTAATGTTTATTTAAAAAAATTCCTGACGCCGTCGTAGTTAATCGATTTTAATTTTGCAAATTGCAAATGAAAGGTACAGTACACTTCTATAAGCAAAAAAAAATTCAACTTACTATCTGCTTTATTTTCAGTCCTGTAACATTTTGAAAAAATGAATTTTTTTTGCGAAAGCTGGGTTGCAAAATTTATTTTGCAAAATCTATTGGACCGATCTTATTGAAATTTACAATATTGTTTTACTGTATCATAAAGTTTTTCTGGGCGAAATATGAAGGTCCTAAGTCTAGCATAAATGGTTGAAAAACGTAAAATGCGAATACTTGTTTTTGTATGGTTTTTTCGCAATTATTGCTATTTTGCAACAAGGGTGAATATTTTTTAAATTCTTAACCAATTCCATATTGTAGGAAATTTAATTAGGAAACTTTGATGTCAATACAACTTTTCTCGGAAATGAATACTTTTAAAGTTATAATCAAAAAACGAAGAAAAAAATCGAATTTTTTCTTTATTTTTTGACATTTTGATTATTTAAACAATGTTCCGGACCTTTTTGAGAGGGAGGATAACTCAAATATTATTATTTGAGTCATTTTCAAGCAATTTCTGCAAAAAAATTTGAGTCACCTCTGAACGTCCAAATGTACTAAAATTTTTACAGATGCGCCCTGGTCTAGTCTGAAGTTGTGTGTTATCTCGTTATAGCACACCGAGAAATATGAAAAAGAAGAGAACCCACCCTAGAGCTTAGGTTAAAAATTGGGTGGAAAAAAGGCAGTTAAGGTCTCACAACAAATTAATTCAAAAATTGTTAGTAGAACCACTTGATTACAGAAATTATCTGAGAATCATGAATCATGCAATGAATTGTTGTCTTTAGTGATAACTATAATACAAAAACAAAACAGTGTCAGGAGTGAAAAAATCTAAAAAATTTGACAAAAATTGCCAAAATGTGCGGTTTTACATCCACTGGCAAACTTTATTGACGAATAAAACGACGGTTTTATTCGTCTGCGTCGAATAAAACGACGGTTTTATTCGTCTGCGTCGAATAAAACGACGGTTTTATTCGTCTGCGTCGATGAGGGCATTAAAAGCAACTAAAACTTACATAAAAACAATTATTATAGAAGCAGATATCACTTCAGACCACAAAACGAGTAACTCTTTGTGAGGTCCAATTAGACGTTTTAGAGGAACTTGTCATAATTATTATCTGAAAATTTAGGATTAGACGTTTTTAGATATGCTAAAATATTTAGAGCCTCCTACCACTTCCGGTTGTACCGGAAGTTAACTAAAGCTTCTTTAATTTGAAGATGTATATTATTACGCATTTGTATAGAACAGTTCTTAAGAATAGGGAACTTGCATACAAATTATATTCCAGAAATATTACTGATAAACGTTATTTAATGCTGTTAAAAGAACCCCAGTTTACAAAAAAAAACTCATATTTTATTATTATGAAATAAATATAAGCAATTAAAAACTGCAGAATTTAAATTATTCTTTCAACGGGCGGAATCGGTTGTGACGTCAGACAGTTTGTTGGTCGTCCCTATAAACGGGCGAAAGCGATAAGTATTGCAACGCTGCAACGGTACATTATGAATAATATGTGACAAAATCATAAGGAATCATAAAATCGTAAAGAATAAAAAAGAATTAGTATTAAAAACATAAGGTTCTTTGTAATACTATAGTAAATCATCTATCTATAAGCGAGGTTCCTACAGCCTGTGTCGCTTCTCGCATTTCGACCGCCATCTTTTTCTGTCCATCCATTCGTCTTCTTTGATGGCTCTATCTCTCATGATGTGCCTTACATTTTCTTCCCAGGCAACTGAAGGCCTTCCCCTTCTTCTTCGTTGTTGTTGTATGTAATTTAAAGATTTCTTTGGCCATCTATCTTCATCCATTCGTTTCACATGACCATACCACACTAGTTGTCTGTTTCAATTCTATCTACACTGGAATATACAGTATTTGTCCTCCTTCTATCTTCATCCCTGATGTGACCTTTTTGGATATACCACACGCTCTCCTTAGATAATCCATTTCTACTACTTCTATCCATTTTCTATATTTTTTCGTGATCTGAAAAACTTCTGCTCCATAAGTCATAATAGGCTTTACCAAGGTACGATAGATTGCCAATTTCGTTTTTTGTCTTATATCTTTAGACCATATAGTAGAGAGCTTAGAATGTTTACCGCTTTTCTGCCCTGCTGCATTCTGTTTTCGATGTCTCTTTTGGTAGTGCCTTCTATAGCTTTTTAGATATATACTATAGTAAATACCTATTATATTGTATATTGCATTAATATAATATATTGGGCATAATAAAATTGGGCATCGGACAACGTTGCAGGATGAAATAGTAAATAAGTATGAAAAACTTTAAGGGCTAATTCTACATGAAAAAATAATGCCAGTTTGCTCTATAAACACATGTCCGCAAATGCTTAGTTTCCGAGATACGGGGTGCTGATTTTTTTTTCAAACTGCCAATTTATTTATTGCTCTAAGACCAGTTGAACTATGAAAATGAAATTTGGTCAGTTTTAGGAGGTAGTTATTGCGCATTTTTTGACATAAAATTAAGAATTTTGTATTCATCAATGGCGCGCCTACGGGTAATGGACTGATTTTTTTAAAGAAAAAATAGTACGTCACTGAGATATTTCAAAATAAAAATAATTTTTAAATTCCACGTATAATTTAACCTAAAAAATCTTTCTTGCCATTTTTTCGTATGGTGCACCGTTTTTATGCAGAAAAATAAAACATCTTGACGCGCATTTTTCATTTTTTAATACATTATCAAGAAATTAATATCCAATATAATAATACTAAACTATACGTTTATATAAACTTGGGCGTTTATAACTTGTCTCACTCCCATTGTATCCCAATCTTCTCTGACTGCATATTTCCACCTTTTTCTAGGCCGCCGGCCGTCCTACAGACCTTCTCCCATCTGGCCTCTCCCCGAGCAGCTATGTCTGGTTTGATTTTGTTTTTTATGGATGCACACAGATCCTCAATTACGCTTTTTAAAAACCGGATATCGAATAGTAATGCCCATAAATTTGTTCCCAAAAACACCAAAAAAGTCAAAATAATCGAAAAGCTTTGTATAACTTTTCTCCAGGTGCGTGGAACGGATTTTTGGCATTACAATCACGATTATCATTTTCAGAGCCAGCAGTTATCATCACGAATAGACAATGTTTTGAACAGAGTTATTCAAAGCAGAGTGAGCAAAAGATTTAAGCGAATAATTACAACATGATTCTCACAGCCTTAGCTTATTCCCCATATCCACCATTTTTGAAAACACTCACAATTGGAATTCGAAATTTGGTAACCGAAATTACAATAAAATTCATGCTTAATTTTATTTGTTAATCATTATTTTCGTGCCGAAAAGTGTTTTCATGCCGATTGCTACATTAGGGAGCGTTCAAGTATTACGTAACGCATCTTGGGTGGGGGGGGGGGCAAAAATCTTCAAAAATTGCGTTACGCAATAGTTAAACGCCCATTACAGTGCGTTACGTAGAGGGGGAGGGGGGGCCAAAAATCTTAAAAAATCGCGTTACGCGATATAAATACTTGAACGCTCCCTTACAACTCTCATGCACTCTGAGGCTAAAAAACATTTGCGTAGATTGCATACACGGGAAAACTTTTAAGAGAACTATGCGGCAGCAAATATTTCGTGGGGATTTTTTGTCCGGGATTTTTTGTGGGGATATTTTGTCCAAAAAAATTTGTGGGGATTTTTGTCCGGGATTTTTTGTCCGTGGCTTTTTTGTCCAGGGATAATTTGTGGGGATTTTTTGTCCGGGATTATTTGCCCGGGGATTATTTGTCCGGACCCCGTTTGGATAGTTCAGTATGCTTATAAGTTCCCCTTTAAAAATTAGTCAATGGATCGCTTTAGGGCTCTATGTAATATCAGCTCCTGTTTATATAAATTACATAGTTTGAAATGTATGTATAACATCTTCATAAGGACATTCACTGTTCATCACATGCCAGTTGTATATCGTATCAGATTTCCATTCAACAGAGACTGAGATCAATTAGTCCATTTATAGTCTAGCACAGTGGTTCCCAACCTTTTATGTCTGGCGACCCACTTTCTGATGTTTTTTCATATTCGCGACCCATCCCTCATCCATGATTATATATATGTACGTTATTCAGCTACTGTAAGATCTACGCCACGACCCACCTGAAATCTGCCCGCGACCCACTGGTGGGTCGCGACCCACCGGTTGGGAAACGCTGGTCTAGCATAATACCCCAGGCTGTGGGTGAAAAAACGTGATATAATTCAGGAATTTTTGAAACCTATTAAGTAGGTGTTGTAAAGGACGATGCCAGGAATAACTTATACTAAAATGTAACCAAAAATTTTGTGCGGTTTTTTTATTTATGACGATTTTCATTTGTTAAATTTGCAATTTTTAAAGATTTTTAATTTTGCAGCTTAGGATATTCATTTTAGAGAAAAACTTTTAAATAGAAAATTGTAGTAAATTAAAAAACAAACCTACAATTTGAGCTATTAGAAGTTTAATTTCGTTAATACGTTATTGCAAAACAGCCTGCGAAAGGTCCAAAATGGCCGTTTTTGCAATTGCGTTATTTATTGTAAAAATATTTTTTATATATTTTTTTATGGCTTTAAAATGAAGATCTTTCAATACTACATATAAAAAAAATTTGTAGTGCCCGATTTATGAACTTGTTGCTTAGATATTATAATTTGTTTATCCCAAGCGGTCAAATGTCCAAGGCTATAAATTTTTGAAAAAAAATCGTACAGAGTTTATCCAAGATCCACTCTCCTTCTAAAGACTTATGTTTTCATATTCGGATGTAAATATATGCGTATAACTTTTTTCAACCTATTATTTCGGGTTTGAAAATAAGGGGGCAAATTTCGTTATAAACATTTCGAACTGAAGCCGCCCCTGTACATCCTATGAGTTTTTAACTTGCAGGTTATTGTTGCTGAAGATAAAATAAAGATTCAAAACTAAATAAAAATTTTCTACGACCAACTGAAGTCGAGATAATTGTTTTTGTTTTCTTAAATCGTAGTGACTTTATTTATAACAATTAAGAAATTATTTCACAGTCATTGACTAAAGAAAGACTTATATTATCTTAAAATAAAAATTATTTTAACCGAAAATTACATTTAATTATTAAAAATGATTTTTAAAGTGTAATGAAGATTTATTTTTCGTTACGACTATGATTTATTGTGTCGGTTGCCCTTAGCAACGGCTAGCAACTTATAATAATTGTATCACGGTTTTTGCTTTAAATTTTAAAGCACCGCTTGGATTGGCATGAAATTTGGCAAACACATAGATAACATGTTAAAGAATAAAAATGATATTGGGCTTCTGTGTGCTTTTGTCCTGGGGGTGAGTTTCACCCCTTATGAGGGGTGAAAAAATATATGTTCAAAATAAGTTTGGAAGTGGATAAAACGTCTAATTCTAAGCACTTTTCGTTCTATAGCATTTTTTCACCAAGTTAATACTTTTCGAGTTATTTTCGAGTAAATACCTTAATTTTTCAAAAACACCTTTTTAGGCGGTTTTTGACAAATAACTCAAAAAATAAGTGTTTTATTGAAAAAATGGGTTTTAACCAAAATATAGAAAATTAAAAATTGAAAAAAATGATGTATGCATGAAATCTCTAGACCCAGTATAAACAAAGTTCTAGCTAATGAAAAATAGGTTCATATCCGTCAAATTTCAAAGTGAATTATTTCAACGTGGAGTAATAAAAAAATCATGCACTTTTTGGAGAAAAATCATTTTTTAAGTATATATTTAAGTATTTAAAAAATATGTATATCTGTTTTTTAAAAATGTTTCTAGCATCAAAAGTAAGCAAGTTACTCTGAAAATAAAGTTGATCTCTTTTTTTTTGTCAAAAAACTCGAAAATCAACCCACAATTAGCATCTTAAATCAAATTAATCATTACCGCTTCACAAGTTATTTTGCTCATGTATTATTTATATGATCTGTAAGTATCATCGGTTCAAAGGGCTTATTTAAAAAAATGGTTTTAAAATAAATGTTTTAATTTTTAATTTAAAAAAAATGTGTTTTTCTAAATAACTTATAATTTATTAATGTGACCAAAAATCACAAAGAGTAAAAAAAATAGTTTTTGTTGTTACGAACATTTTGGATTTTTTGCTTTTTTTTGTAAGGCAAAAATTTGTTAAGATATCTCTGTTCTAAATTTGCATACACTCGTGATTATTGACTAGTTCAAGTCCTTTTAACTACTGCTTCTTCAAAAATAAGCACTTTGAACCGATTAAACTTACAGACATAAACGACACATACACGAGTAACACAACATTGAAGTAAAATTGATCAATTTCATTTTTGATGCTAATTAGGGGGTGACTTTCCCGAGTTTTTTGACTAAAAAAAAAGAGATCAATTTTATTTTCAGCGTAACTTGCTTACTTTTGATGCTATAAACTTTTTTTTTAAACAGATATACATATTTTTTTAAACACTTTAAAAAAGTTGTAATGATTTTTCTCCAAAAAGTGCATGATTTTTAGGTTATTTCACGTTGAAATAATTCACTTTGAAATTTGACGGATATGAACCTCTTTTTCATTAGCTATAACTTTGTTTTTACTGGGTCTAGAGATTTCACGCGTACACCGTTTTTTTCAAATTTTAATTTGCTATATTTTTGTTAAAACTCTTTTTTTCAATAAAATACTTACTTTTAGAGTTATTCGTCAAAAACCGGCTAAAAACGTCTTTTTTGTTGTTGAAAAATGAAGGTATTTACTCGAAAATAACTCGAAAGGTATTAACTTGGTGAAAAAAAGCTATAGAACACAAGGTGCTTAGAATTAGACGTTTTATCCATTTCCGAACTTATTTTGAACATATATTTTTTCACCCCTTAAAGGGGTAACTCACCCCTAGGACAAAAGCACACAGAGGCCCAATATAATTTTTATTCTTTAACATATTATCTATGTGTTTGCCAAATTTCATGTCAATCCAAGCGGTGCTTTAAAATTTAAAGCGAAAACCGTGATTCAATGTATTATAAGTTGCTAGCCGTTGCTAAGGGCAACCGACACAATAAATCACAGTCGAAACGAAAAATAAATCTCCACTACACTTTAAAAATCATTTTTAATGATTAAATGTAACTTTCGGTCAAAATAATTTTTATTTTAAGATAATATCAGTTTTTCTTTAGTCAATCACTGTGAAATAATTTCTTAATTGTTATAAATAAAGTCACTACGATTTAAGAAAACAAAAACACTTATCTCGGCTTCAGTTGGTCGTAAAATATTTTTATTTGGTTTTGAATCTTTATTTTGGCTTTAGCAATAATAATCTGCAAGTTAGAAACGCATTGGATTTACAGGGGCGGCTTCAGTTCTAAATGTTTATAACGAAATTTGCCCCTTTATTTTCAAACCCGAAATAAGGGGTTGAAAAATGTTATACGCATTTATTTACATCAGAATATGAAAATATAAGTCTTTAGAAGGAGAGTGGATCTTGGATTAACTCTGTACGATTTTTTTTTTCAAAAAGTTATAGCCTTGGACATTTGACCTCTTGGGATAAACAAATTTTAATATCTAAGCAACAAGTTCATAATTCGGGCACTACAATTTTTTTTTATATGCAGTATTGAATGATCTTCATTTTAAAGCCATAAAAAATATATAAAAAAATATTTTTACAATAAATAACGCAATTGCAAAAAACGGCCATTTTGGACCTTTCGCAGGCTGTTTTGCAATAACGTATTAACGAAATTAAACTTCTAATAGCTCAAATTGTAGGTTTGTTTTTTAATTTACTACAATTTTCTATTTAAAAGTTTTTCTCTAAAATGAATATCCTAAGCTGCAAAATTAAAAATCTTTAAAAATTGCAAATTTAACAAATGAGAATCGTCATAAATAAAAAACCGCACAAAATTTTTGGTTACATTTTAGTATAAGTTATTCCTAGCATCGTCCTTTACAACACCTGATAGGTTTCAAAAATTCCTGAATTATATCCTGAAATCGACCTATTTTTCACCCACAGCTTGGACTATAATCTAAACATATATACTTAATAACTATTGTTTTATTAGTGAACTATATTTTTCAATAATATTTAGGACTCGTCCAGTATATTAATGTGACCAACTAGCCCGAAAAATCCGGGACATGGCCCAAATTACGAAGTCGTGTCCCGGCGTCCCGGACAAGACTTCCGGGCCATCCGAAATTTCAACGTTTTGGTAAAATTCGATATTGAAAATTTTAATACATCATTCTTCTAAGAATTCACATCAAATTGAATTGGTGGGACGAAAAAAAGTGGACAATTTCTACACTGTTATACTAATACCACATCCAAAACGCATGCATTTTATATTGTCGTATTATAGTTCTACGAAAACTCTAACTCTGGACTTTTTCCGGATTATGTACATATTTTAATTATCGTCTTCTGAAAAGACGATTTAAAAACATGAATATCAAATAATGATAATAATTATATTTTAACCCAAGGTTCAATTTACATGGAAATCCAACATAAGTTGATTTTCTAATTTTTCGTTTTTTGAAAACGATTTCCGTCGAAACGTCAAAAAGTCGAAACGTCAAAAACAAAAAAAATCAAAAAATAAAAATGTAAGTAATTATCATTACAACCCATTTAGTATGGTATAACTAGACCCAAACCCAGACATCCAAAGTGAAAGTTATCCTCCAACACCAAATTATTCTATATGGTCCACATAATGTTCAGAAAAAAGTCACACCATTTTAAGCGTCGGGTTTGGGGGGGGGGGGAAGAAATAGGTAAATTCGTAGTTTTTTACGTTTTTCGTAAATATTTTTAAAACTATACGATTTAGCATAAACAACGTTCAACACAAAAATGTTCTACATTAAATTTGAAATAAAAAAGGACCTATGCATAATCCTTCTAAAATGAACGGTTTCAAAGTTACTGAGGTAGTATAGTAATTGGTCCAAAAAAAGGCCTAACCTTAAAATCCAAAGTAAAAGTTTTCCTCCAACACCAAATTGTTCTATATGGTCCACATGTTGTTAAGTAAAAAGTTACACCATTTTGAGCGTCCGGTTTGGGGGGGGGGGGGAGATGGGGGAGAAATCGGTAAATTAGTAGTTTTTTTACGTTTTTCGTCAACATTTCTATAACTATGCTTTAGCGTAAACAATGTTCTATACAAAAATGTTCTACATAAAATTTAAAACAAAAAAGGTTTTAAACATAATTGTTATAAAATCAAAAGTTCCAGAGTTACGGAGGGTGAAAAGTGGAAATTTTCGATACTTTTTATCACCACCCAAAATTATCATCAATTGCCCAAAAAATATAAAAAGTATCGAAAACCTCCATTTTTCACCATTTTTCATGTAGAACATTTTTGTGTAGAACATTGTTTACGCTAAAGTATAGTTTTAGAAATATTGACGAAAAACGTAAAAAAAACTACTAATTTACCGACTTCTCCCCCATCTGCCCCCCAAACCGGACGCTTAAAATGGTGTAACTTTTTACTGAACATTATGCGGACAATATAGAACAATTTGGTGTAGGAGGAAGACTTTTATTTTGGATCTCTGGGTTAGGCCTTTTTTTGGACTAATTATACTATACTACCTCCGTAACTTTGGAACCGTTCATTTTAGAAGGATTATGCACAGAACCTTTTTTATTTCAAATTTAATGTAGAACATTTTTGTATAGAGGGTTATTCATGCTAAACCGCACAGTTTTAGAAATATTGACGAAAAACGTAAGAAACTACGAATTTGCAGATTTCTCCCCCCTCTCCCCCCCAAACCCGACGCTCAAAATGGTGTGACTTTTTTCTGAACATTATGCGGACCATATAGAACAATTTGGTGTAAGAGGATAACGTTTGCTTTGGATGTCTAGGTTATGCCATGTTTTGGATCAATTCTATTATACTAATTCCATCAAATAAATTTTTGTCAACATAAAAATGTCAAATAATCAATAAAATGATATAAGAAAATCTACTGTTTCGTTTTAATTCGTAAAATTCATGTAAATAAAATGATGATATTAGAGTTTTATATTTAAAAAAAAATGGCCGGATTTTCATTGAAAAGTCCCGGATTTTAGGTAGGTT
Organism: Diabrotica virgifera virgifera; assembly: GCF_917563875.1. NCBI lineage: Eukaryota > Metazoa > Arthropoda > Insecta > Coleoptera > Chrysomelidae > Diabrotica > Diabrotica virgifera. The sequence continues at coordinate 177,681,384 of NC_065449.1, read as the reverse complement.
TTTCAGTCTTGTCCCGAATTCGACTAAATTGGAGTTGGTCACACTAAGTATATGTATGTTTTATTGACTTAAATTTCCTATTGATCTTTGATTTATTTTGTTTCTAGTTTAAAATAAAATATTCCCCTAACTGCATCTCACTTTCCCATCTCTATGAATGAAGAATATTGAACGTTACAAAAAAGAAAAACGACAAAAAATCTTTTACCTCTGCGAGAGACCACTCTCAGATTAAAACCTTTGTTTACCCTATATTTAAACCCGGTTAATCAATTAGGTACCACGCTACGGGAAAGCTTTTTAAAATGTTCTCCGGTTTGTTACTGTAATTAACCCTTATCTGAGCATCGCGTTAGGTAACGAATGGTTTCAAAATGCGTTTTTTAAAAAAGGTTTGGGTTTTTTCTGCCATTGCTATTACGAGAGGGATAAAAGTACATTTTAAGTATGTGTAAATAGTAAACACGAGCAATACAAAATTATTATGGTATTGCGTATGGTATGTGAATAAATAGATTACACATTAGCAAGTATAATGCTAGTGCAGGGAAGGATCCGGCGGATACAAAGAGTTTTAGACCTGTCTCTCTTTTGTGCCACCTTTTCAAGGCATTTGAAAGAATGATACTGAACCGGATCGCTGCATATGTGGAGACTAAAATTATTCCAGAACAAGCAGGATTCAGACCCGGCAAGTGCTGCTGCAGTCAAATTCTTAATTTCACCCCCAACATATTGAAGATGGTTTTGAACGGAAAGAAATAACAGGAGTAGCGTTCATAGACCTAACTGCCGCCTATGACACAGTTAGTTAACCATCAAGGTTAGTGAAATGTCTCCTCCAGAATAGACGCTTCTACGTAACGCTCCAGTCCAAGAACAGTCGGTGGAGGGACCAAAAAAATGGGCTACCACAGGGAAGTGTCCTCGCGCCGATTCTATACAACATATACACCAACGACCAACCCAAACACCAACAAACAAGGCAATTTATTTACGCTGATGATACAGGTGTGGCAGCTCAGGGAAGAACCTTCAATGAAGTCGAAGTGAAACTGACAGATGCCCTGAGAGACTAAGCTCTATACCACGATAAAAACCATCTGAAACCCAATCCCACAAAAACCGAAGTATGTGCTTTCCACCTTAGAAACAAGCATGCCCGAAGGCCGCTGGAGGTGGAATGGCGTGGTCACATGCTGGAACACAACGAGACGCCAAAATACCTTGGCGTCCGTTTGGATAGAACTCTGTCTTACCGATACCACTGTCAAGATGTCAAGAAGAAAGTAAGTGCCAGAAATAATATCATCCGCAAGCTAACTAATACAAAATGGGGAGTACAATCACACACTCTCCGCACTTCTGCCTTAGCATTATGTTCTTCGGCCGCGGAGTTTGGAGCACCAGTATGGGCAAACTCTGCTCACGCAAAGGACATCGACGTGGCTCTAAATGAAACGGTTCGTATAATATCGGGTTGCCTGAAACTGACACCTATCGAAGAGGTATACCCCATAGCTGGGATTGCTCCACGACCTATCAGGAGGAAGGTCACATCAGACGTAGAACGAAAAAAGCAGGAGACGGACCGAAGACACCCATTACATGACCACAAAACTCAGCCAAGCAGACTAAGATCTTGGAAAAGCTTCCTGAAAACATCAAGATCCAGCCCCAACACTGGGGCAATTACAAGAGAAGAAATTGCTAACACACTTAAATTTATTAAAGAATGACAAATCCGTAGGAACAGAAGGTACCCATTGACCTGATAAAAGCACACACCGAACAATCCATATATATGCTACATAAGTAAACTTCTAAATAAAATATGAACCAACGAAGAACTGCTAAAAGAATGGAAAGAGGGACTGATTATAAAAATACCAAAAAAAAAGAGAAATCTGAGCAACTGTAAAAATTGGCGTACAATAGCATTATTACGTCCCACACCAAGGTGCTAAGAATCGTCGTCCAAAGAAGCCAATGAATGACAGAAAGATATAATAGAATAAAATAAAATAGAATAGAATAGAAATATGTATGCTTTATTGTCATGGAAAATTGTACAATTTTATCGACAAAAACAACACAATAACAATTCAATTTACTAAAATTACATAAATCGTCAAAATAATAAAAAACTAAAAATAATAATGGAGTAAAACAGAAACAATCAATTGCAAAATTCTTGTAGAGCTTCTAGAAAGTACATAACTTCTACCCGTGTTGAGCTGCCCCCCCCCCCACTTGCAAAAATTAAAAAACAAATAGCCCTGATTTATGAGCTATTTATGAGCTCTCATATTCCGCAAACTAAAAATTTTGAGCTCGTTCCACTGAGCAGAAATTTAATACCCTAGTGGGGGGGGGGCTGAATCAACCCCCCCCCCCCACTACTTAAAAATAGGAATATTGAAACGGTTTTTGCGGCAGAATTACGAGCTATTTATGAGCTCTTGAAATTATATATTTTCGATTTTTGAGCTCATCCCCTTCACCCCCAAACAACCCTTTAATTGATTTAACTTAAGAGAAAGATGCTGAGAAAACTTAAAATATATCGTATTGCGAATATAATTCCTATAGCTTATATACTCTAAGAATAAACTATTAAATCAAGAGCATTTCGATTATTGAGCTACAACCCCTTCGCCAGAAAACCACCCTTCCCGGCTTAACAGAAAGTTGTATTTAAAATGCGTTAAACTAATTATTTGGCGACTACATATCATTTAATAATTTATAAGCTTCCAAATTCCGCGCATTTAGATCAGTAAATTGCAATTTATTTTGTATAGTGCAGTCACTGAAGGTAAAAATCAACGATTACCTTCAATTTCGGTGAACCTTCATCGATTTTCACGAAAATTGGTCAGTGGTTAGAGGATACGTCAAGAAACAAAGGTGACATGGTACTACCTTGCGCCTTTACCCTGAGGGTGGATACCGCCCCTTCTCGGGGGTGAAAATTATTTTATAAAAAATAAATGCACAAATCAATAAAAGAACAAATTAAAAACAAAATTTATTATATAAAGTTAATAAAATAAGTCAATACTTTTTAAGTTATTAAAGATCAAAGATTTTAATTATTTGTGAAAAAAATGCATGTTTTGAAAAGGTTTTTTGTAAATCACTGAAAAATTTTAAGTTTTTACAAAAAAGTTAATAGTAGTTTAATTCGTATAGCTTATATTCTAAGAATAAACTCTTAAATCACGCGTCTTTCGATTGTAGAGCTACAACCCCTTCGCAAGAAAACGACCCCATATTCCCGGCTTAAGAGAGAGTTGTTCTTAAAATAATTTAAATTAATTATTTGGCGACTACATATCGTTTAATAATTTATGAGCTTGCAAAATATACGCATCTCAATTATTGAATTGCCATTTTCTTTCTATAGTGCAGTCACTGAAGGTAAAAATCAACTAGTACCTTCGATTTCGGTAAATCTCCATTCATTTTCACGAAAATTGGTGAGCGGATTTTGATACTATCAACTTTTTCTGCATCTTATTTTTCATAGGTATTTCTAAGTACTTTGACAAGTATTTAGTACCTGAGTGTTATAAAACGCATCTCTTTCCCGTTATTTAAGCTTGAACCCTTAGATTTTAACAGTCGCGGAAAAAAATATACATTTAATTACCAATAACTTACTTTAAATTAACATTAAAGGGTTTTTCAAGTAAGCAATTTATTATATTTTTTATTAGCTTCAATTTTAGTGATGAAAACTTTTTTGTAAAAACTTACAATTTTTGAGTCATTTATGAAAAATCGCTCTAAAGCATGCATTTTCTTTCCAAAAATTAAAATATTTGATCTTTAATAATTCAAAAAGTATTGATTTATTTTAATCACATTATATAACAAATTTTGCTTACAATTTGTCCCTCTCTCGATTTGTGGGGTTATTTTTAATAAAGTAATTTTCACTCCCGAGAAGGGGTGACATATACCCCAGGCTAAAACCCCAAGTTGTTATTGTCAATTCGTGAAAATAAATGGAGATTTACCGAAATCGAAGGTACTAGTTGATTTTTACCTTCAGTGACTGCACTATAGAAAGAAAATGGCAATTCAATAATTGAGATGCGTATATTTTGCAAGCTCATAAATTATTAAACGATATGAAGTCGCCAAATAATTAATTTAAATTATTTTAAGAACAACTCTCTCTTAAGCCGGGAATATGGGGTCGTTTTCTTGCGAAGGGGTTGTAGCTCTATAATCGAAAGACGCGTGATTTAAGAGTTTATTCTTAGAATATAAGCTATACGAATTAAACTACTATTAACTTTTTTTGTAAAAACTTAAAGTTTTTCAGTGATTTACAAAAAACCTTTTCAAAACATGCATTTTTTTCACAAATAATTAAAATCTTTGATCTTTAATAACTTAAAAAGTATTGACTTATTTTATTAACTTTATATAATAAATTTTGTTTTTAATTTGTTCTTTTATTGATTTGTGCATTTATTTTTTATAAAATAACTTTCACCCCCGAGAAGGGGCGGTATCCACCCTCAGGGTAAAGGCGCAAGGTGGTACCATGTCACCTTTGTTTCTTGACGTATCCTCTAACTACTGACCAATTTTCGTGAAAATCGATGAAGGTTCACCGAAATTGAAGGTAATCGTTGATTTTTACCTTCAGTGACTGCACTATACAAAATAAATTGCAATCTACTGATCTAAATGCGCGTAATTTGGAAGCTTATAAATTATTAAATGATATGTAGTCGCCAAATAATTAGTTTAATGCATTTTAAGTACAACTTTCTCTTAAGCCGGGAAGATAGGGTGGTTTTCTTGCGAAGGGGTTGTAGCTCAATAATCGAAATGCTCTTGATTTAATAGTTTATTCTTAGAGTATATAAGCTATAGGAATTATATTCGCAATACGATATATTTTAAGTTTTCTCAGCATCTTTCTCTTAAGTTAAATCAATTAAAGGGTTGTTTGGGGGTGAAGGGGATGAGCTCAAAAATCGAAACTATATAATTTCAAGAGCTCATAAATAGCTCGTAATTCTGCCGCAAAAACCGATTCAATATTCCTATTTTTAAGTAGTGGGGGGGGGGCTGACTCAGCCCCCCCCCCACTAGGGTATTAAATTCCTGCTCAGTGGAACGAGCTCAAAATTTTTAGTTTGCGGAATATGAGAGCTCATAAATAGCTCATAAATCAGGGCTATTTGTTTTTTAAATTTTGCAAGTGGGGGGGGGGGGCAGCTCAACACGGGTATAACTTCTATTATTAGAGTACGATTCGGGCACGCATGTTATCCAAAGCATTTATTTAAAATACAGGTTTTGGATAATGATAAATGTGAGCATTGTGAAGAGGAAAGTGATTTAGATCATATATTTTTTGGTTGTTCTAAAAATACAATTTACTCACCTAAATTAATAAATAATTTATTAAAATGTAAAGTAGCAACTCCTTGGAATATACTATATTTATTATCACTTGGTTCTGTAGATGTATACAACTCTTTAATTAACTTTTTAAAAGACAGCAAATTATCATTATAATTCCCTTAAACATTTTTAATTAATACCTTTGGTAGTTAGTTATTTTAGCTGTTAAGCTTAGTGTTACTTAATACCTTTTAGTTGTTATCTTTGTTTTAAACCTGTTTTATATAACTTGATAACTTGTATTCCTTATGTGTCTGGCAGTATGACGGTAAGTCTAAGCCAAAAAAAAATTGCAAAATTTAAATAAATTGCAAATTTCATAGTCTACCTAGTAACTAATAAGTTTAAAAGTTACGCTGCTGCATATGACACCCAAATATAGATAAAAAAAAATAATAAAAATACTACTTGTACAAAGGGTACTGTAATTTCTTAGTTATTGTTTAAGAAAATCTTCTATAGTCGGTTCGCTGAACTCAGACACAGCTGGCTGGTGATTTTAGTAAGTAATTTTGCCAATTTCGGTAAAATTGACAAAAAAATAATTACTAATTAGTTAATAATTACTAAATACATAGTTAGTAATTTTGCCAATTTTTGGCAAAATTGATAAAAAACAAAAAAATTACCTACTGTAATCTCTGGCCAGTTGTCTGTAAGAAAGCATAAGGCTATAGTCGAGTTTTAATTTCAATATTTTATATACGCCAGAATATTCTACAGGGTGTTCCAAACTTTGAGGAAAAAACACACTGTCATTGTTACACCCGGTATACAATGACACTTATCTCTTTAGCAACAATATTATTACATCGATATTCTTGAAGAATAAAGCTATAACATATTAAAAAATCACTAAAATCGGACAACAGGTTTAGGAAATACAAGACATCTAATATGTCCCATTTTTAAGGTGGTGCGTTAATTTTGGTGCTTAGTGTACATTTCACGAACCAAATTATTTTGGTAATTAAATGTTTTCTCTACGTACCTAATATAAACCAAAAAACAAATTAAGTGAAATGGATTACATACATACTTAATGATCCGGTACAAACAAAAACAAATTTTTTGCATAACTCATATCCGCTTTTCATCAAGAAGACAGCTCATTAACTGCTTTCACAAAAGTTACATAACACTTTATAAAGCTTAATAAAACGTATATGACATCGCCGGCTTAGCATTGTATGGAGTTTGAACATAATCTGGTAATAATAAAAACTGTAGATGCATTTCCAATTCTTATGTAAATTTTTCTAATCTTTCTAATCTCTAAGGCAATTCAGTTTCTTTTAAAATATTTTTAGGTTCAATGAATCCTTGGTTATTTATGTTTAAAAGTTTTATTTTGAATTGAAGGTTTTTAAATTGAATAATCTTTAAGAATGTTACAGAACTATTTTATATTTTTGGTCTATCTGCCAATGCATTTTTATCATATAATAAAATTATCAGCTTTTACCATCCATAATTTAATCTTTTGTCGCCTTCTCCAATATTTTAGTTTTGTTTCATCTCTATCACAATAGTTCAATGTTTCACAAACAATAATTTTTGTATTTTCTTAGTCTCAGTCTTATGATAATTGGGGATTTATGCAGTTACTCGAGCGCGTCAGATTATTACATGGGGAGAAACCTTGTACCCTGAAAATGTACCTCCACCATATATTGGCTCTTAATGCAGGGGAGTTCGTTAAGGGGGTCGAAAAAAAATTTATCCTTAGAAAAACTCGAAATCGTTAGATTAAGATAAGGTAAGTTAAGTACATGCAAAATAGTGTATATTTCAAAAATCTGACGATTTGATCCGGGCGTAAGGAAATGTGTGAGTCCCAAAGTTTCACAAGGAAACAGCGAATATTTCGCGAAATGAATGACAGATCGAAAATCTAAAAAACTAGGCCACTCGTTTTGAAAACAACGAAGTCAACAATTATGTTACTATTAGTATTTTCACGGTCACCTTCAGGTGTAGTCAATCATAACAAAACAATTACGATTTCTTTATAGATATGGAGAAAGTAAAGAAGATATTATTCATTATTCAACATCGACGTGGTTAGATCAGAGACGTTGTCCACCAACTAGTTACCGTCGTATTTAGTGTTCTAAATAAATATATTCTGGTAGATAGTGTTTTAACAAATCAACCCCATCATCGGGGGTAACGACCCCCAGGACCAAGATCAGCTTTTTCAATAATGAACTTTATTAAAAAGCGGTACACAGCTCAGCTAACAGATAAATACCTTAACTCCCTAATGAGAATCACTTGCACTAAAATCATTCCAAACTTGAGACAGTTTGTACCAACATTTTTTTTACACAGAAAACAATTTTTTTAAACAAAATCAAAATAGCCATTTTTTCCCGAAAAATGTATTTTTCGGGTTTTTGGGTAATTTTAAACTAAAAAAGTATCTTGTTATTTTTCTCAAATGTTGAAAGTTTTCCAGTTGTAAGCGATTTAAAATCTAAAAAATGCGAATATACAAAAATGCATTTTTGGGGATTGAAAACTCAAAGTTGACACTTGCCTAAATTGAGGCTTATACATTCAACTTCAAGATTCTAACGAGTAGGGGAGAGGAGGGCAAGATGGAAGGATAGGGCAAGATGGAAATTACCTATAAAACCCGAACTGCGCAATGAAGCGCCCGGATCCACACTCACACAGATGCAGGCGAACCTCTTCCATAGGGCTTTTCATTCACAGTCATTTATTTCGAGCTTCTGTCATATGTCGTATATTCCGTGTATATTAATATTATACACAGATTATACAACATATGACAGAAGCTCGAAACAAATGACAATCGATGAAAAGCCCTATTTACAAACGACGGCTCAGTCAGTTCAGGTCAGCTAATGAGTGTACACGCTTCCTTCTTATTTTCGCAGTTTAAAATAAAATAAAAATAAAAGCAAGGAAATAGGAACCTGCGAGAATAAAAGAAAAGGTAAAGGAAAAGGGACAAAAACAGAAAAAGTTAAAAATATTGTACAACATTTAGAACAGTCTTCACAAAATGATGTGTTCTGTGTATGTGGTGAACGTTATGTGGAACCGCCCACAGAGGACTGGGTACAATGTCCTGTATGTAATGGTTGGGCACATGAGTTGTGTAACGACACAGAAGATGGCAGTTTTATGTGTGTAAACTATAAAATGTAGTGCTTTCCTCTACATTCCATCTTGCCCGAACAACCTAACCTTTCCATCCTGCCCTCAGGGTAAGGGCAAGATGGAATTTTTGACATTATTTTTTAATTACTCATAAAAAAAGTTCTACTTATTATTAATAATATTTAATGGCTGACTTTTGTAACTGTATAAGGTCTCTTTCAAGAATGATTAAAATGAAAGTTTTGTATTACGTTTTTTTATTTTTTTACACATTATAAAGTTAAGCCTTCCGTCTTGCCCTCCCTTCCCCTAATCGGGGCATATTTCAATATACACCGTTGTTTTTTAATTGTTAATCGTCGCGTGTCGTACTTTATGTGTAAAGTGCGTCTCTGTCGCACGTATACATATTATACGTACTTATGCGAAAATTTACTAAAATTTTATAATATATTATTAACAGTTTTTTTAATAATTTATTTATTTATTCAGTTAATTATTGTCAATGTGCTACTTAAATACGTCAATTATATAGTGCGATACGCGCCATATAGTGAAAAACGCCGATGCGGCGGCTTAAGGGTCGATTGGACGCGCATAATTAACAATTAAAAACAACGGCCTAAATTGAAATAAGCCCCGATTACTCATCAGAATCTTGAAATTAAATATTTAAACTTCAATTTAGCTACTTAACGACCTCAAAAATAATAATTTACACATTCATTTTCAAGTTTCGAAAATGCTTATTTTCGCAGTTTTCAGATTTTAAATCACTTAAAACTCGAAATATATGAATTTTTGAAAAAAATGATTTCTGTCCAAAAATTTTGCCCGACGCCCTTTTGATTTGTTTAAAGGGGATATTTTTTAATAATAATCCGCAAAGAAACCGAATCAGAACAATCAGACACAGGCAGCATTCAATCCGGACCCCGCAAGTGTCATAGGTTTGCGCAACGGACCCTCAGGGAACATAAATGGTGACCCTTGCTCTACTATACATAATAGGCACTAGGCACTATAAAAACAGCAAAAGACAAGAACTATTTTATATTTTAATTCCAAAGCAGTTCTGTTGTTAGATGTCTCCTTCACACATTTCAGTTGGTAATAAATATAAATAAATCTTATACCTGCTCTTCTACTTACTGGCTACATACCGAATGCTATAACTGGATCTTTATCACTTAATTTACATAATTTGCGGTTTTAAAAATATTCAGAATCACTGTAATTAACCCTAATAATGAGCTTTTAAAAGCAAGTAAAAGTTAATGCGCTTTTTTTAATGGACGTATTTGTTGCGAGACAGCTAATCACATCTTAAATAGTCATCTCGCGTAATTTGATGTGGCAAGAAAATTTAAGATAAAAACATGGAAAACATAGAAAAATGGTGAAATTAAGTTAAGACCACCCATCTCGATGAAAATGCTTTTACGGCTCATCAAGCACAGTGGTATAGAATAAAAATTAGGAAGACTAATTTATTTATTTTTCGAACAAAAAATGGGAAAAAGGAATATAGACCAGGACGCATCTGTAAAAATATTAGTACATTTGGACGTTGAGAGGTGACTCATATTTTTTGCACACATTGCTTGAAAATAACTCATACAACAATGTTTGAGTTATCCTCCCACTCAAAAGGTCCGGAACATTGTTTAAATAATTAAATTGTCAAAAAATTAAGGAAAAATTTAATTTTTTTCTTCGTTTTTTCATTATATAAAAGTATTCATTTCCGAGAAAAGTTGTACTGACATAAAAGTTGCGTAATTAAATTTCCTACAATATAGGATTGGCTAAAAAATTTAAAAAAATTGTTACCCTTGTTGCGAAATAGCAATAATTGCGAAAAAAACACAAAACACAAATATTCGCCTTTTACGTTTTTCAACCATTTATACTAGACTTAGGACCTTCATATTTCACCCAGAAAAACTTTATGATATAGTAACACAACACAGTGAATTTCATTAAGATCGGTTCAATAGATTTTGCAAAATAAATTGTGCAATCCAGCTTTCGCAAAAAATGCATTTTTTCAAAATGTTGCAGGACTAAAAATAAAGCAGACAGAAAGTTGATTTTTTTTACATATAGAATAGTGTACCTTTCATTTTCAATTTGCAAATTTAAAATCAGTTAACTACCACGACGTCAGGATTTTTTTTAAATAAACATTAATTTTTGGTGCTACGGGCAGGATAGCGGATACGTTTACTCTGATTGGGCATTCCAATAACCTTTGATAATGATTGATAAATTTTAATTTTTAATACATTTGGATATAAATAAATAAATTTGTTTATTGCAAAATAAAAACACATACTCTGTCCTTTGAAATAATACTTTTAGCAAAAACTTATTTTTCATATATTTTAACATAGAGAACAAAAGTTTATTATTTTTAAACATATGCAATTGATTAAACAATATTTCACAATTAATAATCAAATTAGTTTGATTTTTGTGGAATTAAAATATTAAAATACAACAAAATATAGAGTAAGAAAATAATATATTAGATAAAGATTGGTAGAACTTTTGGTGGAAATCAACTTGTGTGAATCAAACATTTTACATTTTCCAAATAGAATATATAATTTTTTATATAAAAATTAATGTTTATTTAAAAAAATTCCTGACGCCGTGGTAGTTAACCGATTTTAATTTTGCAAGATGCAAATGAAAGGTACAGTATTCTTCTATGCGCCAAAAATTTCTACTTGCTATCTGCTATATTTTCAGTCCTGCAACATTTTGAAAAATTGCAATTTTTTTGCAAAAGCTGGATTGCAAAATTTATTTTGCAAAATCTGTTGAACCGATCTTAATGATTTACAGTATTGGTTTATTATATGATAAAGTTTGTCTGGGTGAAATATGAAGGTCCTAAGTCTAGCATAAATGGTTTAAAAACGTAAAATGTGAATATGTACTAGTTTTTTTATGGTTTTTTCACAATTATTGCTATTTTGCAACAAAAGTGACAATTTTTAAATTGTTAACCAATCTTATGTTGTAGGAAATTTAATTACGCAACTTTTATGTTAGTACAACTTTTCTCGGAAATGAATACTTTAAGAGTTATAATCAAAAAACGAAGAAAAAAATCGAATTTTTCCTTCATTTTTTGACATTTTGATTATTTAAAGAACGTTCCGGACCTTTTTGAGTGGGAGAATAACTCAATTATTATTATATGAGTTAATTCCAAGTAATTTCTGCAAAAAAATATGAGTCACCTCTCAACGTCCATCTCAAAACAGATGCGCCCTGGACTAATAAGAGAACTCAATTATCTCTTATAGTTGATCTTCTTTAATTTGTAGTGTATACTGTAACACACTGATATATTTACTCTACTTGCGTGACACCAACTGAAATAATGAAGTATAGAAATTTATTTCTTGTACATACCATGTTTCATACTGTTTATTTTTATATTCATTGGAAATAAACCAATAGACTTTGTTTACATACATTAACAAATTATCATACTTAAGTCTTCTATAACTCCTACATACGTTTTTTAAAAGCTAAACGTACTTCACATAATTATGTTTCAAAAACATACAAAAATATATAAATTTAGTAAAAATTCGTGCTTGACTTCTTAATACGCGTCGATTAATATATCACATGTACCTACTATTTCTGCGACTATAATTTGCCACTTCCGGGTACAACTTTTTAACCAGAACTATATATCTGTTCTCGTCTTGTTAAGGCGCATCTAATAATATATCGCTTGTACTATTTTGGCAACTTTAAAACAGTCCGAGATCAAATTTATCCTCTTTATTACCATATCTGAGTTGTAAGCTCTTATTCAATACCTCATTTGTCATTTTATATCCGTTCTAATAACGGAGGGTAGTGTTTACGGACGGACAGACAGACATGGATAATTCTAGATCTAAAATGGGTGTAAAAATATTCTGTCTGAAATTATCCAAATAGCTCATCAACACAAGGAATCTATAGCTAGAGTTATTCTGCATCTACGAACTGCAACAATGATTGTCTACAACAAATCAGCGCAGCTTATGTACCCAGCAGTAATAAATAGATTCGCCTACTCTGAACATCCTGATAGAGATATTTTATCAGAACATAATCGAAGAAATTACGCATGCCATAAAAACGCTTAAAAACGATAAATCCCTGGTCTGGACAATATTAATGCCGAGCGAATTAAAACAGGCGGTCATGAACTCATAAGTAAAACCCATCAATTAATAGAAAAGGTCTGGCAACAAGAAATAATGCCAAAAGAATGGTGTGGTAGTATTATTGTACCCGTACACAAGAAGGGAAAAAAGGAATCATACATGAATTACAGAGGAATCTCACTAAACACTACGTATAAAATATTGGCTTATAGTCCAGGGCGCATCTGTTTTGAGATGGACGTTGAGAGGTGACTCAAATTTTTTTGCAGAAATTGCTTGAAAATAAATCAAATAATAATATTTAAGTTATCCTCCCTCTCAAAAAGGTCCGGAACATTGTTTAAATAATCAAAATGTCAAAAATTGAAGAAAAAATTCGATTTTTTTCTTCGTTTTTTTATTATAACTTTAAAAGTATTCATTTCCGAGAAAAGATATACTGACATAAAAGTTGCGTAATTAAATTTCCTACAATATAGAAATGGTTAAAAATTTAAAAAATAGTCACTCTAGTTGCAAAATAGCAATAATTGTGAAAAAACCATACAAAAACAAGTATTCGCATTTTACGTTTTTCAACCATTTATGCTACACTTAGGACCTTCATATTTCACCCAGAAAAACTTTATGATACAGTAAAACAATACTGTAAATTTCATTAAGGTCGGTTCAATAGATTTTGCAAAATAAATTTTGCAATCCAGCTTTCGCAAAAAAAATTCATTTTTTCGAAATGTTACAGGACTGAAAATAAACAGATAGCAAGTTGAATTTTTTTTGCTGATAGAAGTGTACTGTACCTTTCATTTGCAATTTTCAAAATTAAAATCGATTAATTACCACGGCGTCAGAAAATTTTTGAAATAAACAATAATTTTTGGTGCTACGCGCAGGACAGCGGTGTTCGATTCACACAAGTTGATTTTCACCAACATTTCTTCCAATCTTTATCTAATATATTATTTTCTTACTCTATATTTTGTTGTATTTTAATATTTTAATTCCACAAAAATCAAACTAATTTTATTATTGTTTGTGAAATATTGTTTAAACAATTGCATATGTTTAAAAATAATAAGCTTTTATTATTTAAGTTAAAATATATTAACAAAGAAAGTTTTTGCTAATAAAAGTGTTATTTCAAAGGATAGAGTATGTGTTTTTATTGTGCAATAAACAATTTATTTATTTATGTCGAAATGTAATAAAAATTAAAATGTATCAATAATTATCAAAGGTCATTGGAATGCCCAATCAAAACAAACTATCCGCTGTCCTGCGCGTAGCACCAATAATTAATGTTTATTTAAAAAAATTGCTGACGCCGTGGTGTTAATCGATTTTAATTTTGCAAAATTGCAAATGAAAGGTACAGTACACTTCTATATGCAAAAAAATTTTCAACTTGCTATCTGCTTTATTTTCAGTCCTGTAACATTTTGAAAAAATGATTTTTTTTACGAAAGCTGGATTGCAAAATTTATTTTGAAAAATCTATTGAACCGATCTTAATGAAATATACAGTATTGTTTTACTGTATCATATAGTTTTTCAGGGTGAAATATGAAGGTCCTAAGTGTAGCATAAATGATTGAAAAACGTATAATGCGAATACTTGTTTTTGTATGTTTTTTCACAATTATTGCTATTTTGCAACAAGGGTGACTATTTTTTAAATTTTTGACCAATTCTATGTTGTAGGAAATTTAATTACGCAACTTTTATGTTAGTACAACTTTTATCGAAAATGAATACCTACTTTTAAAGTTATAATCAAAAAACCAATAAAAAAATCGAATTTTTCCTTTGACATTTTGATTATTTAAACAATGTTCCGGACCTTTTTGAGAGGGAGGATAACTCAAATATTATTATTTGATTTATTTTCAAGCAATTTCTGCAAAAAAATTTGAGTCACCTCTCAACGTCCAAATGTACTAATATTTTTACAGATGCGCCCTGGTCTATTAGATATTATTAAAAAGATTAGTACCAATCATACGCCGAAGAAATAGTTGGTGACTACCAGTGTGGTTTCAGGCCTGGCAGATCGACTATTGATCAAATATTTACAATAAGACAAATGCTTGAAAAGTGTTGGGAATATAATCAGGACGTGCATCAGATCTTTATAGACTTCAAACAGGCTTATGATTCAATTAATCGTGCAACATTATGGAAGACAATGATCGAGCTCGGCGTACCCAAGAAACTAGCTGCGGTAACACAAATGTGTGTAAGTAACTCCTTTGCACAAGTTAGAATAGGGGGGGCAATATCAAATGCCTTCTGCGTAAATTCTGGACTGAGACAGGGAGATCCGTTGTCCCCATTGTTGTTTAACCTGGCCTTATAATATGTCATGCGGAAAATATATCACAAAATCAAACCAGACATAACTGCTCGGGGAGCAAAAATCATACCCGCCTTTGCCGATGACGTAGACGCAGTAGCACAATCAACATTAGAAATTAAGGATATTTTCTCGAGCTTTGAAAAAGCTGCATTAAACATCGGACTAAAAATAAATGAAGACAAAACAAAATACATGGTCGTCTCAAAACAAGAACGACGGCAAATAAGGCAAAACATTACTATAAACGATCACAACTTCGATCTAAGTGGTTAAAGAATTTAAATATCTAGGAGCAACAATCACAAATGACAACAAATTAGAGCAAGAAGTTGAAACGAGAATAATGACAGGAAACAGATCTTTCTTTGCAATGCAACATCTAATAAAGTCAAAACTTCTTTCACGAGGTGCAAAAATTCAGATAATATATAAGACCATAATACGACCAGCAGTCGCGTATGGAAGCAAAACATGGACGCTAACAAAAAGAGAAGTAAATAAATTGCTGGTGTGGGAACGTAAAATCCTTCGAATGATATATGGCCCTTGCAGAGACAGCGTGACAAACGAATGGAGGCGCAGATACAAATAACGAGCTAGAGTCTCTATTCGGAAAAGAAAATCTAGTCAGATATACAGGGTGAGTCACCACTAACGGGACGGAAGATTATAGCGAAATGGTAAAAGGTTTGAAAAAAACTTTAAATTAATAGTTTGTAAGTTGATAAAAGCTACATTTTAAAATTATTTTGAAATATACAGGGTGTCCCAATAAATGGCGGCGTATCAAAAATATATTTTTTCTTATGGAATACTCTGTATTTTGTTGCATTTTTTAATTGTCCGCAAAAAATAAGGTATAGTTTCATAAGGCTTCCCTATACCTATGTACAGAGTGTTTTGAGTTATGTTGACTTTTCTTAAAATGTAAAGTTTTAAAAGAAGGCTTATTCTCAAGTTATTTAAGAAATTATAAAAATATTACTTTTACATCTAAATTGTTGGACATTGGTTGAATGTATTCCGTGATTAATTATTACACATTTGTCTACAGGGTGTTCAAAATTTACAGTTTCATTATTGAAGTATTCAATGTGTCATATGATACTTATTTTAAATAGAACACCATGTATATTAATAAACAATTATACTTAACAAATTTATCTCTTTCGAATGGTATGTGGATGTCCTATACCTAGGTCTCATAGTTTTTGCGTAATTTACAATTATTTAAATTCTTAATCTGTAAATGGATTTTAAAACAAAAGATGAAGTTAATTAATATCATTGTATGACATTGTCATTTTATGACAATACGATCTGGTAATTATCTTATAATTAATGCATTCCATGATTGTTACACATTTATTTACAGGGTGTTCAAAATTTACAGTTTCATTATTGGATTATTCAATGTAGCATAATATGATGGTTATTTTATTAGAACACCATGTATATTAATCAATGATTATACTAAACACAGGTTCCCCTTTCGAATGGTATGTAGATGTTCTATAACTAGGAGTCATAGTTTTTTTGTAATTTACAATTTTCTTAAACGGTACATCGATTTTAAAAATATTTATAGTCACTCTCGATTTTTAAACCCATCATCTTGGCATAGTTGTTATAGAGTGTAGTTGTAAATAAATATGTAGGTATATTTTTATTTGCTGATTTGTAAAATAAATTTTTTCATTATTGAAAATAACTAAATACATAACGAAACATAAAGAATCTTAATAAAACAAATACATAAATAATACAAAATGAACCACAACTTACTATAAGTAAAAAATTATCAGTTATGTAATACACGTTCAAAATGTTTATACAACAAGCGATTTTAAATGATTTGTTTACATTATTTAACATTACTGGTATTATAGACGCAACAGCGTTCGAAATTCGTAATTTCATAAAAATATCATCTGAAGTAGTAGGGTAGCATTTACAATATTTTTAATATAACCCCATTTAAAAAAATTCATCTTAGTCAATCCTGGTGACTTAGGTGGCCAAATATATGGACCGAATCTATCTATCCATTTATTTCTAAATTTTATGTTGAGGTTGTTCTTAACATCACGTCAAAAATAAGCAGGAGCTCCGTCCAATTGGAGCCACATGTTTGTTCGCACGCTAAGCGGAAGGTTTTAAGACGGATCCAAAAACTTGTTTTAAGAAATTTAAAAAAGTTGCCCCATTCAGATTTTCGTCAAAAAAATATGGGTCGATAACGTACTCGCTCAGAATACTGCCCAAAACATTAACACTTCATCGATGTTGGCGATCAACAGTAAAATGTTTGTTTACTGTATCATAATAATATGAAAGCAATGTCTATTAACTAGACGATTATTATGAAACGTAGGTAGATTCGTCTGTACACAATACATTCTTAAAAAAATCAGGATCTTCTCCAAATTCTAAAGTCTATAAACGAAAAGTTAAACGTTCATGTTCGTCTAATGCTGGTGTATTATACGGATGATAGTGGTTTTTCTTATGTATTCTACATACACTCGTTTGACTGATTTCCAACTGACTCGAAATTTTTCACGTACTAGTATTCGGGTTTTCCGTAACAGAAAGCAGGGCATCAAGTTCGTTGACGTCATCAAAAATAAATGGTTTATTTTTATTTAACTTTTCGTACCTATGCAACATTACCAGTAGCACGGAATCTATCGAGAAATCTCTCAAAAACGTCCTTTTTTGGGTGTCTTCTATCAGGATACTTTTAAGCGTAAACTTTAGAAGCTAAGAGACAATTTTAAAAATATTCCCCAATGCTAAGAAGCTTGTCTACTCTTTCATAGATAACGTGATTATTCATTTTTAAGAACAATTAAATTTGAATGTAATTGGCTCCGCCAAAGCCATTTTTAAGTAAAAAAAAATTGAATATCGTACACGGATGTTTATAGTTTTGATAATTACCAGACCGTACTGTCATAAACTGACAATGTCATACAATGACATTAATTAACTACATCTTTTGTTTTAAAATCGATTTACAGATTAAGAATTTAAATAATTGTAAATTACGCAAAAACTATAACACCTAGATATAGGACATTTATATACCATTCGAAAGAGGTAAATTTGTTTAGTATAATTATTTATTAATATACATGGTGTTCCATTTAAAATAAGCATCATATGACACATTGAATACTCCAATAATGAAACTGTAAATTTTGAACACCCTGTAGACAAATGTGTAATAATTAATCATGGAATACATTCAACCAATATCCAACTATTTAGATGTAAAAGTAATATTTTTACAATTTTTTAAATAACTTGAGAATAAGCCTTCTTTTAAAACTTTACATTTTAAGATAAGTCAACATAACTCAGAACACTCTGTACATAGGTATAGGGAAGCCTTATGAAACTATACCTTATTTTTTGCGGACAATTAAAAATGCAATAAAATACAGGGTGTTCCATAAGAAAAAATATAACTTTGATACGCCGCCATTTATTGGGACACCCTCTATATTTCAAAATAATTTTAAAATGTAGCTTTTATTGACTTACAAACTATTCAATTTAAATTTTTTTCAAATCTTTTACCATTTCGCTGTAATCTTCCGTCCCGTTAGTGGTGACTCACCCTGTATAAAGGCCAATAGACTCAGATGGGCAGGGCATGTGATACGCAGTAACGACAATCGCCTTATAAACAATGTGTTCTGGGAAAGGCCAGATGGGAGAAGGTCTGTAGGGCGGCCTAGAAAAAGGTGGAAAGATGCAGTCAAAGATGATCTAGAGAAAATGGGAGTGCGACAATGGGAATTAGTGGCACAGGACCGACAAACATGGAAGGCAATAGTAAACGCGGCAAAGACTCACGATGAGTTGTAACGCCATTGATGATGATGATAATCTCTGGATGGTACGCAGTGGCGTACTGAGCATGGTTCCGCGGGTTCCGCGGAACCAGGGCCCGGGCCCTGCAGGGGCCCGCTCAAACACGCTTTTTGTTTATTTTTTTTTCTAATTTGATGGGGATATTTTGAACTACACAAGTAAAAACTAGGAAATATAACTGCTTAATAATTTTTTATTTTTGTGTAGTTACTTATAAATAGAGCCTGGATTTTTGTGGGTTTCTTTATACATGCATATGCTATTCATATTTATTTGATTAAGGGTATATTGTGGCACGTTTTGATGTATTGGAAAATATTGCATAAATAAAATAGTTTCCTATATATATTTAGATAATACTTTCTTGAAATTATTCATAGCAGTGTATCTTCTAAATAACTTTATTACTTTATTCCAAGTACTTATGTATCTACTAAATCGCTTTATTACAAGTTTTATTGTTTGAGAGAACCCATCTGGAACTGTTTATCAGTAGAATAGGGCCAACAGGTAGCTAGGTAAGTAAATTCGTTTTTAAATCCCGGCAAAATGTCCTTTAAATGTCAACAAAGTTTTAGTGAGAATTATGTTCAGAGTGAACTGTCCTATATAAAATCTAATTTTGGCATAATTGTAAATTCTATTACAAAACTTAAGAGTCAAAGATACAAAGATAGAAGAAGAACCTCAGAGATAGCATTTGCAAATATGAATATCAAAGATATCAAAGAAAGAATAATAAATCTTGCAGGGGCAATTGGAAAACAAAATAAAGATAAAGGACATCGCACACATCTTATGGAAAATATAATGTCACTCAAATTCAATAAAATTTATACGAATAGATGCGTTTTAAATTAACGGTCAAATCTTATCATTGCGCCAACTCTATATTTTCAATAATAAGAGCAGAAATTGATATAAATAAATCTGAAATCAAATGGGTACGTACATAAGTTAGAGAGAGAAAAAATATTTTAAAATACCCAAATTGTCGGTACTCCATAAATCAGCGGATTAGTTTCACTAATCCGCTAGACCCAGCGGGGTTTAAGCTCTTGTGAATAGCACCCAGAGCAATAGTAATTGTAACTGACACTTTTACTGACTCAAAAAATGTGATTTCGATAAACTTTAATTGCAATTTGCGCCGTAATTAATCATAATTAAGAGTTGGCGCAATGATAAGATTTGACCGTTAATTTAAAACGAATCTATTGTGCTTTGTGCGATGTCCTTTAGTGACGTTTTAAACAGAAATGAATTCTGTCATATGTCAGCTTTATTCTTTAACAAGTAAATTGTCATTGTATATCGGGTATACCAATCATATTCTGTTTTTTTCTAAAAGTTCGGAACACCCTGCGGAATATTCTTCTTCTTCTTCTTGCAGTACCGTCTCCTATCGGAGTTTGGCTACCATCACAGCAATCTTAACTTTGTTGGCTGCAGCTCTGAACTGCACCCGTACCACTCCCTTAAATTTGGCAACCAGGAAATCCTCCTACGTCTCACATTTTTCCACAATTTTCCTTGGATTATGAGTCTTAGCAGGGAATACTTTTCTCCTCTCATTATGTAGCCTAGATATTCCAGTTTTCTCGTTTTTGTTATTTTTGTTTTTTGATTCATTCGCATATGTTCTATAATAAAAGAGATATGTCCTTTTATATTACAAATGAGGTTTGCTAGTTGGTCTTTAATAACAATATCATTCCAAATCTCTAGAGCTACTGTTTCTACCTCTTGTAAGGTTCTAGGAGGTGGCAAACGCTGTCGTAGTCTTCTGTCACTTATGTCCCACAAATGTTTGGTTGGGTTAAGATCTGGACTATGCGGTAGCCAATTAAAAATCCGAAGATTTACCTGTTGTAAATTTTCGGTTACAGTTCGTGCAAAGTCAGGTCTTGCAGTATCGTGCATTAGCAAAAAAGTGTTACCAATATAAGGAGCCGATAGCATGGTAGCTATGTTCTTCGCTATGTAAGGTGACTGCTTGAACGCACTCATTGCGGGTCAAATTCCTTGTAACGCGTTCCATTTCCACCAAAAACAAAAAAAATTACGGGCATAAATAATAAATCTACTAATTTTTATAACAAACCAGACACTTTGGACTTTTAACAATTTGACATTTATCAAATTGTTAATTTATCATAGCCTACTTTAGGCTCGTTTATTAAACTAAGCAAAAAATAAGGATTTATTGCCGAGAAACATGGCTAGTTGTTAAAATACCTAACTTTTTTATTTTTCAATAAAAGCGAATGAATTAAAAAACAAAATGTTAAGAAAACGTAATTCTATAGTTAGGTTTTAATTTTAGTATTTCATAAATGCTATAATTCTCCACAGGGTGTTGCGAACTTTGAGAAAAAACACCATTTTGATTTGTGCTCCCTGTATACAACGACGATTCACCTGTCTAGCAACAATATTATTACAGCGATATTGTTAAAGAATAACGCTATAACATATCAGAAAAATCACTTAAATCGGACAACAAGTTTAGGAAATACGAGACATCAAAAAGTCCCATTTTTAAGGTGGGGCGTTAATTTGGCTACTTAGTGTAGGATGATTTTTTATATTTAATATTTATTAAAAACTTTTGATATACAACGTGTGTTTTCATTGGGCGGGGGGTCCGCATCCCAACTGGAACCAGGGCCCGCGGATCTATCAGTACGCTACTGATGGTACGGCTACTATCTTGTTGGTGAAACAGGAGGAGATTAAAATTGTCTTTTTAGAAACATTCAGAAACCAGTACGTTTCGGCGAATGACACATACAAGTTTCAGGCATATGCATTTCAGTACTGATTATTTTGGCGCATACCGTAGAATTTAGTAAAATGTTTATATCATTTGTAAGTGGAATTTGAATTGAAGATTGTACAAATTTACGTAAATCTAACGATTCATAAAATGTTTATTGTTTTAAATGTGCTTTCAACGTCGATTTTTTTTTAATTAGAGTCATTTTTATTCATTTTTGATAGATAGACTTTCGGTAAAAACTTTTTAACCGGATATGATATAAAAACCGGAAGTATATGGTACATTCCATGTCAAATCACTCAGGCAAAAGATTTTGGATCTCCGATTTGTCTGAAAATTTGTATATAGCTTCTGCGGGACGTAAAAATAAGATATTTAAGGTCAAAAAATCTTCTTTTTTCTCAAAATGTGATTTTATGCGATTTTACAGTGATTTGGTGTTTATTTAAACAAATTTGCAATTTCTGTCGTAAAGTATCAATGAAAAACATAATATTTTAATAGAAAGAACTCAAAAATGTCATTATGTGGCATTATAACAAGTTATTTTGAATCAAAACAAGTTTTTGATCAAATTTTATAGTGTAAAAAACGTTAAAATACCGTTTTTTACATTTTCCTCCATTCCCAAAATACATCATCATCGATTTGGCTGAAAATTTGCCCACAGATATCCAAAAGATAGAACTTTAAGTGGTTAGAAGGATTTGAATTATATTACAATACCAAAAAAGTTACATGCAGTAATATCAGGCTCAAAAGTATATATTAGTCCAGTCGGGATAGCATTTGACCTTGAATGCCGAGCTACCCAAAATTTTATTTTTCTTATCTTTAAGGGAGTCAATAGTAGCCTAAATTTAAAATCACGAATGAATTCCTCCGTTACGTTAGCCGCCATCTTGATTTTAAAGGAGAACCTGTTTGGCTCAATATCTCCGCCATTTTTAACTTTTCGACAAAAATGGTAGGAACTGAAATTGTTCCAAATAAATCGTATTTACAATTATTACAATTTCTTTTTAACAATTTTTGTCGTGAGGTCGATATTTTCGAGTTAATTTTACTTACAGTAGACGCCTATATTTTTGACTATAATATTGCATGTAACTTTTTTGGTATTGTAATATAATTCAAATCCCTCTCACCACTTAAAGTCCTATGTTTTGTCTATCTGTGGGAAAATTTTCAGCCAAATCGATTATGATGTATTTTGGGAATGGAGAAAAATGTAAAAAACGGTATTTTAACGTTTTCTACACTATAAAATTTGATCAAAAGCTTGTTTTAAATCAAAGTAACTTGTTATAATGCCATATAATGACATTTTTGAGTCCTTTTTATTAAAATATTATGTTTTTCATTGATACTTTACGAGAGAAAATGCAAATTTGTATAAATAAACACCAAATCACTGTAAAATAGCATAAAATAACATTTTGAGAAAAAAAGAAGAAGATTTTTTGACCTTAAATATCTTATTTGTACGTCCCGCAGAAGCTATATACCAATTTTCAGACAAATCGGAGGTCCAAAATTTTTTTTGCTCCAAAATTGAGTGATTTGAAATGGAATGACCCATATATTTGTTCTCATCTTGATGAGGCGCGTCGAATAATATATCGCTTGTACTATTTCACCGACTTTAAAACAGTACTTCCGATTGCAACTCTAAACCGGAAGTCCGAGGTCAAATGTCTCACTTTTAACACCATCCTAGGGTTATAAGCTTTCATTCGACATTTCATTTGTCATTTTTGGTCTAATCTTCTAATGACGGAAAAGTTGTGTTTACGGACCGACAGACATGGATAATTGAAGGTTTTCACATTTTTGAAAAATGTTTGAAAACAAAATATAAAATAAAATCTCGATAAACTCGCTGATAAAATATTCTCGTACATGTCATTTTTATGAATGACACCCCAAAATATTCACGACTACAATGTATTTTGTTATCTGTAACTTGTATCTGAAACGTATAATTTGGAAACTTGAAACTCCGGAAGTGTTCCGTTGATACCGTCATCTCATATTAGTCCCCATCAAAATTTTCAACTCAACAGGTTGACAAATATGGCGACAAGGAACTTTTCACATCAATTTTCGTAGGAAACTTGTTCGCCTTTCCCTCGCAGATATTTTTATCCAATTTATCATATAAATTACGTAAATTGTACGGACGAGAAAAAGCTCAAGTGCGGTAACTTGTTCAGTATAGAAAAAATGTCTCGAGTGATCGCTATTGTGTATTGCATAGCGCTTGAAAAGAACAAGATGATTAAGATTGAGAGTTTAGGAATAAGGATACTCTCGACCACTGCAAATCGATCACTGGATATTAGGGCAAATATGTACATGTTTATTATATTTATTCCTTTATTTTATCTCTTTAATATACACTCCTGGCTAAAAAAATCGAGACACCTTAAAAATTGTTCATTTTTGATGTCTCGAATCTCCTAAACCTGTTGTCCGATTTTAGTGATTTTTTTAGTATGTTACAGCCTTATTCTTTAAGAATCTCGATGTAGAAATATTGTTGCTGAACAGGTAAATGTCACTGTATACCGGGTGTAACAATAATACTGTGTTTTTTCCTCAAAGTTCTGAACACCCTGTGGAATATTCTAGCATTTAAAAAACATTGATATTAAAACTCAATTGTAGCCTTAGGCTTTCTTAACAGTCTATTCTTTTACTCATTGACTTATGGTGGATAATAAAAAAGTTAGGTACTTTAACAACTAGCCATGTTCTTTCATCAATACAGGATGTTTCTAAATAAGTGCGACAAACTTTAAGGGTTAATTCTGCATGAAAAAATAATGACAGTTGGCTTTATAAACATATTATGTCCGCAAATGCTTTGTTTCCGGGATACGGGATGTTGAACTTTTGCTTACAAAATGATGATTTTTTTATTGCTCTAAAACTGGTTGAGATATGCAAATGAAATTCAGTAGGTTTTAAGAGGTAGTTATTTCACATTTTTTGACATAAAACTCAAAATTTTATATTCACCATTGGCGTGCATACAGGTAATATGGCCGGGTAATATGACCCGTATGCACGCACATGGTAAATATAAAATACACAATTGTATGTCAAAAAATGCGCAATAACTACCACTTAAAACCCACCAAATTTAATTTGCATATCTCAACCGGTTTTAGAGCAATAAATAAATCGTCGGTGTGTAAGGAAAAATTCAACATCCCGTATTTCGGAAACGAAGCATTTGCAGACATATGTTCATAAATCAAACGGTCATTATTTTTTCATGCACAATTACCCCTTAAAGTTTGTCGCACTTATTTAGAAACACCCTGTATTGATGAAGAGCATGGCTAGTTGTCAAAGTACCTAACTTTTTCATCATGCAACATACAGTCGGAAAAATGAAAGAATACCCATGAACGATCACATCAATCACTTATTTTATATTTGCTGTCGTTTTCTATAAATAACAAACGTTTGTTGTAGAAAAACACAGCAAATACAAATAAAAGTGATTGATGTGATCGTTCTTGGGTATAGGGCTTTTCATTCACAGTCATTTGTTTCGAGCTTCTGTCATGCGTCACATAATATTAATATATCTACGTCGTACGTTATTGGTATTATCAATGATACAAACCGAAGACGTATGACGTAGATATATTAATATTATGTGACACATGACAGAAGCTCGAAACAAATGACAATCGATGAAAAGCCCTATTCTTTCATTTTTCCGACTGTAAGTGAATGAGTCAAAAAGCAGAATGTTAAGAAAGGCTAAGGCTACAATTGGGCTTTAATTTCAATATTTCTTAAATGCTAGATTATTCGTCAGGTTTTTCCGAACCTTGAGGAAAAAGCACAGTATTATTGTTACACCCGGTATACAATGACATTTAGCTGTTCAGCAACACTATTACTACATCGATATTCTTAGAGAATAAGGCTATAACATATTAAAAAAAATACTAAAATCGGACAACAGGTTTAGGAGATTCGAGACATCAAAATGGCCCATTTTTAAGGTGTCTCGATTTTTTTGGCCAGGAGTGTATTAGCTGATATGTTTGTAATAAATAGAATAGAATAGACTATGTATTACGAGTATAACTCAAGTCGCCTGTCATTGTACAAGGGTTTCTAGGGAGACTGGTCGAGAGCAAAGCAAGGACAGTACACGTAAATGTCTATGGAACCAACAACAACTCCATCAAACTTTCTTCTCTGTTGTCTTTTTAGCCTTCTGGACACCACCGTCTGGCATAACCCAGGAACACCAGAAACACCAGGACACGACACATGCCCCAGTGTGTTTTTCGGACTGTTTGCTTTTGCGGCCACTTTTTACATTCACTACAAACCCTGAAGAGGACAAAATCCTAAACGGGGACACTCATTGATAGCATTTCTACATAGCAATTTATTCTATACACGCAAATCAAACAATGAGAAGAAGTATAAGTCAAAAAATGAAAATTTTTTATTAGGACTTTTCAAAGTCTTTTTTACAACTGATGAAATAACTATTACAACTAAATATCAAAATGGAAGTAATTCGGAAATAATTGACGAAAATGAGTTTAATATTACTACTCCGGGGTTTTTGGGATCGCTGAATACGAATATCATAAAGGCGATAGTCTCTGAGGCATCTGATGTCCAGGACGGGTCTCGTTTAGAGTTTTATGAAAATTCGATACAGAATCAGTGAAAACTCGTTAGTCGGGAGTTTTTGGGGTAGGTGATCAAGAATAGCTCAGAACTACCTAACAATGCAATATTTAACTGCTATTATATGGATAAATCGATTTTTTTTTAAATTCAAACTATTTTAAAAATGTGACTAATGCACTGACATTTAAATTCAATTTTAAAGTACGTTAATAAATCGATAGGTTCAGTGGTAGAGTATTAGACTGCAGATCGAAAGGTCCTGAGTTCGAAACACGGCTGTTGCGTTACCTTTTTTTTTTTTTTTTTTTTTTAAATTTTTTTTTTTAAATTTTTTAATAAATAATTAAAAGTTAATGTAATTAAAATTCATCTTTTATAAGGTAATTATTATTATATATAAATATTATGTACAGTCGGAAAAATTAAAGAATACCTACCCATGAACGAACATATAAAGCTCGCTGTATTTTCTGTCACTGTGTCACAAAGAAAATTGCCCAGCGCAAGTACATGTAATAATAATTATTACATGTACTTGCGCTGGCCAATTTTTTATGTGACACGGTGACAGGAAAATACAGCGTGTTTTATATGTTCGTACATGGGTATTCTTTCATTTTCCGACTGTATACGATTTTAAATATTTTCTTTGATTTATATGAGTGTAAATAGTATGGTATAACTAGACCCAAACACAGACATCCAAAGTGAAAGTTATCCTCCAACACCAAATTGTTCTATATGGTCCACATAATGTTCAGAAAAAAGTCACACCTTTTTGAGCGTCGGGTTTGGGGGGTGAGGGGGGAGAAATCGGTAAATTCGTAGTTTTTTACGTTTTTCGTCAATATTTCTAAAACTATGCGGTTTAGCATGAACAACCTTCTATACAAAAATGTTCTACATTAAATTTGAAATAAAAAAGGCTTAATGAATAATCCTTCTAAAATGAACGGTTCCAAAGTTACGGAGGTAGTATAGTATAATTGGTCCAAAAAAAAGGCCTAACCCAAACATCCAAAGTAAAAGTTTTCCTCCAACACCAAATTGTTTTATATGGTCCACATATTGTTCAGTAAAAAGTTACACCATTTTGAGCGTACGGTTTGGGGGAGAGGTCTCTAAATTACTAGTTTTTTACGTTTTTCGTCAATATTTCTAAAACTATGCTTTAGTTAGCGTAAACAATGTTCTACATAACATTTAAAACAAAAAAGGTCCTATACATAATTGTTATAAAATAAACGGTTCCAGAGTTACGGAGGGTGAAAAGTGGAGGTTTTCGATACTTTCTATATTTTTTCGACAATTTAAAATATTATTAAGTATTACTGATGAAAGAAATTTTCTTTAACAGGATTGTGTTTTGTAAATAAAATTTGCTATTTCAGTAGCCGATGGTATGTTAGTGATAAGACCTTGAAGAAACGTCAACCTCACCACCCAAAATCATCATCAATTGCCCGAAAAATATAAAAAGTATCGAAAACCTCCATTTTTCACCCTCCGTAACTCTGGAACCGTTGATTTTATAACAATTATGTATAGGACCTTTTTTGTTTTAAATTTTATGTAGAATATTTTTGTACAGAACATTGTTTACGCTAAAGCATTGTTTTAGAAATATTGACGAAAAACGTAAAAAAACTACTAATTTACCGACTTCTACCCCATCTTCCCCCGAAACCGGGCGCTCAAAATGGTGTAACTTTTTACTGAACAATATGTGAACCATATAGAACTATTTGGTGTTGGAGGAAAACTTTTACTTTGGATGTCTGGGTTAGGCCTTTTTTTGGACCAATTATACTATACTACCTTCGTAACTTTGGAACCGTTCATTTTAGAAGGATTGTGCATAGAGCACAGGGCCATAGTTTTAGAAATATTGACGAAAAACGTAAAAAAATACGAATTTACCGATTTCTCCCTCCTCTCCCCCCCCCCCCCCCCCAACCCGACGCTCAAAATGGTGTGACTTTTTCTGAACATTATGTGGACCATATAAAACAATTTGTTGTTGGAGGATAACTTTTACTTTGGATGTCTGGGTTATGCCATCTTTGGGATCAATTGTATCATACAATCCGCTAGAGAAATTATGCCTCTAAAAAAGTCGAATACAAAATTCTTTTATGACAGAAATTGAAACAACAAAATAGTTTATAATTTTATATTGGGTCCTATAAATAATGAAAAACGTTTTATTATAAAAAGTTCTTTTTTATAAAAATGTAATTATTTAGTCAGTGCACTCGATATGCTTACAGAAACTGTAAATTGATGTTTTTTGTTGGTTGTTGGTTAAACCTAACCAACTGGTTAATTTTTAAAATTACTAATTGCGTTTTATTTTTTTCGTTGACTCTTTACAAAGTTTATGTAGGCTTTATAAAGCTCTTTCTACTTGCATACACATTTATATCTACTTGCAGTTTCAGGTATTACGAACTTTGGTTATCTTGCCGATGCATGGTATCATTTATTGGAAATTAAAGTAGTAAATCTTTTTCGAATAATAATTGAAACAACAAAACTGAAAACTGGGCTCTTTCACATCGCGCATATCGTTAATTACAGTGTAAATGGTCCTTTTAGGTAAATGTTTGCTAATTTTAGAATATTTTATCTTGTCGTCTTATAGTTTGACTGCCCTATATTTTTTACTTTTCATGGTAGTTGGTAATTATTGTCTTTCATTTATAAGGGTAAACTATATAAATTTCATATAAAAATTAAACTTTCTGTAATAAAATGGTGTATGCCATAATTTTAATCTAAACTACATATTATATGTATAGCAGCTATAACTGCCTTGAATACATTATAATAATAAAAGTACCTATAACTTTATTTATCCTTCAAATCTCATTGGGAGAAAGTACAGTTGATAGTCGCTGGATAAATTAGATAAGAGTCGGCTTATATTATCCCTAAACATTAAAAACTTAACCAAATGAAGACCCAGTTTTCGTTTACTACATCACTTATGTCATTAACACCGCATTTTATACCCCATAATACTTACATTAAACAATAAATTATTCTGGCCGTTCTAACCAATTTAAGTTTCGAACAATAACAAAACCACATCGGCGTTATTCAGCTACTTAGTGGTTCGTTAAATTTTATATTCATTTGGGTCTGTTCAACAATAATAGGCCAGTATATGGGAGAATGATTACTAGAGACTGGAAAATATGCACTAAAAAATGTCTAAAATATGCATGCAATATGCATTTTAAAACAAGCTGAATATGCACAATTAACATGCAAATATGCATTTATATATGCACTTATTTTTATATGAATAATTTTATGGTTTACGTTAAATACATAAATAAATAAAAAATAATAAAAATAAATAAATAGGTTTGAATTTAAACCAAATTGTATTATTATTTCTTAATATATTTTTTTAACTTCAGGTTTTGTGACAAATAAAACGGCAAAATATTTTATTTTGACCACAAGATAAATAAGAGTACAATAAAATAAATGTACATATTTTTATTGTTACAATATTGATTCATATTTTCTAAACTAATATTATAAAAAGAGTACAATAAAACAAATTTACATATTTTTATTGTTACAATAAATAATCATATATTGATTCATATTTTCTAAACTAATATTATGTCTTCTATCTGTTAATATTTGTTTATAGGCAGAAAAAGATCTCTCAACGTCACAAGATGTAATTGGGGCATATTTAAACTTTGCTATTAGAGACGGATCCATATTAATATTTTCATCGAAGTTTCCAAAATTGATTATATTATTTATTGAACGCAATAAAGTGAAACCCTCATTTTTGTTTAAAACGTCATCAAGTTTATCTTTAATTTTTACTCCAATTTCCCCATTCAGATTTGTTATTTTCTGTTTAACCGAATCAACAATAGACATACTATTGTGAAGACATAAATTTTGAGCCTCTAATTTTGTAATTGAACTTTCAATGATATCGAAATTCGATTTTATATACAACAATTGATTTTTAATAGACTTTTCTTTAAAAATATTTTGACAGTTATCAATAGCGGTACAAGTCGGATCAAAACTTGAAATAACGCTTTTGATGTCGTCGTAGTGTTCAGATAAAAATATAGCACTTTTAAGCCAAGTTCCCCATCTGGTTAATACTGGTTCTGGTGGTAAAGGAATATCGGGAAGCATCTCCCTATATACCTGTACACGTAGTGGTGCTTTCAGAAATACTTTTTTTACATTATTTATTAAGGTGTTTACATTGGGAAATTCAATTCTAACTTTCTCTGCAACTCTGTTTAGGCCGTGCGCCAAACATGTACAGTGAATTAAATTAGGGAAAAAGATTTTAAGATTGGATGCAGCTTTCATCATATATGAGGCGGCATCACTAAGCATTAATAATATTTTTTCAAATGGTACTTGATCAGGTAAAAAAAAATTTGTTAGGGATTCGTTAACAAATCTAGCTATTGTAGCATAGTTTGTTTTTTCCAAACATTTTACACTAATTAAGTATGAGTTTTTAAAATCGCCAGAGTCGTTAAGAACTCCAACAATTAGATTCGCAATTTGTCGACCCTTTGTATCCGTTGTTTCGTCGACGGAAATCCAAAGATATTCGGCTTTTAACTGATTTTTAATACTCGTCATCACATCTTTGTAACATGCACTGACATATTTTTTCCGAAGAGTTGAAGAACTTGGTATTTGAGCTGGTTTATCTTTAATCTTGCAATAAGTTTTTAAAAAGTTTTGACACGATTTATGTTCTAACTTGTGCAGAGGGATATTGCAGTTCAAAAAAAAAATGGCATAAATCCTTTGCAAAGGTTTCTTGCCCAACTGACGTATTCTGAATCTGCAAACTGTTCTGTAGAATCTGCTGGCGAGGTTTATTATCATTTTTTGATAGCTTAGTTTGGTGAAGTGAAGTTTTTATGTGTTGAACTACTTGGAATTTCTTTTGACATGGAATCTGGAATATAATGATAATGATGTTTTAGATGTTTTCGTAAATAGATACCTACATTAAAATGATCAAACTTTTTAAACCTCCCCCAATTTTTTTTTATTTCTCAAAGTGAAATTGAAATCGTCAAACAATAAAGTACAGTCAGTGTACCGTAGTATACAGGGTGGGCCACTCTCAACACCTCGCTCTGTATAAGCCAAACCGTTGCGAACTTTAAAAAACAGTTTTTGAAGAAATGGGACGGTTTGTCATTTTAGAATAGACAGACACATAGATGTGCAAAGAAGTTTGATAAGTTTAAAAATCTATTGAAGTGGAGAACTTACCTTTTTATCACAAATGGTGCAAAACATACTTTCACTGTCGATAACTTTTAGATGATTGTTACTTCCAATCCAACTTCTGAGAAGACTTGATTTTTCCCTTGCTACTTTAGGCATTTTCACAATAATAATAAAATGATTTTTTTACACAGTATAGTCAATAACTTGCAATCACAAAAGTTGAATAATCGGCGATTGATTTAAGACTAACCATTCATAAAATAAAATAATCTATCCTACCCTTAAAATGCTTAAAATTTCGTTTTGGTTGGTTTTCCCAGAATAATTCATAGTTGGCCGACACCAGCAGAAAGTACAGGTAATATTTGTAATGTTATTCAAAATATAATCGGTATTTACTTAGGTAATTTGTAAATTCTGAGAAGTCTATAAATCTTAAATATCCGGATAATGATACCTGCAGCTATAAATAACGCCCATTATGTTTATGGGTACAACAACAAAGGAGCTTAACAGCAAAATATTTACTTTCACATTTTATTTTAATGGATGTTGATGTTACTAATATATACCTTATTTTTAAATGGGGTAGAGTAAATTCCCATCAAAATATGCATTTATATGCTCTTAAATCTCCAAATATGCAAGGCATATGCATTTATGAAAAACATGAGAAATATGCAGCATATATATGCATATGCATTTTGCATATAATCCAGTCTTTAATGATTACTAGGGAGCGGATTTATATGCGATCAATTTTGATGAAATATGCGCATATAATATATGCAGTAAAAAATTACGAAATATGCGCAAGATACGCACAAAAATTCAAAAAATGCGCATTTCGAGAAACCACAAATTTTCTGTTTTATTCTATTCTAGGGGGTTCTTTTATAGGGGGGCAATCTTATTTATTATCTTTCAAATAAAATCATTATTTTTTATATATTCAATTTATTCACATTTTTTACAAAAACTGATACCAGTAGTTACCTATTTAAAATAAAACAACAATATCACTCTATATATCTTTTTTTATAATTATAATTCCCTACAATGTGTTCTTCCAAATTTTTGGGGAAAAAAAGAGATACCGGAGAAAGTTAAAACGGTAGTCATTAGATCAGTAGTTAGAACAACAATCATGTATAGCAGCGAGACATGGACATTGACGGGGAGACAAAAATCCAGAGTCAATGCTATGGAAATGAGATTCCTGAGGAAAATAGCAAACAGAAAGAGGACAGACAAAGTACAAAACGAAAAAAATTAGACGAAAACCTAAAACTAGAACCAATCAATGAAATAATAGTAGATGGACAACTTAGATAGTTCGGGCACGTGTGTAGAATGTCGAACGTGGGACTAACAAAACGAATATTCGAAACGAGAGTGCAGGGGAAAAACAAAAGATCCGTTAACATGGAGGCTACAATGCCAAATTCAACTCCACCAGCCTTAAAGATAGAAAGGCTTAGGACTAAGTAAGTAAGTAAGTAAACTTTAATGAGAAAGCAGCCAAATATTAGGCATTTATTAAAGAAAAAAGAGGAAGAAAGCAATCTTAAAACTCACCATTTACTACATGCTTTGCAGAATAAGTTTCCATTGCTGTAATGAAGCTCGGGATAGGTTCTGATCCAGTAATAAACCAGGCTAGATTCTTTCGGCATATTGCACTATTCACAAACAGAAGTATTAAACAAAAATTAAACATTCGCATTGGCCAACTAAAGGTAAATAATTTTACTGATTTACGGGATCTGATCTAAAGCATGAATATTTCAATTTCCGTTAGAAAATTGTAAAACTATGGTTAAGGGTGTAAATTCTCTTAACAAAAGGGGATTTAAAAGAATCACCAGAATCTACTAAATATAATAAAAGTATGTAAATGAAATTCGGATTTTCCGGTAAACCATCCTTCATCATTTTAACATCCTACAATCATTTTATAACGGCGTACTATAAGCACTATAAGTACTTTGTGTAAAGATCGGGTATTTTCTAAGAAAAAACGAAAAGGCAGTGAATGATCCGCCTCTCTTCAGGTAGTTCTCGAATTAATAGATACGACAGCCTGTGCGGGGAAATATTTTGTGTGGAATTAAAAAAATAAAATTTTTTTGGACGTAAATGTTTTTAAATAGGCACAAAATATGCATGTTTCTTTAAAAATATGCTTTTAAAGTTCTCAAATATGTGAAATATGCATGCAATATGCATTTAGCATAAAATCCGCTCCCTAATGATTACGGTAGAAAGTGGAAATGTGTCACGGTTCCTCGATGCAATCTTGGAGTAAATTTTATCGTAACGTTTCTCTTCTTTAATACTGCGTTTTCATTAACTACCTATGTATAATCTTACTTACTTCGTGGCGTTACAATCTTTCATGGCTTTTAGCCGGCTCGACAACATGCCTCCACTCTTCCTTGTCTTAAGCAATCTCCATCCAGTTCTCCAAGCCCATAGCTTTCAGGTCTCCTTCTATATTATCTCGCCACCGAAGTTGAGGGCGTCCACAAGGTCTTCTTCCAGTTGGGATTTCTCCCATACCAGCCTTACTGTTCTTTCGTCAGAATGTTTTCTGAGGTGTCCTGCCCATTGGAGTCTTTTGGACTTTATTTCTGTTATTATGTTGGAGTCTGGGTACAGTTCTTCGAGCTCTTTGTCAATCTTTATCCTATATTGTCCTACTGTTTCATCAAGTAGAGGCCAAAAATCTCCCTTAATATTTTTCTTTTCGAAACACATAGTTTCTCTCCGTTTGCCTTTGTTATCGTCCACGTTTTGCTGCTATACATCACTACGGTCGTATGATTGTTTTATATAGTTATAACTTTGTACGTCTTGTTATAGACCAGGGCATTTAGCACAAAATAAATCGATTTTTAAATACAGCACCTATTTAGAGACTTTCAATTTTTTGCATTGCGTTTAGGATGACACCAGGAAAAATGTCTACTATAGAAAAATGGGTGGAAATGCATAGTTGCATTTTAAAGTGCATAAAATGCATCCAAAAGTACACAAACATGTCAAAACAAGTATGTTAAGGGTCAGATTTTGTTATTCATGGGGTTTTTGGGGTAAATGAACACGAATACGTAATCAGAACCACCTGGTGCTCAGGCTTATTGCTAAGGCCTGTCATCTTCTGGAGTTTCGAAGGTTTCAGCACTCAATTCATGCAAACAGATTATTTGGAGGTTTTTGGGATCGCTGAACACTAATACGTCATCAGAAACGATCCCCGGAGCACCTGGGCCTCGATTTTTGACCCTTCGCTTCGTTATCGAACGTATTCGCTTTGTATACTAAACAGATACGAAACGAATACGCTC
Source organism: Diabrotica virgifera virgifera (assembly GCF_917563875.1). Lineage (NCBI taxonomy): Eukaryota > Metazoa > Arthropoda > Insecta > Coleoptera > Chrysomelidae > Diabrotica > Diabrotica virgifera. Next base: position 177,646,335 of record NC_065449.1, on the reverse strand, counting down.
GATAACGAGCGAAGGGTCAAAAATCGAGGCCCTGGCGCCCAGGATCACTGCTGAGGCACGTCATATTCTGGAGTTTTAAGGGTTTTGGCACTAAATTAATACAAACAGATTACTCGGGAGGTTTTTGGAGTTCCTGAACACGAATATGACATCAGAATCGACACTCGGATTACATATTATCCAGAGTGACTGATATGCACGTCATCTTCTGGAATTTCGAGGGCTTCCGACACTAAATTGATGCAAATATATTACTCGGGGGTTTTTGAGGTTGCTGATTACGAATACGCCATCGGAACCGACATCCGAGTAATCTGTTTACATAAATTAGCTGTATTCGCGCTGCATGCCCCGAACATATCCTGAACTTACCCAGAGGAAGATTTCCTGTGCATTAGGGGCCGTTCAAGTATTACGTAACGCAGGTTAGGGGGGGGTCAAAAATATTCAAAAATCGCGTTACGTAATACTTGAACGCTTCCTTAGGTGTTCAGAGGGAAAAAATCGAACTTATTGAACGTCAACTTGTGTAATGCGCAGGCGTTCTCCCTCTGGGTAAGCTCGGGATTGCAGCGCGAATACGGCTATTGAGTGCCAAAAACTCTCTAAACTCCAGATCACGTGCCTTATCAGTAACCCTGGGCACCAGGTGCATCGGTGGTCGGTTCTGGTTGCGAATTCGCGTTCAATAACCCCAAAAAAACACCTGAATAACAAATTTCGCCCTTAATAAACCTATTTTGACATGTTTACGCACTTTTGGATGATTTTATGCACTTTAAAATGCAATTATGCATTTCCACTAGAAGGATATGTCGACCAACTTTTGTGACCTATCACCTAGACCCATAAGAAATTGAAAAGTGAAAGTGATGTGAAAAGGGTTCTTAACGAAAATTGATTAAAGAAATTTGGACAGAATCCAAAGGTCACGACTTACAAAATATTAAGGACAAAAATCTATAAATAAATACTTGAAATCCAAAAGCAGCATCTGACAGCTCACTTGAAAGAAACAAGGAAATAGTTGTAAAAACAATGGAGATATAATATTATTTCCGTGATAGAATAACCATACAAGAACTGGTCTAAAAAGCAATTCTGAAAACTTAATAGAAAGCTATACGAGTATGTACGTTCAGCGAATGTGCGGCAGAACTATATTCCTCGTGATTATGAAAATATTTAGGTCAAACTTAAAGTGGACTCTATTTCACATTTCGCATTATTTGTCGCTTACACTTTTATTTCACATAACAAAGCTAACTGAAAAACAAGGCTATAAAAATTTAAGTGAATTTCAACACAGCGGAAAATTTTTCTCGGTCGGATATTTTAGTTAAAGATAATGCTGCTGTTACAATGTAATGAAAAAGAAATGTTGCAGTACGGGATAGAACTGGAAGGCCTAGAGTTATTACGTCCGTCTAGGATCGTTTCATTACCAGCTCTAAGAGCGGCACTAAAATTACGATGAGAAGGGTTTTTAATCCGTTTTCTACGTTAAACTTATATCATTATACATCTTATTCTGTCTCTCATTGTCACTCCTCTAACTCTTCGTAAATACTTCATTTCTAGGGCTTGTATCTTACTTTTTAGTTTTCTAGTTAGTATCCATGATTCACAGCCGTATGTAAGCACTGGTCTATATATGGTGTTGAATACAGTTAGTTTGGTTTTTCTTGTGATTTCCTTTTTGTTTAAGAAGCTATTTTTTATTGCATGAAATAGTTTTGATGTTTTACTTATCCTCTCTTCAACATCTTTGTCCTGCCTTCCATTATTTTCGATTGTAACGCCCAAGTATTGGAAATGGTTTACTTGTTCTATTGCCTCCTCATTAATTTGCATATTTATTACGACTGGTTCTTGCGATATTACCATGGTCTTCGTCTTATGTGTATTTATCTTCATACCCTGTTTACATAATGCGTGATTCCATGCTTGCAGGTTACTTTGCAGGTCTTCTTCTTTTTCTGAGATAACTACTACATCATCTGCGAATGCACATTCCGAAATGGTTACGCTATGGAGATTGCTGTACCCTACATGCAATTTCTTTAGTTGTGGTGTGCACTCTATCATGATTTCGTCCATAAAGATGTTGAAGAGGGTTGGGCTCATGACACCCCCTTGCCTTAGTCCTTCAGTTGTTTCGAATTCTGTTGATTTCATGTTTTTATGTATTATGTAGTTCCTATTTCTCTTATAAAGACTTTTGATGATTTCAACTAGTTTATCGTCAACCCCTCTTCTTATCAAGCTGTCCCACACAGTTTCTCGTTTCACCCTGTCGAATGCCTTTTCCAGGTCTATGAAGGCCATATATGCTTTATTTTTAAAAAGTAACGTTTTTTCAATTATTTGTTTTACCGTGAAAATATGGTCTTGTACTCCTCGTTCCTTTCTAAAGCCACTCTGTGCTTCATTTAAAGTAGTTTCTGTAATGTTTCTCAGCTTTTTTTCTAGTACTGTTTCATAGACTTTGAGAGAAGAACATAACAGTGTAATTCCTCGATAGTTGTTACAATCTTTGTGGTCTCCTTTCTTATATATCGGTACTATTACTCCTATCTCCCAGTCCTTCGGTATTGTTTATTTTTTGCTTGCTTCTTTGAATATTTCAGCTAGTTGTTTTACGCCTTTCATTCCCATGTACTTCAGCATTTCCGGTGGTATATGGTCGTGTCCAGGTGCCTTTCCGTTTTTAAGTTTGCCTATTGCTTCTATTGTATCTTCGATTGTTATCTCGATGCTTGTTCTCTGTTCTTCACTACCTGTCGCGTTACTGTTTTCTTTATTCCTATCCTCTTTTGTGGTAGTTAATAATTCTTGGAAGTGTTGTCGCCATCTTTCAATAATTTCTTTTTCTTCTGTGATTATATTTCCTTCTATGTTTTTAATTATCATATCCTTACTAGGTTTGTCTGTTCTGAGATTTTAATGTTCTATAAAAAAGTTTTTGATTTTCTTTGCTATTGTGTTCCAGCTGTTGTCCAAATTGATGCCAACTCTTTTCCTTTTCTGTTTTTATCATATCTCTTACTGCAGTTCTTGCCTCTTTGTATTTGTTGTAATTGTTTACTGTTTTGTTTCCTAAATAATTATTCCAAAGTTTTTTCTTAGTTTTCACTTGTTGTTTTATTTCGGCATTCCACCAGTTTGTTTGTTTCACCTTGTCATTCCTTTTACTAATGCCACATACTTTTTTCGCCGCTTCCTTATTTCACATAACAAAGCTAACTGAAAAACAAGGCTATAAAAATTTAAGTGAATTTCAACACAGCGGAAAATTTTTCTCGGTCGGATATTTTAGTTAAAGATAATGCTGCTGTTACAATGTAATAAATAAGAAATGTTGCAGTACGGGATAGAACTGGAAGGCCTAGAGTTATTACTTCCGTCCAAGATCGTTTCATTACCAGCTCTAAGAGCGGCACTAAAATTACGATGAGAAGGGTTTTTAATCCGTTTTCTACGTTAAACTTACATCATAAGCTTTTTAAGATACTTCTAAAATCCTTTGAATCTGATCCGTTTTAATAAAGGTTCCAGTCACGTCAAACGCGAAGCATTGACACGTTGGAATATTATCATTGGCAGAAATCCCATCCAACGTAGTCCAGGAACCGAAGCTTTTCACCTCGCAATTTTTACAGAATGGATCGATTTGCTAAAAATTTGAGAATAGGTAGTGGATAGTCCAAGGATCAAAATCTATATGATCCCGAAAGGCGCTTTTACCACGGGGGTGGTTGCCACCCCATCTCGTGGGTGTAAATTTTTATTATATTTTGATCGCAAAAATTGATAAAAACATTCATTCTAAGCTAAAAATGTTCCTTACATTTTTTTTATTAAATTAATAGTTTTCGATTTATTCGCTATCGAAAGTGTTAGTCTTATATAAAAAAATCGATGTTTTTCGATATACTCATTATTAGGATTCACTCAATTTTTGCAGTAGAAATTTTTTTTTAAACCAAGTTCTTGGGAATTAAATAACCTACAATTTCAAATTTAAACATTTTTTCGTATCTCTGATGCTAATCTTTCTATTCTGAAGAAAATGGCATTTTTTACCAAACTACAAAAATTCGTTATTTGCTTTTAGTTCCAGTTTTTTAAAAAGTAATCATTCTAATCCAGTCAAACTTCCATAATATATTAATAATACATAAATAAAGAAGAATGAATAAGGCCAATGACTAAAAGCACCGCTAACTTACATTATTATGGTTCCAATTGGATTTCTCCTTTTTTTTTCAAAAAAATATACTGATTTTTTAACCGCAACTTTCTTATTTTTTATCTTAGAAAGTAAGTTTGTAAAAAAATAATTTTGTAGGTTTTTATAAGGCCTATAAGCGTGTTAATATTAATTATTTTTAAAATCCTCCGTCGCAAAAATAAGTGACTTTGAAAGGGTTGGTAAAGGTGGTTTTTGCAGGTTATTACAAGTTTTAATTGTCGACAGGTCACTCAATTTTTGCCGCAGGAAAAATTTTTTCAAACCAGGTTCTTGGGAATGAAATAATCTACAATTTCATATTTCAACATTTTTTCGTATCTCTATTGCTAATCTTTCTATTCTGAAGAAAATAGCCCTTTTTTCCAAACTACAAAAATTCGTTATTCGTTTTAACTCCATTGTTGTTTTAAACTAATCATTCTAAGCCGGTCAAACTTTTAGAACCTATTAATAATACATAAATAAAGACGACCAAATAAGGTCAATGACTAATTTTAATTAGAATGGTGATTAGGGAGTTGCTTCCGATCACTTTTTAGCTGAAAAAAATAGGGACTGACATTCTTTTCATTATAAGTCACTTAATTTTTGAGCTAGAGACTTTTTTCTATTTCTGGAGGCAGATGTTTTTAAATACTTTAAATTAGTTTAAACAAGTTATTCTCGAAAAATGCTTAGTTTTCCCGTCTTTTGACTTTGAAACTACAATATTTAGCATCTGACGAAGAAGAACTAACATATAATAAAATATAGTTCGATTACTATTGGTCTTAAAGAAAATTAAAACAAACGGTTTTGTTTATTTTTTAAAAGGTACATTTTTGTTAGGTAAAGTTGTTTTGATAAAACGAAAACTTTTGGAGTTATTAGCAGAAAACTTTTAAAAACATTGAATTTTTCGATATAAAACTAACACTTTCGATAGCGAATAAATTGAAAACTATTAATTTTATCAAAAAAATGTATAGAACATTTTTTGTTTAGAATGAATGTTTTTACCAACTTTTGCGGTCAAAATATAATAACAATTTCCAACCCCGAGATGGGGTGGCAACCACCCCCATGGTAAAAGCGCATTTCGGCATCATATAGATTTTGATCCTTGGACTATGTACTACTTATTCTCAAATTTTCAAGCAAATCCATCCATTCTGTAAAAATTGCGAGGTTTTGTCCTGTGTTAAGCTTCATTACTTGGACTAACGGTGTATAGTAGAAAAGGAAATCGGTCAGAATGCACAACAAAGAGGTGGTGTCAATGTTTGGTATAAATGTTTAAGAAATTTGTGAAGCCGCTTTAAAGATAAGATATTTTAACATATACAGTAAACACTTGGCTTACAGTTACAGACGATAACTATATACTTTTTTTTTACCTTAAGGACAAAAAAGCAAGTTCATCAGCAGAACCGAATTCAAAATTATTTTGCACATCATATTTTTGAAACATTCTTTGGTGAAGGGCATAGGCGCAAAATGTCGGCTGTCAAAATGTTCAATGTGTTTTAAGTGTATTCATTTTTTTCGAATCCTGAGAAAACTAATAAATATTTTTGAAAAGTTTAAACGCAGAATGAAAGATTATTTTATTACACGTGTAAAACAAGAAAAAGATACAGACCGTTCAGAACACCATGATCAGGGAAGCCCTGAATATACCTAGATAGGCCCCATTAACGGATACACAGCAAAATAGAATCCTGAAAATGATAAACGAAAGAGCACACGAAATATTCAATAATCTCCGAGCCATCCGAGCAGACAATTAAGTAAGAGAGTTGACTCAGTTGACTGACTATGACGAAAACTAAAGACGGTACATACACGACCCATACATCAGTTAACTGGAGATAGGGCAAACCCATATGAATAATTAAGAAATGAGATAGCCACGGGATAGTTGAAGGCAAAAAAATTAAAATAACGCGCTCTAACAACCTTCTGTTACAGCAGTCAGGCAACACAATTACGATGCAAAAATCAAATCAAGTAAATACTTCAACCGCAAATAGACAGGTCGCACTTCAGGCAAAAGGCCATTAGCGCACTAAATACGCCTCAGGTAGGTCAAATGGACCAAATACGCGGAATTTGAACATTAAAGTCACGTACCGACTTGGGCTCGATGGCCAGACACTTCGGACGCTCAACGGCTCAACTGTCAGAAGAGAAGAGACAAAATTTATTTTGTCAATTCGACGGCTGAGTGACCGAGTACACACAGTTCTGACAACGGGACACCAACTTAGGTCAGTGCCTCGCTGCCCGGAACATACATTTTTTAGGACACAAGTATAAAGTCAAGTAATAAGTAAATTCAGTCATTAACAGGTAGAAAAGCTCTTTTAGCTACCCCTAAATCAGGTGGCTTAATCACATAAAGTAAAACAGTGGGTGTCCCATTACCCAGGACATCCAAAGTAACGCTCAGTACAAAGCCTTCCCATTCGTTATGTCCTGCGATGGAGAGGTGTGGTGGTATAGCTTTGGGGGTCAGATAGTTTTTACCACTCTATTACTGAAAGTGACCGGTTTAGACATGTGGGACCGTTGTTCCAGTGGAACACACATGTAACTCAGAGCTGGAGTTGTACGAGTACGTGTGTGTGTGTGTGTGTGTGTGAGGGTCTTACAAGGGATTTTATTACTTTTATTCTTTTTTATGAAGCTTTTGAATTGGTTGATTGTTGGTGTACAAGAGAGGCACTTATGTTAACTTTCAAAATAAAAAAAATGATTCCCATTTATAAATGGAAATAATTACCAGATGGCCCAGATAATAATTTGACCACCAACTGCCGATTGTATAGAGTATAGACAATAAATAAAAAACGTTATAGCGTGTTTCTGAAATGTCCGTTCATAAAATGCAAATTAATCAATTCCGATAAAAACATCTATCTACTGATTAAAAATCTTTTAAATATGCATGCAAAAAACTGCCGTTTATCGGAATAGTGCAAAACAGAATAAAAATAACACAAAAACTTTATTGACATCCACTGTTATCCGAATATTCGATATAGAAAATGCAATATGTCCTATAAAATGAACTTTAATAAACGCCTCCATTGTAATCCAATATGAAGCGGTAACAAAGTTGCATAAATTGGAAATATTAACGTGGTGATTGATGTGTGGATCAGTTTGAAGTCTAGTATCGTTTATGAAGCCGCAAAACTGGTTTCCTGTTATTAGGACCCTCGTTGACATTACACTGTGAAGCAGAAAAGGCGCAGACATTGTAACCCTGTTTGTTTTGTGAAACTGAGACGGATCACAAGCGTAAAAGCGACGTGTTTTTGTATGAGGTCTTTTGCATGTAGTCAATGAAAATTTGACATAGCCGGAAATATTACATTTTTCTATTTGCACATTAGAAGTCTATAACTTCGCTTTACATTAATTGTTAGACAGTGGCCGTTAAACTCTAAATTACTTAACAGTGTAACGATAAAAAAAATTCAATTTTGTTTTAGTCCCATCTTATTCAGAAAGCAGTAAATTTCATTTCATCCCGTTTATATATATATATAGTTAAGCTCTCCAGGCATAGAAGGCCCATGAATTGGTTTTCTATTCCTTTCCAATCTCTCCTTTTTGCCGCTTTATTTTTCCAATTTGTGATGTTAAGTTCTTCTATGTCTCTTTCAACAGCCTTATTCCATCTGGTTTTCGGTCTACCTTTCTTCTTCTTTCCTCCTATTCCTCCCGTTAGTACCTATTCTTTTGGGAAGTCTCGTGTTTGGCATCCTTTGGAGATGTCCCAACCATCTCAGTCTTTGTGATTTTATGATCCCTACTATATTCGGTTCTCCATATATCCTCTCCAATTCTATATTTGGTCTTCTTATCCACATTTCATTCCACATCTTTCCGCCAAATATTTTCCGATTACTTTTCTTTCCCACTCTTTAAGCATGCCTTGCTCAGATTTGTCTATCGTCCATGTTTCACTGGCATATCATCCCGTATAGTGTTTTGTAATGTTTAATACTACGACTTAAATTTATATTTTCAGATGGTAGTTTGTTATTCCTAAATTATCAGTATCGTTTGTTATAAACATTCCGACGAAATTGTAAACGTCTTGAACCTTTCTAAGGGAAAAGCATTTTGAAAAATTTGTTTATTTAAATGATAGCTGGGAATCAAATTGTAGCCTTTTGTTTTGTTGTGTTCTTATATTATTGGTTGAAATGATCATGCGAGATATGCGATTGCCGGGAAAAGTTGATGTATCGGAAATGTGAATTGATGACCAGTTTGACTACAGAAGAAGCCGGTAGTCTTTGGCAATTTTCGCCAAATTTATTTCCAGTTTTTCTTGTTTGAAAATATCTTTCAAAGATCAAATGTTCCTGTGGCAGCCAGTATTGCAGTTTGGTGAATTAAGCGTCAGTAGATAAAGTAATACGAGGTTAATCAAAAGTAAAGAATAATAGTGCAGAATGTCCATACCGCAGTAAGTTTTTTATCGGCTTTTTGCTGAAACAAATGAATAACTAAGCTGAATATTTCCATACAATAAACATTTAAACAAACCACAGTAGTATGCTATTAGATGAAAAAGATTGAAAAATTGAATAGATACCAGATTCCTGTATTTGAGGCGTATTTTGTCGAATGCTTTCTCGAAATTAATAACGCACGCTATACATAGCAGTTTACATCCCGAGTACTTTGTGTCAAATTCATTTAACTAGGCTGACGGGAGAGTGTAGCGGGTGTCCCAATAAGAATGGCTCTCGGCCATATCTCAGGAACCGTTTATAGTACAGCTTTGAGAAAAAAAATATTTATAACATAAGTTGCCTCGAGAAACGCCTGGAAATTATTTTCATAATTGTAGGTTCACTGCTAGAGGGCGCAATTGCATATCATAAATTAAAAAATCAAAATTTTACAAAATTTGCCTAATGAAAGGGCACTGGAAATCCGATCATCGTATTCTTCATAAAATTCTGCGCATATTTGATTTCACAAGTTTAAGTCTACTTTTGCAAATAAGAGGTGGAGGTGAGTGGGAACCTTGTCATGAAAAAATGGCTGTAAGTCCGGTTCTGCTAAATCGAATTTTGCAAACTTGGTCTTGTTGAAAACAAATCTTCTTCGTCAATGTAAGAGTTATAATTTCAAAACAGCCTATTAAGTAATAGGCCAGGTACGAGTCGTTATTTAATTATTTTCAGAAATCTAGTTTTCTTTGGAAAATATTAGATGCAAGTTACTGTCACCGGTAAACGAAGTTAAGGAAAGGTAGTGTGCTGTGGTAAAAATAAAGAAACATTTTCCAGATCTCAACGTATATAATTAATTAAAACAGCAATAAGACAAACAACACTATAAAATATAACAAATAAATAAAAACAACTACTTAGTGACGACTTAAATATTCAAATTATTGCCCATCATTTTTAATTCAAGTATTTACTCTTTCAAGAGTAGATTGAACAGCAGTCTTAATTTCTGTTTGTCTGTCTTAATTGACGAAAAAGAGCTGTTTTCAACAAGACCAAGTTTGCAAAATTCAATTTAGCAGAACCGGACTTACAGCCATTTTTTCATAACAAGGTTCCCACTCACCCACACCTCTTATTTGCAAAGATAGACTTAAACTTGTGAAATCAAATATGCGCAGAATTTTATGAAGAATACGATGATCGGATTTCCAGTGCCCTTTCATTGGGCAAATTTTGTAAAATTTTGATTTTTTAATTTTTGATATTCAATTACGCCCTCTAGCGGTGAACCTACAATTATGAAAATAATTTCCAGGCTTTTCCCGAGGCAACTTTTGTTATAAATATTTTTTTCTCAAAGTTGTACTATAAACGGTTTCTGAGATATGGCCGAGAGCCATTCTTATTGGGACACCCATTACACTGGCGTTGTATCTAATGGATGTGTTGATGTGTAATTAATAGATATGTAATAAATCGTTGACCCAATTGATTAGTTCAACTGTCACTGACCGATCTGTTTACAGAATAAACATGAAATTAGATGTATTGACCGGTCGTCTCACTCCTTTCCTAAAAATTGATTTAAGGGACTAATAAGCATAAGATTCCTAAAAAGAATTCCGATGGAGCGTGTGAACGCGCGTTTTGCGAAATGGAAAAATGTAACAGAAAAAGATAGAAACTGAAAACGGGATTCAACGCAACGTGAAATAGCGAAATTTCTCTCAAAATTTGTTAATTTGATCCTTAAGCTAATACCAAATTCTGACCCTAATGTATCCCCTCTATATCCTATTTTTAAAACATTTTTATATACCTGGCTTGGTCTTTGTCACTATCTCCACAAATTTTGTAATCGATTTTAAACATAGTTATATGTTTCCTAGGCACCTGAAATTTTCAGAATAACTCAGAAGTAGCTAACAATGCAATATTTAATTGCTATTATACCTATGGATAAATCGATTTTTTTTAATTTCAAACTATTTTAAAAATGTGACTAATGCAATGACATTTAAATAGCATTTTAAAGTACGTTAACGAATCGATACGTGGTAGCTCAGTGGCAGAGTGGTAGACTGGAGATCGAGAGGTCCTAAGTTCGAAACCCGTCTGTTACGTATCTCTTTTTAATTTTTTTAATAAATGACTAAAAGTTGGTATAATTAAAATGTATATTTTGTATATTTTGTATATATGTATACCATTTTAAATATTTTCTTTGATTTATATGAGTTTAAATCCGATAGAGAAATAATTATGTCTCTAAAAAAGTCGATTACAATAGTTATTTATGAAACAGTTCGTGAAGTATGCTTTTTGCGATTGCACGCGATTTTTAGAGCACGAGCGACAACGGAGCGAGTGCTATAAATCGCGTAAGTTCGCAAAAAGTACTTCACGCACAGTTTCATACAATATTTTATCTACGATAAACAAATAAAAAAAGCTGTAACTCTTCGTCGCTGGAATTCATTTCTATTCTACAATTCTTAGAACTTTGACATTTAAAAATTCTAACTACTTTCAAACCACAAAACTGTCAAAACTTTTGTTATAATTCATTGCTCATATTGACATCACCATGACAACGCAAAAGTAAGGATTGTCACCATGACAACGCGAAAGTTAAAAACAGTGCGAAAAAGTAAATCCCATTTATAATACATTGTTACTTCACGCACACTTTAAATCCTTCACGCACTGCTATCTATAATGCCAGTTTTCACAAACTAAAAACTTATACATAATATGACATAGAGTAGATAAAATTCTTTTTTCTATTCTCATAATATAATTATATCAATTATGATTTCATTACCTGTATATCATAAGGAACTTCATTATGATACAGATTTTCATTACGATACAGGTTTTAACCAATAGAATCGCGATATGGCATTCGCGATTAAGGTGGCACACGCGCAGTGACCAATGACGAGTCAAATACATATGCTTTGCAGTTCTCAATATGTAAACAAACTGACAAACTACTTAATTTATTTGCGTTACAAAATTAATAAATTTGAATATATTTTTTTGTTGTGAAAAATAATAGAAAAAATCGCGTATACAACTTGCATTTAATTATCATTATGAAGCTCGTACTCTATACGAAAATCGCCGCTAGGCGACTCGTTTCATATACCTCATACTCGCTTCATAAGCCAAGCCGCACAGCAAAGAAACATGAAGCGAAAAACATGAAACATGAAACGAAAAACATGTTTTATGAAAAGAAAACACTGCTAAACAAATCTCAAAGTCCGCCTACCAATGAAACGAGTGTGATTCATGCTCATCACACATTCTTATTTTCGGAGAGTTTAATAAATGGCCGGACATATATTTGTTTAGCAGTGGTTTATTTCCATGAAACGTAATTTACGTTTCATGTTTCTTTGATGTGGCCTGCCTAATGCCCATCATTAAATGCTCGTTGCATAATATACTATTATGACATAGAAATTGAAACAACAAAATAGTTTATAATTTTATATTGGGTCCTATAAATAATGAGAACGTTTTATTATAAAACGTTCTTTTTTATAAAAGTGTAATTATTATTATCCTGTGAAGCGTCGCGTTTTTTTGTGAATTGTCGGTAAAATGACAAGGTTCAAACGAATTTAACATACAGGTACTAAAGCGTGCACCCTTTTGATGGAGCTACGATCAGTGCGGTGGTAATTTTACTATGTAGTGATCTAACCACGTTGTGTGAAGAATTTTATCATTGTATGAATTAACCAACTTAATAAAGCTGGTGGATTTCCTACCGCCCACACTAGTAGTGTAAAGTACCCTCGGAAATCAGTGGGAAAATTTACACCAAATATAACAACATTCAGTTTGGCAACATTGTGTGAAAGTTGATATAGTCGGTTCGCTAAACTCAGACACAACTGGCTAGTGATTTTAGTAGGTAATTTTTTTGTTTTTTGCCAGTTTTGCCTAACTATTTAGTAATTATTAACTACACACACCTGCAAAATTAAAGGAACACCTTAAAAATGGGAATATTTGATGTCTCGTATTTCCTAAGCAGTTGTCTGATTTGAGTGATTTTTTTAGTATGTTGTAGCCTTATTATTTAAGAATATCGGTGTAATAATATTGTTGCTAGACAAGTAAATGTCATTTTATACCGGGTGTAACAATCGGCTCCATGACATCTCGTAAAGCGACAGTTCGTAACCGGACAACTGGTAACGGACAATTCGTAACAGCGACAGTTCGTAACGGCGACAGTTCGTAACTATACAAATTCGTAACGGACAATTTTTAACGTCCAAATTGAATTATTCTGTTTATTTTTGTTAACATGGAAACTAAATGTTATTACAGTTATAAATGAAATTATTATTTATCAATTTAACGAATCAGTATCAGGATAAACATTTTAGTATTTAAACCAAGTATTAAAGTATCAAAAGCCACCCCTCGTATCAACTATAATCGCTGATTGAATACCCCAACGCTGTAACCGATCACAAGGTTTATTATAATACCAGGTAATTATAATCTTTCCTTTACAAACTACTAGAAAATTGGAAATGTCTAAAGACGGTTGTCGGCTTAAAGATTTCACGAATTACTTCATTATTCCTTTGTCTACGTGTATGCAAATTTAAGGAACGATAAGAGGGATAAACTTTTAAAAATATTGTTAAAAGTTTGTATGTATTTAAATATTCGTTTGTTTTTAAAGACTTTTAATATATTTTGAAACACGAATCATAAAGTGTGGTAGACATGTTTATCCTGGTAGTGATTCGTTAAATTGATAAACATAATTTCAATTATAACTCTAATAATAGTTAGTTTCCACGTTAACAAAAATAAACAGAATAATTCAATTTGGACGTTACAAATTGTCCGTTACGAATTTTTATAGTTACGAACTGTCGCCGTTACGAAGTGTCGCCGTTACGAACTGTCGCTGTTACGAATTGTCCGTTACCAGTTGTCCGGTTACGAACTGTCGCGTTACGAGATGTCTGGTCACGGTAA